>NW_026294637.1:3139062-3766875 GCF_026119805.1 Tympanuchus pallidicinctus
GAAAGTGTCTTAAATATCCTTAAATTGCCCTGGTTAAAAATGTCTTTACCTCTTCTGCAGTCACATATGCTTTCTGTGGCTTGATGCTGGGGAAGACAAAGCAGGATGCACTGTATATACTGCAGACAGGCAGGCTTAGTTGAAGAAATCACTGCCTGGAGAAAAGCGAGCATCAGAGCAGAAGTGATTGAGAAACAGTTTTCCAAGCTGTTTCCACAAGTGAATCAGTGTGTTGGGAAAACAATCCCATCCTCCTGACTGGCTTTAACTGAGAGGCTCCAAGGTAACTTATTAAAGGGGTCCTGGGGGCTATAAATTCTTCTGTAGTTTGTGTCCTGTATTTATTTATTTGCCTCTTCCAAGCACAGACTGATATGTGTGTGGTGTTGGGTTTGCCAGTGTTGCTGTTCGGTAGCTGCGCAGATGATGTCCTTCTGCTGTCCCAGTCATACTGTGGTCATCTCTTCCTTTCATGAGAAGTGCCATCATGGAGAGCTGCATCCTATGGTGCTATTGGCTAATTTTCCCTCCCTTATCAATTACACCCTGCTCTCTTATGAGTAGTGTCACACAGACTTTTTGAAATATGTCCAGGCTTTCCAAATCTGACACTTGTTCTACACATCACTGTAGATTTTATCCTTTGTATTGCATGTAGAGCACCTGAAAAATGGACAGTGCATTTTTAGCTTTTCCTTGCTGATTTGCTTGTGCAGTCAGGTGGTTCCTGTTCTCAGCAGTAACAGTTCTTATCAGTCCTGCCTGTGCCCTGCGCTGTTCATTTAAATCTTCCTCCCTGTGCAATATAGATTGCAGTCCCTTAACAGTGTCACAACAGAGAATTAATCCCTAAGGAAAGGGAAAAGACTAGTTGGTTTGCTGTGAGTGGAAAAGAAAAGGAATTCTCACATTAAAAACATTTTCCATAGTGGTTCGTGTTGAATGTTTCTGTATATTCCAGGGCGGGTTTTTATTTGATGCCAGAATAAATAGAAATACCTGCTGCTTAAAACAATTCATTAGAGAAGCAGTGCCTGGCTTTAGCAAAAGCCTTACTGAGACTGTCCTCCAGACCAGAATCAAACACACTTCAGTGCATTAAAATGAACATACCGTCAGTTAGAATGTCCCTTAAAGGGACACTCTGTAATTAATTTGATGTTTGTGAATGAGCAGGACCTCACAGCACTGCAGATTTTCCTATCAGTTGTGGCTGTGCATGGCAATGTAGAATTAGGCTGCTGGCTTTACAAAACCAAAGGGAGCCATGCTACAGTGCAGTGGAAGACTTTCTCTTGCCTTCTGGTTGCTAAGGAATTAATACTCGGCTGCACAACTCAGACAGTGCAGAGCTGTGCTATTGGACATATTCATCACTACCATCTTTTGTGCCCCACCCTTCCCACAGCGCCCTTCCAATTTCTTTTCACCAGCTAGTAATCTCTCCTCTTCTAAGTTCTTAACAGAAATTTGTGTGCCAGTAGAGTTTAATTTAGGATTGCATACATTTTAATAGAAACACTGGGATGAATGCAGCCACTCAATCACAAATCCCTGCTAACACAACCCTTGCTCTTCCTCGCTTCAGCGTGCTGTTTGTGCTTTTCCTTCATGCTTGTTTGGGGGACACAGTTTCAGCAAGGCTGCTTTGCGTGTGCACATCTGTTCAGTCTCCAGCTGTGAGCTTCTGAAGGATAAATCTAGCTTCCACTAGATTCATTGCATGAGTTTATTCCTAGAGAGACTTGTGGCTTGGAGGTACCTGAGATGTCTTTGGAAAACCTGATGTCCTGAGGCTGGTGCTTTGTACTTCCTGAAAATTAGCTGTCATCTCAATTAAGCTGTCTCTATTTGGGCATTCAGAATCACTGAAAGTTTTTAAAATCTCGCAAGGAAACAATAGTCTGTGAGAGCCAGAAAACAAAACCTAATAGAAACAAAAGTGAAACTGACCAGTCTGCTTTTGGAAAGGCAAGTGGGAAATACAAACAAAGGCCGTGTACAAACAATCTGTTTCTGTTTGTCCAGCCTGTAAAACAAAAAAATAAGAAAGCTGGGCATGCCAGTTTAAGCAGACTATGTATTTATTGTGAAATACATCAGTTTTCTCATTGATTTATATGAACGTTTACGATGTGTGCAGTGTATTTAGTTGAATGAAGTGTTGATACTGTTTTGTAAAGACCTATTTTTCTCTTTTTGTTGTTATGGAAAGTGAAGCATTTGAATTTTGTTTGCCTTTGGGTTTGTTTTGCAGCTCAGTAGACTTGTTTAGATTTGTCTTTATTCGTTCCATGTTCTCATGACAGTAGTGGATTCTTGGTCTCCTTAGATGGGAAGTCACTATGGCAGAGAGATAGTAGCCAAACACTATCAGCTTGGTTTGGATCCTTTATGTTCCCATGATACATAGAAAATAAGTAATTAATCAACCAGTCTGTTCTGAAAATTAAGCTGTTAGTGCCGTTTTCTGAATTTCTGGTTATATCAACCTTTTTTTCATCTTCTCTCTGTTTTTTCATGTCTTGTAGGGGGAACAATTAGCTTATGTAATTAAAATAAATGAGAGCTTTTAGTGGAGGGAGAGTCAGTGACAGATCTTTCTGACCATTTGTCACTGCTCCCCCTTCCATATGTAAGTAGCTCTGAAGCATCACAGATCCTCTCCTGCTCTCATGACTAATCCCCTTCCCTTGCCTTTTTGTTGAAGGTCTGTTTGTCTTTGGTGGTGGTTCAGAGATCTTAGAAACTCTTGCTCAATTTTGTTCCTTCATCTTCTCTTTTGTTCAGCTGGGGCTGGACACTGCGAAGCTGCTCTCCTGGGAGAGGCCTGGATGGTCTGTCTTCCATCACGCTAACCGCATGACTTGCCCACTGGGGTTATGGAATTTCCCTGCATTTGCTACACTTCGTTCTTCATAAACCTCCAGCAATTCCTTATTAGTTCTCCTCCATACATAATTTTCTTTTTTGTAGCCCCAATATGTGTTTTCACTTTGTTTTCTAATTATTTTGCTGTCTGTCTTATTGTGACTCCTTGCAAAATTAATGCAGTATATTTAAGCTTATCTTTGCTCAAAAAACTTCCCCTTCAGCCATGGTCTTGTTGATGGCTTTTGGTAGCGTGTTTTTGATAAATGCTGGACAACAACTGCCCAAAATGCTGCGGAAAGGAATAATATTATTCCTTCACCAGATAATGTATTTAAGAGTAAAATTCCTCCAGGCCGTCGCATTGCCTTGTTGTGCAAGGTGAATGCTGATTACTGTTTGAATGGAAGGGTATCTTCAGAGAACTGGTTGCAAGTATTGTGTTGAGGTACTTTCCTGTCAGGAATGTAGGACTCCAAACCAAATCCTAACCTAAAGTCAAACTGATGTGTGCCTAAGCTCCTTATGTTCCCTTGATTAGAAGGAGTATGTCGTGAGGGAAAATGTTTGCTGTGACTTTGTTGGTATTTATTCTGACTTTATCCTTTCATTTCACCTCCGTGTCATAACTCACTTTACGTACTAAATCACTGTGCAGTTCGATTGGTACAGGTGCAAACATGTACTGCATTCCACTCTAGGGCCATTTAGGTCTGTGTGAAATTATATAGACGTGTACACAAAACACCTGGGAATTTTAGTCTGTAGTCTCCTAGCTTGAAGGGAAGATATCTGTGCAAGATTTCTCTTCCACACCTTCTCAACCCCCGGCCCCTTCCTATGTTTAGAGCTTTGACGTGCAATCACTGCAGGGAAAAGCTGTCTTGTTGTTACTGTTTTAATTAACAGTTCCCAATGAACATACGTGACAGTGCCTCTCAGAAGTAGCATAGTAATTTTCTTCTAGCATGGAGTAAAAATAATCAAAACCTTAATTGAAAAAGAATGCTTTTTCTTTTGTGCAACAGGCACTTCTCATATTTTGAATTTGTATGAGTAATGCTAGAACTGCTGAGTTACAGTTTTACCTCCTGGACAGTTTCTCTGCCGTGATTGTTTTCTAAATTAGAGATGATTTGTAGGACACTGCCTGAAGAACCAAGGCTTTTCTTATGGCCGAATTCCATTTAATCGCGACCTAAAGAAATCTCTGCTGTTTATCTCTGAAAGCAGTCTTTGTATTTGCAAACAGACAGGCTGAAGGCAGTAGTCTAATTGATGTCCAGCTAAGCACACACTGCCAAACAAATGTCAAGAAAAGCTCTGGAACTGCTCCTTGCTACTGTCTGTGAGAAGTTGAGAAGTCTTTGAGGCAAGCACAAGCAGAACGATTTTGGTATATTAGATCTGTAGACAGACAGCTTCTGTTTGTTGGGGTGTTTCTGCTGTTGTCCCTTACCTCTTCCATGTCAATGGAGATTTGCATATTGCAGGCTTTACATGCTTTCTGCACTGCTCCACCAACTTCACACCTAGCTCCATAACTTCCTGTTGCTGAAGATTTGTTCCTCTGGAGGATTTTTGCAAGAATGAACATTAAAAAATAAAATCATCTCTTTTGCTTTCATAGCTCATCTTGCTTCCTTCTTTCTCTTTTTTTTAAACATAAGGCTATAGAAGGAGAGATGTTTGTTTTCTACAGTGCCAAACCTCCTTGTCAGTACCTTATAAATAACCCATTGCTCGCTGTTGATATCTGTGCTAGAAATGCCAAGACAAGATTTTCCACAGCAGAAAGCAGGCTTTTCTGCCATGACAACCATTCAGACAAAGTGAGCTAGGAAAACATGAGAGTCAAAAGAGTATTTGCCCATTGTTTCTTATCTGAAGACAGGGAACAGATTTTGCACATCCTGACTTCCACTCCAGTGCCTTAGCTGCTAATTCATGGCATCTCCCTGTTAATCAGATGTTGTGGGTATTTGTTTTTGTACGTGCTGCTTTTCTTCAGTAAATCTTAAAGCTCTTTGCTGAGAAGATCAGAACGGTTGTCTATACGGTATAGAGAAAAGGAAACCTTTGGATTTGAAGAGGCATGCTAAAGGATAGAGCTGGCTGGGTGTACCCCACATCTCTTGAGTCTCAGACCTGGTCCCTCAGCTGGAGGCAATGCTATCTCTTCTTAGGCTTTCCCAGCGTGAGCTTGGGTTCTTTATGCAGCATCTGGTTCTTCAGGTTGGTAAAACAATGATTCAGCCCTTCTACAGACCAGAGGTTTGAATTCCTTCTTTTTGTTGCCCACGGCTTTGTTTTTACCTCTGTTCACACATTCCAGCCTGGTCAGTCAGCTGCAGACTGCAGTCAAGTACTGTTTAAGAAAGCATGGTGCATTTATAATTGAAAAACCTCTGAAGTTTTTCTTCTTCCCCTGTCAGACATAGATGGCTTTTATCCAATTGACTGCTTTTCAGTGCCTTTATCCTTTGCTGGCTTGAAAACATTTCAGATAGTTTCTATTGTTTTATAGACCCTGTAGCTAGAAAACCAGTCTGTGTAAAAACATCTGTATATAGCTGTGCAATAGGCTACAGGCGTAGGGCAGTAAGGCATGATTGCATTCATTGTAATGTTTGCTCCACTGAATAATCAGAAGCATTCCAGTTGCACACAGGATATGTAAGAGTAAAGGAAGGAAATGAAGGACAGTTGTGTACTATGCTTTTACATTTCTTTTATTTTGCAGCTTCCAAGACTAAAATGCAATTTTGAGAGCAGGTTTAAAAATGCAGAGATGAGATTTTTACTGGTGATAACCAAGAAAGCTGCACTGAGAAGTCAGCATAAAACACAAGAAAAAATATAGTTTGTTGGCAGCACCTCCCCTAGAAAAGGAAGTTTGACCTTCACTGATTTTTCATTTGTTTTTTTTTCAAGTTGGTTTACCATCTGGTATCATAATGTAGTATAAAAGCAGCCTATTTCACAGGGTGTCTGATCGTGGGAGGATTTTGCTATTCTAAGTGCACTTAGATTTAAAAATAAGTTTAAGTCCTTGAAATTGTTTGTTTTGTTTTGTTTTTTTAATCCTTTTGGACCTTCTGATGCCCCAGCACAAGCTCCAGGTTTCTTGGTTGTGATTATGTTGCACATAACACAAATAAGAATTGGTCATGTAGCAGGACTTCATGCCACTGAAAGTCTTCTTTGTGTTGACCAGCCGGATGAAAATGCAGTAGGAACTGTCCTTCAGTACAAGCTCACAGCACGATCTCTAAATTCAGAGGTAATGGAATACCTGAATTTGACCAGATCTTCCTTGTGGAAAACAGTGGGGTTTCCTATCAAGCTACAACCATTTTAGAAAGAAAGGTGTGGAAGTAAGAGACAGTGAATTTTTGACCTAAATCTGATTTTGACTAATTAGACCTAATTTGGACCTACTGTGAATGTCATACATGCCTCATATGCATACACAGCTAATTTTGGTTTTCACTTTTAGTTTTTGGGAGATTTTTGTCCAAACCAAATCCAGTGATTCAAAGGACAGCTTACAGGTACATGCAAATATTTATTTGGACTCGTGTTCTCCACTACATACGTTTAAATTTCACTTTCAGATTCCTACAGTCAGTAAGGGGTTTGTCTGCATTAGTGTGACAAGTTTTTTTTGCCCTTTCAATCAGCTCCTAGAACTGCACTTAACCTTTAGAAAAAAAATGAAAATGCTAAATCCAGTCCATCAAATATGTTTCTCCTCCTGCGTTCTTTCAGCATGATTTGTAGAATGCTAAGGATTTCTGTGTTTGCTTAACTTGGAATTAGCCTTGCATTTCTACTTTAGTTAGTGGTCGTGAGCAGTCAGCAGGTTGAAAATATTTGTTGGCTTTGTGTAGTTGTGTCATACATTTTTGTGTAGCCATTTTGACTGATCTGTTTGCATTAAGGCTCTGTCTGGCCATAATTAGACTGCTGGGTACACGTTAATGTTCTGCTGAGCATCTGCTTGTTGGTTTTACTTATGTCATCCATCAAGCTCAAGCATGTGTAGCAATATTTGCTCTGTAGTAGGCAAACAGAGTAAACACTGCAGCTCTTTATAAGTAAACAGAGGCCAATAAGTGAGGAAACTGTGTGGATGTTTTTATTTATTGGAATATTAAACTGTTGCTCTAAAATGAATCCAGCAATCTAATCAGTCTTCAAAATACTTGAGATGACAGAAAAGGAAAAATTGAAAATAGAATTTATTTTAGAATTTGTTTTATGTCTCTGTTTAGGAAACCTCGAGACAGCATTCATATTTCCAATCTTGTATGTCTACATTTGTCATCTTTTCTGGTTATGCCAGAGGGAGAACGTCAGAGACAAGATACTGTCTTTGCCTTGGTCATGTCAGGTTTCAAGTATGGATGATTAACTCCTGATTATGCCTGTCCTGCAATGTGACTCTTGATTGCTTCTGTGGAAATACTGCTGCCACCTTGTAAACCCTTCACTCACCTCTTAGAACTGTCTCCTGCCTTGGATTTCAACAAAGCAGTGCTGGTCAGAGTTTATCTGCTCTTCTAGATATTTTTTCCTGTCGTTTATCTTGAGAGACCTTTACCAGCTGAACCGTAAACTGCTGTGACCTGAACTGAATGCTTGCCTAGATTGTAAGAATTGGCTCTTTTGTGTGTTTATTTAGTTCAGACACTTGATGAAAGTTGTATTAGCCAGAAAAAAAAAATTGTATTAGTCTTTGTCCTTAGCAGGGAATCTTACCAACACCAACAGTAGTTGGTGTTTGGGTTGCCTCATGTCTTTGGAGCTGCTGTTCACACAGGAGATTTTGTCAATGATGATTTTTGGTTGAACATCTCAACAAAACTTCTCTTTTCTATTTTTATCTTTATCTTTGCTGTTTGATGCATGTTCAAACATAGGAAAGCTGTAGTCCTTATTTGTTCAGTGAACTGGTGTGTTTACAGAGATGCAGAATACTCAGGCATGCACTGGTGTCTCTGAACCATAGCACAGTCTAGAAGGTGAAGTAAAAAGCTTTCTGTTTTTACAGTGAATTAAAAAAAACAAACAAAAAAAGAAACAAAGGCCAACCTTCTGAGGATGGGAGCAAAGTAAAAAGCCAGGAAATGGCTTAATGCTCATTCTCCACAGCCAGTGGCAATAATCCTATTGATTTCAGTAAGATTTTAATCAAGTTTATGGTGACTGTGATAGCTGGTACAATTAGATCGGAAGTAATACATGTCCAGCTTGTTTTTTTTCTGTGAATGCTATGTAGCTATTTATGCTGTCATTAATCTGGAGGCTTTGTTGGGAAATTAATCTCATTACATGGCAGCTGACAGTTCACTGCTATTGGACACCAAAGCAAGCTTGTACAAAGGTGCACTATCTGCTTGGCTGGAAAGCACAGCTGTTACCATCCTAAATTCTCTCCACGACCCACAGTTACTGAATGGGGCTTGACAGCTGAAAACCCACTCCCCCGTCCACTGTGCTGCAGATTCAGCACATGGTTTTAATCAGGAATACATCAGTTTGATTCAGGAGTGGAAATGTCACCATATAGCAGAGACTTCCCAGAGGTGTTTTATTTAGAGGGATATGACAAGGGACAATTCTCCCCTTGTCAGCAGTTTAACATAAAAAGCCTAGAGCAGTAGTACATGTAGGTATGGGAATGTCTCACTGGCCCTCTGCAGGATACAGCATTGGTAAGATTCTTCAGTGCTGCCTGCAATTGCTGTCCTCCCGTGAGCCTCATGCACTGCCATATCTGAATTCAGTCTATAAACTTCAGAGTATAAACGCCTCATGACTGAGACTGACTTGTATCTGAGAGGCCCCAGGGACTCTTCTGGCTGCTATCAGTCTTTGCAATTTGCTCAGCAGTATTCATCCAGATTCATGTTTTCTTTCAGAAGGAGCAGAAGTTTGAACATGAGAGACTTCCTTTTATTGAGCGTGTGAAAAGTTCATCCTGATCTTGGTGAAAATTTCTTTCTAACTTGTGCTACTAAGTTCTTTGAAGGTGTCATTTTATTTTCAAGTAATTTAGAGAGAGGTACTAAAGAAACTAGATGCAGGACATACCAAAAATATCTTCACATTACCTCTGAAATTAGCCTCTACTTCTCCTGGCACTGTGATGTTTTATGGCTGCATAAATACTCAGATGACATACCATGTGAGTATTCCCTTCCTATGGAGTAGAAGTAAGAGTGGGCAGCTCTTTTGGGGAGTCCGGAGGATGACACTTTAGATTGAGTCATTTAAACTGATGATTTGTATGGAGTGTGTGCACTTTGTACTTGTGTCTGGCTGTACTCCTGTCTGTCTTTACTTAAGTTTTTTAATCCATGGTCCAACTTGATCCAAATTTGAAGACATGTCTCAGAAATATTAGAAGTTTTGGAAATTTCTGAAAGAGAATAAAGTAACTAGAGGAGAAAGCCTCCTCCCTCTAATGCTGCCACTGAAGGGAAGTTCACATTGCCTACATGTACATCAGAAAGCCCCAGAGCAGCTGTGTGAAAAATCAAGCCATTAATTTTGCAGTGAGAGGTTTTTTCTTTTCTTGTTTTGTCACCTGCCCTTGCTATCAGGCAGTCTGACTGTGGTACTGTGTGAGGAGAGAAGCAGAGCAATGGCAGTCACTTCGTCTCCTCTTCCTGCCCAGTGGTGGAAGGATTACGTTCACTCCCTGGTACTGGCAGCAGAGGTAATAGTGCTGAAGAGTTAAAGACAGGCTTCAAACTTTAGTGTGGTACAGGTTTTTCAGCCTAAGTTCTCACTTCAACAGAGTAACTCAACCCTATTAACTTCATCAGACACAAACTCTGGATTTTGCAGGTTTCTCAGATCAAGCAGGCTGTGAGGTTAAATCAGCACTCGGCAAAGAATTAAAACAGAAGGGCTGAACCAAGAACTGTTAAATAAGCTTATCAGTGCATGTGTTGGCTGGCAGTTTGACAAAGAAGCCAGGAGCTTAGATAACTCTGTGAGTCTGGATGTAGGAGCTGTAATTGAGAAGTATCACAGAAGCAATTTGGAAAAGCATCTGTTCAAAGTTTGATTACTGTGAATCATCCCATTCTGCTGGCTGGCTCTGCTAGTCGCCTGAGCTGCTCTTATTTTGCCAAGAGAACAGCTTGACACGCATACGGTGCCTAAAAATAAAATACACTTTAAATGTTAACATGTTTCGAAAGTATAGATTCATTCACTTTTTGAGAGCAACAATTGCTTCGTCATTCTTTAAGAACATGGAAAGAATTTAATTGAGAGCTGTGGAAGAATGCCATTCATCAGCAACACAGGTGTTCAGCCATCTTCAGAATTGCCTGGTTCAGCAGACTGATGAAACTCTCCAGACATGGAAACAATGCTTGTCATACACTGCTGAATGTTGTTCAAGTGATTGCAGGACTCATCCTTGCTGATTAATCCACCTTTTGACCAACATGATGGCAAAGCTGTGTGGCTCAGTAAAGCTTTTGAAACTTTTAAAAGTATATTTTAATTTATTTGAGTAGCTTAATGAGTTTTATTGTTTGCAATTATGAGAAAGTCAGGATCCAGCATTCAGTTCCAGTTGTTCTATTAGCTCTTAAATCAGATGCTGTTTGGTACAGAGACTCCAAATATTTTTTCTGATGTATTTCCAAGTCTGACCTTGTCTCTTCATTCTGGAAAGGAGATACTGTGGTATTTGAAGACTCCAGGATCCCTGCTGCTGGATTCCATGTTCCTCTCTGTTTTGCAGTCTCAATAAAAGCTCTAATTTGATCTTTCTTTTTCATTCCCCTTCGTTCTGTCTAAACTCAGGCCCTTTGTTGAAGCAGATGGCTCAGATGAGTTGTAGGAACAAACTGTCAGATTCAAAACTGGAAGTCATGGAACTGAAAAAGCACTGTGAAAACAACCTGTGTAGGATTTTGAAACTCTATACAGTTTGCAAAGTTGCAGCTACTACAGGTAATACCAGGATTGTTTTTTGATTTCTCATAGGAGCATTACCTTCAGATGAGAAGTTCCCTGTGAGACAGGATGGATATTAATAAGCTGATACTGGTATATGTGCAGCAGAGTGAAGATCATGCACTGTGGTCTCCATTAAGCGTTTTGCTTTCTGATGGCAAATGTAATTTTTTTTTCCTTTCAGTCATTTATTTATGTCTTGAAAGATGCAGCTTATTCCACTGATTTCCATTGCTTGCTTCCTTATCAGTTCAATTATCTGTCCTTTCCTTATTCGAAATGTCACTTCTTTTCACACACCAAGGCAGAGGCCTTCGTCCCTGAATATTTCCATGTCTTTCTCAGGCCTTCTTACAAGCTGGCTCCTACCTTTACTCAAGGCAGCTCTTATGCCAGAAACGCCTGACCTGGGACTGTGGATCCATTTCCCTGCAGCATTTAAGCAGCGGCAAAAGTTCTGAGAGCTTATCTTCCCTTCTGATCTTATCTCTTGTCCTCCTTGACCCCAGCCTCCCACAAAAGTAGTTCAGTGTTGCTTGTGAGATCAAAGTCATGTTTCTTGAAGACTTCTAGAACATAGTTGTTATCTTCTTTTGCTGCATTTGTCATCATCTCCTTTCATTTCCTAATCTGTCCATCTTGTTCACTCAGTTAGAATTAGGCTAGGCTCTGTATATTTTCCAGCACTCTTTGTTGACTCATCCAGTCCATCAATTCCTCCCCATCTAGAGTCCTTTCAGATCACCTGGCTAACTCTTCTCTTGCCTTTTCTCTTAACAGGAGTACAGCTGTTGTAATTTATCTTGCTTTGGATAATTAAGCCTATGTATTTCCACATGTGTGCATGAACGTGCAGGCTTTCAGCACGATGTAATGATGGCTATGAACAGATGGTGAATTAGTTGCCTGGGTTTGAGAATCTGCTTTTGGGAATGGTCATTTGATTTGGGCTAAATATCCACAACCTTATACTAAATTATAGAAACAGGAGTGCAAAAAGAAACACTGTATTTTGCCTGCTAGAGATTCGCATTCATCAACAGCCTGAGCTCCAGTTGCTGGGGAGGGAGTGGGAGAAGCTCTTTGGAATGTGTCGGTTAGCATATCAAAGTAGAGTAAACACATAGATGATACCCTGCTTCCGATGCTCCAGTTAATAAAGCAACTCCTCTTGTCAGGTTGGATGAAGAGGATTTATTAATCTGCTGTCATCTGAGGAAGCAGTGGTTTGCTGAAAGAGAAGAGTAATGTTAATGGGTTATAAGATGTCACGCTGAACAAAGAGCAGATGGCAAATAAAAAAGGATATTTCTTTTTATCTCCTTTGCTGAGGTCTTAGATCCTAGTATTTTATTGTGAAAAGCAGAAAAATTAGTACTAGGAATAAATTCAAGTGGTTGTTTCATGCATTCCTTTGCTCCAAGACAAGATCAGTGGTCCCTTTGTAGCTCACGATGGATATCTGTTCTATGAGGCTAATCACTATGCTTATTTCCATCTTTCCTTGCATTCCTGTGAACGGTGTACCTCTTTTCAGCTGCAGTCATTAAGGTGAATGTTTACATTTGTAATCACAAACCTTTGATGGAACCAAGCCATTGGAAGGGAACGCTGTTTTCAAAGATGCCCATGCCAAACCTGGGGGGGACGACGACAAGGAGGTGGTTACGAAGTGTTCTGAAGGTTATCTAGTCTTTACTGGCAGAATGCAGCATTGATTGTCTGGTGTGTTTTTGTAGGCCTTTGTTAGGGCCTCTTATAGGCCAAAAAGATGTTAGACTGTGTCAGCTCTCCACCTCATTTAGTTTGGCATCTGAACCAACGTGCTACTAGCAGTGTGAGAGGTTAGACTTTTCTGCCATGCTCCTGAAGGATTCCTGCCTCCTAGCAGTTTTATTCAGTCTTTTCCTTCAGTCTGAAAGGAGGGTATTTGTGATGCAGGAGTCTGTGAGAAAAAATATGCTCAATATAATACTGGTATGGTTAAAAGTTGAAAGGCCAAAGACATGTAGGAAAACAGATCTAGGCTTAGTGAACTGACTTCTAGGTGTAAACTGTGTGCTTAAGTAAGTAGAGCAATTTCCTGAGTTCAGAATACGCTTTTGAGTCGCATGTTGTGGATTTAGGGGAGGACATTTATTCCTGAAGTCGTAAGAATGCTAATCTCTAGGATTTTTGCCTGGGCAGCCCCTTGAAAAGACTGCTGAAATCAGTGAATTAGCACAGTGTAAATTCAATGCCAGTAGCGTTAGAATAAGGCTCTTGACTTCGTGGGGAGTGTCTGTGTGTGGGCTAATCAGTAAAGGAGCAGAAAAATGACTCATCCTTTGTACTGAGAAAGCCACAAGAGGGTTCCTGGGAAACACAAAAGCCCTGCAGAAACATTGGATGCTAAAGCTCAAAGTTGGCCATGCTGGGGAAGAGGTTCCTCCTGTCCCATTAATTGCTGTCCTGCAGGGTAATTAAACAAGGAGGAACAGATGATAGCAACAGTGCTTCTTTCTGCACAAATTATTTGCAGAATCTTGCCGCCTTTGGAGATCTACTGACATTAAGATGTTTACCTGCACCGTGGCTTTGTTGTCAGAAGCTGTGGCATGGCACAAGTTACAGAAAGAGCGTGTAGACAAACCCCAACTAGATGTGAGCTTATCTGATTGAAAACAGGTGGAGCACATTCCTGCAAGGAGTTCAGCCTACGCTGGAAGAGCCCCCTGGGAAGCTGTGTTGGGCTTCAGGAGTGCCGTGACTTATATTTGGGTGTATCTCCATGTAGCCAGTAGAAGAAAACTAGGGTGTGTGGTTGAATCTGGCTCTTGCAATTAGTCCTGGTCATTTGAAATGCAACCCAGGGGTTGGTAGAACCAGGGGTGCCATAGCAGTAAGTTTGGTAAAGATTCCCATTATACGAAAAGTATCCACTGTGAAAGCTAATGTGCACTTCGTTCATTTGTAGCACTAGGACCTTCTGTTCTGAGGAGTATATTATCAGCTGTAGAAGCATCTGAATTATACCCACAGCTTGCATTATAGATATAAGGGAGAGATGGCATTGGTTAGTCTTTCAGGGTGTATGTACTGAAAATCAAGGTATTCAGAAAGTAACTACGTGTTGTTTAGCTATTTATTTTCCTTACTTGGCTTTTGGGAAAGTGACAGTGTTTTCAGAGTTACCAGGAAAAGATTTTATTGGTTCACTACATGACATCAGTCAGTCTCATAGGGAAGGTTTTTAGCCACAGAGTACTTTGTGTTCTGAGAAAGCATGCTACATCTCTGCAGGTCATGCTAGTTTGGAGGCAAGAGGCAGAGTTTTATAGAGGTTGTGCTGAAATTCAAGTTAAGGTGGATTCCCCAAAGTAAGAAGAGGCTTTTGTGGGGATGAATTTGCAGCAAGTTGTATGAAGTTGTCAGTACAGACTTCTCTCTCAGACACGCTGAGATTCAGCTTATTTTGTGTTTTCTGTTCTCTCTAAGGCTGGAGGCATCCTTATAGAGAGGCCTCTGAAGTGGTAGTTGATTTCTAGCAGTGCCTAGAGATAAGTTATGTTGCATGGTCCTTGGCATCAGAAACTCTTCTCTAAAATACTTAATAGTGTTGGTTGTTACCTTGTCTTCCTACCTGACTGTAGCTTCCTCCTGTGCTTTGGATTTTGTAGTTCCTTTACTGGTGATTGGCAGTGACTGCATTGCTTCCAGTGTGGTTTTCATTAAATGCAGTGACAATGAAAGATATTGCAAAGCAAAACAGTTTCCATACATTAATGTTAAATTCTAATGGAAACCATGTTTTTACTGCAGGATTAACAGAAATTGGCATCCAAATGGCTATCAAGCACTACACCAAATTAATCTGTGCCACTAAAATTGCATATCTGGCCTTGAATTAGCACATAAAATGAAGGAACATCTCACGCTGTTAGCTTCTTCTGGATGATACCTGGAAACCAAACTTGGAGCTGGAGGCTCTGTAGGACAGCGATGGTAATAACCTTAAAATCTAGACTACAGGCTGGAGAGACTCCTTCTATAGATACTGTTGTTTTTCACTTGGATGCGTCTGCCTTCTTGGGACCTCTGTTTATTCAGCTGTAGAACAGAGAATGTGTTGGAGGCAGTTTAACAGGTTCTTCCTCTGTTGTTTTTTTCATAGGTAGACATCATAGAAAGAAAAAGTATTTTTCATCTTTAAACGTTGCAAGCACTGAAAGATTCCTTTGGTGACTGACTTGATGTGAAAATACAAGCCTCTGTCAAACGTATTATTGCAATAGAACAGAAAGGCAGTGTGAATGATTTGTAGGATTTTCTGATTTTACTCCTGTAGGATGTTAAGAAAGGCTATGGGAGTGTAAGTGATGGCAGTGTGTGAGCTGCACAAAGAGAAGAGTTGTGAGAAGATGAGAAAAACATCAGTTCAACATCAAATTTGTAATGGTGGGGAATGGGGGGTTTGCTCTGTGCATATGGATATACAGCGAGTGCCAAGCAGGCTTCAGGACTTCAAGTTTGGCTCTCTTCCCAACAGCAAATATATTGAGAAGAGGAAAGCTAGCCAAGTTTTAATCAAGTAAAATTCTGTATCCAGAGGTGGCTGGCAAAAGAAAAGATTAACGTATTAGAAGTGCAATGAAAACAAGACATTAGAGGGTTGAAAGCTGGAGTACCTGGATAAGCCACTTGCTGAGTGAATATTCCACAGATGTCTAAAGGAAGTCCCAGGTGTTCTGAATACGATGAAAGGTGAAGCTGTGCTTCAGAACTTGTCTTCTTCAAGCTTTGGCTGTCACTGTGGCAAGTATGTAATATTCTAATGCCTAGCTGAGCTGGTAGGATATATGTAATCATTCCCCCTAGAGATACTACTAGCAGAGGGCTTATTAGCTGGCAGAAGGGCCAACAGCTGCAAACTGTTTATACATGACAACTTCTTGGATAAATCTGAGTTTACACAGTTGTCTGTGTCCTAAGGTTTGCTGTAGAAGTGCAGATAGCATTGAGTATTCAAACTGAAGCACAGAAGTTATGGACAGTAATTATGCAATTTCTCATGGGAGACAGGAAAAAACCCTCACACTTAGTAATAGTAAAAATAGTAATTGGCTTTCCTTTCCTCTCCCGCTGATGCACCTGCTTGACCTTTTTTAATATTAAAAATAGATTTTTGATAACTGCTGCCAGTCAGTGGTATATTTGGAAAGATATGGTCCCTAAGAGAGCCACTGCTTATATATTTGCATGAACATGCTGTAAGTTTAATAAATCAGTTCAACTTTCCTACTTTTTTTTTCCCTTTTTTTTATTACTTTGAAACAAAATATGTATTTCAAAACATTTGAGGCAAACATAATGCTGTAACAGTTTGTTATAGCCAGCTTGTGACAGAATTACTCTTATTAATAAGCTCTCATTTTATAAGCTGGATTTCTTACTGAGATCAGCTTCAGCAAAGTTTTCTGCCATCTGCCATTCTAGAAGTTTCTTACCCCAGTACATTTCTGTTCCTCTGTTGTCTGATCACTAGGCTTCGTGCAACAAATATCTTTAATATTTGTTATAATAAACTGAATTTAGATGTCTAGATTTTGAAATTGTTCATCGTAGATATTAGAAATTGGCTGCTCAGGACACTGAAACCAGCTAATAAAAATGAGGTGGTTAAGAGTCTGTAACTGAGCCACAGTTTACTTCTTTTTCAGCCACTGTTGAATGTACAAATCCAAGTTACTTTTCCACCACTGAGCAGTGAGATTTTTAGCACAACACGGTGTTTCTGCCAGTCAATTTCAGTAGGGATTACAACAGCTGAACAGGGACTTGAAAAGAATCATTGCTTGAAGCCTTCGTGGCGTATTTGAAATTTTAATTGATATTTAACCACTGTTACTATATTACCTGTACTCTTAATTTGCTACACTGCATATCCCAAGCATGGAAACATTGCTTCCTTTCATTTCCAAGTGCCATGAAACATGGAATAAGTCTGATTTTTTTTGAAGTTTATCAGAAAGTACCGTGAATCATTTTGAATTAAATTGGCTTGTCTGAGTGACCACTGAGCTTGATGTGCAATATTGCTTTGTTACTCCTCAGTTATATTCATGCATGGTTAAATACAGTTGAGTGGCATATTGGCAGTGGTTAAATGGAAGATGATGATAGAATCAGGATTAGTAAGAGAAACAGCACTGCCAGTCAGAATCCTGCTGTGGTTGGGACTAGAAGATATAAATCAGGAGAAATATCTACTTCCCCTTCAGAATCAACTAGGAATGTTTTGTGATCTTTAAAAGAAAGAGGAGGTATGTTCATAGCTCAAGATGCACTGCAGGCACCAACAGCTGAGGTTCTGTGACCAGGTCATTGGTTTATCAGGTGCTGGGAGTGAGGTTGCAATTTCTTTGACAAGGTAACCTATTACTCCCTGAGTGATTCCTTGACGTCCTTAGAACTCATGTGAGAGCAAGTCCAGCCTTCTGTGGTAATTGATGTTTAAGAAATTAAAACTTGATGTTATTTTATGCATCTTGTATGAATGTGGCCTTCCACGATTACCAGTTTTAATATAAGCAAACATTAATGCCTAATCTTTGTGTTGCCTTCACTCTTTACTGCCCATGCTGAACTAGGAGGCTATTGCCCATCTCTTCTTTCTGTCCAGAATTCCCCTAGCAATAAATATCCCTGTCCACATTGTTGTTAAAACTGATAAAAACAGAACTGGAGTTCTTCCAGACAGAAAGTTTTACACTGTTTGCACCTTGACAAATACAACTTTTTCAGCTCCAACAGAAAAAAGAAATGAGCTCATGTCTGCATTGCACTAAAGGCAGATAAGTCCTACCTACCCCACTGTAAGAACAGGAAATGCATCTTGTTTTCTGTTTAATATAAGCAAATGGATTTCCTTTGAAAAAAGGCATTTGTGAAAGGTCTTCATGCTTCCCTTTCTGCAGGGTGGCAGAAGGATGTGAGGTAGCAGAATGAACTCAGCACATAGGCTACTGCATGCCAGTTAGAAATCTTGTTTTCTACGTATACTTGTTGTGTCTGTGTGCCTTCTGAAGTGTGGCTGTTTACCAGTTGAGGCATAGAAGCATCCTTAGGCTCTTTCTCTGTCTCTGATCCCTATACAAAACTTCCTGTGACTTCACTCTGGTTTTTAGGTGGCAGATGGAACAAGAGTTCATCAACAGATTACCTGTGATGCAATTACTACATTTTCAAGAAGTACAGTGATGGTTGCTGCAGGGAATTGTCTGGATGCAGGAAAGGCATATGGAAATTATTGCTTTTCCACACTAGAAGTCTCATACTGTCACTTCTAAATTCCTTTTTGACTTGAACCTGCAAGTGCTTCTGGTGCCCGCACAAACAGGCCCAGAAAATACTGCACAGCTGTCTGCAGGAAGAATTTCTCTAAGTGATGGAAGACTTTTGCAGTCTATGTTGACTTTCTGACTTGCTAGCTTTTCTGAGTTTGCTATTCTTATTTTGTGTGGGTATGAAAATAAGGGAGATTGTAACATCCTTTCAGGAGTCTCAACTTGCATAACTTTATTCCTTCTCACCAATATTAGTCTGAAAATCGGGGCAACTCCATTTAACTAGTTGTTAAAGCTGCCTGACTGTATCTGTATTCCAGCATGGTAGTAGCAGACGTTTATAGATAAACTGCAGTGAATTTTTGAGTCTGCATGGGCAGTGAAATAATGAGAGTGACTGTGCTTAACTTGAGTTGTTACATGTCTAATAAAACACTGAACCAACTTCTCACTACTACAATGGACGAAGTAGGTGATTTTGTGAGAAAGCTACTTAATATTTTTCCATGTTGAGTGCATATTTTCATCATTTTTGCTGAATTACTGCTGTGTGTTTTAAGTTCATGAGTTGTTTCACCAACTCTTATGGGTATGTTTGCTCTATTTCTGTTGCAGGAATTGCTTACCTGGGAGGTGTCTGCAGTGCCAAGAGAAAATGTGTTCTTGCTGAAGACAATGGTCTCAATCTAGCATTTACAATTGCACATGAACTTGGGCACAAGTAAGAATTTGTATTTCAATTTCTTTCTTTACTGATGCTACTGTAAGCTACTTGCATTTAAAAGCTTACAAATGAAGTTTCTTTTGTGACATGCTCATTATGATTTTATAAATCTGGTAGATTGATACTTAATTTTAGAAGACTTATGTAAGTACTTCTTTGGCACACATAAAACTTCCTGTTAGATACTCCCCTGTTCTCCACTCTACAGTATGATTTTTAACATCTTGAAGAGGCCTCATTCCCCTGAATGATTGATGGTAATGGTTAGAGATGAATTCTGCAAATTATGCTCTAGAATAGGTCCAGGAAAACAACGTCAGTCTTATCATCTTTGAAGCTGCAAATTTTTCTTTGAAGTTCAGGTAACTGACAAGAGTTTCAGTAATACTTTGGTAACAGTTTGACCTCTGCAAGTGAAATAACGTGTCGATACTGAATTGTAAACATCAGCATTTTGGAAATACTACTAAGCATAATTATTTGATCAACAGAAATAAATTGTATAACTTGATTTATCAGCTCAATTACAGCTGATCAGCACACTTTCACTGGAGGGAAAAAAACAAAGCAAAGGGTACGATAATTCCCATGAGATTAGCAGGTCCTTTCTGCAGGTGCCCTTGAAGACCTTAAAGCTGCCTGTAAATATTCCATGGACAGAATAAAACAAACTGACTGGAAGAGTCATTTACTACATAGTCTTAGTGCAGTTAATGAGTTAACCCAAAGGTCACCATTCACATTCACTGCTTTCCAAGCTGAATGTAATGTGCACTTACTCATAATACTTACGAACTTTTTTCCCTTTCCATCGACATCACTGTGGTTGCACTGTGTCACAGTTAGACTGTGTAATTGATGTATAGAATTAGACCAGGAACGCATTTATACAGAGTAAGGTCTGTGCTATGGCATTTTCAACTACTCTTTTTTCAGTGTCTCTGGATGGAAGGCAGAAAATCCTACTGTTGTTTCTTTAGTATGAAGCTATGCAGAAATTTTGTCTGCACCCTTCTGGACGCATGCTGTTAATGTGTCTACTGTATCTTCCTTTCCTGCAGAAACAAATAATTGACAGCTAAATCACAGCCAATGTGTGAAGTTCAGATCCTGCTCAGTCTCACTGCATGGCAAACAATTATTTTACAGCAGTGTGTTTCTGAGTTGCGTGGAGGATATCTATGTTACTACCAGAACTGACAAGATGAAAATGAATCGCCTGTTCACCATTCAGTGACACCAAAGGTAGCTGAGCCAAACCAAAGGTGGTTTCAGCAGAAATGAAGGATTTGGTTTTATTTGAACGGTGTGCCAAGATGTTAAACTGAGCCTAAGTTTAATAATGAATTAACCTGTGGGTAGTGTTTAGGGAAATTCAGCACTCATCTCTGGATGGGCCAAGACTAGGAGGGAAAAAAAATACTTGGGCTGCAGAAAATCCAGCTGTGTAAAAGGCTGAGGCTGCTCTGCCATGGCATTTGCCAAATTTCCCAGAAGAGCTGTCAAGCTGTTTTCCAATAATGCCTTGCAAAAAATTCACAACACAAATAAGGGATGTAATGCTTTTGGATACAACTCTCCATCTGTGAACTAAGTAGCAAACTCTATTTTCTTTTCTGAGTTACCAGTCTTGGTGGTAAGGCCTTTCTCTTTTGTTTTTCTTTTTTTATTTTCTCCATCACGGAAAGCTATTTCAAGTGGTGCATATGAGATGTCTGAAAAAAGAGGTTAGCAGAGCATGACATGGGCTGGAGGATTCAGACAAGTGAGTTCTCTCCTGTGCAGAGAATCATTGGCTTCAGCAGAGTTATAGATGCTGCTGTGGGAGGAGATGGAAAGGTTAAATAAAGGTTGCAGGTGAAGAGGGACAAGTGGCTGAAGTGATTGCATTTTGGAACAAAACTGCATCATGGGCCCCTTTACTGAGATAAAAGAGACTAGAACAGGCTCAGGCAAGAGAAGTTAGGAAGGCTGTGGGGTGCTGGAGGAACTTAGAGAGTCCTTCTGCCTATTCTTCTCTCAGTTAAGCCCATCCATGTGCATGCTAATCAAATCATGATTCATGTCAAAGGAAAAAAAAATGCTGTCTTGCTGTCTGTCTCTCATCGCTCTCTCTGAGCATGAAGATCACCCCACTGTGCTGTCATCTACCATTGGCCTGGCTAGTTATTTCAGATGGATCAGTTTACTGGTGCCTTTCTAGCCTTGAAGTCAATCTTTTCATTGATCTTACTAAGTTTCAGGCCTCTCCTTTTTCTCTTGGTTTTGAACTGTAACAGGGTGCTCTGAGCAATCCTGTTTCAGCAAGTCTTGTGCAAATATGAAGATTGTTTGCTGACTTTACCTTCAAAGTGGTAGAAGCATTTAAAGTGATTTTGATGTTTAAGGAAACTCATTGCAGAGATAGAGAAGCTGAGATCAGCTTCAATTTTAAAAAGAAAAATCAAGGAAAAGTAAATGCAGGGTTTTTTTTAAATTTTATTAAAAAAAAAAAAAAATCCAACCAAACCTACATCCACGTGGGCAAAAATACAAGTTTTGGAGACCCATAATTGTGAGATTTATTGAGGGCTGATTTCTTTAGGGGTGTTGAAGAGCTAAGATTTATTACTTTTTGCCCTAAGACTAACAAGTGTCCATGGAGATCAGAAGCTCAATTTGGCATGCACAGATAGTTTCTGATGTAGACTTTGGAAAAAGTGAATAGATTACTAATTGATGCATCAAGTTCCTAACCTACCACTAATGTCACTTGGACTCTCTGCAAAAACACTGTTACAGACAGCTGCACTGAAAACATGGAGACGTTATTAAATAGGTCAGTCAGGATGTTGTTTATGTGTCCTATAAAAATTCATCTTCAGGCTTACCCTGTAGATGTCTGTTGCTTGATGTTGGGATGAGTGGCATAACTTTCGCCTGTTGTTTTTACGTCCCTAAATCTGAAGTGAGAGTTTTGTTCACAAAAGGAGCAGCCATTTGTAATCAGATACAGTTCTCCTTACAAAGAGCCTAGGAGGAGAAATTTTCTATTATGAGACCACAGCAGACAGGGTAAAGAGTTCTGAATATATGACGAGGCTACAAATCATGATTTTTTTGCATATATGACAGGACCCTCAGCAAGCATTGTTCCTTCATTCAGCATTGTCAGTAGTGGATGTTTTTTGAAGTAACACACTTTAATGTAACCACAGTTAGTTGGTTTTTATCCAGTTATTGCTGTGCGGAGTGCTGTGTTCTGAGCTACACAAAAGATGGTAATCATAGTGGCCCCTGAAGTTTCAAAAACTTTAATTCCAAGGTTTCCAAATTAGAAACAGCTTAATTTCTTGAAAACTTTCTTACTCTTCTCTTTCCTTAGACTAGTTGGGCAGCTAGATCGAGTTTAAAAATGCCCTACTGGATCCAGGGAGATCCTGAATAGTGCCTCTCTCATCCCCCATGAAGTTAATACCTTATACCCCAAGGACCACCCTGAATGACTGTGGCATTTAGAAAAATAGTGCCATTTTCACCTCCCTGGTTCTCTTTGGCCCTACAGCAGTGACATTGTTTTACCATTTTCAAGACATCCTTCAAAGATGGCAAATAAGTTTGTTTTTGTTTTTCCCCAACAAAAAACTGGGCTTCATCCTTGTATCTGTTATCCTAAATGAAGTGGGTGGGCTGTAGCCAGTTGATTTTTCAGGACAATACCAGCTTTGTTGCCATTCTTGCTTTTTTTTTGTTGTTGGATTTTTTATTATTTTTTTTTTATTTCAACAGCCTTGGCTTTCCTGTAGTGGGCTGGAGGGAGACTTGGGTGGGGAGAGAAGATTCCCATTCATGAGCTAGAGGAACCTGGCACTGCCTAGATGGTAAGAGCACAGCCAGAGGTGGTATGGCTGGAAGCCATGCTGTGTCAGATGCCCTTAAGAAAGTGAATCAAAATCAACTAACAATAAGCAAGATGCAGTCTGTTGCCAGCAGGCTGAAATTGCACGGCCTCAGACTTGAAGCTGAAACAGATGAGGACAAAAATGAGTCCAAAGGTTAAAAAAAAAAAAAAAAAGAAAGAAAGAAAAGTGCCTCTAGACACAAATCTAAGAGCTCTGGATTTGGAATCAGCAAAGAGAAGAATTTAGAACCATCAGGTTTCTGACTGTAACAATGATTTGCTTTAGATGTAATGATTGATCCATTTTGGTTAACATGACTTTAAGGCTTTATTTGCTGCATAATTAAGCATGGCTTTTGCGGTGTGTTTCAAAGAATAATGGTGTTGCTGGTAAGGGTAGAATGGTCTCTGGATGTTTCCTCTATGGCCTGATATCTATGCTAATAATATTGTTAAAAACCTTGCTGTTCCAGTGCAGCACCCAGCAGGGAGATTCTGCCATGGAAATGGCTGTAAGGCAGAACAGGAAAATATTGTAGGCTGAGCGTGTCTTCAGCTGAAGCAAAGCACGTACAGAAAAAAGTCCTGTGACAACTTGCAATGCCAAGTCCGGGTCAGCGTGGTGCAGGTGTAGAAGCATACTTCCTAAGAACCAAACAGGAAATTAACATCTTCCCTCCAGTGCATAAAGATTTCATCATAATGCATTTTTGAATTGAAAAGTTTCATATGGATGCTCAAGACCTCCAGAGTAGTATTTCAGCATGTAGTCCAGGACTCTAGTTGCCAACAGGCATATCTTACTCCTGTCCATGTATGTTCTACCATATAGAGACCTAGCAAAGAGGTGCTGATCTCATTGCTCTGTAGCTTAGTGCCATTTACTTGATGGCTCAGGGATGGTGGCTGTTTGATGGCTGCCTTGTGGCTGTGTATGTCTCTCTGATGGCATTGCTGGTGGCTTGAGAGTAGATTCTGTCCTGTGGGAGCAGTGGTGCAATTCCTTCTGTGCCTTTATAAAAGTCATTGTGGCTGCTTTGACCATGCTGCAGAAGACAGTGTGTGCTGGAACTCATGTCTGCCTTCGTAGGGGTTGGAAATCAAGGTCAGTTGGATCCTGTGGGGGACCAGAAATTGATGATGTGACCCCATGCAAGCTTTACTCTGACAAGCTCAGGTACTAGTAACTGTGTTGTTGCACCAAGACTTCCTAAGTAGCTGCACAGTTTCTTTCAGACAGTTAGTGTCTCAACTAAATTCTGCTAGTGCCAGCACACTCCATTTTAATCTCACTTGAGTTCTGCTGTTCCAGTACACTGCAGCCCTGGGATTCTTGGGAGTGACTGACTGCTGTGTAGACATACCCTGAGGCTGGCCAAAAATGCTGGCAGCAGTCTGTACCCACCCTGGAGTTGCTAATTTTATTTTCTGCCATTTGTGTTGTAAATCAGTTGTGGAATGTCCCTCTGTTCCCATGCTCCCTTATTCCCCTCCTCCCAGGTTTCATTCTTCTTCTACAGATAATTACAAGCACATTTTCACAGTTAAACTGCTCCTCTGCACAGCTCAACGCAGACATAATGAAACACTGTCTAATTCATAATGTATCTTTATACATCAAAATTAGCATGATCAAGCCTGAATAACTATTTCATAACACACTGATTTTGAAAGATAAGGTAGATACAACCCAAATTGTCAGTGGATGCTTATTCCACTTCAGTAACACACTGAGACCGAAAGAAAATTATTGTACACCTAAGCTTAATATTAGTAGTTTGATGACAGTTTTCTGAAAACTGCATCCTGAGTTTGTCACAAGGAAGCAGAGATCAAAGGCAGATACAGATCTAAACACATGTAAATAAATAACAATAGATCAGTGGAAACTTCTGCAGGTATGGGTGGTTTGACTTGAGACGTTGAGAAACAGGTCGAGGTGGAGCACCAGTAAACAGACCATGTGTCTGTGCCTACCATAAGTTATCTTAGTTTGTATATCTTCTGTCATACTGAATTCCAGAAGTGGAACATTGCTGCTGTTAACTTTGGCTGGGCAAGTTGTTTTTGTAAGATCAGAATCATACGTGCGTCCTCGTGGATGATCAGTTTGAGTGCAGGGCTAAAGGTGTGAAGTTGTTTGGTAGAAGCTGAGTAGAATTTGAAGCAGGCAGAAATTCTGGGGAAATCAGAGAAAAATACAACTGTGAAGGAGAAATGGAGGGGTTTGATCATGTGATAGCCTCTGGATCATATGATTGGTTATATTTAAGTTGTGTATAAAACTGCAAGGTATTTGCAGCTGTAATGAATAAACCTGATAATCCTAGCATAGTGGTGAGGTGCCTTTCCTCTGTCACATGTGTATTTTCTCATTCTTGTTGTCTTCTGAGTTTGATTGTCTGTTTATAGTATTGGAGTAAACCACATTGGAACTGTGCATGGGAACATCTACCTCCAATTGCTTCGTGGATGCTTGTGGCAAGCATTTGTGTGGTTTTGGGCAAGGATTTCTATGGTTTTACTCTATGCTTTGTGAAAGATGTCTGTGCAGTGAAGCAATGTTCTGTCACAGACCCACTAATTTCTTTGTTTTTGAGCATCTTGTACAGCTTTACTTATCCTAATAAAACTGTGCCAAACAAGCAAACAACAGTTATTTAGAAACTCTCAGACAACACAGTTTCATTTTATCAACAGCTTTGTGGCTTTGCCAGCTATGTCTTTCTTTTTGAAGGGTAATTCTGCTGAGTAAGCCAAGGCCATGTATAATAGCTGGGCTATAACGATTTGGCAAATCTTTTATATGCTTCCTGCTACTGGGATTCTGGTTTCATACTTTACTGGCTTTGCTGGCAACAGCCGTGTGGCCCCAGTGACCCAAAGCATAGGAACAGCACAAGCCCCCATTGTATGACCTCCACAGTACACAGAAACACAGGAATTATTGGGTTTGCAAGTGCCATTTACCAAATAATCATTTGTTCTTAAACAAGGGCAGCAATCTAGCTGAAGTATTTACTTTTCCACTAGCAGCTGAGTTCCAATAGCTTGAAACCCAGGCTGTCTGCCTGGCCTGCTGAGTTCGACAGGTTCCAGGTGAAAATGACTGCATTTCTGTGGAAGATGATAAATCCCAGACTGTCATTGGAAAAGCCTTCTGTCGTAACTCAGCAGCAGCAATGCCAATGGAAATGATGTTGCTTCTAAAAATGCGGTTCCCTTTACCATTATGTCAGTGGAAGGCAGCACGGTGGTGGAACAAGGTTGGCTGTCTCTTTGACTGCAGTTGTGTTGTAGAATAAAATTCATCAAGAAGTTGTTACTGGACAAACAAAATAAACAGGACTCGTTTGTTCCCAGTGACTGCTTTCCATTTCTAAGTCCTCCTAAGGTGCCGACAGGGAGTTCTGTCATGTATATCATTGCTTGAACCCCATTTTCTAGAAGAGAAGCCCTGGAGTTCTCTCAGATTTTTTGCTTTTGTTCTTGTTTGCTCTGATCTGAGTAATGGTTTGTTCTCCCTGAATTTTCTTGGTTTGAAAAGTTTCCTTCCTTTCTGATTAGTTTAGTATGTTGAGCTTTTTAGTAATGAGTTTATCTACCTTCCTTCTCTCCTCCAAATTCTACCACAATGCTTATTTTGCATGGCAGATCTTACCCGTGTGTGGCACAGTTTGACACTGCAGAAATTTCTGATGTCCAGTCTCTAGCAGCTGGTGCTCACCTGCCCATGAGAATCCAGAATCTGCCTGTCTTTTCCACCTGCTGCCAGCTTGCTGTTTACCAGCACCATTATGAAGATCACTGGTAAAATGGCAAACTTCCAATATATATATTTTTAATATTCATTTTAATTATGAACATTAAAACTAGGGAGTATAAGGAAATGCTTTGTACGAATAGTTGGCTTCCTGCTTTGGGTAGTCTTCAGACTTCAGAAAAAGAGGAAAAAGCACAGCCTCCTTCCTTCCTCTCAAAAGCACCTTTCAACGCGTAAGTTCCATCCTGACACTTTCTTTATCTGAATTAGAACTGCTTGCAGCTTGACATGTGGTAGAATTAGTTCAGGAAGACAGAACTCTTGTCTAGCATCCATTGTGATCATTGCACACTGTGATCATTGCTGTTTGACTTCTGCTAAAAATGCAGATTGCCTGCATTGAGTAGCTCTGAACAAGCATGTGGAAAACTTGGTTTTCCCACAGGAGCATTATAATAGTTACTTCTACTTTTCTGCTCATGTGCACAAGTATCAACTCCCATCTGTTCATTTTTAAGTGTCATCTTCTCCACTGAGTATATGTATGTATATATATATTGTCTTACTGTGTCTGTTGATATTTTCTTTTTATTCCCTTATTGCTGCAGTACACATTTGGAGGTTTATTCTGAAAACTGTACAGTATTTTAAACCTTACCGGTTTGTAAAATGCATTACTGTGTGCACCTTCTCTGCATTATATGAGCAGGCTCCTGTAAGAAGGGTTTTATGTTTCTCTGTAATTTGTTTTCAAATTAACACATTCAAGCCAAGGTCATTCAGAGCAATAATATCGCTTGTCAAGTTGCCTTTTTTACCTTTCTTCATGTGATATTCTTTTACAATATGAAAGCAGTCTCGGCTTCATGTTCCTTGAGGTTGCCACCAAGCATCTCCAGTACCCAAAGAATTCCAGTTCAGTACTGCTCTGAACGTATCACTTCAAAAGAGCTTTGATACCAAGCTATAATTTGCAGTGTTCTTGTTTGATATCAAGTCTCCCTTCTGATGGAGCAAGTGAGGCAAGTGACATAGTGTTCTGAACTGTAAGTCATTTAACAGCCAAGGCCGGATGATGCAATGATTATGGCTTTTTTTTTTTTCCCCCTGAAGCACCATCATGAAAAAATCCCAAGAGTTAAGGGAGCTTGTACATAAGGGGAGCATTATTAGAAACAAAATTTCTGGTAGGGGTAGAAGCATGCCTGTGTTGGTGGGAATTGGTGTGACAAGGATACAATTGAAAAATAAAATATCCTTGCAGCAGGTGCCTTCAAAAGAAGGGTTTTGGCTCTTGCAAAATGATCCATTGTTGGGTTACAACTGGAACTAGCAGAATTGGGTCACAAGTTCCCTGTGCAACATTTTTTTCTGGAAAGATTTCCTTTTTTTCATTCTTGGAAGCAAAAGAGAACATGTGGGTTTGTTACTGTCCCCTGCGCTCACCTGACTTGTTGGTGACTTGGTGTGAGATATCATATCACATCAGATCATTTTTTTGCACTAGGTCTGCAACTCCACAATGATTGGCAACCTACATCAAAAGAAAGAATAAAAGAAAGAGGCTGAAAAATACTTTTTCCCCGTGAACAGGGTTGCTACTGTTCTGGAAGCATGTATCCTCTGGTTTCTCTGGGGACTTTTGAAGAGTTGGTGCTGGTAGAATTACGCCCATTACAGTTACTTCATGCCTCTGTCTTTTGAAGTTTGCCATCTCCTCATTCCCACCTTCATGAATGCAGAATTCATCTCCAAGCCTGGGGAAGACAGCCAGCATTCCTGATTCCACAGGAACAGTGTGTTCCTCAGGCTGCCTTTTCCCCATTGCTCAGTAGTGGGTGGCTTCCTGGTGGGGTAGTGTGGGACATCTGTGGTTACTCGTGTTGCACATATTTAACAAATATGCTCAGTGTTTCTCCTTTCTCTGGAGATTTTTCTTTTAAGAGCATCTTATGCTGCATCTCTTGGTTCAGGTTTTATTCTCAGTAATTAATGAAGTTGACTGGAGGCTTTTGCTGTTTTCTTTGAAGTTTCAGGGAAGCGCACTCAGGTGATTACTTGCAGCTTACTTCTTAGGTTGGTAACATCTTGAAGGACAAAGCTGTCAGCTGTTCTCACTGAGCTCTTGTCTGTATTCCGTAGCACATGAACAAGTCTCCCACCCATCTGTATCAGGGTTTTGTCTTTTTCACACCCTACGATTTATATTTACTTTTCATCTGTTGAGGAAATGCAAGTCACATTTTGTGGGGTTTTGTTCTCACCCACTTCCTGGCAGTGCTGAAAGCAAGCGGCTTGTTATGTTTCAGCATGTTACTGCTGTGATGCACCAGGGTGTTCTCTGCATACAAGGAGCTGCAGATGGAGTGCAGAAGCTTTTGCTTACCATAAGAAAAAAAAAAAAGAGAAATGTGCAGTTTTTCTCTGCCCACTGCTGTGGTTTTTTTTATACATGGTGCTCCTTTCTGAAACCAGACTGAAGAAAGTGAGAGAGAGAGAAGGAAAGAGAGAAAGAGAGAAAGCGTACGTTTTTCATGCCCAGGCAGTGGGTCAAATCTTGTGGAGGCCAAGGGAATGGCTGAATATATACATTTTTCATGGAGATGTTACACTTTGACCCTCAGATAACTTTATTCCTGCTTTAGGCTCACAGCTCAGCAGTGATCATGGCAAGTAGCTGGAGAGAAGCTTTATTATTCAGCCTTTCTAGTCAGCAGTCACTTTGATGTATGGTATGAGTAGTTTTTGTATAGCGTTCACCCCTTCAACAGTCTTCAGACTGTTATAACAGTCCGTGACTCTTAGTGGTGCTGCTGTTGTCTCTGTGCATTGTTGGCAAGGAAAAGAAGTAGAAATGCAGATCATATGGTTGAATGACTGCTGTGAAGATGGGGTGGGTCTCTGGGGATGCAGAGGGTGTAGAAATGTACATGCTGTAAGATGATGATGGTGAGGCTCATAGTGCCAAAAAGAAAGGCTGGGTAGGAAATCTCTGTGAACTGTCATGAGCTCATAAAAGACTGTGAAACTGTACTGTAAGTGTGGTGAGCTCCTGATCCTCTTCGGAGGATGTAAGGGCAGAGAAGGAGCACATTTAGCCCTGGGCAGTCATTGCTGTATGATGCTGGACAGTATTCCTATGATTGGATTCATTGCATAAGCCTTTCCTACGTGTTCATTGCTTGTGCTCAGCGGTGTTCCTTTCTACATTAACATGATCAAACTATTTGAGTCTATATGTAGTAGAGGAGAGGACTGCTGAAGCCTTTACGTGCTCACCCCCTCGTGACTGCAAGTTACACCTCGCTTTGTGGCTTTACAGATCTTCCTTTAAAGAGATGAGATTCTGAACAGGTCAGGACCCCACCTGTGCTCTGAGAGATTGTACTGGTACTGAACTGTTAACTCTGCTACATAATCACATTCCTTTCTGTGTCTAAGTCATACTGCTGACAGCTCTCGCAACAGGTTGGCAGCTCTCACATTTAGAGATTTGGTTTAGGTGTTATGTTGAACTCCTTAGTGGATGTTAAGATGAGAAAGAAGTGCTGTTTTGAGATAATTCTGTCTTTTCAATATGAAGTTTCCACCAAGTTTATTTGTGCACGTATTGATCAAATTCAGCTTTTCCTAGGACTTTGTGTTTGCTGGAGCACTCCCTTTTCTGCTACCTTGTATACTACCCACTGCTGATTATTCTTACCAGAAACACTGAATCATTGCTATGTCAGGACTGCATCCCACAAATCAGATGTGACAGAGGCAGATCATTGTGATGGTGAGTGTTCAGTTGTGTTGCAACTGGAGACTTTCATCTTACCAAAGGCCTTGGGATATCTCAAGTACTGCCTGTCCTGCTGAGAAGCAGCCCCTCTGCAGAACAGGCACCAAGGAATCTCAAGAGAGAAACTTGATGTCTATTGGAAAACGTAGTTAATAGTGTAGACCAGTATGTTATTGCTGGAGAAGTAATCGTAAGGTGATTCATCTTCATGGCTCTGGTCTAACTTCCATCAAACCAACTCGAAGGACTGCCACTGATGTCAGAGGGGTTAGGCCAGCTCAGTTACCGGTATCCAGGACCACTGGGGGCAGCAGGCTTTCAGATGAAGTGCTTGGGTGAGAGCAGTGCTGTGGGCCTGTGTCTGCCGTGTTAGTCTCTAGTGTGTGCTGCATGACCTTTGCTTCACAAGCCCATAATTGCTGCCTTACAGATTCTATGGCAGAAGAAATAATTATTGTTAAATCAAAACCATATCATATAGAGCTGGATCTGTCATGCAGCTGAATAAACCACAGCTTTCCACACTGCTATTCACTGTAGACATTCAAGTGTTCTCACTTGACGTCGCTGACTTCTTGTTTATTTGATGAGCAGATAACTATAGAAAATGTCTGGTTACTTCATCATTAGAGAGTGAATAAACTTGCTTATGACTGTAAGAGTCTGTTAGTCATGACTCCCTTAAAATGTTGTCTCTTCTGATAAGTAAAACAATAGCACCCATCCTCACGTGGATAACATTATGTACATAATAAATGTCTTTGATTACTTTAAATGCTTTAAGTAGAGTTGTCTTCCCCTCTTCATCTCAGCTCACCAGAGTACCTCTGAAATAGTTGAGTTATATTTAAAGAACTGTGTTTATGTCTTTGAAAAGCACAAGGTGAAATAGCCTGTTTTCCATTAAGCCAACGGACCTGGTGACCTCTGTTTGTGTAAGAAGGTTATGCAAGCTATTTCAGTGACTCTTTCCCAGCGCAGCTCACCCCAGCGTGTTTCCCCAGCATTTGTTAGTTTGTCCTCCATCCAAGCCTCACTTGGACTCCCTTCTGACTCCTCTGGCTGTCTTTGCATCTCTTCATTTACTTCACAGATGCATCACCTTCCTAGGTCAATCTTACTTTAAACTTCCTGTCCTCATTTTGCACTGCAGCTCCTATTATAATTTCAGCTCTAATGAGCAACTCTGTTCCTCTGTGCCTCCGTTATGCCTCACTTCTGCCTGTTATTCTCAACTGGTTGGAAGCCTCGTAACTTGCAAGATACCAGCATTTTATATTGAAATGTTAAACATGTTGAACCAGTTCAGAAGTAGGCATCTTTCCAGTGACACAGCTTCAATTTCAAACGTTAATAAAAATTCCTAACATTGAACTCGATTTGGGACTGGACGTCTCACAGGCTTGATTATGTGATATACTGTCTCCCACTTCTAAGTTGTTGGTTCAAATCCAGCCCAAGTCAGTAGCTGCTGAGAACTGTTGACATACATTCTCTGCTTAGTGATCTACGTTGATTTGTATTTAATATTCATGCTTAACATTCTCATGCACCTTGTATAACCTTCCATGTCAGCATCTTCCTTTGTAGCTGAAATTGGATGCAGTATAGAGATAAAATTCCCATCTCAACAATTCATGGAGACCCAATAGGAAGTGGGAAGTGGGAGGAATTTTGTCCTCTATATGGATAAAAGTGGGACTTGTGCCCAAGGCATGTAAATAGCAGGCTTTCCATTTGGTATTGTCATCCTGCCTACACTGAAATGCCAGTGCAAGTTAAGTTACAGTTTTCCTCTTTCCTGTTCACACTGAGTGAGGATGCTGTTATATTTGCCCTCCCTGTGCATTTAATTGCCACCATGGGGTTTAGGCAGAAATTTGCCCCAAATCCTGGCTTTGTGGTTAATGCTAGATCACCTCTGGGTGTGCTGGGACAAGGTGAGTCACAGGGAATGACTTTTCCTCATGTGCTCTCTTGAGAAGGTCGGTAGTGACCTACCCTGCTGTAAGATGCAATTTCTGGTACTGAGCAGAATTCTTACAGCACTGCTGCTTTGCAAAAACAGAATGCTTTAGAAAAGGGCTGAGAGCCTCCTGTTACAAACACGGGTAGTGAAAGCATGCTTTCCAGCAAATAAGGATCAGCCAAGAATGCAAAAACCTGCCTTCTATGCCAGTCTGTTACATTTTTGTAGAAGAACCTTTGCTTGATTCTTTGAGTCCATGTTGGTCTACAGACAAGTGGATCCAAGGAGCCCTTCCTTTTGAATGTCTTGTTGAGCTTACGCTATTTGTGAGTTGGTCCTTCAAGTATTGAAAGACTCCCTTTTGGATTACGCTGCCTGTAGTCATGAGAGACAGACCACTTTCCTCTTTTCTGTGTTGGCAGCTGATCATCCTCTTCTACTGTCCTTCAGAGAAATGGTGACTTAGGCATTAGTGCTGATTGTGTGGAGGACAACTGTGTGTCGTGCACAAGTTTAACACACAGCTATAATGACAGCCAGGTCACCTCGGGTAGCCTTACTAGCCCTGATTGCCACTCATTTCTAAAGTGAATCAGCATCTGACTCACCCTGAGCTCTGTGCAGACCAATGGAAAGGTTTGGCTTTTGCAGAGGCTGTGGAGAATCTCTTATTAATAGGCAGCTGAAGTGCTTATTTGAAACAGAGGGAGTAGTAGTAGTTCATGGTATTTCCACTTCTGGGTGTGGGTTTTTTTTTAAAGGTTTTTCTTCATCATACTTCATTATTTACCTTGCCAGTCTCTTTCTGCTTGAAGAAAAGCATTTGTTTTACAGCTGATGATGTTTTCCATCAAACTTGTGTGTCTTCCCCCTACTTTATAATCTCTCCCTTCCAGAAGGGGAGTGTGTGACAATAAACCTTGGGGTTTTTCAGTGGTCTGTTACCAGCCACAAACGTGCAGCTGTTTAAAAAGCTTAAATAGTATTTTAAATCAGTTTCCCTCAGCCTTTGGCATTATTCTTAAACTCAGATGTGGGGCTTTTAATAGGAAACCTGTTGAGAGTCATAATGGTTCTGATGAAGATTTGTATACATGGCCTAAGAACTTGGAGGTGCAGTGCACTGTGCATTGAAGGCTTTCCACAGGCTTTGGTAGGCTTTGGCTCAGGCTTTTAAAAAATAACAGGAAACATTGGAAAAAGCACCAAGGGTAAACAGAACAGTTTAGTTACATTTACTGTCTAGAGGAGAAGCTTTACTAATGACCAAAATAAACAAAGCAAGTGCATTTATTTAGTATTGCTGTGGGAAAACAAACGTCTTAATTGCATTTAGCTAAAAAAGAGTTACACAAGAAACTGGCCAGCTCAGGCCCTGAGTGTAATTCTGGCATGCTGACCCAATTCTAATTGCTGTGCTCTGACAGAGAGTGGTGTCCTGGAAGGGAGCACAGGCTTCAGAGAGGCCAGAGTATGGAGAGACTGTGTGGTGTTTTTTATTCATAGCAGAGTCTCATTTTGCAAAAAGCAGCTTCAAAGAGATTTGGTTTTGTTGCCTTGTAGCGACTTGGGATAAAGCTTGCCATGTCATGACTCTGTTAACAGGCAGAGCTCAGGTCAGTCAGCTTGTTTCTGGACTTACATATGGTAATCAATAATAAATATGCTGTGGGACTCCATCAGTGATACCTTGTGTCTTCAACTGATAACCATTGCGTTATTTACATTAGAAGAGAATCTGGAGTGTGAAACCAGAGTCCCATTGTGCTTACTCTGAATAAATACACAATGAAGGGACCCTGCTGAAAAGCTGACAGTCCCAGCCATTCTTGCTTGCCTGTGTGGAATCTTGTTATCTTCAAGAGGGAGAGTGTGATGAACCAAAGGCTGATATGTAACTGCATAGAATGGATTTAATGATTGTGGTAGTAAGAGCACAAAGTGAAACTGTGTCCTGCTCATCTCTAAGGGCTGTGCTGGCTTTGCAACATAAAAGGTATTATGCAGCATGTGTTTGCCACCCTTGGTAAAAGGGATACTAATGACCTGAACAGCACACGGGGTCTCCAAGGTTATGTTGTGCCAATTTAACCTTCTAATCTAAGAGCCATTTTTATTGGCTCTGTTTTCATGATCTGTTTGTGTCAGAATAGAATTCCTTCTCGTGACAGAATATTTCAAGAGTCTGATTATGTGCTTCTAATTCCGCATGAACTTCTGAGTTGCAGGTAAGATTAGATGATCACAAAGAAAAGGCAGAATACTGAATCAGCACTTGCATTGTTGTTTAGTACAAATACGTAATGCTCTGTCTGATTTATCCCTGCTAAAAGCAGGGGAGCATTTTAATGAAATGAATTAGCAGGCATTACATTTACTATGCGTTTAGGAAAAAATGATCCCTTTGTTGTCACTGGAGACCCTTGAACTTCAGAAAAGAATGTGTTAGCATGCTAGGGTATGCCTCAGTCCGGCAGGTCATTTAGTCCTTTCCTCGAGTGAATCATTGTAAGGGAAAGTAGATGCTGGGAAAAGTTCTGCTCTGCCAATTAAGACAGACTCCAAAGGTGTTGCTGGTTTCATTCTAACAGAAACTCATCAGCGAGGGGCCAGCAGAGGTTGCTTATATACCTTGAGGCCAGATCCCAAGCTAATATAAACTGGCATGGTTCTTCTGACTTAGCAGGGCTACTTTGATTCATACCAATATCTCAGGCTCAATTCTTCTACACTTATGACTTTTTAAAGAATTTCTGCTAAGAAACCAGGAGTGATTCAGAAAAGCAGCAATTTCCACACAAGTAAACCTTGAAAGAATTTCCCAAGAAGCCTGCAAATAGCTCTGAGACGTGAGTCCTGAGTCAGTCTTTTTAGAGATTATGTTCTTTTTGTGTCAAACACCCCTGCAAAATCAAATCTGAGCAATGAGTGTTAGCCTCAGCATTTCTCCCGAGCAGGAGTCTTTCATGAACTCAGGTTTAAAATAAAATTAAGGACAGATGTGTACTAATAAGTAAGTTGCCTGTGTTGTTTGTCAACAAAATTATCCCATTTTTAATAAATTACAACAAACATGTAATTAGAAAGCTAAAACATTTCTTAATTAAGGAGCTCTAAAATAAACTAGCCTTCCATGGAAAAGATAAAATCAGGGATTCTGGAACAGGTTGGAAAGCTGGGAAGATGTGTGGGTTTTTCTCCAACTTTTTTTTTTTATATGTGGGACAGCTGAATTGACAACAAGGACTTACCAGAATGGGAGCATGCACTGCTGAGTCCCATACCATGGAAACCTTGTCAGAGCAGAAATCTAGGGGACATAAGTTCAAGCCTCAACAGTGTGGCAGTCACAAGGCAGGCAAGCTGGCAGAAACCTTGGAAACCTGCATTGTTTCCATTAGAAACGTTAACACAATTGCAGTGTGACTACAGGAGGCCTTCTAATCTGGCATTTTCAGACAAGCAAAGTTTCCTCTGGAGGACTTCCAACAAATGTACCTGACTTGCTTCATCGTGTTCAGGTCTTCCCTTCCTCAAGTTCAGTAACACGGGCTTATTTGCATTGCAGGAATACTGCAGGAACTTTCTTCCTAGCATGTGAACAGTTTTCTCGGTTTGTAGAAACAACATGAGTAAAATATTTGGAGTGAAATGCAGGCAACGTTGAAGTCAATGGCAAAACTCCCATTCACTTCAACAGAGCAGGAATTTCACTCTTTGCTGTTTTTAAGTCAGACTTACTAATAGACTGTTAAATTATTCCTGCCTGCATCAAACAAAATGTGCTTGATGTTAATGTTTCTGCTGTGTTCAAAACCCGCAAAAGGTTTAGAAACAAGCATAGCTGTGAACTTCTAAAATTGTTAAATGTAGTTTTGCTAGAAATAATAATGTCCCTGGAGATAAACCTAGAATAATAGACTGCTGTATAATCTTCGCTTTAAGCTAAAAATAGCATAACTGGTGGTTTAATCTAAGCCATAATTATCAAGCTGCTGAAGCTGGTTTTGGTTCATTGCAACTAGAAATGTATGTTGTGTTTAGATTTTGAACAGTTGAATCCCAAAAATGGAAAGAAGCAAAGCCAAGAGTGTAGTCAGAAAGCAAACAGGAGCCTTGAAGAAATAACGTGTATTAAAGCATCCAATACCATTTTTTAAGGGCTGCTTCTGCCCTGCTCAGTCCAGCAGGTTGGAGACCTACAGAGTTCCTGTTAATCTGTTTTTGGCCCAACACTGGTGGCTGTTACTTTGCTAAAATGTGACCCTGGCCAAACGAGACACTTTTTGTCTGAAAACCGTTTTCCACTTCACGTTGGAATCAAAGGAAAGATGTTAACATCTCAAAATGTTATTATTCTGTATAACTTCAAAAATAATTTTAATGGTCGTTTTGAAGTAGGATGGAAAATCCTTAACTTTCTTTTGCTGCTGGGCAGCATGATACAATAAGCTGAGTGCAGAATTGCCATTTAGGACTTCTGACATTTCACTGGTGCAGCAGATGAACCTGTGTACATCATTTATCCTTCTCTGCTGCCTTTGGAGCTGTTCCTGAAGGCTCACCTCATCCAGAGGAGATTCACCTTCCTAGAAAGACAACAGAGCGAGGCTCCTCTGAATGGTGATTTACAGTAGCAGCCCATGGTGGACATTTCTAATGGCAGAAGTGTCCTGAGGGGTAGAGTGGAGAGAACTTTTAAAGTAAGACTTTTTGTTTTAGAACACTAAAATTCTCAGTGAATGTATTTAAGTTCCTCCCAGTATATTTGTACTACACCATTTGTACTGTTTGTTTAGATTGCTTGTTTTGCTGAGTAGGTTATATTCTCTTCTTGCTGGCATGGGGCAGTCTTTGTGCTTGTTTGGACAGTGCTTGCAAAAATGGGAGCTTGATTCTGATTCAGGCTACCTGAGCTTTGATGTTAGAGTCATCGTAGAGTCACAGAATAATTTAGGACAGAAAGGTCAGTGCAGACCGTGTGATCTAAACAGAAACTCAACACTTCAGAGTTAAATGAGAGAGATGGTGTAATGCCACAAAGTTAGAGAAATCTTTCTTAAGAGAGGAATTGCTGCAGATTTACCCTGAGAGAGCAACAAAATTGGCCCATCTCTAGTGCTAGTTTGACCATTTTATCAGCGTGGTCGTAGGAGTCGTATCCACTGGATTTGGGAAAGAGATTCCAAATTTTCAGTAAATACTATCTTTGATGTTCTAGCAGATATCCTTTAGATCTGTTACATCCAGGCTGACTCTTCATGAACCCACAAGTAGTTAGAATTTCTGGTAGGAAAACCCAGGTGAAGCACATTTAAAAACCTCCAGCAAACAAATATTAGAACCTGGGTGAAGTTAAGGCAGTGGATAAATTGAAGGAACCTTCCATTTATAGTTTAATTTTATATGTTATACATATATACACACATATATATATACAATTATAAAAAATATAAACAACTCTATTGTTTATTCATGAGACATATTCCAGCATGAGGTGAATATTTCTGCATTATTTGTGTAGCCTCTTCCTGACTCTGATAACAGCTGTGAGATTTGAAAATGTCCAACGTGGTAACTTGATAGACGTTTTTCTTGTTTTGTTTTAATTAAACAGCATGGGAATGAGCCATGATGACGATCATCCTCCCTGTGCAGGGAGGTCTCATATTATGTCTGGAGAATGGGTCAAGGGCAGGAACCCCAGTGACCTCTCCTGGTCTTCATGCAGTCGCGATGACCTTGAAAACTTCCTAAAGTAAGGATTGCACCGTACTCTTTCATTGTGGTCTTACACATACAGTTAAACTCTGAAAGCAGCTAGCGCCTTTATTTCTAGGAATGGATTCACATGGATAATTAGGAATAGAGGTGGAAGTGAAAGGAAAATAATGAGAGAAGTTTACATTGAAGCATAAAGTTGAAAAAGGAGTTGCATCTGAACCCACTCTGGTCCCTGACAGAGGGAAGATGACTCAAAGATATTCCAGTTTGTCAAAAATTGTTTTGAAGACAAAGGCAAAAATCTTTCCTTTATTTTTGTGCTAGATAAGAAGCCAAGGGCTTAAAATTCAGCTAGGGGGATTCAGGTGAGACTTGATAGAAGGCTTTCTAGGGATCTTTGTAAACCTTGTAAAGCTACTGGGCTTTAGCCTAAGGGCAGAATTGAGCCCCCATCAGATTTCAGACAAATATTTACAGAGAATGATGTAAATGCAGTGTATTCTGCTTCAAGACCTGAGGTGGAGGATGAGTTCTCAAGAACCCTTCTATTAATAGGCTTAGTGATTTAGCTTCCAGAAAGATATTGGGAAAATCATCACTATTTCATAGAAGGTCATCAGATTCCCTATTAAAGATAGGACAACAGCTGCTCTACAGCAGTGATCTAACATTCCAGTTCAAAGGTGCTTTCCCTTAAAGGCATGTTTAATTATCTCGCTCCACAGGTCCAAGGTCAGCACCTGTTTGCTAGTAACAGACCCCCGAAGCCAATATGCAGTGCGGCTCCCTCACAAGCTGCCAGGAATGCACTACAGTGCCGATGAACAGTGCCAGATCCTCTTTGGGACCAATGCTACATTCTGTAAAAATATGGAGGTAAGAGCTCGTGGAGTACATCTGGAAATGAGGTTGGGATGTGGAAATATAGCTGTTTAATGTTGAGGAAGTGAAGGAGTCTGTGCCTTCCTCAGAATTGTAGTGGGATTTTCAGAGTATTTAGCACTGCTGATACAGAATCAGCAGACAAGCTTTCTTTGGTTTTCATGTCAACAGCACATACGTACTTCTGCAGTCCTCTTCTTTTCCCCACTTCGGTCTTGTTAATGTCCCACAGCAGGTACAGAAGAACTTCTGTTTGTACTCATTCTTAATTTAGGCATTCTTCCCTTTCAACACTGTTTCTCAGAAGGACTCAATAGAGATTGTTTTCCTGATAGTTCAGCTGAGATGAAAGTATCTTCTCACAGGAAAGCTCTCCTGCTAGATGTCTGTGTGGATCTTTCAGTAGACTTTACCTTTGGACCATTACAGTGTCCTTATAAGCTGACTCCAACTCCTTGCAAAGGAAATATTAATGACTTTTTCCTTTGTGGTATCAATTAAATGTTTATGCGGAATCAGGCCCCTTCCTATGTGTTTTCTAAGCAAAATGATGTTTAGTCACACTTTGGGTGCAACATGGCTCGTATCATATGGCTGGGCAGCATAATAGAAACAGTGATTTTTGGTGTTTCTAGAAGTAGATTGTATTTGAGATGAGGCAGCCTAACTTTCCTAACTTATTTTTCTGACTTTTTTCTTTTGTCTAAATTTCTGAATTTAGATATCTAAATTCTTTGTAAAGTCTTAGATGTAATTAGATGCCTTGTATCCTCACCAGAGCTTGTCTACATCTCACTTCAAATAGGGACTGGAAAAAGACTTCCATCATGGCCTCAGAAATACCCAGAAGAAAGTCATGAAGCCCTGTATCATGTAACCAGTGCCAGCTGGAGCAATCTGTCCTAGATAGGCATAGAGTAGTCAGGTTTCTTGCTGTCATTGATTAGCCACTTGTAAATTGTCCTTCAATACCATTCTGAACAATCTTAAGATCTGAAATCATTTCTAACAGTGAAAATAATAATCAGTGATAACTGAGGTTTCTAAGTGCCAAATGACTAAAACTGTTGAAAATGTGCAAATCATGGGAACGTGGTCTTAGTTCCAAATTTGTTGTTTTATTTGTTTTGGATTTGGAAGCAAGCTAATTTAAAACAGTAAGAAAAGAATCTGGAGAGATTCTATTTTCCAGATCCACCAAGAAAATGCAGACCACTGGGACTACCAAACAAGAAGCAAAATGTTAGAATTTAGGTCTGTAAAGAAAATCCCAGATCTACGTAGGATAGTTAAAGTTTTTCCACTTGTGTGGGTGTCACAAAGCTTGATTGGTGTTGGAACAGATATTCACTATTTTCCTTGTGACTGAAAAAAAACCCAAACACGTTCTGTTTCTGGAGTGACTGATGCTTAAGAAGAATGTCAGCCTACTGCTAGGTGGTCAGCATTTCTCATGCATGTCCACCATTACAGTCTGGAATTGTTTCAGGAACAAATTTCTTGCCAGAATAACAAACCAACAGGTGCTTTTCCTCTCTGCATAATACAGACAGCAGGTATTTGTGTCTCCCATGATTTTTAACCTTAGAACACAGTAAAAGCTGTGTTCTTTCCTTCCATCACTGCCTCAGAATCTCACCTCAAAAAGGATGGTTGCTAAACCCTTAGTAGTTTCTAAAGAAAAGCCTTGTACAACTTCTGCTAATTAAAAAGAGCTGACAAACACTTAGAAGTATTTATTTTTCCCTATCAGGCATGTATTAGAGTTAATATTCACACTATGAAGCTTTGGATCAATTATGGCACATGCTATAAATTTACGTAAATAATTGCCTCCTGTTATGCTACTCTGAAATGGAGTTTGAAGGCAATGAAATTAATTATCTTGAGGAAATGATCATCTTAAATTTTTAGACCTTGAGAGATTTTTTTCTTTTCACCTTTGTGTTTCTCATGCTTCATCTGCAGAATGCTTGTATTGTAAGTCTCAAAGCTGTCTACAGAAATATGAACCAAAAAAAAAATTGGCACTAGTCATTGGCATTAGCTGTAGAAATTATTGGCAAATGTAGCTGTCTCCTCTTCTAGCCAATGGTAATGTGGTATTTTTAATTCAATAAAGTATTAAAAAAAAATCTAAATGTAGAAGTAATAAACATTTGACAGTAAATATTTGTTACAAAAAGGAAATAAACTTCAGGAAATTAGCCTGTTCAGTCTTCTTATGATGGCATGTGTCTACTGTCTACTTTTCTTACTTAACAGAAGACCTGCATCATAATGTTGCGTTGGGGATAGCTGAGCCACATAATTACATCAGGCAAACTAGAGACCTATATGCAAAAATGCATACAGTACAGCTGATTGTAGAGCAAATTTCAGAGATAAATTCAAAATTTTACTTTTTTTGTGAACCCACAGAAACTTTCTGTGCAGTAAGCTCTTTCCCCTTGTGGCATCAAGAAACAAATGTTTAAAGGAATATAATATCCTTTGCTTTCACAGAGAGCCAGGTGCCTAAATGCTTGGCAGCGTCTGGACTTCAGACACTGCTCCAACTTGATAGTTAAACCATGAATATTGAACCTTATCTTGATATTTCAGATTGAGTCTCCACAATTCCTCTTCCATATTTGTTCTTGATGGTAACTCATGTGGCAAAATACCTCCATCCCTGGAGGTGTTCAAGGCCAGGTTGGATGGGGTCCTTGGCAATCTCATTTAGTACCAGGTCCAGAGATTGGTGGCCCAGCCTGTAGCACGGGGGTTGGAACTTGATGATCCTTGAGGCCCCTTCCAAACCAAGCCATCTATGGTAATACAAAATAGTGGCCTTCAGAATTGTAACAGTTTGCCAAACCAGAAAAAGGTAGGTCTTGGCTGTCCTGTTCCAAATTTGTAAAACAACAATGAAAAACTATAACGTAGGCTGACTTGTATGTACACTATACCTTTGAGCATTCCTTTTTAATTTGGACACTGACTCTACATTTTAATATAGTTAAATTTAAAAATATTTTAAAAAAACATTAATTAACAGAGTAAGCACATGATAATCAACTCTACAATTGTCTGCTGTTATAAAATACGACTTCTTACTTGCGTAATTCAAGATCAGATTCTGTAACATCTCTGTTAGGTAAGATGTCCTTGTGCATGTTGACTGTTTAAGGAGCTTTTAGGCTGGAGGGTTGTCAGGCAGGGAGCAATCATTTCTGTTAATTGAACAGTACTATTTCTATTATGGTATATAATGGTAATAACTAACAAGATTACATGCCCTCTTGCAGTCGATTTCTGGTCCACCTAAGAGTTTGCACAGTCCTTTTTGTTTTGAGGGAGAGAAGTTGCTGTTAGCAGAAATTAGATAAAGGATTCCAATGTTGTCAAGTTCTGAGCAAAATCAGAAAATGCACTTTTGACACTGCATAGTGCATTGTCAGTGTACCCTGAACACAGACACCTTTTTGGGCTCTGGTTGCTGAATGCTGATGGGAGTTCAGGGCCAATATGCTAGGTTGTGCAAATTACTGGAAATTCAACCTGCCTGGCTTCTGTTCTTCAGATCTCTGTGATGAATCAAGTATTGTGAATTCATTTGACCCCCACGCAGGAGGAAGTAAAAGGCTTCTGTCCCACTCGAGCCATGAAGACCTCTGCAGAGAGTAGACTTTAACACTTTGCTGTCCTTTCGTTTAGCAAGGCCATCAGTGAGACAAAAAGCATAAATGCTTTATGACTGACTCTGTTTCAAGGCAGAAGTGGTGTTTCTCCTCAGAAATGCATAAAAATGCACTGATCATGATTTCATGTGAAAATATCCTGTGTGTATAATCTGAACTCAGAGTTTATTTTTCAGACTGGCATGCCTACTAATAGAGGCTTTTGCACTGAAATTATATATTAATGGAAAAAATGTGATTTCTATCTCTTGTATCCAGTGTTCAGCTTTTTGTTTAATATGACTTTTGGCTTATTTATTATTAACACATTTTTGCGGGTTTTTACATAACCATTATCTTTCAGCATTGTTTTGAGTCAAAACTGTGCTTAGGCTAAAATGGCATGTGGGAAGAGATTAACATTGCTACAGGGAAGTTTTTTGCTGAAAAAGGGGCACTCAACTCGGATGTAACTGGGAATGTGGATTTTGACATGATACTGATTTTAGAAAATTTAAAACAGCTAGAATTGGCTCTACTGTTTTCCTTGAACTGAAGTTGTTTTGCAATAAATGTATGCATCTCCCAGTTTCTGAGAGCCGCAAAGCAGCAGCATGAAACAAGAAGGCATAATTGACTGTAGGCCAGACATGGCTGAATAGACTTCTGGGCTAAAATGGGAAAGGAACAGAAAAGAAAATGTAAGGGAAGAGGAACTGTAATTAACAAGAAGAAGCAACAGTTGTAATAATTAAATGGATTGTAAATATCCCTTCAGTTTTCATATTTCATGGTATTGATGGTGAATATAATAATAATATAAGGAAATGGGGGTCTTTCTGTGGTCTTGATATTAATCACAAAGAGACTGCCAGGGTGGACTCTTGGACTCCTCGCATGTGAATCAATAGGGCTCTGTTTTCTTTATTTGCAGTCATTTGTGAGATCCAGACAACAATAGTAAGCCCTATTATTTAGTAATGTATAGACTATTTACAAGAACATGGCATTTAGATTGTGAGCTGATTTCCTCTGAAAATAATAGAGGTTATTGTCATTTTCTATATCACCAGGGACGTGCCTACAGAATTTTCTTTCACACGCACACATTTTAACTTCTGTGTAAATACAATAATAATGTATCTGGAAAATGATGATATAATAATAATGTAGCTGGAAAAACTGAGGGTTGCAGGGAAGAAGCCTAGAAATTCTAAAAATAAAATTAGAAGATTTTTTTAATAAGTAAAGGCAACAATTTTCTCAATTGCTATACTGTATTTTATAGTTTTCCTAATGCAGATTGTTAAAATGTAGACTATTTTCACGTTGAAACATATGAAACTGAAGTGTCCTATTTCACTGCTTCTGTACTTTGCAGAGAGACCTTTTTCTCTTTATTTTCAGTGGAAATACTTTTTGTTTAAGAGAGAGAAAGAGAGAGAGAGAGAGAAGCAGAGTTCCTGCCTGGGCAGCACAACCCAGTTTACAATTATTGGAATGCTTCAGAAATTTTTGTATGTGTTTCAGTTTGGAACACGGTCAAAACACATTCTGGTGCAGTGGTTTAAAGAAAAATAAAAAGAGAGAGGGGAACCAAAATAAAATTATAAAAATACAATGTGGAAATTTAAGAATATAAAAATAACAAACTCTTAAAAATAATACAGATAGCCTATTAAGAATCAAGCACTTGAGCTTGGAAATTCTACCTTTTTCTTATTAAGACACAGAGGGAGGGAGAAGGAATTAGTACAGCCTTGTGATGTGGCATCTACAGCTGAAGCTTGAACTTAACGAAATTAGCCAAAATACTATTGAGTATCAGCCTGAAAATAGTGTGTAACAAGCTTGAAGGGCGTTCAGACCTCTCCCACTGGCCTTCTGGGAACTTCCCATCTGTGAAGCACTTCAAGAGAAAACTCCCATAATCTTCACAGCCACATCTAAACACTGGGTGTACATGTCCGTGTTTATTTTTGCTAGTCCTCTCTTCTCTTTCCCTATGGCTGAGAAATGCAGTCTGTGTTTCCATTTTATTTATTCCCTCCGTTGTTTTTTTTTTTTTTTTAGTTTTGCTTTTTTCTTTCAAAATGAACAACACAGAATTTTTACATTTCTTTGTCTCGCCATTTCTCCTGCAGTGCTTTTCATAGAACCCCAGGAGCAGAGTTTTACTATGACAGATGATGGCATACTTGGCAAACAGTCCCTGCTGCATCCATTCTAGAGGGGTCAGGGCTCATCTTCCTGTCTGTAAGCATGCTTTGGGCAGTTCCTAGGGAGACTGCTTTTGCTAACGTTGTCAAAACAGGAGCTGTCTGGGCTTTTCAAATCATTAGACTATCATCTACTGTTAGAAAGAAGAATATAACCAATTGATTTCTTTCAAACTTAAACCATCCTAATCTGTCTGTGGTGCGCATGCTATGTCATAGTAGTTACTGCTTTGGAATTTAGTAGATTTTTTTTTCTCTCTCCCAGAAATACGAAGAGGAATCTTCGTATCACGATACAACATTGTATCGTGATTGTAGATGAGAAAATCTCTTAGTATGTAGGTATAAGGAGTTAGGTGCATTGCATAAGGGATTCATGTCTTGGTAACTGGTGTAAAGCGTATCAAACCATCTACTCAGATAACCAAACCCAGCGTGCTACATTTCATGTTTGCTGGTCTCGGTTTGTTGTGTTTTCTCTTAAACAGAACACTAACAAATCTCAAATTCTTATCATAGATTTTTTGTACTGTTCTGCAAGGAAAAAGTGTAGCACCGGAAAGTAGTTGACACTGAAGGGCCATTTCCTCAAGTGTACTTTAACTCTCAAAGACCAGTTCTTCGGAAGTTAAAACAAACTCTTTGACTGTGCACTTAGTCCGATGTTGATGACTTTCCAATCCCAGAAGTGCTGACGAAGAGGCTATTCTTTGAGTTAACAGTATTGCACTGATATGAAAACTAACATAAAGGGGAATCAACTCGGAATCTGTCTGTTGGCTCCAAGCAGAAAAGTTATAGGCCACGCTTGTCTAAAAAGCGTTGATGAGCCCTCAAGTTTCTGTTTTTTTCTGAAGAAGCACATAGTCAGGGAGTGAAAACAAAGAGATGTTTTTTAAAAAAAAATTCTTGAGCTGTGTCTCTTCTTAGGCTCATTTTTTAAATAACGGACTGAGGTGGTTTCTGTCTGACAGCAAAGAGATCCATTCTTCTTTGTCACTGCTGTACGTATGAGTTTGCTGGATTGTTGGCCAGTTTTGTTAAAACAAGAACTTAGTGGATATTGACCACTGCCTGAATATTCTGGGTTAGATCTTGTGATCATTTCTCAAGTCTTTCCGTGACATTTGGATCACATCTGTCATTTGGACAGACACGCAAACACTTTCACTATTGGACCTACCACTTGTTCCTTGGATTATCGACTCTACAGAAAGCTCAGCAGCTGCCCACTGATACATACACCCAAGTATTACAGTTATCTTATCTGGGGCAGCAAATGGCTCCTCTTCCGAAGCGCCTTCCAATTTTATACTATTATGATTTTCAGAACCTTTCATCTAGTTTTCAACAGGAAGAAACTGCACTAACGCCAGTGGCAAACAACAGTGCTCACCTCCTTTGCAATCCATGTAGATTGTCTGTTGTTTATCTATTCCAAAGTAATGGCACTGACATAGAAAAGGAGGGTGTTGTTTTTCCCACTGTGTTGTGTAAAGAGGGCCTCCTCAGAAGCATGCTGTGAGGCTTCAAACACATACACAGGGCTTTGAACAGAAGAGTGCGTTTATTCTGCTTAATAGGTGTTAATTAGCATTCTGTTTATCAGTGTGTTTTATCTCACTGTTAGCTATTTGCCAAGCCAAAACCTTGGCAAAATTAAAGAGATCGGATATTTCATTGGAAGCCAGTCTATTTGTAAGTGTGCCCTTGTGTTAAGTGGTCTCTTGCTTCTCTTCCTTAAGGATATTTGTTCTTGCTAAGTCCTTCTTTCATAATCCTCTTGTTTTGACAGCAAAATTGGTTTCATGGTGGTTAATTTTGCTCCTGGAAATAAGAAGCTGCCCATCTTTCCAATGGGCAGCAGGCAGCAGGAACAAATTCTTTTTCAGAAGAACTAACTGTGAGGTTTTTTTGTAGTGGTGGTTGTGTTGTAGTTTGTTGGTTTTGGATGAATCTAAGATGGGGGAGCGAATGTGTAGGGAAGGAACTAGCTTCTGTAGAGCTGTTAGCTGGGGGGTAGGCTCTCTTTATTCACTGGATTCTCTTTTTGCTTTGGAGATTTAGAAGCTTCCCTTTGTAGGTAATAATTTGAGGCTTGAGACAGAGGAGTTTTGTGAGCGTTCTCTTCTCACTGAGATCATATGAGGTCATTGGACAGAATCACACAGCTTTTAGTAACTGGTGATGCAACAGCTAACCCAGAAACTAACAGACTCTAGTCTGATTGCCTGTGGGCAAAGAGCTGGCTGAATTAATGCTGGCTTCTCGTTTCCAGCTGCAGTACTCAGTTAAAGAGCCTTAAAATAGATTACTTTCCTAGAGCCACATGTGAGTGGTCGCAGTGCTTCACACGCTGTGAGGCCGTGCTGGCATGTGTCTGGGATGGGGCTGCATGCAAGGTAAATACCATCTTCAGAGACGGTATGTGTTGTGCAGACGTATGAGAGACTGTGAAAGGTGGGAAGGCCCACAGCCAGACATGTTCCTGGGGGTGTCCCAGGAGTTTTTTCTAGTTTTACTCTGAAGTTTAGCCAGCAGGCAGTGCGAGTCTGTGGCTGTGACACTGAGCAGAGGGCTGCTGAACTCCGAGTGGAGTTTCTGCTCGCGTCTGAGCAGACTTTCAGTAAGACATTTAATCCCTTCCTGTTCCTGACTTGTCAGCTAAAACAAAGAGGAAAAGCTTCCTTTGTCTCCGTAATTCCAGGAGCCTGTTTAGATTACAAATTCTTTGAGGAAGAGAAAGCACCTGGCACAGTAAGGCCCCTTTCTCAAATAGGTGCCATTGTAACAGCTGCAATCGGAAGCGTCATTCACTGCCAAGCAGCCATCCCCAGCCTGGGAGCTTCCGGGCGCTGACCTCTCTCAGGACTGACTGCTAACAGCTATGCAGGCAAGTTCTTCTATCTTGCAAGAGTTTCTAAGAGACTCAAATTTGCCCCTTTGATTTTGGTTTGTTTGTTTTCTCTCTGTATAAATTCCTTAAGGTTTCAGTTGAAGAAGTATTGCAATTTTAAAAAAGGAAATCTGCATTTTTATTGAAGTATTACATTTCAACAACCATCTCATTTTTTATTTTTTTTTTCCCCTCCTGGAAATACGTCAGGCTGGGGGCTGATCCAAGGATGACCTTTCCACACAGACAGTTTCATCAATATTTTTCCAGAGAAAAATATCTATCACTGGAAAATCCTCACAGGCACTTTGTGGATGCTGTAAGGAGAGCTTCGCAGGCAGAGATCTTTCTTAAACCTGATTGCTGACACAATTAGCAGTAACAGAGATCTTTTGATAGCTTCTATATCTGTAGAAGCAGTGTATATCTGTAGAGCAGTGTAAGCTCTGAACTGACACTGATTTACAAGCAGCATTCTTTTAAGTCGTGCCATTTCTTGCTTTGATATTTCCCCACAAAGCTGACTATTTAATTATTTTAAAAAATCAGTCATTGCAACTGGTTAACTAGAGGACTGTTTAATGAGGATTTCTGTTTGGGTTTATACTGCAGCTGAGGAGGATATATGATCTCTTTTGAAATGAGCTATTAACATGATAAAACATCTTGGGAATATACAGTACCAAAGCTGATGGCTTAATCTTTGCTGAGGTATCCGAAAGCTGTATGAAATACAGGGGACTGCACTAATGAGTATTTCAGCTTTGTAGTGGTATGGCACTAGAACACAGAGCTGAAGTGCAGTTACCAGATTTTTCTATAACTGCTTCCTGAAATATGCTTTGCATTTAGTATTCAGAATCAAATACAGAGATACTATAAAAATCCTATGTTCTCCATACCCCAAAAATGGGTATTTTCAGAACAGCAGGTAATGGTAAAAGAGATTTTTTCTTTTATTTATTGTTCGTGTGTGAATGTGTTCATGTATATACATGTGTATATACAGATATGCACATAGGCACATACACATGTGAGTATTTGCACCAGCTGTGTTTACAGGCTGGTTTGGGTGCTGTGGTTCGGCTGATGCGGACTCACCTGTTTGAAGTTAGCTGTGCCCAATGCTTCCCCCAGGCCATGGCTCATAGCTGGGCCTGTTAGCTGAGTGTATCACCTTCCACATTCTTGTGGACTATGGAGGAATTCTGTTTGGCAACCAAAACTGTATAAAAAAACTGCTTTGTTTTATGACTTTCTTTCCATCACCCCTCTTTCTCTTCCCCTCCCCCCCCCTTTTTTTTTAATTTTATTATTTTTATTTTAACTTCAAACAGGAGACTTTAATCCTCATTTACATGCAGCTTCTGGAATTCAGTGGTCCATCATATTCATAGATTGCTTTGAATTGTAGTTGTAGCTACAACTAGCACATTCTGCTTCTGTATCTAGAACATCCTATGATGCTTTGCTCTTAGGTCTGTGTCATGCTTTTAACATCTCTGTTTTAGAATTCTTTTTCAATTATTCATGTATGAAGTCTTAATATAAAGAATAACTCATTGCTTTTTGATCCCTGTGAATTAAAACATGCAGGGCTGTTGTGGTTTTACCTCTAGGAAAACAAACATCCTCTCAGAGCTGTAAGTTTGACATTTTGGGAAAATGCTTTTACAGTTTAAAGGATTTATTGCCTAGATCACTATTCTTTCTGTAAGACTTGACAGTTAATAGACGTACTTTTGATTTTAGTGCTCTCCAGAGAAGGAGGGGTTTTGAGAACCTGGGAGTTGCAGTGTGGAAAAATCGGTTTCTCAGTTTGTTCTGATATCTGTGGCTTGTCAATTCTTCTGCCTCTGTGTACCTGTCTGTACAACAGCATGTGGAGTCCTCTCTGCTAATGGGTGCTCAAGAGCTGTGGGCAAACCACTGATTAGTCACAATCATTTAGTCAAAACGACAGCTGATATTTTCTCATACGCACTACTAGCTTAGGAAAAATGTCTGGAAAATTCACTGTTTTATGTTTCCCTTGTGTATTTGCTGTTGTTTGTGTGCTTGATGATAGCTTTCTGTGTTGTGTTTGGTACAGATGTTGCTAAATTGTGCTGTCTGCTTCTAGTTCACAGCTTGTGGTCTGCTTCTGAAATATTTGTGAATGTTCTTTTGGTTTAAGTCGTGCAAAAGCTTCTTTCCACAGAGAAATGTAGAAGCAAAACGGGATGCAGATACTGCTGGGATAACTCATTTTGTTTCAGTATGTTCTGCATCTTCGCTACTGTTGGGATTTACCTCGTCCACACCCTCTGCCATACAGCTCTATTTCACAGAGACACAGCGTGTGTGTACACAAAACATGCATGCACCCACAGTCTTAAACATCATATTGTGAGAGAACCAAAAAGTCTGAGCATGTTGACTCAACTATTTAATGAGGTGCAATAAATCTTGACAAGACCAGCTGGCACTAGAGTCAGGCTTCTCATCTTTTTACCATTACACTGAAACGTGAACAATAGTGGAAAGAAATGTAACTCTTCTTTTTCTTTTTTTGGTCCTCAGATCTGTAGCACTGTATTGAATTCATCTACTTTCAAGGAATGCAAAGCATGGTGGATGCTGTGGAAAAAATTAACGATGTAAAAGCCCTTTTTTCTGCTTCTTTTACTCAGATTCTGAAAATATCATTGATCTGACAGATCACACAAGTGTGGTCACCATTAATATCCCTCTAACACACGTTTGCTGAGCAGCAGTGCTGAGAAATGACACCCAAAACATGTTTAAAGTCTGATAGTGAGATGTGTGATACCTCATGCTGCTCTTGCCCTAACATCTGACTATTCACCTTCTCTAGCATTTTGGACTCTGGCAGCTCCTGCTCACTCCCAAACCTTCTCTTTCTCCCAGCCTGTCTGCATTTTTATAGTTTATCACCAAGCTTCTCCACTGCGTGGCACACTGTGAAACCCACTCCTCTTTCTTAAAACTTCTTCAGTTCTTTTTCTCTCAAAGGCCATGCCACCAGGATCAGCAGGGTTACTGACTTTTACCGTGCTTAGTTCTGTGAGTACCTTTAGAAGAAAAACATGCAAGTGATTAAGCGGCTCAGACACCCAAATTTCTGAAGTGATTCCAAAGCACTCAACTTTTGTCCTCCCAAATAGGATTCCTATTTAATGAACCAGATTAATTTTAGTGAAAAAGAACTCTTTTTAAATAATGGACTTCTTATTTAGGATGGGTTTTGTTCCTGATGATGATGTCCATCAATCTCTTTTATATTCCCAGCTCAAATACTTAATGACAATCAGTCCTTAAAAATAATGGCTCCCAAACCAACTAGATGCCTCTGGATTCACATGGGAGAATGAGAGAGACTGCCTGAGCTTTGCAGTGTATCTCATAATGATAACTGACATCCAGAATAACTGCACCTCATTGCTTTACGATTACAGCATTTGATGTGTGCTGGGCTCTGGTGCTTGGTGGAAGGAGATACATCCTGTAAAACAAAGTTGGATCCCCCTCTGGATGGCACTGAGTGTGGCGCAGACAAGGTAATCAAAATACTCAGCAGCAATGAGTTTGTTTTTTCCAGCATTGTCAGCGGAGTCATGTTTCCAAGATTCAGTATTTATCATGAATCCACATTTTGTACTAATTCTGTAACAAAAATTGCTCAATTAACAGCTGGATTGGGTCAGATCTTACTGATTTTACTAAGTGTATTCCAGTAGCCTCTGGAGACCACAGCTTGTGGTCAAGGTGATACACAAACACTATAGGAAAACTCCATGCCACACTGTTTAAGTGCACAGACTGAGTACCTGTGAGTCTCATTAGGTAGTGGACCACTCTTCACAGGTTATTCATTGCTGCAGGTGGTGTTTCAAGAGTGAGGGTTTTTTTTCAGTGCAAGCTAAGGTAAGGTAGTGTTCTTGGCTGTAATTGAGATAGGAAGTGTGGGGAGCATTTAGACTGGCATTCTGGGAGTGGAGGCAGATGGGGAACAAGAGGCTATTTAAAAACTTTTTAGTTACTAAAAGTAGCTCAAAACATGTTGAGATTAAATTCATTGATGTTTAGTTATTTTTTCAGTAATATTTGCTTTACTGTATGTATCTACTTAGATGAATAAGGTGTGTGTGGACTTTCCAGAGTCCAGGTCAATGGAGAAAACAGTTACAAGAAGCACAAAATAAACTCAGAGGTTATTAGATCTCCCTGCAGTGGAATTCACTGCTTTGGTAGCTAGCTTCAGTGCTGTAAGAGTGGGAGTTTCTGAAACTGAGCTGCTACCTCCCAGCTGTGCTAACAGAAGTATACTTGAGTGAAGATGTTTAACCTCTAGGATGGGATGTGCTGGGTGGTGTGTGGTTCATTCTCCCACTGTGGCTGATAACTCATTAAGCCACAAAGAAACTTGACGGCTTTGGTAAATGCCAACCCCCTTACTTACTAGTTTTGGATTTAATGTATGCTGTGTGGCTTGAGAGGTAAGAAAGACTAAACTTTAAAACATTGTTGCTAAAAAGAAAGATTAGAGTCCTATGCTTCCAAATGAAAGATAAACAATGACAAGAAAAGCTGTGCTTTGGAAAGCATAACAAGGAAATTGAGACAAGAAGTTTTTAAATACATGTTTTTCTAACTACAGGAGTCTCAGCGAATCTTTCATAATACCTCTTTGCAATGCTTACTATATCATATCCTGGACAGAGGAGGAGAATGGGCCAAGTTTGCTACTTGGCTAGGAGCCAGCGTAGCTTATTAGAATCGAAGGTTGGTTGGGGCTTTAGCCAAGTTAGGGTCAAAATACTGGATGATTTTGCACATACAGGGAATACTGCTGCTGAAGACATTGCTTTGGGATATAATTTCTTGGATTTGGTTTCCATGAAAAGCATGGTTTGAAGTCTTTGCATTTAGATAATTACGTGCGTTATGAAGCAAGGGGCCAATTTCTATGATTATGTTTTCTTAATGACAGAAATTCCTGTAGGGATTGATGGAGGGTGACACTTAAACTTCTATATTTTTCTTCATCCATCACACAGAAGCCTGGAATCTCCACAGATTTAAACATGGGCATATAATCTCTGAGACATCCTTTTAAAGTCCACCAGTACAGGATTGTTTGCAAGATCCAGGGCTCCTTTCCAGACTCTGCTAACGCAATTGCATTTCAGTGGTGCCGAGCTGGGGAGTGTGTCAGTAAAACTCCCATCCCTGAACATGTTGATGGAGACTGGAGCATGTGGAGTCAGTGGAGCATGTGCAGCCGGACATGTGGCACAGGAGTGCGATTCAGACAGAGGAAATGCGACAATCCCCCGTAAGTCTTCACTGATTTCTTCTTGCATGTAGCACCTAGGCAAACCTTGCTGCAAAAATACAGTAAAGAAATGAGCAGCAGAGCTGTGGGGGAGATGCAAGAAACTTGATGTTCACCAGCAGCAAAGACTGAATCAGAATCCAAGAGCAACTACCTGGAGCAAAGCACGCTGTGTGGAAATGGCTTGAGGGGTTACCATTGGAAGTGGCCCAATGCAATGGTTCAGATGCAGATGCAACTGAATTCAAGACCTGTAGTTTGGCAGAGAAAAGATACTGTGTTTTCTCTTCAGCACTGCAGTGAATGAGACAGGGTAATCTGGATCTACAGAGCAAACTGAGCCAATATGTCTTAGAGATCAGTTTTGCAGGCAGTGCTGGCTTTACCTCTGCCTCCAGGAAGCAAAAGAGTGGCTGACAGTGGTCATAGTGTCATGTAGCAGTGTTGATCAAGTACCCTGAGAGATATTCTATACATCAGGATGTATTACATATGAAAAGGAGAGTATTCTGCACCCATAGTACAGTGGGTACTTGGAGTTGACCTTTTCAGACTTTTTCAAGAAGAAATGGAGGTGATGTAATCTCTCGTGCAGTCCTTCATCTCTCTGGTTAATTGAAGCATACCTGAAGTCCTTTACAAGAGGCCTGAACAGGTTACCACAGTGGCTGTTTAAATGTAACACCTCCGTTCAGATGCATTATCTTTTCTGAGATGAATAAGAGCAACCTTCCAAGTTATGCATCTCCAGATTTATTTATATTTTAAGATTTTCTTCACTGAAAAAGCACAGGAAACTTTACTTTTTAAATAGAGGCTGAGATTCTGGATAGCAGCAGTCACTTTGAAGATATGCCCAGATGATGGATAGACATCCACTGGCTTCTGCTGGGATATATTCATATTAAAGGGGATGTTTTTGTTTATTTCTCTCCTTTAGTAAAGCAGAACTACAACTGCATGTCTGTAATGTCCAGACTTGATTTTTACCAGCTTGTTTTCCTGAACAAGGGACTTAGCTGATTTCTTTGCTGTCAGCTACAAAAAGTCTCTTTAACCACAGCGCTGACCAAACCTAAATCCATTCATCATCGTTCCTTAAATTACAGGAAATGCTCCCTCCAAGATTGCACATTGATTTTAAAATTCTCTTGCTCATATACATTCTTGGCTGGGGATACACACGTGATCTTCTTTTGCTTCATATTCCTGGCATCAGCCCACTTCTTCTGCAGCTGGTTTATTCACTGTCCAAAAGTATTGGCTGAGGGATTTATCTTTTATTTTATATGTATTTGGTCTTCAAATTTTTTTCTTTGCTGGAATCTGTACTCCTGCCAGCTGACTTCTGAGCCTGTGGGACTATCAGTATTTTTAAACCAGTTGCTTCACTGTTTGATTTGGTTTTTCCTCTCTGTAATTTCTGTCAGTACTTGCATGCATTGCCTCCAAATGATTGTAAAGCAGTGTGTCATTAGCCAGTTTGCACATGCAGTCTTTTGAGCTGTACTGCCTTGTGTGCTTGTCCAGGCTTTGGACTATTTTCATACAGTGGGACTGAAGAAAAAAACACAGGCTTAAACAGAACAGGATAATGAGATCCCCATCCCTTCTCCCATCCTCTCTTGTCATGTGGAGGACTCGGGGCTTTATAAATGATCTCTTCAGTTCATTAGTGGGTAGATTTCTTGGCAGAAACATGGTGGAATGGTGGATGATGGCCGTGAAGTTTTCTACCAGGAAATCTGAGTCAGTGTTTCAGGCATGTATCAGGATGGCCTTGAATTAGACTGTTTGTTGGTAGTCCCAGCCATTGCTGCAGCCCATACTGTGAGGACTTGGGGCTGTGCTGCCACTGTGTAAATGGACAGGACAGCTCTTACTGGGACTAATGACACAAGTAAATGCTATTCAGTCAGGGCCCTGGTTTCTGACTAGCAGTGTGATACAACCTGATGTTCATTGCTCTTCTGGGAGGGAGGGGAGAAGAAGCCTTTGGAATGAATCTCTCCATTGCTAACAACTGGAATTTGGCTGGATTTGCTTTTCATAGCATCTGTTTAAAAAAAGCAAGGACATGACCTTATAGATGGATAAATCCATCTATTCTGATTACAACTAGAAGATAGATATGTTATAGATAGAATTCAGGAGAGTATCAGCAATAGCTACAAAAAATGGTGATCACTTAGGGTGGCTTTTTCTTGTTGAGTTTTTTGGGGTTTTTTGGTTGATTTGGTTTCTTTTTGTTTTGTTTGTAAAGAAGCAAAATACAGGCATTTGTCAAGAGTTTTAGTTTTCCTTCTCTGGGGAATCATAAATATATTATAAAAAATAAAAAATTGCAGATGCTTAATCCTGATGCTGGATTAGTCACCTTTCCTGCATGCTTAAAAAGAGATATGGAAAGTGGCATGGTTTTCAAGGATGGAGACTGTCTACTGCACAGGTTTGTTTTTGAAAACCATACTTTAGCTACAATTTGTAGCTTTTTCTGTAATATTTTCTTTTCACATTGCTGAAAAAAGAACCTTAGAGGATGTGCTGCAGAGACATTTGCTGTATCTCTTGTTAAAGGTGTTTGAGATTCATGGCCAGGATACGAAAAATTGAACGCTCCGTATCTTTTAAGAAGGCTACTTAGTGGTTAAATTACCTCCAATCCGAAGAGTGCCATGTGCAGTCAGCCACCTACTTACTGGTCTGTGTATGGACACTACAAAAGAACATGCTTCTGAAGCACTCCAGAGTATCTCTTCTGATAAACCAATTATATATCCACCATGCAGTTTGAATATTTGCTCTTAGAGCCATGCAGAGCAAGATTTGCACTCCAGGAAGAAATGTCAGAAGGGAAGGATTATTTTATTTATTATGCTATTTTATTTATTATGCTATTTTACTAGTTGGCTTGCACAGAAAAACTTAAATAAAGATATGCCTGCATGTAGTTTTGCTATTCCTGTTGACCTTGTTTTTTCTTGTGTGCAATAGGCCAGGGCCAGGTGGGAAGAACTGCCGTGGAGCCAGCGTGGAACACACCGTGTGTGAGAACTTGCCCTGCCCCAAAGGTGTGCCGAGCTTCAGAGACCAGCAGTGCCAGGCCCATGACAGATACACCAATAAGAAAAAAAGCCTCCTGACAGCTGTGGTCGTTGATGGTAAGTTTTTTCAGCTTCCTCTGCGTTTTCTTGCTGTCCTTCCACTGCAGCTTATTAACCTATCTTGATTTCATCTGCAATACCCCCAATTTTCTGTAAGAAAGCTGTAGAATGTTCCCCTTAGCTGCATCTGAAAGATGAATTACAATTACTTGTTGCTGCCATGCGGTTCCTCAAGCTTTCTTAACAGAAGCTGTCAGTCCTTTATACAGCGTGGAAGAGAAGGTACCTGAACTTCCTAGATTCCCAGTATGAGCAGGCAAATATTCATGTAGAGATTCATGTAGAGACTGCATTCCTTTGCTTAGTTGCTGTTGCCTCACACACTTGTCTGTGCTGCTCATCAAGACACATGTATTTCTTTTTTTCCAGATAAACCATGTGAGCTTTTCTGCTCTCCACTGGGGAAGGATTCCCCTGTGCTGGTGACAGATAGAGTCCTCGATGGCACTCCATGTGGGCCTTATGAGACTGACCTCTGTGTACATGGCAAGTGCCAGGTGGAGTAGCTTTCTCATTTTGTTTTTAATATAATCTGGAGTAGCTATATATGTCCTAAAAGAGCAGATGTCTGTGTGGGTGCCTGGGCAGCCCTCTGTGAGGTGAGAGGGTGACCCTGTTTTCTAATACCCATTGCAAGTGCTCTGTAGCTCTGTCTTTTATGGAGCACTGTGATAAATGCCCGTGGTATGAAAATATTACTGAACAGCTGGGAACGTTCAGTGATCATATTTGCTCATGTGTATTCATCAAATAGCTTGGGTGGGAAGGGGCTTCTGTGAGAGAAGAGGATGGGAGTGGAAATCTGGCTTGCTTAACTGCTCCATTTCTGCTATTAGAGGAATTGCTGAAAAAATGTCGATGCTGAAAATTGGAGTATAAATCATTACTATCCTGTTGTAAGTGTTGTGTTAACAGCATTATGATGCTTTTCATCTCTCTCTGGGGCCTGCGTAGAAATACTGAGGAAGCTTTTTGACATTACTTGCTTTTTGGCTCTTGGAGCTGCATAAACCTGGGGCTTCACCTGTGCATCCTTTATCCATGTGATTTTTCATTTTATTACTAGATAGTGCCAGGGTGATTTTCTGACCAAAAATGTTTGAAAGGCCTTTTTCCTCTGCAGTAAGAAAAAAGTTCCCTTCCTCTTACAAACTCAGTTATAAAGCCCCAAGCAATAGACAGAATTAGGTTTACAAGATCCAGCAGTCTAGAGCATGACCAGTTTTCTTTTGCCTCTCGTCTGTGTTGTCTCATGCTCAGGTCACAGAGAGAGCAAACCTAAAAGATGATAGGATAGACCTCCTTCTGCTGTCCTCTATGAAATGTTACTACCTGCATGGATTGGCCAAACCCTGAGGATGCTAATCTCCTTTTATCTCTGTTGGGAGTGGAAATGAAGAGGGCTCTGTCCAAATGTCTTGATTTCTGTGAGCAATGATTAAGAATACTAGCTGTTTTATTGCTAGTAGGCTGTAGATGAGCATAATATTAACACAGGTATGAGAGAGGCCTTGGGGACACAATGCAGTCTTACTAATAGCAACGTGACGAGGTAAGTGAAAAGGCTTTGTCTGGATTGAGTTTTGCACTGCTGAAATAGACACTTCCCCCTTTTTCCTGCCAACATGCTGAAGGTGCATGTTTAATTCAGCCTTTATAATTTATTCAGATGAAGAATCTGAACAACAGCAAGTTGTGGGGAAGCCAGCATAGACTTGATTATTTAAATGCTCTTTAATAAAAAATGCCTTGCACAGAGCCAGGTTCATGGTGCATCCCAAGTTACTTAATTTTTCCCTGTTTTCAGCTGTATCTTAAAAAAAACCCTGAAAATCCATTAATAATCTTTTATAGTAAGGGCAGCTGTGCACCTCCAGCTGTGTGCCATTGACCATTATGCTGGGCTGGCCAGATTTACTGCTGGCCAGATTTACTGCTCCAAATGTTCAGATCAGCCACAAATGGTAAATCAGACATTATGGCAATGTACATTTTCTTCTTCCAGTGAACAGCAGTAGCCAGCTCCCTTCCAAATGAAAACCTTCATGAGCCCGGAGCTTTGGAGGTACATCATGGAAAGCAAATTGTGCTCTTAACTTGGGGGCAACTGCCTTTAACTGTTCAGAGAGGTGATGACAGCTGCAGAACATTCAGTCCATTTGCATCTGGCTGGGAGAAAATGCAAAATGATCAATTCAAGCCGAGTAGTTTTGAAAGTCTTGTGAAGTCATTTATAATAATCTTCTGCCTTATATGCAGTCTAGTGCTGAGAATCACCATGTGTGACTATGTACCTCATTTGCTATAGATGCTTGTCAAACTAGCTGTCTATTAAATGGATTTAATCATCATATTCATTTAATTACTCTTGTTTTTTTCCCCAGTGTAGACAAAGCCTTGCAACAAGCATGGCGGGAGGTCTGGAGTACAGAATAAGTGCTGAAATCAGAGGGTGGTATTGCTGTTATTTATTTTCTTGTGTAATCTGTGCTGTTAGGGGCTCTCAAAGGCAGGAATGATACATTGCCAGAGTACAGGCATGTTAGCAGTATCCATTGCTTGTGAATCACAGAATCACAGAATGGCCTGGCAATGCAACAGCTCTCTTCCCTTTAGCAGTGTTTGCTCCTACATGCATTGTTGATGGAAAAAGGAATTCAGTTTGTCTTTGCTATGTTCATCTATTCTTTTAGGAGAGTGGGGTTTTGAGACGGGAAACAGGAACAGGATCTTTGAACTGGAGTTGCACATTAAAGGGTGGAGAGTCTTTCTTTCACTGTATGTTATGAACTTCTTACAGCTTCATTTTAAAGCCATGAGCTGAGCTCCAGTCCAAACAGTGTGAATTAAATTTTTTTGTGTAAGCCACACTGAAGCAAAATCACGGTAAGCAGCAATATTTACCACTTACACCTGAAGGCAGCTGGATTGAGTAAACCTGATTAATCCTGTGGTCATTCAGAGAGGCAATAGAACAGAGCAAAGTCAGCCCTAAATTTAGCACAGAAATCCCTAAGTCACCTCTATTTTTCTATAATTTTGCTCTTTGTCTTTGAGATAAATCTGAGGTCCTTATTCAGTTTTATCCCGTCTTTGTTTATTAGAGTTGCCTTTCAGGATGAGCATTTTGTTCATGATAGTTGTAGAAGTGTCCCAGCATGAGGACAAGACAAAAGCTGCTAAGAGCTTCAGGAGTTGGTGTGAAAAATTGAGGATAGCCTTATAAAGTTATGCTATTAGAAGAGATACTGCTGAGAAAAAGTAAATGCATTTATTTGTACTATCTTCTGGTACAAAGTGCAGTGTTCATATTGGTATTGGATCTTTCCTGTCTGAAATGCACACTGTCTTCTAGTAAGGAGAATTTATTTTCTCCTGCAGTTTTTAAGAGATGAGAGATCTGTAACAGGTTGAGAACTCTGTAGTCTCTCTTTTATGTTCTTTCATGGTTTTCTTTCTCTAGTATGGACATTACAGCATTGGTGAAGATAAGGTAATGCAGTCCAAACTGCACCCCAGATTGCTTTTATCTTCTCCTATTTTTCTCCAAGTGGCTTTCAGAGAGAAGATTTCCTGGGGTTTTTGTTTTTTTTCCTCCAGGCTATTCAGTGCACATTTCATGAGACAGCATTCATGGAAACTTTGTGCTCTCTGACCTCTTACAGTTCTTCATTCTGTTATGCTGCTCACGTTAGAAGCAAGCTGCTGGCTAAAGTAGAGCTAAAAAAAGGTGTTAGATGCCGCTAGAAAGTGTTGTGGAGAGAAGACAAGCTGCTCAGCTGACTGTTGTGATGCACATGACTTTGTGCTGACTGTTTTCAAAGGATTATTCAAAGACTCATGATAGCATAAGAACTTTCCAGTGGAGACTGCAGATTGTGCTTCAGGATGTAATCTGAGGTCTTGTACAGCAGAACCTGGCTAGAGATCAAAGGCAGTCTTTGTGATTTAATAACATAAAAGGTGAAGATGTTTTGACTCTCTTGAGTTTTCTCATTAATGTTTTGCTATGTCATGGCTACTTTTAGCTTTTTAGTGAATCTACAGTCCGTTTCATGTTGACAAGCTACACATTAGGCTGTTCTGGCACAGTAAAAATGCTATAGAATGACTGTCTTCCAAAAGTGACTGTAATACAGTCTGAAAGACAAGCATAAATTTGAAAATGGATACGTTTTCAAGAATAGTCTTTGCAGACTGGGTGGACAGAGTGTCAGGAGAGGGCCACAAGTGGCAGAGGATAAATTGCAGTTGTCTGCTGGACCTATTGTTGGCAAATGCTTTTCCAACACATTTAGTACCCATGTTTTGCATTTGATTGATGCATACAGTTCTGGCTTTGCCGCCTCATCTGATGATTTTCCATGTATTATTCATATTCCTGCATTATAAACTGTGGTACAAGATGTTCCAGACTAAGTAGCTTGTCTTCATATAGCTTGGCTCTGTGCTGTACTTCGATAAATCATTTGGTATTGCTCACAAAGTCTAGGAAGGGATTATTTGAGCTATAGATCCCTACTGTATAATTGCTTTTTTCTCAGTTCCTATTTCTATACCAGTGTAATCGTAGAAAGACTGCTGAGGGTTTGGTGAGTAGGGCACAGCAACAAAATGCTATCTTCTATTTTGCTAATTTTTCGTGTACTTTACAATGGAATATGAAAAACCATGCTGTTTTCCCACTCTTTTTCTTCTATGTTATCTCAGCAGACCGTATAATAGCCAGTTCATTGTTAAATACCTTGGAGACTTGACTTTGTTCTTGTAGCTCTAGCAGTCAAGAATTGAACAGAAAGGAGGCTGTATATATCATACACTGCTAAATGTATATTATTTTCTCATCCAGAACTGACATGATAGACAGCGCTTTTACAGAATGAGTAGTTGATGTAAAATCCTCTGGTATTTGCAGCCTGTTGATATTTGTACAAACCAGGGCAGAGGGGAGGTAGATTCAGGTTTGAAGCGTCCATTCAGATGAACCTGATGTAGAAGGATCAGAAAAGGATTGCTACAGAAAATGGCCAAAAACCAGAAGCAAAATAGTTCCAGGGATGGGAAAAGTCTCTGAGCAGGAAATCGCTTTGTATTACTTTCATGCTCACTCATGTAGTCTGCTTTGATGCCAAAACAGAGGGATTATTGACATATAAGCCTTCAAGCTTTGTATGTGGAAAGGTAGTTATTGGGAATAACTTTGTGTGGCATTATCATGAACTGCTAAGAGATCTAAGCACAAACTCAATGGGCATCATTGTGTGCCTAATGTGGATAAGATAACAGCATAAAGTAAGTAGTGCATATCTCCTGTTCTAGAAGCACTGCTCTGATACAGATAAAATCCAGGACAATATTTTCAAAACTAACTTTTGTGTTGACTCCAGTCTGTAACACAAAATTTGTTGTGGTACAGAAAGAGAAGTAATTTAGAGATGAACTGCTTTACTGGGTTCTGCGCTAACTCTCTTGTACAAATCCTGACAGATACCCATAATTCTCTACAAATCTTGTTTAAAACGAAGAAATAAAAATTCTCTTACCCTGAAATCTGAATCAGTTGCTCAGATATGTACATTCCTGTTTCATGTAGTCCATCCCTTGAGGTATCAATGGACACTGGATACTCTGGACAAAAAGTTGGCAGTGCAGATGAATCTGTCATAACGACCATGCTCTGTGCATGATTAATTTGTAAAATGGCACATGTTGCATCAATATTTATATTTGATCCATTGAGACAGCTAGCTAGTTCAGCATATGGGAAGCATTACAGTTTTGTGAGCCTACAATGTCTTTTCTTACAGAGGGTGGGTATATATAACAAAAATAATTGTGTTTATGTAGCAAAACATATTCACACAGGCTGTATCAATTGAGTTTTTGCACAGCCATTCACAATACAAATAAAAATATCATTAAAATATCCAAGCAGTACAGAAAAGAGTTCACACAGAAGAGCCCAGATGATGTGCGTTCTAGAGGAGGAGTTTTCCTATGCTGGAGCCAGCAATGACTGAAGCTGGAAATACCACCCAACAAGCAGTATTTTCAGATGTCTAATTACAAAAATAAGAAGGGGAAGGGAGAGAAGGAAGGGTGGACTGAGGCATCATCTCAGAGAGAATGAATTTCAGGCTTTTGGCTCGGTGAACATGCAATTACCTGCCAATTTAAAGGTCAGTCAATAGTCACAAAACACGATGTCAGAGTAGGAGACTGCCTGGGTTGAAAATCCTTAAGAAATCTGTGGATACAGTTATCACTGTCAGTGCTGAGAAGTTGAAGCCCAAAAAATCTATCTTGAAATTTCCTGCCGGCACTTAATATTTTAATATGGGCAAGGGGTTGGCTTTGGTTTAAAATCTGCTTCCTCTTTGTCTAATGCTGATTTTAGCAGTGCTACGGCACTTTCAGCAGCTAGCACAGGCAGGAACTGGAACTCTTGGGTGATGCCAGCACCTTCAGCTTTGCTGAAGTTAAGAATGACACTGTCCAAGTCCATGTTGGACAGTACAGAAAGTTCTGTGAGCCCAAGGGCATGGCTGGCAGTGGTGCGTACCCACAGAAACTCCTAGTAGCAAATGGTGGCTATACCAGGCTAGCTTTTCATTTTTTATTCTTCCTTTTGAATATAGTAGAGCTCCAAGTACCATGCTCATTCCTGAATGGATCATCTTGGTAGAAAAAGAGAAATGCTTCTCTTCTTAGCAGTCTATTGAAGACTGCTGAAACTGGAAGTATCCAACCAGTACTGGGCGTACTTGCTCATGGATTTGATTTGCTAACCTGCAGGATAACTCTTGGGTCTGAAAGCACACAAGACGCTATTTGCAAGGTCTGTTTTCCCTCGGGGCGTAAAGTTTCCCCTTTCTGCTCTTCTGCTTCTTATTTAAAAAAAAAAAAAAGTCACCTTACCTTGTTGAGTACGCTGGACTGAACAGCAAGCAGTTAGAGGTGATAAAGATCTAGCATGAACTACTTAGGATTCAAGGCATGGTTTCTGCACTATGAACACTTGAGTTTTGAGCAGTGTAACTTGCCTCCCCCAGATCTGGTGGGGCTCAGGATTTAGCCTTTGGCTCCTAGTGGTGGAGTGTCAGCAACTTTCTCACCCAGACAGAGGCTGCAGGTCTCTCTCAAGTAAAATAACCAAGGACCGCTGTCAGATACTTCCCTCCCAGGAAGTGTGGATTCTGTGCTCTCCCTGTCCTCAGAGAGGATCTCCCCAAGTGTGTCAGTGACTTATGCGGGAAGAAATGGCTTATCTTGAACCCCAGTGTCAAAATAAAGGGTCTTGCTCTTTCAGAGGCTTGCAGTAGTTTATGTTAACCGGGAAGTTGCAGCATAAATGCAAAGCATGTGGTTGCTGACTCCCTGTTCTCTGCATGCCTCCATTATAGTCCTATAGACTCCTCATGTAGAACGGGGAATAAGTGTGGTTCAACACTCATTATATTCCTTTTATTCATTTGTGTGCTCACATAGTGCTAATAACAATGCAGTACAATAAAAGATAGCACAAGAGCCTTAAATTAAACACAGCCTTTCCAGTATCTCAGCAGGGTGGCAGTCAGGCATGTATTTCCAGCTGCCTTTCAGCAAGCCCATTAATAAATCATAGTTGTTTTCCTGGAAGGAGAACAGCTGGGACATCCTTCTGTTTTGGGGCAGAACCATATTCAGTATCCCACAATTATTTGTTGGACATGGGTGTGAAGAACTGCCCTAAGAACTGGAACTGCTCAGTCATCATCTTCAACTTGACTTAATGCCCACTTACACAAGGTTTTCTGTACTCCTTGTCCAACAACTTATGTGTTCTACTGTTCTACTTAATGAGCTTGTATATGTTTATGTATTTAAGAATAATGATCCTTTCTGAGCTTTTATCTGTCTGTAATGATTTGTGTTGACAAACAGTGCGTCAGATTGTGTCTGAATGCTGGCCATCTTTCATCCCCAAAATACATCTGGACTTAGGCAGTGGCCCATGACTTCTAAAATATGGAGAATGTTTTAGTTCGGGTCCAGATCACATTGCTTACGTGCAGGCAGAAAAAAAAAAAAAACAACCACCTGGAGTTCTCATAGCTTTTCTCCACTTACCCTGTTTTTCAGAATGTTGGTTATGCTGTGGTTACTCCCTGAGATCTGTCTCCAACTGGCTTTATTATAAGAAGATAAGGAAGGGAGAGACATGGCAGCCTTGTTCAAATGAGGGTTGTTAATGACAACAATGACAATTCTGCTAACTCATTTGTCAAGGAACTGTTTGTCTACAAAGAATGAATTTTCACCTTATAGTAGAATCTCTGCTAATAACTTGCATAATTAGAACTCATGTCAGTAAAAGTTCATGTATTGAGTGAATTACTGATAATTTTGAGACTTATGTGGACAGAAACACAATTCACACAGACCAATCATGATGTTAATATGATGTCTGTAATTTAATCTTATTGCCTTCTAGATCTACAAATGTGCAGTAGTTACCATCACAACCTTTTAATGGTTTGTGAGTAAATAAGCTTACTGTGGCAATCTTTGTGGCCCCAGGGAGAGTGCTGTGACTGTGCAGGTAATACCTGTCTGTGGAGCACGGCCGCTTCAGAGATTTTTGTTGGTAATTGTTTTGGTAGAAATAGGAAAGTATGAAAATACCACACAAAATGAAGTTTTAGGTGAAATCTTTTTTTTTTTTTTTTTTTTTTTTTAACAAAGGAATTTCAAAGCTCAGTACAGACAGTACAAGCATCTGGGAAGATTAATAATTGCATGAAAAATCATGTGGTACCTACTGGCCATATAGAAACCTGCCTTGCTTCCACTGAAGTGATTGTGCATTGCAGGTGCCTTGACCTATATGATTGGTGAGATCTTTTTTCAGGTAGTGCAGATGCACAATTGGATTTGAGCACCCTGGAACTTATAATGGCACTCTAAAGTTTTGTGAGGTGAAGATAGCACCAAGATTTTGGTTACTTGGGTTAACTGCCATTTAAGTGAGTCATGTTTTTCTCTAAGCTAAGTATCAAAGTAGTGGTCCTCATCTCTGGGATGTCTTTAGTTCCTCAGAAATTGCTATACAAACATGAAGCATCATTGTAATCTTTCATGTTTTTCAAGCAAGTTAGAGTAGGTTAGCGTGAAATATCTGATGATATCTTTAAAAGTTAGTGTTTGTGGAAAGTCTCTTTAGTAGTGTCTTGTGAATCAAAATACATGCTCTTAGTGTTAGAGAAGGAGGTTGCTAAATTGCCGACTCAACGCTGTTCCAAATGAGTGCTCGGTTGATTCACAGCATTCTCTTCCTGTTCTATCTTAGTGTTGACATCAATGTTTAGAGATGCTTTAACCTTGCAAGCAAAATAATGGGGACCTCTGGTTGTTGTCATCAGAAAATTGGCTGCGATGGAATCATTGGCTCAGCTGCCAAAGAGGATCGCTGTGGAATCTGCAGTGGTGATGGCAAAACCTGTAAAGTGGTGAAAGGCGACTTCAACCACACGAAGGGGATGGGTGAGTAACCCTCAGCAGCATTCCAGTAGAGTGGAGGTTCTCTTAAGTGATCGAGGAGAGTTAAAGAGAGGCCGTAATAGCTCTTCTTCTGGGATAGCATTTAACGCAAGGTAGAAGAGGGCGACTGTTCTCTAAAATTGCATGATTTCTTTTATGTATGAGAACACAAAAACTTAGTATTGTTCATGACATCCTGCTCTTGCAGACAGTGCATAGGGGGCGAACCCTCCTGGGTTCTCTGATTTTTCTCATTTACAACCAGCTTGCTGCCAGAAAATGTTCTGTAAAAGCGTGTGGTGAGGAACCACTAAAAAGACATGCAAAAATGAGAATATTGGCTTGTCCCTAGTCCTGCTTATGAGAAACTAAATATACAAGGGTAGATAATCAGAGATTCACTTCTATGATTTGCTGAGCCTCTTGTTAGATGGTGAGTTGGGATTGCTGAGAACTTGTCAGGATCAGACATGATGGGGCTGTGGAGTTTCCAAAATATTTTTCATTTGGAACATCTAGCTGGAACACCAAACACTCAGTTCAGTGATGGTAGTCACTGAATGTCTGCTTCTTATTCAGTTTTATAGATACCAGCCATTTCCTCTGTCTGAAATTCAGAGTGAAGTTGTGTTTCTCATTTTGAATACTATTGGTGCTGTTGATTTTTAATTAACAGGTAAAATCATAGTATATTCTCCAGTGGAGGAAAGTCTGATTTCAGCACCATCTTTGAGCTCTTTGGGAGCTCTGAATGATGCTCTTTGTATGCTACAATGATTTATTCCATAATCAGTATATTTCAGCTAAATTAAAAAGACTTCCCCTCTGAATATTATTACTGAAACCCTGCCAGCCACAGCATCCACTATAAGATAAAAGAGCTTCTGGTCAGACTGAAGACTTTCCCCTCTCTTGTTAAACGTTAATGTATATACACCTTGGTGTCTGAATTAGTCTTTGTTCCAGAGTTTCTCTTCTGCGCTTCTAAGAAATGTGTTATCACTCAACCTTATCAGGCAAAGGGAGAGAAAGTCAGGCTCAGGACTTGCAAGCTCCTTGAGTAGGAAGGAAGTGTTCAGAAAAACTGATTTCACATTCAGTAAATGCAGAATTGCCATTTTGCTATGTAGAAATACATTAAAAATGTGCTACTCCAGGACAGTACTGTAAAGCACTCAGAAATAGATTTCACTTAAGCACGCACTTTAATTCTGTTTAATTACTGAAGCACCATAAGTGCTTAGTAGCTTCCCTGAATCAAGGTCTCAGCACTGAATTCTGAGTCTCTGATTTTGAGCATTGACCTTTTCCTCTGTATCCTCTTCCTCATTTGTGAGGGGCAAGGAGGATTTCCCACCTCTGCCATGTCTTTCTGGAGCACGTGTGTGTTGTTGCATTGCTAGGCCAACCTGCTAAATGATTTTCTGCATTATTGCCTTTGACTCTTTTGACCAAGTTATTTTTCACCTTTTTTCACCTTTTGTCAAGGCATTTGCATTTGATAGAAATTATTGAAGAATTTTCTCATTTCAGTTGTAAAAATTACATTGTTTTGTGGGAAGAGCTTTAAAAACCATCCACAAAGTGATAAAAAGTCTTCTAGATTGGGAATCATCTTTGCATTTTATTTTGTAAAAGAAAACAACCATTTACACTTTTTGAATTAGTCAGTTATTATTTTCCTGCTTTGGGGTTTCTTCTGTGCTAAACACTGAAAATAGATTTTCACTTACATTTCCCAGCTCCAACTCTGCAAGTATTTTATGCATTGCAAGTTACTCCCATCAATTTATATTTGTATATGAATGTTTTGCAGAATGAGGTCCTCAGATTAACTTAGTGAATCCCATGCAGTGAGCGGTGCTAGATCTGAGGCATCACGCATGAACAAAAAAATGATCTTTTTTCTTTAAATCAGCACTTCAGCAAATATGTACAAAAATCTGATGATCTTTTGGTCGAACAAGGATACACAATGTGAATTCAGGTTTCAAATTTGCAAATGATAGCACAGGTCAGTGACAAATGCCCATAAGCTTGCTGCTGTGCAAGTGAAAGCCAACACACTGTGTGAAGTATGCTACTTTAGTATTTCGGAAGAGAATAACCTTCCAGTATCAATATACTGACTGTTTTGGAGTGGTATCTGTTTTGTGAATTGCAGCTGCTACCTTCAGGCCATATCCTCAGCAGCTGTACGTGTGAAACGCCGCTGACTGTAGGGTTGGTCCCTGTGCTTCCTGTGATTACAAACTATGTTATCAAGCCCTGTTAACTGAACTAAACCCATGCCAACTCATTTCTGTTTCTTAGTAACCAATAGTCATTGTAAGAAGGTTTCCACATGTGTGATGGCAAAGGCAAAGTCTGTTCCCAAGTGTTTCTCGTGTAAGATTCTTGAATGCTGTTTGCAGTGTCAGTGGGTGTTGGTGACATCCTTTGGTGTTGGTCCTTTGTCTTCTTTCGGTTGAATTAAATGGGGAGATTGGTATCAAAAGCCATGGATAAACTTCAAGACCTTTTACCAGTTGGTTTGTTTTTTTAAAAATACCAGGCACAGATTGTTCCCTTTTAGAAAATCTGCCTGTATGAGATTTTTTTCATTAATGAAATGACAAATACTGACTCAATTTTTCATTTATTTTTACTACCTTACTGTCCCATATTTTATAAGATTTTGCTATCCCTGTAGAACATTATGGTGGAACATTCAAAGCACCTCACAGGAGGGACGTCCAGCAGTACAAAACTTGCTGCCTGTGTTTCAGAGTGATCCAACTGTAAATGGATTCCAATTCTTTCTTGGGTAGGAGATCAAAAGTATTTATAATGCTAAATGTCACGTACACTATGGTGCACCTGGCTGTCTTCAGTAGGGCAGCTGAGTGCACTGTTTTAGACAGAAGTTTACTTCTGTCTTGCACCATTCCCTGTACCTAATTCTGTGAGATAACTATAAGATAATAATACAGACAGATTTATTATGTTCATCTCTGTCTCTCTGCCACTGTACGAGGGACCTGGAACTAGAGGTCAGTTCTTTGGCTCGTATTTGTTGGGTGGCTGATCTGTCTCACAGACTCCAGGGCTGTGCATGCCATTCGCAGATCTGCATTAAGAATGAGATGTTTTCCCTTGCATCTGTTTCTGTGCTGATTTTTTTCTCAGACACATCAAGATTGCAACTCTGCTTGTGATCCTAAAGAATGACTCTAGTTATTTGGGTGTTTTCTTTTTAATTACAAAGCATAATGTGGTGATACCATTGCCAGTTGTATTATTTGATTGAAGAGATGACTAGTGTATCTTTGCTAGCAATTTCTATTTTACGATAATGAGAAAGCAGGCCTTTTATTTTGTACTTTATTTTTCCAGCAGACATTTAAAGGAAAGAAAGGAAATTTGGACAGTGGTGCTGTAGTGCTGGCTTGTATCTTTATGTAATGCAAGAATTTATTTTCTTTTCAATAGGATATACATTGAAATGATGAGAAAAATAGCGCCCCAGCAGTTACCCCTGGGGTGTCTTACAAGAGTTTAAGCAGAACATGCAAGTTAAATTCTAGCAGCCAATGCTGAAGTAATGGTAGGAGGCTTTGAAATCTATCCATGGCTCCCCGATGAAATTATTTTCATCCAAACAAGCTATCCCATGGCTGGAAGTGGACAGGTGCTGATGAAGGAATTACTCTCAAGATAATAGCAGGAGAGAATCATCACAGCTGCTCAGAAAATGAACATATGGTTACCAGTGGACGTATCTGCACACCACTGCAAAAACTACCATTCAGTAAAATGTGCAAGGTGGGAAGGGCAATGGAAACTAAAGTGCCTAGCTGGTACTCATGCCTAAAATACTGGGGGAGCTCTGCTGGCCTTGACCAGCAGGTAGACAGTGCATTCAATTTCCTTAGCTTCCTCCCTGAGATCTTTGTTCTAAGTACTTTCATGATATTTGATAATGGGCAGAGAACGGTTGGCTTTCTCATACGTGGTCGTCATGTGTGTACAGGGAAAAGATATGAAGGTACGATGCCTAGAGAGCAGTACTTTCAGCCATGGGATAATTTCTCCTTCACCTCAGAAGTCTGTCTTTTGGTGAGATGTCAACGGGAAACCAGTTTTGCAGTAGATCAGTGATGTTCTGAAGTTCATACTAAACTTTTTCTTCATTCTGGGAATAATAACAGTGGCTAACAATGGATTTCCCTGTGTGAACTGCTTTCCTCTTGCAAATCTCTCCAGCATTTAAATGAAGATACAGTAGCCACTGTTCACATATTAATCTCCTTGATGACAAAGCCACCTCTTTGTTCTGGTGTCTCTCCTAATACGAGTTACACCATGTAATTTGTACCTAGGATTTGCTTCAATCACGGTCTTACATTCCTGAGACACTGATGTAATGCAGATTGTCCAGAAAGATTGGTGTGTGCCAAAGTAACTGTTCCCAAGGTGGAGTGTACTGCATACAGCACTATAAATTATCAAATAATGAAGTTCTCCTGTTGTACTTCCAAAGCTTCATCTTAACAGGCTGATTTATGGGTGAAATCACTAGAAATATTGCCCGATAGTTGCCAAATCTCATCAGTCTTTAACCAATTCCTCATTTAAAGAACTTTAAGCCCAACCTTGCAAACTCTGGCATTGCAGACAATTATCCTAACAGATCTTCTTGATTCTAAGCCAACTCTTGAGACTTTGTCTTACAGCTAACACTTGATAATCTTTCTGGCAATCTGCAGTGATAGTTTGCTTAATAAAATGTGTCTGGAAAACAATGTAGTTGTTTTCCGGTGCAGTCGTCTCAAAGACCTGGATTATTATGTGACCAGCAGTGTCACTATAGCTCTAAGGTCCAGATTGGAACAGTGGAAGTGATCTGAACTTGTAGCTGGGACAAATTTGCATGGATGGTGTATGGTATGTTTGCAATCAGATTTGACCCCTAACTCACAATGTTACTGAGTTACAATGACTGAGAGTATCAAGATTCTTCTTTTGGTACATGCCCAAGAATTCTGCTGCATCTCTGTAAGAACTCATCAGATTCATACAGCTGCTAATTGGTTCAGATTTCACTAAAGGAAAAGAAAGAGTCGGCAGTCAGGTTTCTGCTCCATGATCTCAGTGAGTTAACACAGTATGTTTCTTCTTATTCAGGAGCTGTTGAATACAGCCCTCCAAAGCCATCAGCCAGGATAAGGAATTACATGAGGAGAAAAATCTGGTGTAAGACCAAAGTAAACAGTTTCCAGAACTAATACCCTATTAATAGCTTATATTCCACTATTTACCATTGTAAAAAGTAACATAAAAGTCAGCTTTCTCCTGTGGTGTTTCTCTCATGACACAGTGATGAAATGAGAATGTATTTATGGCACTATGGAGCTTCAAGCATGGCTCCACAGCTTGCTCACCTCTAAAGCAGTGACATTTCTGGCTTTGCCAGGTCAGTGAACAGACCCAGAGTTCACTGAAGTCAGTGGCAGGCTTTCCACTGTGTTCTGTGTAACTTTGCCTTTAGTCTTTGCAAGATTCGGCTCAAGGCATTCATATCTGGAAAACAATTTAAAATATAAGTAAATAGTACCCTTGTAGATACTTTACATTACCTGAAACTTGGGCATGTTCCAAATTGGCTTCCTAACAGGGTGTTCAGATGTGTCATAGGGCCTATTTTCCTGTGATGCACTGTTATGAATCACATCTTTGCTGTGTGCTCGTGTCTGGTGGTAATTCTCCATCGGGTTTATATGCAGATGCATGGGGAGCACTGGGGATGTTTGATTTCTGGAACACTCTGTTTTGACTGTAATTTGGTATCTCAGCTGATGAAAAAACAACTCCTGGAAATAACTAGAGTAAAATTCAACATCTGTTTGCTTTGATTTTATAACAGATTTCCGTATTGCATTTAAGAGCTCACCCTGGAAGTTAAGATTGTTCCCAGTGAAGCCTACTCTGTACTCACAGATGGGAAGCCACTGCTTTGACCTCTCTGACCAGACATGGTTTGCAGCTCTGCTGTCCCTCTTACTGTTTTTCCTGCAGGGCTGACTATTGCTGAGATATCCTGAGTAAGAGAGAAGTAAGGAGGAAAAAGTGCAAAAAAGACTGAACTGAAGGGTCAAATAATGTGTGATTCACATAAAGCAATCAGGGAAAGAGCAGCTGAGTCTAGCCCAAATCATCTGTCCATCCAGTGATCCCTCAAAACCCAAGGCCTTACTGGTAGAACAACAAAGAGGCTGGACATTCTGCTTGTTCAGAGAGATAGAAACAAATCTGCAGTCTGAGATCTAAAATCCCCATCTACCTCACTCCATATCATTGTGGCAAGGGAATGACTTCATCCTGAGATGCATGTGGTTGTCAGAATCCTTCTTTAAGGCTTCTCATATCAGTCCAAGAGAAGCATGGCCTTCTGACTGCACTTGTCCCTAAAATAGCTTCCCAAACGCTGCTATTAGAGGAGTCACTTCTTCAACCTATTACTCTAGCCAGCCCTGATTTCCATAAAGGCAGGGCAGAAGAGCTTCATACAGCCCTTTATAAAGCCAAGATAAAAAAAAGGCAGGGGGGGAGGTGGGGGGAGATAAGAGGACATGCAAAATAAGCTCCTTAACATTTAAAAGAAAAAGGAGGGCAATAATCCAAAAGATGTGCCAAGTAATACACTGCAATGTCAACTGGGTGGCCAATTAGAAGGAATCAAATCATGGTTGTGATGAGATTAGTGTCATTTACAGGGATCTGATTCAGAGTCCAGTGAAGCCAGTGGAAAATCTCTCCATGACTCCCAGGCCATTGAAACAGGGTCTAATGTTCCTCAGCTTTTTAGTTTAAAGTCACCACTTCCACCCCATGGAACAAGTACGTAACTCCACATGACTCTGTGGTGGGTGAAAATAAGCTACATTTCTTTCTAGCTCCTTATTATTTTTACTGTTATTCTGTTAGTGAAAAGTAGTGTAATTACATCATATTGCTGATTATTGAATGAAGCATGAAGAGGCCGAGAGTTTCAGAAAGATGAAAGCCAAGAGAATTCCATAAAAATATGATGGGGTTCTGTAAAAACTTCCCTACCATGTCAGATGGTCTAATTTGGCATGTGCTTCTGCTGGCAGCGTTTAGAGGTGGTCACTCCTTGACAAACTGAGTTGTAGAATTCCGTTTAGCAGCCCAGTACAAGGAGCCCATTAACCACTATAATCTCCAGAACAGTTTCATAAAGTGCAAGTGAAAACAAATTTCTTTTTCCCCAGTTGTCCCATTAATTCCTTCTGTTTCATTTTAGCGTCATCCAAATGTTTTATGGAACAGAGTTCTCTCAGATACTGATCCCTTGAGCAGGGTTTTTCCTGTTGTTATTGTTGTTATTGTTGTTGCTGTTGTTTTTAAGAGGGGACAACAGGAGTGTCTATCAGAAACTTCATTTCACATTAAAAATATCTGGTTTGTGATGTGGAGTGTTGTTTCTGACAGTGTCAGTTTCCATCAGCTCTGTAACAGTCTTCATGCATCCCTGTCAGTACTGCAGGAGAGCCAGAGTGATTCAGAGAGTGCAAACATAATTAGGCCCAAGCACAAGCCTTAAGTTGCAATTAAGCATCACACGTGCATTTCTATCCCTCTTCTCAGGACGAAATGATTAATCATAGCCATGCAAGCCACAGCAGTGAAACTTGGCTGCCAAATCTCATTTGAAGTGTTCCCCACCCATTCCCCAGCATGGGCAGGAGTTGATTTTTTCATGGTGAGATACTGAATGATTGATGCTTCTGCCTGTCTGTGAGGTGTTCTCATCCTTCTGCCTTTTTCTTGCTGTAGGTTACATCGAAGCAGCTGTGATCCCTGCAGGTGCCCGACGGATCAGAGTGGTTGAGGACAAACCTGCTCACAGTTTTCTGGGTAAAAAGACAAAAGAAAAAGTTTTGGTTCAAACTCAGCTTTGTTCTCTGATAAAATGACCTTTCTCTTAAATTACTTTTAAGATAACAGGTTTGTTGTTTTCTCTGAATGGCTGTGTTGACTTCGTTCTTGATTCAGTCTTTTCTTGAATTCATGATATTCGCTTGATGTGATAAAACATGACACTGCCCAGACCCTGCGCAGCCTGAAGGACCAGAAGATGCGTTTATACAGGCTGAAGGATTTTTGTGCAGCACTTGGCACTATGGTAGACATAGCTGCTAGGAGCACATTGCACTTTGTGGAGGAGTGGGAAAGAGAACAGTATGTTTTAAGAATCAAGCAGCAGAGATGCAGACAGGAAGGCTCCTAGCTCAGACTGGAACAGAGGCAGGACAGGGCACCTGAGGTTGCCTGCACCATTTCCTGCAGCTGTGTGCAAGACCTGATTCTGCATTCTGAGGTAGGCTACTTGCAGCCATTAGTCCATTGCCTCTATTTTCTCAAGCTGACAGTAAGTTTAATCTCATGTGCTGGAAAACAAAGTCTTACCCTGAGTGAGGGCTCAGACTTGTGTATAAGGTTCTTTTAAGGCAGAGTTTATCAGTAAAGCTGTCCAGTTACTAATCATTCAGATTAAGGATTGGAAGGGCATTTGTAAAATCAGTCAGCTGTAATGTGTATCTGTAAGTTTGGTCTTCTGCCTCTATCTACAGTGTTAGTGGTGTTTCTTTCCATGTCAATAATGTGGAATAGATGAAGTGCTTTATCTCCAATCTACTTCTAGGGAAACTAAGTCACAGGTAAGCTAATGCCCTGTTACTTGAATCCCCACAGGAAGTCTGTGTCATAACAGGGAGTTGCAAGAAGGTTGCCAAAGTACAGAAGAACACACAACACACTGAAACATCCTTTTTGTACTTGGAGCTGTATGACCATGCTTAAGTAGGGGGTTTCTGCTGTCTCTTAAATTCTTTATGCCATGGAGCTGTGTTTGGAATTTTCTTTTATCCTTTACTTTTCCCACACCTCCTCCTATGTTTAGTGGAGTTTTGCATTTTATAGATACCTGCATTGTCAAACTTCAGCTCTTCTTGATTTTGATGACCTCATTACCAAAGCTTTCCCTATCAAACAGTGTTTCAGTGCTTCCACAGCCTCATGTTCTTGTTGCAGTGGTTGGAACAGATGCTATCGCTTAGTGTGGGAAGTATTAAGTACTGTTTCTCTTGTGTATGTTCTAGTTCTCTCAAAGCGAGCTGCTTAGAGTGGAGACACTGTGAGGCTTTAGGGTAGAAAAGTATTCTAAAAGATGGAATTCCTTCCAGGGATAGATCAGTGCTGTTATTAGAAAATCTGACAGTATCGCAGAGCTTGTTGCCCTCCCATTTTACGGATGGGAAAGTTTGCTCATGGATACGTTGGAGTCAGCAGCAAAGCTCGTGCTAGAACCTTTTGTTTCTGAATTCCATGTATTTTGCTTATAATCCTCTCCTTTGCAGCCAAGAAATGTCAAAATCCAGTAGCAGGACATTGGAAGCTGCTAAAAACATTTACATACTGATTGTATGTTAGGATTTCAGATCCATACTGCTGGTTCTCTGTCATGAGATGCCATCAAAGCTGACAAAAACTGGGGAAGATGCTTTTATTCACTTCAGTTCAGATTCAGAGGAAAGAAAGAGGACAAATCATGTCATTCAACTGCCCTTGGGTCAAAATATTGGCATTTGTACTACTTCTTGGTAGGAAACATATATTCCTGCTGCTAATATTTCTACTAATGCTGCAGCCAGCTTGCTGGGAGAGGATTACGCCTACACGTAAGATGTTTGACATAGCAAAGCACTGGTGGAACAATGAGTGCCAGTGTTTCATTGGGCTTTGCAAATACTCTGTCTTCTGGAAGCCAACCTTTTTGTTTGTCTTTGTGGGATTTATGCAGGTTGTCAGAGGTTTGGGCTTTGGCAGATAACTGCAACACTGAGAACCTTATGTGGAGCTAGCCCTTCGTTGTGACCACATAACCTTGACTTAAGCAGGTATTTCTCCATCAGATGGTGAAGATTAGGATTGTATATATTTGAGAGTGGGACTTGGCCCCTGTGTGCATCTCATAAAGACAGATAAAAGTTCTACAGATCTTAGACTAAGAAATGAATCAAATAAATGGTAATCTGATCATTTTAAAGCTTGTGAATGGTTTCTGCTCTTTGGTTCACAGTCAGAAGAACCAATCTGAGCTTTTCAGAGTTTTATCTGGAACACTGGACACAAAGAAAAGATATGCAATGTCTTGCTAACCTCAGCTGAAGAGTAGCAGCAGGAGTGTTCCAAAAAAAGATGACCAGGGAAACAAAGTTCCAGTCATTCAAATAGCCTAAGAATGAATAGTAAATCCAAGTTTGAGCATGGAAGGATTTTCTGTTTTGATTATGCTGTCAATATTGAGCCCAATCAGACCCTATTTCAACTCAGAACGGGGTGCAGTGCTTTGGAATTGAGCCCAGCATAATTTGGAATCATTATTCCATGTGCTGGGAGCAGTGCCTGAAGAATTTCCCTCCACCTACAGGCAACCCACGCTGGCTGGCTTAGCTGGCTGTAATGCTTAGAAACCACCTTGGACAGGAAATGCCTCAGCAGTGTGTGTCCACAGATTGGGAAGCAAGCTGGAGGGACCCAAGGTGGAAATAAAGATCTGACAAGATGCCAGGTTTAGAAATAGATTGGTCAGTTCTTGTCTTTGAGCCAACAAGAAGTTATGGGTTGTCACTGGGGTTCTTTTTCTCTCATGCTCTTCAATGGTACAGCTTTTGAGCCAGGAAACAGCTTAAAGGTGTATGAGTGAATGCTTGCTACCACCTAAATATACCCACATTGAAGAGAAAGAGCTGTGCTCTGCAGCCCTGGTTGAGGCATGGAGTCCCAGGAGAAATACAAATATTCAGTAATAGTAAAAGGTTGTGTTCAGCACTGTGCATTGCTACTTAGGCAGAGACTTGCAATACGTAGGCTTGCAGTAGTTGTTTCTGGCAACAGCCAATGGAGAAATAGCAGTACCCTGAATTGATAGAGCTATCAATTATATATAGCTGAATTGATCCTTACTGATGGAGCACCTGCGTGGAGTGAATACAAACAGCAGTGAACACACTGGCTCAGATACTCTGTGCAGTCTCCAATACAACTCCTACAATTCTCAAGAAGTACCTTTTGGGCTGTTTCCTTCTACTCAGTCATCTGGGGAACAGTGCCTGCAGCAATCAAAATCAAGCCTTTCTTAGAAGAGAGATCCACAAATATTAAACATTTTTCTTTTTTATCAGCAAGCTGTCTTCCTTTGATGAGCAAGAGCCAAAGCATAGTTTGTTATTCAAGTTCTTGTGTGCTCTTGTGAGCATGTGCCGTGGTATTTTTACTAGTCAGCCATACTGCAGTGGAGATAGTTATATCTCATCCACAGCTTTGATTTGTCATGTTCACAGCTCCTCAAGCCCAGTGTGATGGCTGCTTTGATCAGCCTGGAAGCCAGTAGGCTTTGGCAGAGGAAAACAATCCTTCTTTGGAATTCTGTCTGAAGTTTGCAGAAGGCACTTTGTAGATTGGAGAGCAAAGCAGGATAGAAGCAAGCTGCAGAGGGAGTTGTATTGCCATAGCATAGCAGGACATCATCAAACTCTCTTCTTAGCCTGCAGAGCAGGGGTCTGTGTGTGTGCTGCTTGCTGGGAACGGACCATGGAAAGTATTGACCCTTGCTAGGAGTTATTTGGGAGAAATCAAGCTGACTTGGCTACAAGTGAAAAATGACAGGGATCATTTTAATAAAACAGATAACAGTGCTCAGGTGCCTGGAAAGCATATATGTGTGCCATACTTGGAACAGCATGAAGAAGCTGAGACGGTCCCCATTCTGAAGTCATACTTCGGTGGCCTCTCCGGGTTCTGTGGTGCCAGGCACTCATGCTTTTGAGCCAAGGTGAACAATCTTCAGGAAGTCCCTTACAGAGGAAACTAACAGAGATTTCTATTGTCTTAAACATCATTCGAGGAAGATCCTTCATGTCTTAAGGGAGTTTCCATTGTAGAATCTGTATAAAGGATGTTAGAAAAGGCCAACCAGAATAAAAGGAAGGTCTTTGTAGAATGATCCAGTATTACTACTGACACTCCCCACAGTAGATTAGACCAAACTGATAACTCAGGTGCGTTGTGCATTGGACAGGAAGTCCAGTTCCTGGTCCTCTAAGCATAATAGTGAATTATATGTGGCCTATGTGCAGCTGGAAGGATTTGCTGGCTTTGGGAACTTGATCCAAAGGGATGAAAATGGGAGATTTTCCTATTGCCATTTAAAAAGGCTTTAAATCAGCTCCTCTTACCTCCTGACAATATACTCAGTAAAATGAAAGCCAAAGTTGTATTTTTTACTGGAAGGGAATAAAATAGGCTTGAAATGCTGGAGGTTAAGAAAACACCATTTTAGAGGCTTAGCCAAAGGATACAGTTAACCTTGAACTAAGGAAGCCCAGTAACTGAAAAGCACAGACTAATCTATCTGGTGTCACAGCAAATTCAATCATAGTATGCTGATTTCCACGGAGGGCACTGGGGCTTTCTCTCTGTTGCAGGATGGTCTGCCAATTTTCTCTTCCCTCAGTGCGTCACAAAGACATCTGAATAACTGTGCTTCCATTGTAACATAGATAACAGAGAAATCCCTAAATGAACTTGCACTGACAACTCACAGTAAGATTATGACCATATGGCTGGAGTTCCTTTGAGTGTTCAGAGAATATCAGTGTTGCTGATGCAGTAGATTGTTCTGGAAGGAAGGACACAATACTGCAAGTACCTTTCCTTTTTGATAATCATCTTACAGGGCTTCCTTCCTTGTCCTTACTGATGCACAGAGGCATTTCTTCTGACATGTCTAGCAAGTTGGTCTATATGTCCAAATTTATGGTGCTGTCCATTTTTCTAAGATTAAATTGTGAGATTTGAGAATAATGTGTAAAGTGAGTTATGTGTTATTTTTCAATATATAAGATACACCAGTCATGTTTATTTTATGTATATGTGTGTGTGCTTAATGTGTAACCTTTTGATTAATAATAAGATTATTCCAGTAAGACTTACAGCTCTAAGTAATTTTCTTTAATTATGCTGTCTGTTCCCAATCTGTATTCTGCTTAGCATGGGTAAGGAAAATGGCTCAGTAGGTTTTGCACTTTCCTAGCCACTCCTGCTTGGCAGTTCTTGCTTGTTAACACAGGACTCTATAGTGCTTTAGTCATACTTTTAAAACCAGATTGAAACTTCACTGAAAATTAAAGAAAGGCATCTCACTTGTGCAAACTTTCCTTTGCCAAGGACTGCGCATGCAACCCAATTCAATGACATGCCATGAATGTGTGTGTTCTTCAGGCAAACTCCTGAAACAGATCAAACAGTGGAAGAGCTGTGCGATTTAGTTCCAAATTAGTGCTTTTTTTTTCTAATGATGGGGTAATTACCCTTATTTAATTTTCCTTTGTAAACTGCTGCTGAACACTCTTCCCCCCCCTCAGTTTTGAAGATGGATAACTTTGCTTCTTTGGGAAGCAGAAACTAAAGATTTTAAGTAGTAAAACCTTGGCACTACCAGTTTATATGACATTATTATTACCTAATGGCAATATTAATGTATTTAGAAATGCCTTCTTCAATGGACATACAGAATATATTCAAATTAGTAACCATGCCATTCGTTGGCTAACAATATACTTATTTTTTTTTTAAGCTAGTGTGTCTTAGAAAGTTACTGCATCTTGCACTTAGGCTGAGAAAGAAGCACAGTCCTCAGTCAGTGTAGTCAGTCAATGGGCTATATTGTAATTATCAATTTGCTTTCATTTCATTCCCTGATATCTGATTCTTTCCAGCTTTAAAAGATTCCAGTAAGAGATCCATTAACAGCGACTGGAAAATTGAGCTTCCTGGTGAGTTTCAGATCGCAGGCACTACTGTCCGATACGTGCGAAGGGGGCTGTGGGAGAAAATCTCTGCCAAAGGACCAACTAAAATACCACTGCACTTGATGGTAACTTTATATCCTTTGTTTGTGTTTCTTAAGTGATGCAACCTAAAGGGTTTATATCCTCGCTGAAAGTGAAATTTTGACTGTTTCCTCGTTAGAGTTTCTTAGAGATATGCTGTAGTGCTTCTCCTTGAATTCTTTTGCAGTACTGGAAGGTCTAGAGAAACCCAGTTCACTTCTAAAAAAATAACTGGAACTCTGCTGTGGAAGAACATACAGTGTCCCAGTACACTCATGTCTGGTACAGAACATTCTTGTAACGTGTCAGACACTGTGACAGATCCACTCTACAGAACTTAGGTTTACAAGAGTCTTCCTTACTTCATGGACGCACCCAGACACAGATATTTAGCAAGTTTCCATCTTAGCTGATGCCAAAGCATATTCATTCAAGGCCAGGCTGGGGGGGGACTTTGAGCAACCTGGTCTGGATGGAGGTGTCCCTGCCTATAGCAGGGGGTTGGAACTGGATGGTCATAAAGGTCCCTTCCGACCCAAACCCTTCCATGATTCTGTAATATTCTGTATTTTCAAACATGTTGTTGCTCTAACAGAAAAGATGTACATTTTACATGCAGAGGTGATAAGTGTGAGTTTGTAATGATGTTGCACAAAGAAATGTTCCTTCTTTTCCTATTTTTTTATACTATGTGTTTTAAGCTGTTTTTGAAAGTTTTACTGATGTCCTTCTGTTAACCTCACCTTTTATAAACACTCTTATAGCTGCTGTATGAGAACATGAGTCAGAAGTCCACAGGGGTGAGAAGAACAGGAGTGTAGTCCCAGTCCTGTTACTAGTGGGTGATGGTGTGGTTTGTGGGCCAGCCCCTTAAAGTTTCTATCTATAACATAGCTGTAATAATACCTTTCTCACATGTGCTGCTAGCTGGAAGTTTGCATAAGGCTTCTCAGTTTCAAGAGAGAGGTTTGCATACAAACCATGTATTTTAATGTTTGCATTGTTTCCAGTGGTTTATTATCCAATTACATTTTTCTGTGTACTGTTTCTTTCTGTCATTCATTCAGTACGTGCTGACCTCAAATGCTGCTAAATATCAGAAATCTCTTCCTATCTTCCTGGACTATTTTTTTTAATTACTAGCATTCATCACAAAACATCTCATAGCCCAGTTTAAAAAAATATACTTGCAAGATCTTCCCAACCTCCTGTAAGAAAAATGTACTGTTTGTGAAGATGCTGTGCAGGATTTCTTTGCCAGCTCTAGGAACTTTCCAGAGCACTGCTTGGTTGAAGCATATTGCAGTAAAACCTTGTACTGGCTTTTTTCAAACTTCAGCATCGGTCTATTTTTAAAGAAATAGTTTCCCCTTTACTAAGGAATAAGTAAACAACATAGGAAATTAGTGATCAAGAGGTTCTCTGTATCATTTTCAGGTGCAGACTTGCATTTTCAGCAGATATGAGCAGAGGAAACTTTCCTTCTTCATCTTTCCTCCTGAAATGATTAAAAAGGAGGAAAGTAAAAGTTACCAGGCCATTAAAAAAAAAACATGGCCTAAAATCACTGCCAGTCATAAACAAAGCATGTGTAAAGCTTCAGATCAGATATTAATCTTTTCCTTAATATAGGGTAGAGGGTTTCATTCTTTCAACACAAGAGTGGCAGGATGGTTACCACTTACCTCTAAATAGAAAACTGTTGTTCAAACAGTGGTGGAATACACTGGCCTGACAAAGAGCCAGAAGCTTCAGTCAATCCATTGTGACCTGCATTTGAAACCAATTATACACACATACACACACACCAATTATATGTGGCTACAAAATTGCATTAAATTGATTTCATATGGGCCTTTAGATTCACTAGTCTTGCTCCCATATTGAGATAATAAGGATTTCTTTTTAGGGGCTGGTTTTTAATACTTAAGGCATTTCTCCAAGTGCATTGCTTAAGTATATTTCTTGGAGAAATTAATGTTTGTGTAGCTAGGCTTGTGTTAGATCTCTTTTTGGCAATAGAGGACAACCAGACACTCCCAAAGCATAAAGATGCTTTAGACAAGGCCAATTGATCAATTCTGTAAAACAAGCTGTTTGTATCTCATGCACTAAAAGATAGCCAGAGCAGAACTTGAGTTCTCTGCTGCTGGACTGCCTGATAGTTTGGATTGTGGAGAAAATAAAAGTGCATTCACCTGGCTTCTACCTTGGCATTCAGTTCTGGTGGTAAGGATCCCTCCATAGCTGAGGCAGAACTGTACATTTGTTCCCCACCTCTTCTTGAAGGTAGTTTTTGTAGTGGAGTTTTGCATTGCGCAGAGCAGCTCACAAGTGCTGAGTTTGGATTGTCCCACAGCATTCACTTGCACAGACCTCCAGGACGTCAGTGCCTGCAAACAGGACCCCTTATTTCAGCCTGTGTGGTGTTGAAAGTTGTCACTGTTGTTGATAGAACTTCTGACAGCTTCAGTGAAATTATTAGTAGACTAGGAGGGATTTCTGCCATTCTTAATGGGAAGCAAAGATTGTTGGGATGAAATAGCATTTGTAAATTTGCTTTTTTTTCAATTGCCCAGCTGCTCTGTTCACTTATGACAGCAGTACTTAAAATATCTTCTTCAGTAAGATTCAGCTCCAATTTGGCAGGTGCCAAAAGTCAGCAGAATGCACCTCTCTAATGCTACCGAGATTGTGAGATAATTATTATAGGCTTATCTGAAGCCACTGCATCAGTATCCAATAGTACTTCTATCATATTTGTGTCAGTGTGATAATTCAGATTTTGTGGGCCTCATACCGCTTTTTGGGTGTCTTCAAGTGACTTCTGACTTAAGCCAGTGGAAATGGGAGCCAAATGAAGCTCAATAGGTAAATCAGAACAGGACCAGACCTGTCATTTGCCTGTGGAGAAAAGTTAAGCATTTTTCTCTGTTCCTCTGCAGTTTTTAATAGTGATTTTCAGAGTAATAATACTAGAGACATACATCATAAGTGACTCCATGGGAAGTAATCAGCTTGCTGCTGAAAGCAGGTTTCATCTCCTTCCAGCAATATGCAGGGGTACGAAAATATATATGCTGCCAGCAGCTGTATGATATGGTTCTCTCTTGCTGTCCTCAGGCTTCTGAGACAATAAAATCCTGCTCCTACAGCTTGTCAGCAGGAATAGTCTCCTTCAATTTAAGTGCCACATTGCCCAGGGGCATGTGATCTTTTTACTGTTGGTTTTTTTTTGCTTTGAGAAGGATCCAGTCGTGCTTTCAGAAGTGTTAATAAACTCTTCTGCCTTCAAACTGTGAACTGCTGCAGCCCCGCTCAAATGCAACAATAAATGCTGCAGCTATAGAATTGGAGCCACAGAATGGTTGACGTTGGAAGAGATCTCTGGAGGTTATTTTGTCCAATCCCCCCTTTTCAGGCAGGATAGGATAGAGCAGGCTGCAATAACCTGTAAACTGTACCACATTCATCTAGAACTTTCCCATTCTCTACTAAATTTCCCAACCAGAAGCCTGAGTCTGTTCATGAGACTTGGAAACAACCTGGTTTCTGGAAAACAAAGGCAGGACAGGTCTGATGAGTGACTTTTTAACTCTAGACACTCATTTAAATAGCTGTATTTATATGAAATATAAATAGTTACAGTTTATATGAATATATATAATAGTTCATGAGACTAGTTTATATGTAGTAGTTTATATGAAATATAAACAGCTATATGGAAACTGTTGCTTTAGTGCTTCCTGTTGTCTTACTATTTCTCTCCAGGTGGTGGCTTGCTGATCACATTTGAGTCTCATACGAAAGTAATAATTTTGAACCAAATTCCAGGTTTGGACATTAAATGTAAATCATGAGCAGTTCGTGCATCTCAGAGATGCCCCATATTGCCAACACTACTGAAGTTTCAGGTTCATATAGATAAAGATTTGGTTGCCTTTCATGGAGTGCTTACATGACAGAAGTATTGATCTGAGGCAGCATTTCTAGCATTATGGTCCCCGCACTCTGGTGACTTTCCCAGCTCACAGTGTTGTAACAGTGTTTCTTTTCCTGCTGAACCAGGTGCTGTTATTTCATGACCAGAATTACGGAATTCATTATGAATACACAATTCCTGTAAACTATACTACTGAAAACAGAAGTGAGCCAGAAAAGCAACAGGATTCATTGTACATCTGGACGCACAGCGGATGGGAAGGGTGTAGTGTGCAGTGTGGAGGAGGTAAGGCCATAAGGAAGCTTGGTGGTACTTACACAGTGTTTGCAGACATCAACCATGAGAGAGGTTCCTGCAGAAGGCAGTGTTGCCAAAGCATGAAGGAAACTGGCCATGGTAATGTATATTACCATAATGAGTTCAAATGAGAGCTCGTTTTCACCAGCTCTCCCAGCTCTCATCCCCATCCCCACAGTTAATTTTCACCCAGCATTTTGGCAGGGACACTGCTTTGTCGGCTTGCTACTCCAGGCTGGAACTGCACCTGGGTTAGTGCTCCATGGATGGCTTAAGGCACTGTGTGCAGCCTCATATCTCAAATCTCTGTCACATTCTTGGAGTAGAGTTTTCACAGGTGTTCAGGCACGTTCACTTAAAGACACTTCCTTCCCCAAGGATGAGACAGGGACAGTACTGCTGTGACAACACCTGGAGATTGTGTTAGATCCTCTTAATGTGCAGTGGACTTTCTGGGGGTACAATTGTACGTTGCATATCACACTTTTCACATGATCCCTGAAAGAGTTTTGCTGAAACTCCGGGGGAGCTTGACGCCTGTGAGGCCAGAGACTGGTTTGTTAGGCACTGTCCATTGAATTTTCAGTGCTGGAAGAAGTAGTTTTTTCCCAGAAGAAAATGGATTTTTTTTTCCCAGAAGAAAATGGATTTTTTTCCATGCTCTCTGGCCAGTTTTTCTTTACAAGTAGACTGAGTTATTTATTCTATTTATTTATTCTTCACACAGGAAGAGAGCACTCGTCTTCACATTTGCAAGTTCACTGCCCTGAAATCATGAATTTTTTTCTGTAGATAAAACTTATTTTAAAACAGACACTTTTGCTCACCTTTTAAAACAATTTCTTAGAACCATTAAGCACCCACATGAATGAGTAGGAGATTGCTTGAGGCCTTTTTCATTCGTGTTATAAACGTTCTGCATGCATGGATCAAATCAGTAACTGGCAGCATGGCTCCCACTAGTAGTAAAGTAACAGCTTGGATGGCAATTGATCTCATATCCTTTGGTTGTCAGATGCTTCTAGTGCTTACCCTAGCTGAGAAGGGCCTCTTCCCTTCAGACTTTCTGCAGTTCGAGCCTAAACTTCATCAATCAGTTCAGCCATTGATAACTTCTATACAGACTATACAAATTTTGTGTTAACAGAATTTGAGTTACTTTTAATTGTCTGCTGTAAATATGAACAAACTCAATTTGTTGTGAACTCAGAGTCACAAAGAAAGAAGCTGAGAAACCAAAATGCAGTAAGGCAGTGTCACATACTGCAGGGATGACATTTTATTTGTCACATCTGGTTGCTGTCATGCCACCCCATGACAGAACTTTCTTGCTGTCACACAGTGGAAAGCTGTTCCAGTGTCATACTTGTGCTATCTTGGTGAAAGCGCTGATGCAAGAGAAATAGTTTATGTGAGAAAAGCTGATTACTCCTAAGGTGTCTTCTAGTAGCAGGATTTTTCAGGCATCATATCTGGAAGACAGGAAAATTGGAAATAACTTATTTTGGTGAGTGAATTTTACCTATTTGTGAAATACAAAGAAGCCCAGGTTATCACTCTTGAAGTCTGTTTACTCCTTTTTAACCCAACTTTTTGTGTGTAGGAAGCAGCAAGATACAACTGACCTGCCATTATCAGGGACAGATAATTGCATGACTCCAGTTTTCATAGCTGGAGCATCTGCCCTAGGTAATTACAGGACACTGCAATATGTGAAGGATGAACCAGAAATGAAAGCAAGTTGTTCTCAGTATTGTTTTCCCATTTAACACTAGAAAAATCAAGTCTAGTTTCTAGTCAGTTTTATAAGAGACTTGTATGTTTCCTTAGGGAAAAAAGTACTGTACAAAGGTTAGGCAGAACTGGAAGATAAGACAGCTTACAGGGTTTGTATGTCTGTATAGATTGCATATTTGAAGATAGTAGGGAAATCTAGTTAATGAGTTGGCATGGTTTTCTTCTTAGCCACTGTCTTCCATGTTTTTCAGAGTAGTATTTTATTTTACTTGTAGGTGAACGGAAAACAATTGTGTCCTGTACTCGCATTATTAACAAGACCATGACAGTGGTGAATGACAGTGACTGCCAACGAGTGAATCGCCCCGAGCCCCAGGTCAGGAAATGTAACACACACCCCTGCCAGTCACGGTAAGGAGTTAAAAATAATAAAAACCAATATGCTTTTTCTTCACAAATCACCCATTTCCAAAGTCTCCATCTGGTGAACGTGGTGAAAATGTCTAAAAGCATTGGGACACATTGGTATCTACAGCAACCAGCTGTAATGTTCATTTCCTTTTGTTGAGCAGATCAGATTTTTATTACCTCAGAGTCCATTTAATGTGTGGCCAGTAAGTCCAGATTCCATGCAACTGCCTGCATGCATTGTTTGAGGATGACTTTCTTCTCTTTTCCTTTTGGATGTCTCCTGGGAGATAGCACAGCTTGCAGTATAAAGCCAGACAAGATAGCAGTAACAGCATATTTAACTTTTGTTTTGTTTTAAACCAGCACAGAGTCTGATTAACAGTACTACAGTGCTACACAAAAACTTCTGAACAACCCACAACCTTTAAGCTACTATAGCTTGCCTGCTATGTCTGTCTGATCTGTATTAGCAGAGTAGTTCAGACTGGGAGCCTCCAGGCAAGAAGCATCTCTTCTTGGTGTTAAATTTGTACAGTGTCTACCGATACCTGCATAGTTTGGAAGGCAAATCTGAATTTTGTTGAAGTCAAGAAATTAAAATGAAATGTATTTTATATGCTTTCCTTGCAAAGGATGGTTTTCTGTGTCAGCAGTAGTAATTAAACTCTAATAGCTGAAAGTGCTAAAAATAATAGAAAGGACTGTTTTATGATTTGGCAAGCACTTTTAGACAAGTTATGTTTTTCTGCATTGTATAAAAGGTGAAGTTTCTGTCCAAAATGACAAAACACAGGACAATAAATTAATTTATTTATTTGCTAGCAAAAAATTTCACTCTTGCTCTGAAGCAATGCTTGGTGTTGTGAACTAACGTGGACTGTCCACTTTGGATAGCAGTTAGAACACAAAGTAAACTTAGAAAAAAGTTCATGAATATCTACAAAGGCCTGTTAAAAGGAATTTGCTATCTGTTGCATCTTGTATAATCAGAGAAGCCAGGGGAATGTACCTACAAAGTTCATCCTGCTGGGAGGAACAACAGAGGAAATGAGAAGCAACACATTTCCCTCTAATTGGACCTGCATTCTGATTAAAGTGCCCTGAAGCAGGAAAATCTAGTGTTAGGTAATCCATCAATAAGACTAGGTTGTTTCAGGTTTCATTTTGTTTCTGCACCTATTACAGCTGCTCAATATTGTGGCCAAAATGCTTTCAGTGGTACTGAAAGGTTTAATGAGATACTGTGTGTGCTTCTAGGTATATAAGGAGAGCCAAACTCCCAGTAGCTTGAGGGAAACAACTGTCGTTTCTGTGAGGAAGTTTCCTAAATTCAGTGCTGCTGGGATTTCTATCATGTCGTTTTCTCTGAAAAACTGAAACAAGGAGCATCTGCTCGTGTTTCTGTCTTGGCACAAAGGATTTCTTTTAGACTTTTTAAAAATAGATCGGGAAGAGACTGGAGTGAATCAGTGAGGTCATATGAAGGGGCTGCAGGTGCTGGAGGCGTAAAAAAGCTTGGGAAGAAGTTAGAAGCTTTTGCCACTATTAGCTGATCACTGCATAGAGAGGTCTTGCCCATCAGGTCCTTTAGAGCCTTAGGACCCACAGTGCTGTTTCTCAGTGCGATCTCCACGGTCCTGAGCTCTTGGTGAAGTCTCCTCTTTGTTGCATACCTACTCCATGATATTGCAGCCTCTTCAGGGCAGAGACACAGTAAAGTAAAATAACACACAACCTCCTGAGAAAGGACCAAACCAGTTACAGTATCTAAATTGTGTTCTTTCGTGGATTCGTGTCCAGCCCTCAATATTTTTCCAAGGCATCTCTTCTGTACAGAGCTATCAGGCAACGTACAGCCACAGTTTAGCCCAGCTCTCCTCAGGAATAATTAGCTCCAGCACAGTGACATTCTGCTGTCTGAGCAGTGACAGTCAATAGCAAATGTCCTCAGTGCCCAGAGTGGCCACAGAACCCTTGCTGATGATCTGACAGACCACACTCCCTCGCTCCCTCTGTGTAGACCACACTTTCACACTTAACATGCTTTTGACTGGAAACATTTTCAAGAAGCACATTCTCTGTGCCTCTGTAGAATTTAAATTTCCATTTGTGTTTGCCCACCCAGATATTAGAAATGCATGCTTAGCATATTCTCTGACCAAGAACATCTTAAAGAAACCATTCTCTTTCACCATGTCAATGCTTTTTTTTTTTTTTTTCTTAATAAACCCTGAATTTGTTTTAGGGTTTGAAGTAAAATTACTGTAGCATCTTGTTACAATAAGGTCCTTTCCCATTTCCACTCAGACCTAAGCCTTTTACCTGAGCAGAAGAAAGAATAATGCTTTCCTTTCAGCAGTAGGTCTGCTCTGTTTTGTGCATTTTGCTGTATGTTTACATTTTTACTCAAAATGTAGGGGAATCATCTTACAGAGAATTTGTCTCAAAGGAAAGGTGTAATGGCCAGAACCCAGGATGCAGTCATTGGGCCCTCGGTCTCTGTTTCATTTTTGGGTATGCTGTGTGAATTTACTTCATTATCCCACACTCTTTGCATCTTTTCTTAATTCACTTATAATGTGGTCTGCAAACTCCTTGGGATGGAGTGAGATCATGTCGTACAAATGGAGGAGACAGAGAGGACTATTGATGCTGAGATTGTAATAAAAATAAAAAGTAACCTACATTATATATAAAATGATCTGGAGAGAAAAAAGTATATGATATTAATAATAGCGTGTTTCTTCCAGCATGATCTCAAAGTGCTTTGCAAATTATACATCCCTTTGAACTTCAGCCACCTCTTGGGAGAGCCAAATATTGTGGGGTAGAGGACAGTAGTTTCATGAGGCCAAGGAGATTATTGCTCTGCAACTGCAACATAGCATCTGAAAAAAACAAAACAGACTGATAAAAAGGATTGGACATACTGATATGTTTTAAAATCAAATTTCAGAGAACAGAATTTTCTTAAGAGTTTTGTTGAAACTGGCAAAAAAAAAAAAGAATCTTTCATTCTTTGTTATTGTTACTCTTTCACCTTTTAAAAAAATGCCTCTTTTTCTTCTTATTTTATTTTTTATGTTCCTTGACCCTCTTTTTCCATTAAATTCTTTACAGCTTCCTTTCCTGTCCCAACTGCACCCTATTAGCACCTCTTTATTCTAATCCTTTGCCTAGCTCTTTAGATATTTTTTTACAAAACCCTGCTGTAACCAGATGGAATCTGGATTCTTGCATGCGGTGCGTATGGGTTGCTTCCAGCACACTGAACACCAACCCAAATATATAGGCAAACCCAGCACTCATGCTGGCACAAGATTCAGAAATCACAGATCACATCAGCTGTTATTACTGAAAACATAGGTCGGCCAGTGGCCACACATTTCAGCATGCATGGTTGGGTTTATGGATATGAAAATGCCCCCCTCTAAAGCAGAAAAAGAACCAAAACCATGTGAAATTCCCCAACTGCTAGACTTGCTGTGGTCTGTATGCAAACACTGTTAATCTTCCTTGTCTTTGCTGTAACGGATTTTAATAGAGGTTGAGTCCTTCTAGGGACCTGCTGAATATGTGCTGTTCCTACACAGATGCTTAACAGCAGCATGAACAGCCAGAAATCACTGCCTTCATCCACAGAAAACCACAGGAGACCTAAGCCCTTATTTTCACTGCTCAGGACTTGAAAGCATCTTTGAGTCCTAGTGGCATGTTATGCACTAGTTTCCATAAAACAGTTTTGCTCTGCAGCCTACTTCCCTTGCTGGAAGACTTTTCTGTGACCTTGCTGTTCGTGTGGGTCAAGATCTTTTATTTCCAATCTTCACTGTACTTTTTCAGCTATTCGTTCTTGTTCTGTTTGTTCAGGTCTGTTTATTTGCTCACTAGCTCTTTTCTTTATGTGTAATGCTATATGATACAGCAATCCGGTTTATCTTCTATCATTTTGCTGGGTTAAATCCATTAATGTTCTCTAACTTCATTTTGGATGAGAGACTGCCCATGGATTCTCACTTCCCTTTGTCGCCTTGGTCACGTTCTGCACTCAGGCCATAATTTAAACTGTTTAACTGCATCATGTGAATACACAGAGGACCAGAACTGCATGGAAAATCCAAGGTTCAATTTCATCTAACCCTTACACAGTTGCATTCATACTTGCCTGTCTTCGTTGTCAGTAACAATGCTGATGCATTCTTTGCTTTCTTCATGGTTACATCACTTTCATGGTTTAGAGTCACTCTGAATGTTTTTGCTGTCATTTGTTTCAACACACGAATCCTTCTTTAACACAGACATGCTTGTTATTAGCCCTTAAGTATACAACCTTGCAAGGTATGCTATTTTCAACCTATTTGTCTTATCGCAGTACTCAAGTTTGTTCCGTTTATCTTCTGTGATACCCTATTTCTCCACACCATTGACAATGCTTCTAGACTTTGTGCTGTCAGCAGTGTTTTTCACCAGTCTCTCAGCAGTTCTGTGCCTAAATCATCAAAAGTAAGACAGTGCTTACAGGAAGTCCACTGCTATTTGATCTGAGTTCCCTTCGTACCTGATACTTCCTTTACAGCACTGCACTGTGGCTGGCTGTCACCTACCATGCACATTGATACACGTGTTTTCCAGCACGTGACCAGTTTCTCCAACTTGCTTAAGCATTTCCAGTGCAGCAGAAGGAGTTCTTTACTGATAACCAAATCAATTAAATCTACCATGTTTCCACTGTCTGGAAAAGCAGTTACTTTAATCAAAGAAATACACCCACATAGTTTAGCCTGGTCTGCCTGGAGGAAGTCTATGTTGCATTTTTCCTATTTTCCGTTTACCACCATATCCTTGATTATTGTTTCCCTCCAAATCTGTTCTAAAAGCTGGCATGCAGCTGAGGTCAGGCCTGTGGTTATACGGATTGCTTCTTTCGTTCTTTCTTTCTTCTAGTCCCCTTTCACTTTTCCATCTGTGGGCAGGAATCCAATACTGTGCTGTCCAAAGGCTCATGCACCACAGTGATTCCTGCTGCATGTAAAAGGAAACCAGTTATAAGAGTCAGGCAAGGCCTTAGCTGGCTCAGCACCTTGCATGCTTGCCCAGAAGGCCAGTGACCACTCAGAGCATGCTTTGCCTTAGCGTGTGAGGGCTGACAGTGCCTGCCAGTGGACCCCTGTCATTTCCCCAGCCCAGGGATGATGATGATCACTGACAGTTACAGGGGAAATTCTTTTGGAGTAGTATGACCTGGGCCGTAGTCAGATGAGTCCTGCTGTGTTCAGTCTAGTCTCAATTCCAATCTGTTTGCATCACATTTATTTGAGTTATTACACATAGATGAGGAGCAGAAAAGTATTGATTTTATTTTGCAAGGTGAAAGTCTTGCAGAAAAACCCCACAGAATTCAGGAGAGCTCTCTAGTGGAAAACTCCTTGAGAAAACCAAGAAGTTACTTACAGGGCTGTATGGAAATTATACTGAAGTGGAGGGATGTATTGGGAGTATATGTTAAGGGACAGAGCTAGAGTGGATGCTATGTAATTAACAGGTATGCAGTTTCATCAATGTTTTCAGACTCTTTTGAAACCAGGACAAAGCTTTATCATCCTTAAGATCCAGTGGCACAGAGTTCAGAACCTTATCTGTGCCTTATGCTAAGAAACATTCCCTCTTGTGTATTTTGATTTTGGTTACATGGAAAAAAAAAAAAAAAGAATAGCTATGGGGATGGTTTCAAATCATTTTAGCCTGCTGGAAATCTGGCATAAATAGTAATGTTAGCACCCTCTGATCCAAGGAGGTACCACGTAAGAGCTCATTTTGAAGCACTTCCCAAAATTGGAGTTGGGATTTCTCAAATCAGTCTAATGAATTTGCCAGGACTGTGCTGGACACGGTGCAAGGCCCGGTGGCTGCAGCCTGAGCGAGCAGGCGATGCTGCGCCCTGCTGGCTGCTCTTTGGGCTCTAGCAGGGCTTGCAGACAAAGCCAAATGCTGCAGAACAGAAGGATGACACTAACTGGGTACCCTTGTGAGTAGCTGCTGTGGGTAACTGATGTCCTATGGTGGGCACATCTCGTTATCGCCATCCACTAGAAGGAGACAAAATCATGTGCGTTCTGTGCTGTAAGCAGTTCATTAAGTACAGCAACAGGCAGTCAGGAGTTAATTAGCTACTGAAAGACAAAAAGATGTTTCCAAGGAAATCCAGCAACTCAGCTCATTGAGGCAATTCTGGAAAAGAAGTAAGAGAAAAGGCTTGGGAATAAGCAGAGGATAAAATTAGGAGGGTTTGTTGGCTACTGGTAAATGCATTTACATCAAATAATTTAAGATGGCTGGCTGGAGCTGAAGTTTATTTGGCATTGGTTTTCACATGGAGTCATGAGACAGGTTTCTTAGCTTTGGTGTAAACACCCTGGCTGGCTTACATCACAGTTGTAATGTTTGACTCAACAACCTTATGTTTGAACATTGTATTATTTTAAAATGTTAAATGATCTGTGCCTCTTTGGTTTAAAGCTCTTCAGGCCAAGTGTAATCTCTACCCACAAAAAGGGATTAGTGGGATGATCTAGCAAAATATTTAATTATGGGTGAAAGTCACCCCTTCTGCTGTCTGTGGTAATGCTCTTCATGCTGCTTATATCCTGCATGGCCTTCACTGAATGGCAGGGAATGGAGCTGGGTGCCAGCTGCCCCACCAAACGCACACCATGGATCAGGAGAGGGGGATCTCACTGCAAAGATCTCTTAACATGCTGATATTTTGTGCCTTAGTGCAGCGAGGCAGCTGCAAACAAGGACAACTGGTCACTTTAATGCCACACTGACATTTTGGAAACAGAGTGATCTGCTCCATCTCAGGGAGAAAGGAGGGAGAATCATAGAGTTGGATTTGAAGAAATTAAAAAGCAGCTTCCTGAAGCGCGCGTAAATTATAAGACAGTGTCTTCTGATTAGTTTTGTAATGGGAAATTAAAAAAAATAAAGCTGTCAAAAAGATAATCACTAGAGAAAAAAAGAAATCTGTGTGAGCAAAAGCTGGCAAGTCTGCTTGCAGAATGACTACTGTACTGGAAAATTACTGAGCACTGTTTATAAAGGCAATCAGACAGGAATGTTAGTCTTGGAGTCCTACTTTCGACATCAGCAGCTGTATTATTCTACTAGATTCCTGGTACTTTTTTTCCAAAAAAAAAACCCAGTGCAACAACTGTGACTGGGTGCGGCACAACCTGCTCCCAGCCATCAAGATTCACCTGGTTATTTTGACCCCAGCAGAGCAGAGATGTAGTGGAGAGTTTCAGAAGTGTGTGGAGAGAGGAAGATACAATGACAGCGTGTGTATTTGGTGGAAATCATGGGTCTGCTTGTAAACTGTGCTTTCGTCCCTCTATGCATTCAAGTATGGACTTAGTTTGATAGATACAAGCAAAAAATATCTGATGATCAGTTTCAGGTGATTGATTCTCGGAAATCTTTTCCTGTTCTGCTTTCTGCACTTACTCCATGTGAAATGCTGGCCCCAGTGATGTTAGTCAGAGCTGTGCATGATTTCAGTAGAGCCACAATTTCATTCAGGTGCCTTGGAAAAATAACAGCAACTTCAACATGATTTTGCATCAAAGACCGGAGCTAAAGACAACCAGTTCTAATTAAAAATGGAGTTATCCCCTCCTGTTCAGTAACTCAACAACTTACATTAAATCAAAAAGTGAACAACAAAGTGTTGGAGTGTTCAAATTGCACTGCTTTACATTAGTATCTGTAACGTGATTTTTCAAATCAGCTACATATTGTTTAGTAGCAAATGTCTTCTGATAATTTAGTGGTGGTGCAGGCTCTGAACTAATAGTAATCAAAAACCGGGTTTACTAAAAATAGAATTATCAGTGTTATTATAAATGTATCTTTGGTCCAAGCTATTACTACCAAAGCAAGGAAATTTCAGTGTAGCATTTGCGAGGGAACAGAAGTAACACAATCCCTCTGGGGCAGTGAGCGTGTGTGCAAACATATGGTGGGTGTTCTGTTAGTGGGCCAGAACCAACCTGCAGGCACCAGTCTTATGCAGGGCTCAAGTCAGAAATAATCAGGTGAAACTTAATGAGCTGCAGTATTTATCCTAGAACATGCAATTACTTTTTGATCTGAAAAGTGACCACATGTCTTTTGATTGTACTTCTCCACCTCATCCTTCAGCCTGGACCCTCTTCACTGCATATTTTCCCAAATCTTTAGCTGCAACTGGTCATTTGCAGACATTTCATCTCCTATGGGTTTGTGTACATAGTATTGTAAACTCCTTTTTTTTTCTTTTTTTTTTTTCAGAGAAAATGTGGGAGTCTTAGGCAAGTAGGTAGAATAGATAATTCAATGTTAATGGACTAATCCAGACTCTACGAAGATCAAATGATGAACTGAACCTCTTAAAGATATTTCACGTTTGCTCCAGGGGCCTGCCAGATGGTTGTTGCAATAGCAGATGAGAAGAACTCCCAATTTCTTAACAGAGATATGGAGAGGTCAGAGGTTGAAGAAGACTCAGAAGGTAGATTTAAAACAGCCCTCTCAGATTGCATGTTCTGCCCATCCCAGACTTCTGAGACTAGAGAAAAACAGACCCTACAGTGCATTTTTTAGCTAGAAAGACAGCCACTCTCTAGGTTAAAAAATCTCTACTTAAGAGCTTACTACTTTCTTCATAAATCTAACCAGCAGCAGGGATCATCTAACCCTTGAATCTTCCATAGGTGTAAGATTGCAAAATGGAGGGGGAAAAAAAAGCATGGATAAAGCCGAATGGTCTACGTTATACATGTGGCTTAGTGTACAACTGTTAATGGGCTTGGTTAGTAATACAGGGCTGACTTGGAGTTCTGTGTTTGAACACTGGAATTGTTTTTGACATTGTCATAAGAAAAATACTTAAACAGCACAGAGAGGAAAATGTCTGTATGTAATTTAATTGTAACAATGATTGCTGCTATTTGTGCATCTCGTTTGTCTTCCCAGCTTATTTATTACATGCAATTAGTAATTTTACAAATACCATGCTGCTAACCTTTACTAACTCTGAAACTGACAGGAATTTTCATATTTAACCATTTTAACAACAAATCTTTTGTCTTTTCTGTTTGGTAGTGTGCTGTGATGTTGAAATCCTGTCAGAGTAATTAAACATCTTTAGTGTCTTCCAGGCAATAAAATAACAGTTTCACCAGCAGGACAAGTAGGCTGTGAGATTTCAGAGATCCTTTATGGGGTGTCCCATCTTCTTTGTACCCATCAGTGAATGCAGGCTAGGATGAGGGATGGATGTGGTGGATATGTAGCTGAAGCTGGCCATGTGATTACCACTGTAATAAAAATGCTGGGGTGATGACATCTTTGCCACAGACTAGATCAGAAATGACCTGAGCCATAGCTTTCTGTTGATACTCTAGGTTTTGACTGATGCTCTGTGCAGTCTTCTCATGTTGATGATGATACTTGTTCTTTTTGTCGCACTGACCTATGCGTGTGTGTGTGCTGGAGCAGCCCTAACCCGAGATCACTCAGCAGGGTAGAAATGAGGTGACTTCTCCCCTCCACAGAAGTAACAAAAGAAAAATAGAAAAAGGAATTTTTCTTCCTGAAGGGAAAATCATAACCTGACTTCTTACGGCATCTTGGAAATAGTTGGCATGCAGCATGCTGCCCATCCTAAATGAAAGCACACAGACAGCTTCTGCCAAGAATGTATTTTTATCTTTCTCCTTTGCTTTCAGTCCCTTTTTCTTTTGCCAGTAGCTGTAGATCACAGTGAGAGCATGGTGCTGAAGTGAATATTAGTTCAGCGGAGCCTCAACAGAAACCCTTCCTGGCCCTGTGACTCACATTCAGCTCATAAAGCAAAGTTACTTTTTCCCCCTTTGTGCCCTTACTGAACGGTTCCTTCACCTGGCTCAATAGCTGCCTACACGTGGGCTCTAGCAGGGCACAGCCCAGCTGGTAGCGAGGGAGCCTGGCTGTTAATTTTCATGAACATCGATTTCTGCACTCAAAGTCAATTTTTGTCAGGCTCAGTCTTCTCTCAGCTGGCATTTTCCCATTCCATAAGTAAATAGCAAGTACTCAGCCACAGTGATGCACCAAAATGACTGTCTAGAGAATATGTTTGGTAGTTTGCGAGCTGCTTTAGCCAACAGAAATTCACAAATGTGTCAACTGCTTTTCTGCAAAGAAACACTTGAATGGGGCTCTGTTCCACAAAAGACAGGTGGCCAGCCTTCCTGATCCTGTTCTGCTCAAACTAATTGGTTTCTGCCTTTGCTGTCATCAGTGCTGTCTCAGCAGGTCACCAGTCACAGCAGCTGGCAAATGAATTCATGCCAGTTGCACCAAATGAGGATGTTTCTGCAAATTGCTTTGAAATGATTTTTCCCCACTCACAAATGTCAGAAAGAGAAAGAATTGTTAGATTTTTGAGGCATTATGGAGCAAATTCAAAAGAAGTATCACTCGTAAGGTGTTGTATGTTGCTCTATCTTGACTACTGGAAACTTCAGTAAAATGAAACAATATTTCTAAGCAAGCTTTTATATTTGAATGTTCTTATTTTGGTCCTTGTCATTACAGGCAACCCAGGAATGGGTGACAAGTAAAAGATTCATGGTATTAGGATGCTAATCCAGATGACAGTCCTAAATAACAGGCTAGAAGGTCAATTACCTGATGATGATAGCCTTCTGGTGCCTAGTGCCTACAATTATTGTTCCCATCATTCACTTCATCCAGGAATGCCTGTAATTACAAAGAGATGTTCCTCATTGACAGATTACAGGAGGCATGAAGATGAATGCTGCTTGTCTTTAGGAAATAATTGTCCCTCTCTATATACCTCCTAATTCAGATTCTTCGCAGACATTTTATCCACTGCCACTTAGGCCAGCTTTTTAACCACAGTGATGCTGCCAGAGCATCTTGTTATGAGCCTTTCAGTCAGCCTTACACTGAGCTAGAAGGATGCATGGCCACAGCAAGGGTCTGCTCATAGTAGCTGTCCCTTACACTGGGAGGAACCCAAACAACTCACAGCATTGTGAGCCTTTAAAGAGAAAACAAAGCAAACAAACAAACCGAAACGATGTTCGTGCATTTGTTCCCAGCACATTTGATCAAAGGGAAAGCAAATGGCAACTGAAATGTGCTTACAAAGTGAATGAATCCCAAAGCTCAGAAAAATGATGGTTAAAGGTAAGTATCCCCCACTCCCATCCAGTTTGTGTTATGGTACATCCTTATGGCAGCTTTGAATCAGGGTTGCAGATTCCTTTCTAGTGGAGTAATCTTGTATTTTTAAGTATTTATTGAGCAGTTAAATAGTATTCAAATTTACTAACAATGGCCAGAGGCAATTATTCCCCATTTTTAAGGTCCCTAATTCTATGAATGTTTCTGTGTAGCATGGAGCCAAGAGCAGATATTCACTTGTACACAGCCCCTTTCTGCTCTACATACTTAGGCCAGATCTCAGTCTGACAGCAGTACAGCAACACTGGAGTACCCACAAACCTAGAAAGAGTTGCCAATTTCTCATTTCTCTGTTTTCAGGTTAAGCACAATATTTTATCCTACTTTTTTTTTTTCTTTTTTTTTTTTTTTAAATATTCCCTCTCTGTCTCCTTCCCAGGTGGGTGACTGGCCATTGGAGTCCCTGCTCTGCCACTTGTGAGAAAGGTATCCAGCATCGGGAAGTGACTTGTGTTTATCAGCTGCAAAATGGCACCTATGTTAACACAAGAGACCTCTACTGCCTTGGCAACAAACCAGCAACAGTACAAAGCTGTGAAGGACGGGACTGCCTCTCAATTTGGGAAGCATCAGAGTGGTCAAAGGTAAGAATTTGACCCAAGAGAGAAGCCAGACAGCACACAGTTCTGGATATGCTGCCCTAATTTAGCTAAGAGCATGAAGTTAAGCACATTCTCACGGTCAGCATACTTGGTAACCTGCAGTACTGAGGCACTAGGTAGGATTGGTTTTTGTTGAAATGATTAGGTTGAAGCTGAGGTTTGTATCACATACCAGATGAGTTATTAAGGCAAGTATTAGATATCGTGCTATGTTAACTATATCTTTCCATCTGAAAAGCCTGACCACCAAGGAAAAACATTTCTCTGACCTACAGCTGGAAGTGTAGGAACCTAACAGATCTTCTGGCTCTGTTTAAATGTGGTATGAAACAAAATACCATATTTATCAAACAGCTGCATGTTGCAGAGAATATACAGTCTTTGGGCCTTGTCTAACCCTCTTTTGTGTAATTCCAGGAACATAGAAAAGCTGGTTATACTTTGCTTTCTTGTGTGTCTCCATGTAGCTGCAGAGAGTTAAGAAGTTATTCTCAGATATTATAAATCCATTTCACATATTAACAAAGTGTCATCTGGACAGCCTTCACTTTGTTTAGCAACAGAGTGAACCAGGAGCATGCTTACAGTTCACGAGAAGCACTCAGCAAATACATGGTAACCTTGCCTGTACCTTGTGAGTAATGGTTCTAATAGGGTTTCCATGTCAGGTTTGGTGCTGTATCTGTTAGGCTGATCTGAACAATGAAAAGATGATGTCAGTATTGGTGCAGTACGTATGTCGCTACCAGTCTCATTCCAGCCTGGCTGTGCTACAAGTCTGTCCAGAAACGGGCATTTTTGTGGGCAGGATATTTCATTGTTTTTTGTCTCTATTTTGAAACAGTGAGCTCCTGTTTAAAGCATTGTCAAAGATCTTTTGCAAAATATTATTGTTAGAAAAGTCACAGAACACAAGATACCAGGGACCTGGCACTGAAGAACAGTGTCTCTTAACAAAAACACAGTGTGGATCCATTGTCCACCTTTTGAACAGAAAATCTTTGCTTGGCAAGTGAAACACTCAAGTGAGAGTAGTGTTTCCTTTCAGTAGGACACTGTACCTGTTCACTAATGCATTAGATTCTTTTACCTGTTTTGAAAAGATGTGGAGAAATACATTGAGTTTTAATAATTTCTCTGATACGTCTTTCATGTGTTACAAAAATAAACCTTTCAGATGGTGCTCCTTTTATTTCTTATAGCTATGCAAGGTGAGCTGTAGCAGTGTATATAGCAGACTAGTCTTCTCACTGCAGCTCCTACCTGCCTTACAGGGTGAATTTTGTCATTGGAGTGTTCATGGTCTTTTTTCAATGTTAGGTGCTTCTGTGTTGTTGTTTTTAATTGGAGTAAGTCATGTTACAGAAGGTTTTTTATGAACTGGAAATCTTCTGTATTTGTGACCATGTAACTCATTTTGTTCTAATATTGTGGAAAAAATATCATAGTAGTAATAACATTTTATAAATCAATTTTCTTGTGTGTGTTTTTGAACTTCTGGTTATACAACAAAAACAGTTGAACACATTGGTGTCTGGTCCCCAATCAAAAATGTGTGTTCTCAAAGCAAATTCCATTGCAGTCTTCAGTGTGGAAAAAATTAAGTTCCACTTTTATTGCCAAACACTTGAGATTATTTTGGACAAAGTACCACTTAATCCATTTTTAATGACAGAAATAGAGACTGTCACAAAAAGGTGAATGTTTCTGCTGTTAGGGAACTTGAGTAGAAAAAAACAATGGATTTCCTTCAAATAAAAGAGTCATATCTTAACTGCAAAGTTGTGATACTCCTTTACAAAACTGTGGGATTCGAATAGATAATTTGCTAATAAAATAAAACCTGATCATCTAAACTAGACACTAAGGGGCTCCTAGTAGACTATCTTGTTTTAGAATCTGTGTAAAATCTATGCATGAGAAAAAAATCACGATGACAGAGGACTTGAACAAAAAAAAAACCTCTTAAAAGGAATGATTTATATGTGACAACCAAAGACCTGTTGGGAACCTTTTGTCTAGGAAAAGTAAATGCAATACTGATCTGCGAATGACTTAAAAGCTTTGGGAAGAATAAACAGTTGATGTCTTTCCCAAACTCAGTTGTACAACCCACCTAGAGGATTCTCATACTGTGAAAAATACTCCTGTTTCAGTTTGATTTACTTTCAGTAAATTGGACCGTTTGAATTATTTTATATATTGTTCTTTATAGTTTGAGACAAACAAGAGCAACCCCAAGGAGTCCACCCTGAGAGCTGCAGAAAATTATAGTTTATATGGGAAAATCTGTACTGCTTAGGGCGAATTTGTGGCTTTAAGGTACTGTTCAGGGAGCTCCGGTGTTGGCTCTCTGGCAATTCGTGCATTTTGAGGATTCCAGCAAAGCAGTTTCTGGAATTGTGCAAAGCCTGGAAGAATTCATCCTGGTATCTAGCACAGCTCTACAATTGTGCTTGTTACAAAGATGTTACATCCGTAAGGCGGTCATGCCATGAGCAGCACATAGTAAATTAAGTGGAAGGCTTCCCAGATTTTCAAGAAGTCACTTTGTAGTGCTCTGAAGTATTTAAAGGCACGTCTGTTTGCTTGCCAGCTCATAAACGCTTGTCATTCATGTCCTTAACAAGGCCAGCAGGTCAGAACTGCCTGGATTGTATTTTTAAGACGATTAGACAGGCATGCTGAGATTTGTCCATTTGATGTAATTTATATCAAGCTGACACTTGTTTCCAGCATAGACCCCCTGGATGGAGAAGCTTCTTGGATTATGTTCAAAAGACCTCACAGAATATCTCGTATCTTCAGTATTTATTCAGTGTCAACTCAACTGTCTTTTTCCGTGCCGATCCCCTAAAGGGGAGAACTTGACATGCTAGAGAAGGTTAGTTTTTATCTCAGTTCATACATATATCATTTTTCCATCCACCTGTCCCCAGTGGCTCTTAAAGAAAATTTCTCACTCCTAACCACTGCAGTGGCATGAAAATGAAGAGCAGAGAGACTAGCTGTGCTGCTGTGTAGTAGCATGCACACAGATGGCTGTATCAGCATTGGTAGATCTATTAACCTGTGACTGAACTGGTTATTTAAAACGTTTCTCCATTTCAGTTCACAGCAGTGTCTTTTTCCCACCTGTTGCAGTCAAGATAAATTCACCAGTAAAACAGAATTTCCAGTCAACTGTTGTCAGAGATAGCAAATGTGCTGCCAGTTATTTCTACTTTTTCAAAGTGCCTAAATAACAGCATCTAAGCATTAAAATATTTGTGGACAATATTTGCTCACTTGCATGGATGTTTGTTGCTAGTGCCCAAAATGCTTGAATCAAGTCTTTCTCCAGCAACTGATCCTAGCAGCCCTAGTAGCCTGCTGCATTCCCACAGTCCCTGGTTATGCTTTTGATGCTGAGGGGCCCATCTTTTGTACCTGCTGATGAATGTGGGCAGCTTGCTGGCCAAGGCCGGAAGGTGATGACAGCTCTGTGGTTCACTGAGTGGTGTCTCTGCTGAGCGATCTGCTTTGTACACTTCAAGTTCTTTGAAATTAACATCGCGGTGATGAGGAGGTGGCAGTTCAAAGAGTGAAGGTCACACGTGTGCACATGAGAACATGTGTGAGAGCAGTGGATTCACCAGGGTGCATACGAACAGTACTGCAGAGGTGGTTTTGTAACCACAATCTCCTGCTACATAAAGTGCATTTTTCGTCATTGTTGTACTCCTGTGATACATAAGGGTATATGGCAGTTCTGTTACGAATAATGAGCTCTTAAATGCAAGATTTAGTTATCAGTAACACCATTTCTAGCGCGATGCTATTTTTCACAAGTAAAAGATCACAGAAGTGTATCACATATTATTCAGACGAATCATGTTTGAAAATGGTTTCAGTTGTTGGGGGAAAATTTTGCAAGTTATCAGGTTTTGTGTGCATAAAACTAAGCTTTCCTTTTAGATATGTTACAAAAATACAAATTCTGTTGCATGATTCCTAGAAATAATAAAACATACCTGTTGTTTTGCAGTGTTCAGCAGACTGTGGCAAAGGGATCCAAAAAAGGACAGTAACATGTACAAATTCTCAAGGAAAATGTGATGCAGCCACCAGGCCAAGAGACGAAGAAGAATGTGAGGATCACACAGGCTGTTATGAATGGAAAACAGGCGATTGGTCTAAGGTACCAGTGAGCAGTGCACGGTATTTTCTCTCTAAATCCAAAGATGTTCAGTATGCTGTGCTTCCATGTGCAGTCTGTTCTGCAGTTTAAATACTTTGAACGGAAGCTTTTGATTGATGTTTTTTGCCGGGATTTAAACTTTCCCTTTATGCCACTTGTGACCCAAATACTGCAACAGAGGCTTGTGGATATGTCAACAAACAGGTTCAAAATGAGTATTAACGGACATCTTATCCATTCATCCGCTAAACCCACACAACTTCCACCCTAAAAATGAAGATTCTCACCACAGGCCAAAATTCATCCATCAACTCAGCTCTTTGCATTAAAAGGCCACTTCATGAGCAGTGCTGGAACTGCTTTATATGTTTCAAAAAAACCAGCTCCGAATCGACCTGGCTAACAGGTTGACAAAGAAGTTCATTAACAGTATCTGCCAGGACTTCAGGGAGTTAAGCGGGAATCGCATGCCCAGCCTGGGCAGCCTGAAAGGAAAATAGTAGATGTTTTCTTTCTTCAAGTATGTGTATCAGTTAAGTATTTAGACTTCAAATTAGAAACCTAGTCACTGAGAAAAAGAGAAATCTCACGAAGAGAAGATGTGATGAAAGTTTTGTCTCCCTCAAAGCATCAGTACTCAGCTGAGAGCTGAGCCTTATACCTCTTGTTCCACAGGTGGTGAGTTTGAGGGTCTGGGAGAACTGTTATTAAGTAGAATGTGGAAGCCTTAGCAAACTCTCAGAGAGACAAAGGTTAACTGATGGCACACACTGCTGAATTGTTTGCCCTTCTCATGCAGATTTTGCTTTCAGAGTCTGATGGTATACCATTTTATTACCACAGATGCAAAACTAGAGCTGTACAACTCATGCTATTCTGAGACCTACACAGCACATTCCAGTGCTTCACTTCAGCCATCTGAGATGAAAGTTTGCCCTCTATTTAAAGGCAAAGCCAAAACCATCAGTCCCTTCCTTAGGGCTGGATTTCACTTTCATTTAGATCTGTCTGAACACAGTTTCTCTGGTGACATCAGTGGAATTAATTCCTATGTGCAGTGGATTAAACCAGTGCAGAATCTGCTCTGTATTTGCATTCTGATCTTAAAGTAGCAGATAGTTTTGCTTGGGAAGGAAGCCCAGCAGTATAAGAAATTCAGCCTTTGCCAGTGTTGTTCGTAACACATCCTTTACATTACCAACTTCATGTTTGTATAAAGCCTTGAAATTTCCCAGGAATATTATATTCCAGTTTGGTTTTATCTTATCTTTGTAACTGTTCTGCTCTTGAAACAGAAGGCCTACTTTTGTTCTGGAATGTACGGCATGTGCAGAAACCACTGGGATACAGTAGTTGCATTTTGCTTTCCAAAAACCCAAACTCCAGCAAGCAAAATCCACTGAAGCAGAGGCCCATGATGGGCAAATTGCCTTATCTGCAATTGTATTTTTTGCATTACAATTGGGAATTACAAATATTTATAGATACACCGTGTCAGAGATGCATGAATTTAATGGTGTCAGTGCTGGAGCGTGATTTAAGAACCAGCCATAGGCAAAAGATCTGTACTTGTGCTGAGCCAGGAATTTGTATCACAGAATGTTTAGAGTATTGAACGTTATTTTATTTATAACTTGGCACACAGAATCCACACAATTTGGCCAAAATAAACAGTTCCTGTGTTAACAGGTGAAATAACATTATTTATTTATTTGTGGAATTTTAAGAGATGTTGGCAGAAGAATTGACACGGATTCTCTTTATAGGAGGAATATGAAATAATCATGTATTCACTGATTACATGGATCGAAAGTTCAGTACTGTATGAATGCTTCCCATCTGATAAAGAAATTGGCTCATTGCTAGAAAGGCTGCAGTCATGCATTGGTCACAGTAAATAGCATTGTTGATAGATTTAGTCTCTGCACATGTGCAGTGCAAGTTCCGTGCAAAATCACTTGTTATTTGCAGTTCTTAACTTGGGATTAGGATCTTCTCTGTGCAGAAGGGCACAGAAGTTTGTGTGCTGTTTATGTGGTCTGCTTCTGCCTGCAGAGAACACGTGCCAACTCTCAGCTTCCCAGGAATTTCACCCTGTGCAAATTCAGCAGATGTTCTTGGACTTAGATTTGGTTTATAATGAACATTAAAAATTCTAGACGTCTTGGTTAATGACACGAAGACTTGGATCACACAATTAGATTCTTATCCTCTGAGTAGAGAGGTGAACAAGAAGCATCACTGGATGGCTTAAGAAAGGTATGGATAGATATAGTTCTTTTGAGAAAGTTTATTACCTCAGAAACCCAGATAGCTGAAATACTTAGTGTGGAATTCTTTGCAGATCCAGTCAGGATTTTCATTTTCAGGATCCAGAAGCTTTAATGCAGGGCTCAGATGTAGGAGAAGGACCTTTACACTATCAGCAATTCCTTTCTGGTGTTGTCTGGCTTAAACAATTTGACCATTAAGGAGAAACATACAGTCTTCTAAAGTCAAATTATAGCAAACTCCTTAAAATTCACAATTCCAGGTTAAAATTCCATTGTAGAACATTTTTGGGTGGTTTTTTTTTTTGGTTGTTTGTTTTCTGTTTGTTTAGTTCTTGTTTTGCCAGTGCTATAAAAATCACTGTGAGAGAGCTTTGTGCTGAGATGGAAACATTTTCTACCATTACAGCTTGATTTCAGAACAAGCAACAACCTTTTGTGATTAACTGCATTGTGGATTTGTTTCTATTAAGAATCATCAAGGAAGCAAGATTGAATGATCAGTAGTAATTACCACAGGATAGAAGGAGGGACAGATGCTTTTTATGCAGACAACTTGCATGCTGCCTTGGCATTCAATCCTGAGCTGTCCCAAACTAAGATCATTTGAGTATATCCCAAAGTCTTGTAGGAAAGAGGCAAAACTTCATTAAAAATCCATGTCTGGATACAACGTAAATAGAATGGGCTCTCTGAGGGGCAGACTCTTATTTTTGTCAGAGGAGCAGTAGAAGCATTTATAGAACACATAGGCTCTGTGCATGAGAAGACTTGCCTAAGGAGCTCCCCAGAGCTTTACTAAGAATGCCTTCAGTCATGAGATCACAGACACAAACAAGAACTGCTATAGCTGACAGCAATGGACACGCTTATCCTATGTAAGATTTTAGATCATGTTCCATTCAGAAGATGCAGGGATTTGGAGCTAATGGAGTGGATTTTGCAGTCAGTCTGGGCTGTTTGCGTGTTCCCAGTGTACTTGCAGTTTCTTTGAATTGTGCCACAGGGAGCTGATATATCTAATTTGCTTTGCAAATACATATGTTCAGGTTTGTGATGTTATTTAAATTTCTGTGAAGTTACCTTTATTAGTCCAAAGCCTGAGATTGACATACTATCTAGTGTACTTGTGAAGACAGAATATTGTTCTGTTACTAGTAGCCATGATAACCTCCAACTTGCTAGCATTCCTAAACTTTCAACTTTTTCATTCTTAACAAAAAGAATCTTATTTTTATCATTTACACAAATACAGCATTAGTATGAACAGCATAACAAAAATATTCCTGGTCTGAAAGTCTTCAAACCTAGCAGAAAGGCAGATTTTAAAGTGAGAGACCCACTGAAGGTGTTAACCTGAAATTATTTTTTACTATTGCCTGGATTCTTTAGAATTGCAGTTCGTTATATCATCCTTTCTTTTTTTTGTATGATGCAATATACAAATGGGAATCCAAGTCATCTCCCGTTCAGTCTTTTCTTCCAAAAGGAAATTCCACATCCAGTTTGTACTCAGTTAAAGAAACAAACATCGCATACACTCTTTTGTCCTTGCAATACTTCTTGCGTGTTTGAAATCTGAGCTGTTAAAGGTTGTAGCACTAGAAACATTTTCACATTTTTGTTGTAGCTGTGCTGGTCAAAAGAACAGCCATAGATCGCTCGCTTTCCCAGCTCTTGCCTCAGATTCCTAAGCTGCTGAAACTATGCCTCCGATGCATTAACAAGATAGTAGTTCATTCTTTCACCATCAGTCGTGTTTTGTTGGCAAACTTCAGGTCAAGGATTACATTCCTGTAAAGCATGCAGGTAGCTGGTGGATAGAATGTGGCTGTCTCGATCGCTTTGCAGGATGCACTGTCTGCATCTGTGCTCCTCATGTGCTCGAGGCTGCAGGACTCTGAGTTGTGCTCGAGTCTGCCGTGACTCCTGCAGTGGAACCAGATGTCCCAGATGCTTTGGGAGTGTGTTGCTGGCCTGCTGCAGGGAGATGAGGTACAGCCTAGACGGACCAGCTAGCTGTGGTAGTGACAAAGAGCAGTTGTGCTCGAAGATGCAGCACTGGGGACTGTTTTTTAGCTACACTGGCCTCCCCACTCTGTCTTCAGCACTTTCCCCTTCTAATCTTGGAATGACGAAGCAGGTAAATCACCTAGGGGCAGATGTGCAAGCTAACGCTGTATCTTTTCAGTTCCTTTTCTCCAGTTAGCTTATGGGCTCTTCTAAGGTATAACTGAAAAGGTGAGATTACAGAGCAGGAGTAATCTTCCAGAAGACTTTTATGGATTTTTCTTCATTTCCAGTTGTACTTAGTTGTTTCTCTGTTTTATGTGCCCCAACATACTCTATTTGTGTCTTGTGACTGAAGTATTCTATTTCAAGCCAAAAGCACAAAATGGTTCAGAGTTCCCCATTTCACTTCTTTGGCTGTTCTTCTTTTAGCTGGTATTATGTCAAGGAAGGCATGGTTACAAGCAAGATACACTAACTACATCGTTAGTGCAGATTTTCACAAGGATGCATTTCCAGTTTTGTTGGCAGAAGCTAAAACATGCAACATCTGTTCCTCAGTCAACAATTTAGCTCATTAACCTATTATATTACATAGCCCAATGAAAAGGTTTTTAGAGGAAGAAAGATGCATAGAAGCCTTATAATATATTGACTTTGCCTTTTTTTTTCTTTTCTTTACAGTAGATACTCTGTAAATATAAAGGCCTATATTATATATTTCCTGATGTGAATCCAGGCTGTCTTTCATTCTTCCTTCCAATCCATTGGCCACAAGCCAAAGGTCTCACTCAGCGCTGGGGGTCAGATATCATTCTGTCTGGCACTGGTATAAATGCAGATTGATTCAGCCACTTAAATTACTGCAAGCTTATGCCAAGGCAATTCAGATCAGAATCTGATCTGCTGGGCTGTGTGAGATCCTTGGATCTTGTGTAGGAACCATCACAGATTCATACTTCTGGGTGAAAACAGAAATGTATGGCATCTCAAGCTGGGATTCCACTTGAGGAAAGGAGAGGAGAGGAGGAGAAATCTTTTTCTACCATTTTACATGTTTTACATGAACACCCGGGCCCAACTTTAACTGAGTTCAGAATGATTGTGTACTGAAGAATCTGCACAGCAGTAGTAATGATCAGCTTGGCAAAGCACAGTTTTAAAAAGTATTCTTGTTGCCAAATAATGTCAGTAATGATAAAATACATGTGAAAAATTACCTATAGCCACCTGACCTGCTTGTGCATCACTGGCTGCCAATTTCTTTACAGTATTTTCTCCAGCCTATGAAATACTGGCTGCAGGTTCTCATCCCAGGAGAATATTAACAATACAGAGAAAAAAAATCTAATTTCCTATAACAAAAATACTGTATTTGTGCCAGACATTGAGGTGTTTCATACTGCAGATCAGCAGTCATTTACTGCAATGGGTGGTAACAGGGATTTTGTTATTGTGAATTAATTATTTTGGCAGGATTACAGTAGGCTGCATTCTCTGAGAGATAAAACCCCTATCCTTGCAGTACACACACAAAGAAAAGGTGTTGGGTTTTTTGGGTTTTTTTGTTTCTTCTTTTTTCTTTCAAAAAGCTCAACAGTTTTCCACTGCCAGGGAGGCATGTTTTTCGAGTTCCAAACATCTGGGAACATCAGCAAAATCCTCTGTATGTCTCACTTTTAATGATTAACTCACATTATATGATAAGAAGAGCAAATCAAGGACAGCTGTGATTTGAGAGGTGTATTCAAAGCTATAAATATTGAAGCAATCTGTCCTTTGTTCTAACATTCATTACAAATTCATGGCTTGACCCACCATCTGCTAGTGATAAACCATGGACAACTTGTTAATTGTTCATAAAGGTCACAACTAAGTTCATCTTCTTCTACCTTGAAGAAAATAACTTTTCTTGTTGAATTGGGAGAAAAATCTGCAGCAGGGATGGTTGCTTAGGAGCGCAGGCTAAGCACATCACAGCTGACAGACCTTTCCCTGCCTCTTACTTGCTTTGGCTTGGCAAACAACTTGTAATTTATGTCTGCTTGTGTGCATTCAGCACCACAGCTAGAAGCTGATATTGAAAGGTCTCACTGATGCAAATTGATCTCCAGAAAGTGATGCAGCTGGATATGTCTAGAGAGGGCCCAACAGGCTTCTATCTTCTAACTCTCTCTAGCTCTCCTTATAAGCATAACTGAGAGCCAGATCATCAGCGTATCCTAAACCTGACTGCTGTCCCAGTGGACTGCTCTAAGTTGCACTACTAGTTCCAATTCCCTGTGGCTTTTTTCCTCCAGCTTCTGATACTGATGTGCAAATTGCAGCCTCTTTTGCCAACAGTTAATCTTCAAAATACTCCTGGCTACAGAGGATAAGAACAAATGGCCCAAACTTGGTTATATCACACAGAGACAGTCCTGAATTCAGGAAAGCTGGTGCTGGTGTCGTAGTAAAGACTTTGGAAAGCATCATGAAAAGTGATAGCTATGCATATTTCAAATAGAAAGGTACCTTCTTGAGATGAGTTAAGCTAAAACCATCAATCTCTAGTTTAATTTCCATAGAGGAAAAGCCTGGAATAAAATGTATCTCAGTGTAAGAGAAAACCTTGTGCTTATTTTACAAAAAAAGGCTGCAGCATGGCCATGGGCCCATCGCTTGCTTAAATGCACATCACTGAGTCCTCGCCATCTGACAGGTAGGTGCTTTGTTTGGGAGAGTTATTAGGTACCATTTATAATCTTTGTCTTAACAGCGTTATCTCCTCCCCTTAGTAGAGTCTGAATTACTGAATTAGTAAAGTCTTGAGGGATCTTTGATCCCTCCACTCGCTGGTTGCAAAGGGCCTGTAAGCAGAGCTAGTTCACTAAGATAAACAGCTAGTTCACTAGGGTGAATCCTTCCCTTTTTCCTCTCTGATTTTCCGTTCACCATCTGTGAAAAATTTTTTGCTATGGTCAGAAATGTAAAAATCGTGTATCAGCACTAAAACAAGTATAAGACTCTCTAGACCTGTGCTGTCAGCTCCAGTTTTAGTGGTAAACCTAGGTGTGAAAAGTGAAGAGGTGCAGACTGTAGTGCTGGCTGTGTCATTCCCCTGTGATCTCTAAGCCGCAGAAACCAAGTCCTGAGTGTGCCTTTGAAACAGTGACAGCTTCTATCTTGCACAACAGTTTGCACAGCTCAACTCTGCTGGAGCTTCTGGGAATGTACAGATTATTTTGATGATTCCTAAGAAATGGATAGAGTGCTGCAAAAAGGCCGTATTCATGAGTGTTTTGTTTGAAGTGGGATTTTTTCTGTCATAGTGTTACTGTCTTCCAATACAGCCTCCAGTGATCCTATTAATTGGAAAAATAACTTTTCTTTTGTGATATCTTTTATTTAAAAGCCTCATTCATTAAGTGCTTTTTTTTGATGGAGCATTAAAGCCTCCCACTAAGATCAGTGGATTTGAAATGGAATTCTATTGTGACTATTTTACTCTTTTTAATGTGAGAAGGAAGAAAGCATGAAAGGCAAGCCTGTTCAAATATTGGCATTCATTTTCTCTGAGTAACTGAGACGTTACAGTATTTAGGATAATGTCTTTAAGGAGGTGAACAGTATGTAATTTGCTTTTTGTACTGTGCAGCTGAAGAGGTTTCTGTGCTTCAATTCCTTACAACATACAGTATGTGTCACTAGCAATACCACATAATTTTGTAGTATTTCCAAAAGCCTACTGAGTTTTACAGTGACCAGTGAGGCACTAAGGTGACAACTTTCCAGAATGTCTTTAAAGAACAATGGCTGTCACCCTGATGGTGATCCCTTCTTTTGGCTATGCACAGTGGTGAGCTGCAGTGTTCTTCATATACCTCAGATCTGAGTAGCTCCTTGTCTAGAGAACACCAGCCAGAACCAGTGTGCTGGAGATGAGCATCCTCTTGCTGAAATTAAATAATCCTAATGACATCTTTACTTACTTTCTTTTTAATAAATTGCTTTTAGGTAGCATTGCTTATTAAGAGATGAGTAATTTAAAGATGTGCTCAGTGGAGCTCCGCTTAACAAGATTCTCTTTCAGAATAACATCTGTGACAGCAGTTAGTGTGCAACTGTAGGTCATGTAGCTCATAAAAACATTGCTCTGCGTTGAATGCATTGAATGCATATGTTGTAGAAGTAAGGTAATTCTCAGGCAGTCAGCCTGAGTGGAGTTATGTGTTTCCATGGTTATGCAGCTTTCTTTTACTATCTAGCTCACTTGAAGTTAGCTCAATTACGCATTTTACATCAAGTGGTTGTCTGCTTCATTTTCATTGAAGTTCTACAGATTGAATAAGCTATGGGAGATTTCTGCTTTTTACTTGTCACAGATCAAAATGGTGCACACATGATGCTAGAGGTGGTATGCTAGGATATGGCACCTTGTAGGCAATACAGCTTAATTTCACATCTTTGCTTTTATTATTTGAGTTTAACGCAGTCCTCTGTGTAGCCAAGAGTTGGACATGATGATCCTTGTGAGTCCCTTCCAACACTGATACATTATGATTCTACGACATGAATTCTGTCTGGTTGGTATGATTAATTAAATATCATTTCCTCATTAGCATCCACCTGAGCTGCATTGCACAAGTACTTAAGGGCACTGTCAGTACCCTGAATATTCATGCATTCTGCTTATAATCTCTGAACTCTGTGCACAATGGAACTTTTCAGAATAGCAAAGTCAACCATAATTACGCAGGGAGGCATGCTGGTCAGGTCTTGTTTCTCAGGGTCATGCAGTTCGAAAGCACAGCTGTAGGCAGTTTGCAAAGATTGCTTCTCTCTTCCCCTTGTAAGATACTGTCACATCAGCCACGAGCATTTTCTGCTGTAATTTATTGTTTCTTCCTATATTGAGTCAGAAGGGTATGCATTTTTTCTTGGCTAGGTTAAACAAATCAGTCATTTCACAAAAGTTTCCAAGTGATAGTTTGTTGTAAGCAAGACCAGATATGTTCTCTTTACAGATCCAGAGTTAAAAAGAAAAAAAAAAGGAAAGAAAGAAAAGAACAGGAGAGCTTGAAAAACAGCTTACAGTTTGCTTTGGGCTGAGATCTTATCAATGAAAAGACAGAAATTTCTTTCATTAGCGTGATGCCATAGTGAAAGTCAAACTGGTGTTTATGAAAGTATATCGCATGCTGCTTTTCAGTTAAAACTCTTGAGTTTAAATTAGCAATATTTGTAAAAAGCCTGATGTTAAGGGGTGTGGGGTACTGACTTTCAGAGCACACACATTAAGGTTTCAAGAACAGTTGAATTACAGGATGCTTGTCGTTCATCTCAGGTGCTGTGTTAGAATGGTGTCAATAGGAAACTCTCTTGGTTTTTTTCTGACTTTCATAAAAGCAAGAAATAAAACCCCTGGGGGAAAAACTCTCTGCCCTATCCTAACGCCTTGAATACTTGAGCTCTGAAGTCAGTAAAGCATGATTGTATCTCTGAATGCTGGAGCTTTAGCCATAGTGTTATCCTTGGCATCAGCAACTTTCAGCAAATTGGGGACAAACCCATATCTTTAAACATCAGATGCCTGCAGACTGACGGATAAAATTTTAGCAAACCTTGCCTTCAGCTTAGTTATTACTGTCATTTTGAACTATCTCTCCCTGCAACAGATTGGCCTTATAAATATTGTAGTGTGTTCAGGATTGGCTGAAGGGATGCTGTGACCTTCTGCCAGAAGAAGCAAGTCTCTTATAAAAGAGACTAACGTCTCTTAGAGGTCAGAAAAGTGAGATTTTTAAAGGTGATATGTGGTCTGAGGACATCCCTGCAAGGTCAGCAGTCCTCAGCTAAGGCATAAGCAATTCTTCATTATCCCATTCAGTCCAGAGCAAATCACAGCCTGTCCTCTGTTGCAGTAAATCTGTTCTTTATTCTGTCCCCATTAATCCTCAACATAGGGATTCTTTGGGCTGATCCTTCTTAGGTATTCCTACAGCTGCCCAAAGGCAAGCCTGCCCTGGCTTAATTTATTTTTATTCCTCTCTCCTTTTCTGGCTATCTTTTGTAGATCAGGAGTTGATGAAGTCCTTGACAGATCCCAGCACTTACTGTAAATTCATTCTGTTTTAATACCTCGTATTCTCCTGAGGCATTTGCTTTCAAAGGAATTAGACACCTGTCATCACCTTCAGTAGATTTCAAGCTTTCTTAGATTATCCTAAGGTGAAAATAACATTCCTGTTGAAAAATCATAGCTTGGTCTGAAGGTTGGAGTCTTTCTGTGAGTAAATTTTCTTTAAGCTGATGAATGCAGCTGCTGCCTTGACAATTTGTGAGTTTATTTCCTTCTGGATATCCCCACCGGCTTCCATGTTACTGCCAAAGAATGTGAATGGAGGCATTTTTTTTTTACTTCTTTTGCCTTCTCAAGTAGTGCTTAAACTGGGAGTTAAAAGAGCTCTCATTAGGTTCACTTTTCCTAACTGTTCATTAACCCCCCTCCTTGTTCCAGCGTTGAACAATCCTTTGATCTTTGCATGCGGGTTGATTTCTAATTTACAATGGCTATATTGTCCATTTAGTGTGTTGTGGCTAAACTACGTGGATTTTGCATATGCATTTTTGTGATATTGATATCATTGGCAGTGCCTCCTGAAAGGGAAGAGAACACTCCTTTGTTTGCCACCAGTGTCTATTCAGCCATTTGCCTGCGTCCCTGGTTTCTGAGACTGGGCAAGTTGCTTATGGGCTTTGCCTCAGTGCTTGCAGAGCAGCTCATGGGGCAGGCAGAGATCCGCACCACTCTGCGCCGCGTTCCAAAGCTGATCCTCCACGTTTACAGGTCACGTTGCTCCACTGTGGCATCAAAACACACGTGTTTTTGGAGTTATATCAATGCTTTTATAGGTTTTTTTGATTTCCAGAGTATTTGTGTTAACAGCGGTGTTTGGGACAAGTTGATATTTTCCCAGCATTCTGCAGAATGAAAGCTGGATCAAGTGCCAAGCTGGAGCAGGATTTCAACCCCTGCAGCCCAGCCCCATCCAGCCATGAGTGATGTGCCCTTGCCTTGACTGCCTAGAAGTTCCCTGTTTGCAAGAGGGCTGCAGCAGTTTTCCCTGCTTGAACACTTCATACCTGTGTCCAGTCCTGAGGGTCCTGTGTCGGGGTGAATCCAGCCCTGAAAACTTTTCCATGGATATATTTAATTGCTCTATAAATATTTGGGAGCAGAGAGACTGTAGCAGTGCATTTAGCTGTCCAGAATAGGAGGAAAGGTATTTATGAGAATTTGCTGTTCAGTTGGAGTTTGATTTTTATCCCTCTTTTAATGATGTCCTCTCTTCATCGGGCAGCATGAGTAACAATTCCCCCTTTGTATGTATTTTGTATCTATTCCTATTTCCTATTGAAATTCCTAGGAAAGAGACTATCCAAGTACAGAGATGAAAATTTCATCTTAAAATAAGCCAGATGTCCAACCTTCCTTTAGCTGCCAAGCCCAAAAGAGTTCAAGAAAGATGTTAAAATCTGTCTTCCTGGCTGTGAAAAACTAATTGCATAGCATAGGTGATGATCCCAATCTCCCAGGAGAAGGAATAAAACTGCCTCGGGCAAAAATCTGCTGTTATTTGTCTGAGGATTGGAGTTGGCAGTATCTGTGGAAAAAGTTTCACTGCTTGCCCTCCTTGCTGGTTAACAAATGCTGAGACAGAAACACAGACAAAGGTAGGTGAGTGTATATCAGTAGCCGAAAACCTTATTCACCTTATGAGGAAAGTGTCTTTTGTCCCTTTTTTGGAGAAATTCAGTGCTAGAGAAGTGCAGGGATGGATGCAGTAAGAATAACGAACAGGTGCACATATTTTCTTTCAACAGTAAAGCAAACACACATTTGGTGAGTACAAGTATAGGAAACCTGTTAATAAAAAGTCATCAATGTGAGTGACTAAAGATGAATATTAGAGCTGGCCTGTGTTGCTTTTGTCAGCAAGTTTTTCTGGTGCTACAGTTCTTCCTACGCAGAACTGAGAACACACATTGCATACGTAGGTATCTCCCTGTGCTGGGTTGTCTGAAGCAGGATCCCACCAATTCTATTTTAATGTTCCTTTCACATGAGGCCATTTTGCATAGGTCTTGCAGTGATCCACACAGGAAGGAGAAGCTGTGTGTGCTCCAGCCCAGAACAAAGCTATGCCTCTTGCATAAGATGGTCTTTGAGCAGTACCCGGGGTTTGTTTGATACTTCAGAACATATAATAGATGTTTAGCCTTATAAGAACATATAAGAACATATAAAGAACATATAATAGAAATAGATGGGAGAGGAGGTGGAGGAGTGCATGCATCCACCTGTACTTTTGCCCCTGTGTTCTGGCCTTACACTTATCCACACTGCATTCGCATTGTTCAGACTTCCATCCAGTCTCTGCGGTGCTGATATTTGGAGCGTCCTAAATCTCTGGTTTGCCATTTTTAAGAAGCAGCAGTCTGAAATGATAACATTTTTCAGGGAAAGAGCTCCACTGCACTGACCTGTTCAGAAACAGCAGAGGATAGAAAATGCGAACGTTTTGACACCATCCTAATTATATTTCCTGACTTTTCTCCCACCTCCTCCTCCCCATCGTTTGCTTGTGTGTGGCTCTAGCAGAAATAGGAATCATACCAAAGTCCTGCAACCTATTGTTTCTTTATTTTAAATACAAGGTTCTTTTATTAACTCCAGCTGGTGCACCTCGCTGTGCTCACTGCATTTGTTTTATTAAAATTGAACTGCGTGCAAGTAGGACATTGTAAATCACAAGTGACTGGGCCAGAGGAAGAGGGAGGGAGAGGCAGGGACTCCAATTGTATGACAACAAAGAGAGCATATAAACAGGCTGGGCCTCTTGGCTAATAGAAGCCAAAACTCACGAAGTACAATTTGCAATTGCTCCCAGGAGGACAGACAAGTGCCAGACAGTTAGCAAGGATAGAGGAGTGAATACTTGAATACCTAATGTGTTCTCCTACATACTGGAACAGAGCTTCTCTTTGGGTCTGGGCATGCAGTAGGAGCTGACTGCCTCCGCTGTAATCCTTGGTTACCTGATACCAGTGCCTTGCGGTGGTCACCTGGTTTGTGGAAGTAGCCTTGTCAGACAAAGTCTTGGAGAAGGTGTTTAAACTAAGGCAACCAGTTCCACTGTCTCCCTCATGAAGTGGGAGTATTCCTGGGCAGTATTCAGCAGTAGTGATTTTTCAGCTTTGCATCTTTGTGGCTGGTGGAAAGAGTTGCACCTCAGTCCTCTTGGAACCTCATGGACATTGAGAGAGACAGCTAGTGTGGGTGGACTCAGGGTGAAATGAGTCCACACAGAAAGACAACCCCCATGCTAGGACTGTTTTTCTGCATGCAACACTCTGGGAGCTGCAGAATGCTGACAAATGCTACTACTTTATGAAGGGTCTCTTGTTAATAAATTTGCTCAGCGTTGAGTCCGTGCTTATCCACTGATCTGCTGCACACTTCAATTCTGGCAGTTATTTTTATGCTGTACGTAAACACGTGATTTTGAAGCTGTTCAGCTTTGCCCATGTCTCAGTCTCTTCTCTTCTCCAGTGCTCCTCAACCTGTGGGAAGGGCCTCCAGTCACGTGTTGTGCAGTGCATGCACAAAGTCACCGGGCGCCATGGCAGTGAGTGTCCTGTCCTGTCCAAGCCAGCAGCCTACAGGCAGTGCCACCAAGAGGTCTGCAATGAGAAGATTAATGTCAACACAATTACCTCGCCCAGACTTGGTGAGTGAGGGGTCTTGGGGTGAAGGTGCCACCTGTGAAGGACCAGGTGAAGCCCAACATCTCAGTATATTAAAAAAAAAAAAAGAAAAAAAAAAAGGAAAAAAAAGTGGGGCTTCCAGAAATTAGGAGAGAGACACTCAGTCAGACTAAAGATCTGGAGTGGTTAGGTTCTTCCTTAGCCATCAGTTCTTGCCACAGACTGCTCAAGGAGAAGCACCACGCAGTGGCTAGACCTGTGGGACCAATAGGACTAGTGGTGGATGATGGATTGGTGGATCACAGAGGGAGCTGACAGGTTTATCTTTCTTAGTCACAAACAAACATCTCACCGCGCTTTAACTGTGGTGTGTGTAAAGTATGATATTTTATTCTTCTGTGCCCAAGGAAAATGCATGACCTTGACAAGTAGAGCATGACTGGCTTTAGTTTTTTTTTTTTCCTTCTCATTTGTTGCCACAAGAATGTGGTTTGATGAATTAATTTGCTCTGGGAGGCAAGAAAGCATCCAGATCCCTTCTGTGAAAACTTGTTTTTCTGCCACTGTCCTTCTCACCCTCCCTGCATTCACTGTGTACCTGGCCAAGCTGACTACTGTGGTAAGCCATTTGTTTTCCAAAACACTGTGTTTACGAGAAGGATCTAGTTAAGAATGCTTATGTTAATACAAAATTGTAGGAATCTGTAATTTTCCATGTCATATTTGCTTACTTTACAAGGGAATAATTTTTTTTTCTTCAAACTTCAGCTTTTGTCCTCAGTCAGAGCTCAAAGAACCAACCTGATTTCTTTACATTTCACACATAATCAGCAGTAAGACAAAGCTGAACTAAGCCATCAGTTGCTGACACAGACTAATTGCTACCTCCCACTGCTTTTAAGAAGAACAGCTTCCATCCTACCACCTCTTGTAGACAAAAAGTCTCTAACACCCGTGAAAATGCAGAGCTACTAAGTAGTAGAGAACCATTTCTAATCATGCTTTCCAGCATGATTTAAATAACATTTGAACTAGGACTGGACATGAGGCTTCTGAACTGAAAGTTGTTTCCCAAAAGTTCAGTAGCTATTTAAAAGAGTATGGGAAATTTTAGTCTTGCAAATACAGACATACTGAGGAGCTTTTAAGCTCTTTTGTTTAAGAACATCTGAGAATGCTTCCCAAATATTTTAGCACTAAGAGCATAGTGGAGGGAAAACATTTCGTTTGAGAAATAAGCCTTTGATACACTGATGAGAAAATAAACCCTTTCTAATTCACATTTTTGAACAAAGCAATAAAAAGCTCTTGTGTTCAGAAGACTGAGAAGGCTCGAGTCCCTGCTGAAAGTAATCTGCAAGTAATTTGGGATGCTTTATTTCTAAACCAGGCTTGGAATCACCAGGCCAGAAACAATGATATTTGATATTAGCGGAAAGATATATCATTGAATGTTTTGCTCTTCCTACATATATACAGATTCTCATTGAATTTTTTTTAAACAAAATTTTCTGTTTTCTGCAACCTCACAAAAAATATACAGGAAAAAATCCAGTCACGTACAAAACCTGTGCTGTCTTGTCCTCACTCTACAATGTTTCTCATCCTCTGTAATGTTTCTAGTAGTATATAAGATCGGAGTTCACCTTGCCTGACTTTCGTATCTGTGTCCAGTGTCCCTCAGTGAAGACACATTTAGAGGGGATTTATTTTATCCCCCAGGTACCTGAGCTGTGTTTCTTCCAATATGTGCTTCCTTTCTTACTTCACAACCCGTAACAGATCTTGGACCTGTAAAAAGCCAGAGTCCTGTTTTATCTGTGGCTCAGTGCCTTTCTATTACATAAAGCCTTCCATCAGATTCCTGTGATGTGGCTCTGATATTCCTGCAGAGTATCTAATTAACCCAGCTACGTCATGTTTTTGTAAACTATGGCTTTTTGGAACCATAGCTAGCAGAGAGTGCATCAGATCTTACCTCCTCAACGAGCCCCTTCACTGCTGGCAGGCACAGAAATAACTCTACCCTCTTTGCATTTAAGATGATCGCTGTTTTTTCTCTCAAATTGAAAAAAAATAAGAAAAAGATTTAAATGTTGTTTCTTTTTTCTCAGTGCAATTCCATTGCATCAGATTTTATCAGACCTTTACTTCTCCAACTAAACGCAGCTTTGGTGATAGGCATTCCCACCAGTTCTCTGTGGTTTCCTGGTGCTTGACACTGAGACTCAATGCCGAATACAGGGTAACATCACCTTTTCATGTTCTCCAACTAGTCCTTTTTTTTTTTCCAACCTCAAAAACAGGAATAATTATTTAGAAGATTTTTCAGTTATCACTGCATTCATAAGACTGCTACATTCAGTTCATAAATCTGTAGTAGCATAAAAAGCATTTGCTACCGTCATGCGTTTTTGTCACATATAGTTTTGTTCCTGTTACTTTTTCATAAAATCACTAGTGACACTTTAATGATATTGGCAACAGATTAAGCACCAGTGTCTTCATGCTGCTTTCCACCCTGCAAAAACGTTTTGTCAATCTTAGGGGGTTTCTGCCTCCCAGCAGCACTTGTTGTCCAACTAAGAAGTGTTATTTTTGCTTCCTGTTAATTTAGCTTTATATCCATCAAATTGAGTTTTGCTTTTGCTTCTCTGTAAAAAACATTTTCCACTCAGAGGATGATGACCACTCCTGACAGCGCACCTTAGCAAAGCACTGTACCTGAAAGCATACAGCTTTCATTTGTTGCTGTGCAGTACTTGTGTATTTAAGTCTAAGCTGATGCTTTAGGTATTTCATTCATCTAAACTTACTTGTCACTGAGACAAAGTAGGTACAATATCAGTAGCTCTGTGCTTGCACAGTCACAGCCAACTGCACACTAGCAGTAAGCACTCCCAAGAGCTCTCTATCCATTGTCTGATGTCTCAGTAGATAGAGCATTATCCCGCCTCCGGTGCTCACAGGGAGATTGGCCCTTCCTGTGATTTTGATCACACCAGCAGTGCTGTTCTCTAGCTAATCTGCTAGTTTCTTCTTTCTTTTCTTGTCCAAAGCTGCTCTCACGTACAAGTGCACAGGCGACCAGTGGACAGTGTACTGCAGGGTGATCCGGGAGAAGAACCTGTGCCAGGACATGCGGTGGTATCAGCGCTGTTGCCAGACTTGCAGAGACTTTTATGCAAACAAGATGCAACAGAAGAGTTAATGAACCTGTGCTACTTCTTAGGGTATTACAGCTATTTGTATGTAAGTCACGGACTAGTAGGTCTGAGTACTGGAACTTCATGAGTTGCTACAGTGTGGTGGATTCCAAAGCATACATATTGAGACTTGAAAACTAACTCTACAGACTGGATACCAAAGTAATCCATTCATCCACCATTAAAAAAAAAAAAAAAAAAGGAAAACAAAAAAATAGAAAAGAGTCATCTCAAGGAGCCAATCATTTTATCATGTTTTGACATCTTTACCTTTTTCATTAATGCTTTTTACTTTAATATATTAAATCATCAGCCACTGGATGGCTTAATACCATTAAAGGACAAGAGTTGCAAAGTGATTACATTGACTAAGGTTATAGGTGCCTCCACGGAGGAAGGCCTCTGGCAAAATAGTTAAGCAAAGGTAGAGACATTATTTAATCTTTTAATCTTGGCTTTCATCTAATGTTTTTCATTCTGAACAGTTATCCCACTGTTGAGTGGGCTTGAAGGGACACACGTAAATGAAAGGCTTAATTTAAAGAGGGGATTTACTGTAAAAGCTTGTGAAAACTGATAGCAGAGGATGGACATCTATGGAACTCCCACAGAAAGTTCATTGCAATTACATCCAGCATTCTGAGTCATATTTTTTGAGAGCAACTAATAGTGACTGCTCTTCTTTCTAATTTTAAAACACAATCTTCTCTCTCTTTTCCCCAAAATAATAGTTTCTTTTATGAAGACTAATTTTTCTCTGAGCTAATGAAATAGAAGCTTATTAACAACAGTAGATAGTTACATTTATGCAAAAACCATTTTCAACGAGGTGGGAAAAGCCAGAAAACATTGGATCCAGTAGAGCTCACTGAGGGATTGTTTGATTTAATCTCTCTCAAGCTTTTAGGAGGCATTCAGATAAGGAGAGTACCATGAAACTGGATAGGATTAGTACAGAGACAACCTTGGAACAACCTTTGTATGAAGGATGAACTGAAGAGCAGAACAGGTGTTTCTTGTCTTTTGGCTCTTGTATACATCTGAAGTTTATATAGCCTTTTGTATCAAAGTGCTACGAGTGGTGCAAGGCATTCAAGATGAAACCCTGAGTGTGCTGAAGCCCTAAGGCCAAGGGCTTCTGTTGCCTTCAGTAAAGGTTAGGATTTTGTTCACTGTATTGTCACGTTTTCTTTTGTGGTGCTATCAGGTTTGGTGCTATCAGATTGGTGCTATCAGAGCACTTAGAAAGTGCTGCATATATGATATCCTCTTCCATGTGTCTGCACTTTAAACCAAACTCCTCTCTGATATGTGAGACTTGAAACGGGAGCTCTACCCAGGGCAGAGTTTGTCCCCACCGCTAGTCCTGCAGATCAGTGTCTCTCTATCGTATCTTGCTCCAACATGTATCATTTCCCTTGCCAGGCTCCAAGGCCAGTTGTGCAGTGGTTAAGTTACAGCTCATTCTTCATAATATGAGCAGAGCCTTTTGGATGAATTGCAGCTTTGTACTCGCTCTAGAACTGTGTTACTGTTTTATTCCTTGTGGATGAGTGCAGAAGTAAGCCCACCTTTAACCCTGAGCCCACTATGGATTGCAGCTCACACCTGTCCTCAAGCTGTCTTTGTTGCTGTTATCTTCCTTTCAATGCAAGGAGGGATAAAGATTCTTAGTAACTAACATATCTTTAAAGCAACTTTTTTCTTCCTTATTCCAGTTTTCCGGATCTCACTGCAATAACTCATCAGCATTTTATCCACAGCTAAGTTTTTCAAGCACAGGGAGTTATAATTTCATTGACAGGCTAATCCTGTGTGGGCTTCACATTCGTATCTGTGCTTATTTAGTGCAAACAAGTGTGTGCACCCCAGAGCTGGCCTGTATGCACGAAGCCACATTTGCACACCATTTATTCTCAAGTGCCTGTCACAAACAGATCTGCTTTTCTGTGTCCCAGATGATTTTCGCTACCAGGGAAATGATTCTAACTCAGATTTTGTTATACTGGATGTTCTTTTGGCACCTGATAGTCAGAATCCAACCTCTCTCTTCTGTTATTCCCACCCTGTATCCCAGATGCAGAGGTTGTATAAATACTTAGTAAGCAATCAATGAAAAATGCTGGGGTCCAAGTTCTGGGTCCTGCCTAAGGAAACATGAATTTAGAAGGAATTTTTCTGAATGTCTGAGCACTGAAAACCACCTCGCTTGCTCTCTCAGTCCACAGATTAGCATGCATCGAGCTTTTTTAGAAATGATCAGAAACCAACGTTAATTAAAAACTGATGGTACAACACAGCTCCATTTTATTACATTCTCTAACTTCATCTGGTGACAACCCTCCCATGTTATAATAGCCAGAAAAAAAATATAAAAAGAATTTAATTCTGTTCAATACTCTTGCACTTCTGTTTCGTATCATTTTATAGGAGCCTTACTATGAATTTACAGCTATGCTCTGCCCTCAGTTACTCCATACTGGTGAAAGAAAAGCTGTTTGTTTTGGTGTATCTATGGCAATACTTTTTCTTTTAGTTGTTCCTAAAAGATTGACATTCTTTAGATTACAGTGGTGGTATTTCCATATTGTAAACAATACTCTGTACTGTTACTAAAGTACTGTACATTTCTAGTTGCACAGTGGTGTTACTGAGTGTAGATTCTCACTATCTCATGTATGGTGCTAATTTTGTTGGTGGAAAAGAATCTTAGCAGTCGATTATTGCTTGATATTTTATTATAATACAGGGATATATCCTCCATGGCAATAATACCATGTAAGTTTTTCATTACAGAGTGAAATGTATATATTTTTCCATTAGTTAATTTGCATATGTACTGTATCCATGGTAATTTTCTTTTTGGTGCTGGTTATAACTAGAAAAGATAAAAACAGTCAAACTGAATGGAAGAAGTTGTAAATGAAAACTAAAAAAAAAAAAAAAAAAAAAAGAAATAGAAAAGAGGATCATTCCATTTTGAAAACAAATTGAGTATGTTGAATAATAAATTTATTTTTTCCATAACAACTTTAACAAGGTTTCTGAACTTGAAAAAATATAATGCAAATCGAGCAGCTAGGATGAAAATTCAGAGCAAGGGGTGAAGCTGTAAGTAGTACCTAATGAATCTGTCTAGTACTGGACTGAGACTGGGATTTGGTTAAATCTAGGCCAACTATGTGATAGCTGTGGTAGGTATAAAAAGTTTTTTGTCAGTAAGAAATCTGGCATCTCAGAATTCCTGGTGTGCTAACAAATCAAGGAATGATGGGTCTTGTCCCAGCTGGGTTGCAGAATAAAGCACAGGGAGTGTTAATACCTGATTACTGTCTAGCAAGGTCTCTCCTCAGGGACACAACAGTAGAACATGTTAGAACGATAACCTAGGTTTTGTTTGGGAAATCACTGTGTATGACTGAGCAGGCTGCCAGGAAGCTAAAGCATATGCCTGGGGGCATTTTGCAAGTGCTTTTGAGAAAGGTTGCTTTCAATGTATGTTGGAGCTGAGGTGAGGTGGCAGCTAGCTGTATGTTAAATGGCAGCTGCTCTGCAGGTGCAACCCAATAACAAAGGTTGCTGAACATATGGAAGTTTATGTTGAAGCTAAACTAGGCCATCCATTTGAAAGATATCTACATAACCTAGCTGCATACTGCCCTGGTGTGAAATAAACAGAATTACTTCAGTGCTAAGTGTTTTGGATGTGTTTGTTGTAGGCACTAGCCAGTATCTTTGTACTACTTGACTTCCCCTTCAGCCTGGTGAAAATGTCATTTTATGAATGGTTGCACACAGGCATGGAGGATCCCTTCCTATCCTGTCTTACAAAGATGCCGTCATCCATATCCCATTTCAGTTCTTGTGAAAATGTCACTGTTGGAGATGGGAGCAGCACCTTTCTAAAGCAGTCCTAAAAGCAAGCGGTATCTTCTACTGCTGGTATAAGAGTCCCTGTCCCAAGATCATTTCCAGAAATTGAGCTTATACCTACTTTAAAAAATAGAGTTCATTTTCTGATCTCACCCTGGCTTCTTGGTACTGGCATAGCACCTATAGACTCCTGGTTTTCAGAGGTAGCCTGAGATGCCAGCCCAGCTGCCGTTACATATGACTCTTAACAGCATCAAAATTGTAGAAATTTCATCCAAGTGTTGCTGTATATTAACACGTCATTGTGTTTGTGTATTGCCTGGAGTCAACATATGATTGCAATTGTTGACCTGTTTAAACAATAAAACATAGCTATAAGCCTTTGGAAGCCAAAGGCATTACAGTAAGATCGGATATGGCAATGGGTGGGAGGGGTGTAAGGAATGCTGTCATACATTTGGCTTGAAATTTTCCTGGTATGTGCCAATATGTCTTCTATAAATCTGGTAGGCTTATGTACTTACTCTGCCTGTTTTGCATGCAGCAGTTTGCTATTTTTCCTTTATTCCTAATCCCCATCTTTCAACCAGGAAACCAGATGGTTTGAAGCCATTGTCCTTCCCTGTGATCTCAGTTGTCTTTTTATTTAAGGCACCTCAGCCAAGTTCATTAAAGGCAGGTGGGGTTAGATGGCTCCAGTGCTCTGGCATGGAAGTACCATGAGGAAAGTATGATCTCTTCTCAGCTGCTTGGAACTCACTTTTGCTTCCACCAGCTCCGTCTGCTTCCCTCACTCTCTTCCAATTCCTGGTGTACAGAGCAGCCTTAGCTGTCTCTTGATCCCTCACAGCAAGTTGGCCTGGACCCTGCTTTCTCTGGAAGGAAATTTCTTTCTAAAAAGCTTAATAATGGAGCACCTTTCCCCAGCATCAGCCTCATGCACCACCCAGAGCATTACTAACTGGAGGACCTTGTTCTGCTGGTAGAGTGAAAGCTGGTTGCTACTTTGTGCTTTCCTCCACACTACATGGTCTGTTGGGAAAGGCGTTTCCTCCTTGAAGAGTGGCAGCACAAACACCAGCGTGCTGAGGATATACAGGCAGAAAAGAATCGCACCAGATGCCAGTTCAGTGCACTCACACTTTTCTGATGGTGCAACACAAGAAGCCTGCTTGCAGACAAGTTACTTGCATCACTGGTTGGTCGTCTTGCTGTGTGAAAGTAGTGCACCCAGAAACAGGCAGGATGTGGGTGCTGCTCTTCAACGGAGTTACTTCTTCAAGTTCTTAGACCTGTGCTGGACACACTTGACAATACTTCTCCGTACAACCTGCCCTACAGCAGCCTTCTGTTTATTTCAGTTGGAAAGCAGGTCAGTATGAAGACAAGAGTTCTTCAAGTGCTACTAATGCACAAAAAACAGTTCTCCTTTCTAAGTGGATTTTTGTTTGTCCTTCTATCACATCTCTGGCTTCTCCTCACTCTCTTTAAAAATGGGACTGTCTGCCTGGAGAGAAATGTGCCTTGGACAAACAAGACCAAAGAATCTTCGCTTTGGATTTCTTGAGAACTGTCTGTTTTAAAAAGGGAATTTAGACAAGAATGTCTAAGCAGGGACGGCTCACAACCTCTCCTGTAGCAGCAGCTGCCCCAGAGGATGACTGGGGTGTTTCCAAAGATGATCTCCACGCATCTCTCATGCTTTCTCTCTTTTCAAGACCCTTTCATGTGACAGACCCCATGATGAATGCCCGGAGGCTGCACTGTACCACATTGCTTATTTTGTCAGAGCTGCCGTCTCTGCCAAATGGTGGCCAGACACTCAGACAGAATTTCCCAATTAGCAGAGTCCTGCAGCTGATGTCTGAGGCTGCATCTGTGTGCCCTGCGCATTACTACAGCTGAGACACTGGCTAGGCCCACATGGCTCAGGGTAGGTAACCGCCTCAGCCATAGGGCAAGGAGGAAGCAGCTGGGCCTCCTTGAAAGATGTGATTTCCCTCAGTTCCTCTTGCTCGGCTGTGAAGGCAGCTATTTGGGTGTTTAGTCCTTTCATCCTTCTGTGGCCTGGATGGATCTGGAGCCTCCAAAGTGACTCATCTGGGTTATGCCACAAGCCTTGGCTTCCTTCTCAGTCTCAGCAGGGAGCGACTCCACACGGTGGCGGATCCCACAGGTCGTCAGTGTGTGTGGCCAGCTGCTGGCACAACTCAGACTTCAGGTGAGTCCTTGCATCGTTGGCATCTCCAGCTTCTCCTGAGCCTTGGGCTTATGGCAGTCTCAGTGTAACTGCAAAGATGTCTGCCTTGTCCTTTTCCCTCTGCTCCCCGCAGACACATCTCATGTCCTTGTCCTTGCTGCATGCTTACAGCTGCTTTGTGTTCCAATGCTTTGCATCTTTCAGAAACTTTGCCACTTTCGCTGCGTATGCAAAATAGCCTTCCTCCTCAGCACAATTGCATTTAATCTCTCTCAGCCTTGAAAGAAAATATTCTTCTGATTTTACTCTTGCAGTAGCCTCGTGTCTACCCTCACAGTTACTTTCTGGCTGTGTTTGTTTCTGAGATCTTTTATAATGTTTCAGTGTTTTTTGTGCAGTGGCATTTGCATGCTGCAACCAGACATGGATGATGAAGGCCATATGCAAAGAAATGGTTCTCCTCTGAAGACCTTACAGACTGCAGGTGGTCGTGGGGGAAAAGGTAGATTCCCGAAGCAGCTACTTGCCATTATTGGCAGCAACAATCTGAAAAGGTACGGAGATGAATGTGTGCTTCTTTTGAATGAGCCTATGTTGTGATTATCATGCTAGCAGGGAGTGGAAAGGGATATCTCCCATTGGTTTTCTATCCTCAGATACATTTTTTGTCATTGACAGTAGCAGAGGATAAAATCCACATCAGTTCTGGGATGCCCCACACAGCAGTTGAACTGCAGGATCCAAATCCAAGCTTGGCTACTGCTCAAAACACAGGCTGGCAGAGAGAGGGAGATGCTGATTCGTTCAGCAGGAGAGTGCTGGTAGCGTGCCAGTCTGTATGTCTGCTTCTGCTCCCAAAAAGCATCAGCTATCAAAAGACTGTGGGCAGTTTCCTGTAGGGTCGTTGCATACAGCATCATTCTGCAGTCGTTGCGATGACAGGCAGTGAAACAGTTCAGAATTTGAAAAGGAGGTGTCCTCTAATGGAACACAAAGTTGAGCACTACCTGGGTCTGGCGAGCAAAGCAAGACAAGCCACTCTTCTGTAGGGGTTTTTCTTATTTGTCTTTTTCATTTTCTTGGAAAAGACATTATTTGAACACTTAGCAGCTTCCATTTATTTCCCCAGCTCTGCATTTTTCCCCTTGATTTTGTCTCTGATGGCAGAAAGACCCAACCAGACTGCAGCTTTGTTTGGCATCAAACTTGCCTCCTGAGATGATCACACAAGAAGTCTTTTATCACTTTGGCGGCTGAGAGCCAGAGCTGCTTGTGGTGGAAGTTGTTGGGACTGTAACCCCTGGTTGTCGTGGGATGAGAGTCAAGCTTGGCCTGTCAGCAAGGCGAGTTGCAGCAGTCTGAGCCCCTGCCAGGACACGTCAGTACTCCTGAACGTGCTTCCCCCTGTGCTGCTGTCATTAAGGAAAAGGTATGAAACCCACATCTAAGTTGCACTAGTCCTTTAAAAAAATGAAGTGTTGTCTAAAATAAAAATCCTGTCCAGAATCATGGTCTAATTCCTTAGGAAGTCACTGTAAATTGAACCTCCTCTGCTCTCGCTGCCTAAAAACCTCTTAGTTTTCTTATTGATGTTGTTCAACTTCTGTGCTATTGGCACAGTGTTATCCTCAGCGCTGTCACCTCTGCTTAATGCCCAGGTTTGTGTCAAGGAGGGGGTGGTCCTGCTGAACTCCTCAGGCATCAGCAGGTCTCCAAGGCTGCAGTCACCCTTCCTCACAGCTTCCCCAGTTCATTTCGTAACATGCTTAGAACATCTTGAGGACGAGACGCTGACACAGCCAGAGAAGTACTGCCATCAGCTGCATTTCCCAGGAGTGAAGAAGTTGTTTCCTTTTCTCAGTCATTTTTGCTGAAGAAGTAATTTAAAAGGGAAGAAGAAAAACATGCATGATTGTGTTAGCAAGATGGAAAACAGCTTTCTGCAGCTTCCAGGTATTTATGTGCCATTGTCTCTGCAGTGCCATTAGCAATATATTGCCTGTTGCTGCCTATTAAGTACGGACAATTTTGCAATAGCTGTGTGTGCCATACCTTTGCAAGCAGTGCCTTTTCCCTGTCTGTCCTCATGGCTTAGATTATTTGTATGCAAGGCAATGGCATTGTTTATCAAGCCTTTGTATCAGCTGTACAAACTCAGAGCAGAATCAGCTGTGTGCATATGTCCCTTACTGTCAGAGCTTCAGTTTTTGGGAGGTAGGCTCTTGGGCAGATCCAAGAGACCATGAGATTTGGTGTTTCTTATGTGTCTGTCTAGACAAAGTGCTGCCTATGCATATACCGTAAGGGCATGTGAGTATAGCATAAGAAAGGAAAAGCACATTAGTTTGTTTTCCAGTATCCCTGTAGAATGGGTCTAAAACAGAACTATCATTCACTGTGCAAAAAACAAAACCAAAACAAAGCAAAACAAATCCAACAAAAAATCCTGACAAAAACATATTTGTAAAAAATGTCTTATATGTTTTTCAGGGTACCGCTAAGTCTTGCCAGGCTGCTCCTCTCTCCTTCCCCACCTCACCCCAAATGCTTCCATTTTTGGCTAAAAAAAATCTCAAGTTTGAGAATTTTCTAACCACTAATGTCAGCCAAAACCCAGGCCCTTTCCTCTGATTTTTCCACTTAATTTTTAAAGTATCTTCTGGCAATTCAAAAATATTGTTTTGATGGAAAATTTTCAACCAGCTCTGCTCACTAGTTTCTGCCAACAGTCATACAGGCAAAACAGTGCATCTTCCAAGAGAGGAGACTGTCCGAGGGGGCCGAACATGAGGCAGGCAGTGACTAATGCTTCTCTCCCCAGCCACGTGCCCCAGCCAGCGCTGTGCTCTTTTGCAGGCTGCAGCCCTTGGTGAGACCCATCTTTCCAGAGATGTTTCTGGTCTAAATTTCTCTTGGCAAGTCAACTTCATAATTCAGGTATTTTGCCCAGTTGAAGGGAGGTGTGGGTGGCACAGTAGGATCACCGAGAGGCCACAAGACTTGGAAGAGAAAAATTCTGCACTTCTTACCCATGTTAACTAATACTTGGACTCCTGCAGGCAAGTACCAGCTGGCAGGGAGAGGTGGGGAGATGGGGCCTAGTCCAGCTCACTATCAAAACAAACTTCCCTGTGCTATTGTTGAACAGAGCTGTTTAGAAATACCAGCAGCTGAGCCATGCACAGGCAGGAGCAGTCTCCATTGTAACCCCTGAGAAGCTCTGTGAGCAAGATTCTAAATTGGCTGGTAGGCTGAAATGACACCAGTCACATCACTGCTGTGTATCTGTTACCCATCTGTCTCTTGGGAAGGTATTTCTCACACTGAATGTGGAGCATGAATTGAAAGGGAAGCTCAGCTCCTCTCAGGAAGATATTCCTGCAGAGATGGGCAGAACCTAAATTTCAGTATTTGGCTTTGGGAGCCAAAAAGGCTTCTGCACGCTGACTACCTGGACAGTATCCTCTGAGGACAGCCATTCTGTAGCAGTCCTTAATACTTGCCAAGTTCTCTGAGATCTTCCAATGAAGGGGTTTTTAGATGTGAAAAAGTTTATAGCCATTCTTTGACCATTGGTGATTTTAGTGGGTTAAGTTAGGAACAGGAAATACAGTGAGTAGAGGAAAGCCATTAATATTAAATTCCAGCCTTTGCCGGATAGTCTTATGTTATCTTTGCTCTTTCATGAAATACTTCCCAGTTTTCCTCGCAGGGCATTTGTTAAAGGGGTAGCAACTGAGGAGCTGTATCTTGGCACATCTCCACCTGCTTTTCTGTAGCAGTGCACATTTGTGCTGTGGGATTTTAAGAATTTCCTTTGCCTTTAGAATTGATATGCAGTCAGCTGTATAGACATCAGTCTGACCGGTAGACATTCTGTGTGACCCAAGAAATAATACAGGTGGCCAGCACCATGCTGGTGACTCCAGAATTTCTGGAGAAAACAGACTTGTTTTACTATATCTAGAAGATGGGAGGTCCTGTATACACCATCCAGTAATGTAATCTGCTGTGCTTGACTGATCACAAAACACCCACCAGGATTTCCCTAACAGCACCCTTGATTATTGCCAAGGAAAGCAAAGGTTTGTAAGGAATGCGAGTCCTGACCTTGCCACCTCAAAAATAGCTAGGAGATCTCAAGATGCTCATTTCAACAGCCGAACATACGTCCCCTTTGTGCTATACCAAGTCTGCCAGGTTGATAGGAACCAGAACCTTCCATCTCCAGCCTGCACAGTGATCTAAGTAACCTTTCATGCCAGAGCAAACACAGAGAGCCCTGTGCAGTCAGCATACAGTTCTGCCAGCATCCTTTTCTTCAACTCCTCAAATAGCCATTGACTCTGCTGTGCTAAAAGCAGCTGGGATACGCTTTCTGTAAAAGGGGCCATCTTAATTTTCCTGTCTGCCATGTTGCTGTAAGTCACACTATGCATTTGTACCGCCATGTGATGGTATGGGTTGAGAGATATTAAGACAGGAGAGATGAGGGTTTCCAGCTGCGTAACCCTGTTCGTGCCACCTCTCCCACTAGTGTCCCCACCAGGGCCAAAAGCTGTATGATTGAGCTCTTGTGCACCTTGTAGATAGACATTGAAACCTAAAAAAAAAATTCAGGCTGGAGAGTCTCATATCACTAAGCAGCTTGTTACCCAGGGCAGTAAAGTTTTCTGTTAAAAAGAAGTCTTTTATTTCCCATTGATACTTGTCAGGTGGCAAGGAGAACCACTCTCCTGTCCCAGAAGGCCCTAGCTGCAGACACTGCCTTGGAAGTGAAGCTTGCTCTCATGGCTACAGCAAAGGAATGGGAAGCACGAGATCTGGCACGAAGTCCTCCTCCCACTGAAGCCAGTGGGATGTTTGCCATTGGCTTCAGGGGAAGCCAAGATTTCGGTCTGCAGCCAGATTGCTGGTGTGTTGTGCTATGCTGTGTGCAGGATCAGAAAAGGTTCTTGGTTTCCCGATGAAGCTGTTACTGCCTCACCTCCTCTGCTGCAGATAGCTGTCTCTCACCTGATGTTGCTCCCTGCTCTTCTCCCTGTTTTGAAATCTTATTCTTAGGCTAGAAGCTCTTTAAGGAAGAGACTGGCTGCATGGTATGTGCCTGCTTGTATTGTCCCACAGCTGAGGCTTCTGGGCATTCCACTGCCAAAAAACATTCCCTCCTCCGTGGATGATGTATGATGCAAGAGGATGGCATAATGCAGCAATGAAGAGCTGAAAATAGGTGGTTTGAATTAAGTAAAACATGTGGGGTTTTCTCCAGGTAAAGAACTTGAATCAGCTTTAGAATTTTGCTCTGTGGTACAGGAGAATCTGAAGAGATTGTAAAAAAGGTGCAGAGACAGGCCTTCCTGTTTCAGACTTTAACAACATGAGTTGCTGAGAGTCTTGATTTTAAAAGCACCTCTTTTTGTCATGTCTCCACTCTTTCAAGGTCAGATGGAAGTGAAATTGTGTTAGTGATGAGCAGTGGCATAAGTATCTGTGAGCTTGACAGAAAACCTTGGTGCTGTAGGGTTGGCTGTGTTATGTAGTACGTAATACAGTGCTCCTCTGATGCACTGAAAAGCCTTGTGCCAGCTCATGCAGCCCATGCAGTATCTGTATTTGAAACATAGGCAGGGTTACTGCTCTCCTGAAGAGCAGGTAAAGGAAGTCATCTCAGAGCAAACTGCAATTGTTACACCAAGCAGCCCCATTTTGGCCTGTGTAAGTCCTGCTGGTTTTATTTGAATGGACATGGCATGGTGGAGCCTCTCTATGCCAAGGAAAAGCCACTGCAAGCAATTCTCACTCTTTATTTCTCCCTGAAGAGGATGTCTTTTCCTATTCGTCCCGTGGGTTTGGTCTCTACTGCCCCTTTCTGGAAATATCTGTAAATGCATCATATCTATAAAAAGGCATGAAGATTTATCTCCTGGACCAAGAAGCTGCCCTGGCTTTTCTCACTTCTTCAGGTGCCACATGTTGTACAGCATCTTCCCCTCCTGTTCAGCAGCACCTTGTGTTCTCTGGCCATCTGGGATGAGGTCTTGTTCCCTTGACATTTCCACAAAGAGCAGCTGGTGTGAGCTTTCTGGTAAGTTGAAAGTGTTTTGATAGATTTCTTTCCCTACCAGGCAAGGAGTTTGTAAGTGCAGGTTCTTAAAGTCCGATGTTGATCATGCTGAGATCCATAGCTAGCTCTTTTACTGTGATTTTCCCTCAGTAACTTGAAGCAGAGATACCCCAAAGTTCAGCACTGGTATAGCAGCACGCCCCAGTGCCACCTCTTTAGACACAGAAGTCCTTAAGACTCAAAAATGCACTTTCCTATAGTAATAAATGGGGAAGAATAGAGAGGTGTTTTCAATTTTAAGGAGTGAGGCAAGAGGGGTGGCTTTGTGTGGTGTTCATCTTGCTGCTATCGCTTTAATTCTCATAGTAGTTCCTCTCCACCCTCCTTTTTTTTTTTTTCACTTTTGTTTTTTTTTCACTTGTGTGTGTTCTGAATTCAGCACAAAGAGGGACAAAATTGAAAGTGAGAAGGGCATGGGATCCTGGTAGTTTTAAAGGCCAGGGGTCATTGCCAGCATGCACCCACTCTCCCGTGTACCATGTTGGTGATCTCCTCATGAGCACAACCCAGGAACCAGCTTCTCTCTGACCTTTGTGGAGGAGACCGTGGTGAAACTCCCTTTCTGATTCTGGATCCTGGACGTACAAAGTGTTCCTTACAAGGTTGGTGTCTACATGGTGAGCCCCAGCTGTGGGCCCACGAGCAGCTGTAAACGCAGCCTAGACTGCTACCCTCCCTAGACTGCTTACCCACCATTTGCATGAGCATATGAAGTGCAAGAGCTCCTGCAGCTGTAGAGGCTTTCCTAGCACTTGTCTAAAAAAAAAAGGGAACGTTTTTGTGGCATTTCTTTTCCTTTATCATCTAAGTAAGTCCCCAGCACTATGGTAGACGTCCTGTGCTGCCCACTGGGGCCCCTCTCTTCATGGTCCATGTGGCCTAGAGGAAAGGGGAAGATTTTCCCATGAGAACGTACCCATTCCTTGGCTCCAATTAGAGAAAACGTATTGCTGACGATGTTCTTCCTTGAATTGGCTCAGCTGAGAGCTTGATTAGCTCTTTCCCAGTCATCTCGAAGGCCAAGGCCCATGTTTCTTTAATTTTGTCCAACATGTCAGATAGTTAGGGAAATGGTTGGGAATATTGTAAAGCAGCTTCTGGCAGTGAAGAGTCCCAGGGAAGGATCACATAGACTCCTGGTAATCATTCTCAGGCTGTCTGTTGAAACCCTGCCTATGCAAAGATCCAGGGAACTGCAGCATTAACCAGGAGGGACACAGCCTGTAGAAAAAGGCATTGGTCAGCTCTTTCTCCTTTTCTGTAGGAGATTTGGCTGGTTGTGCTTTGTTTGGTACTTGGTGGTCATGCTGGTAGTGCTCATGTGTGAGCTACTGTTCACTGTAAATGCAGCATTACTAGATCTTTACTGACAGTCAGACACATCTTTTATTGCTTAATGCTTGCTCGCCCCAGTTTCCCAGTGCTGGGATCAGGCTGTGCTGTGTGCATCAGCCATGGGTGAATCAGTTAATTCCCTGCAACTCAGGGAATAGCAGAGGTACCATTAAAGCGTTGCATGGCTGTGGATTTATGAATACTTTGAACTCTCTGGAAGAACAAAAGTTCCCTGGCATTATGGTTCAAAGTGAATAGAAGACAACAGCTGTCAGAACAGTTCCTTGGATACCTTTAATGATGCTTGATTAGCACTTTGGGCACCTTCAGGGGCCACCTCACTGCCCAGCTATTGAAAGGGCAGAGGCAGCTTGGGGCAGTGACCCTTCTGTTGCTCTGTATGCAGGACACAGTTGTATTGGCCAAGGCTGTGCTCAGCCCTAGATTTGCTGTAAGAGTTATAAGTGATACAATCTCATTTTTTCCAATTTCCTTCCCCACAAGTTAGCTTAAAGGGAATGAAGGCAGATCTTGCTACATCTCAGTGCATTACTAGCCAGCTCAAATGACTCCTCACTGTCTTTTCTTCTACATGAGACTCTTAATGCCCTAAGTCTTTGCATGTCCTGGCACAAAGCCCAGCTGAAGCATGAGCTCCAACAGCAGTTTCAAATTTAAAGTTGTTCTTTTGGCTTCAGAAAGTCACAGATTGAAGTTGAGAGATGCATTTCAGCTGTTTACTTGCAGATCTGCAACAGCCCTGTTGTGCTATTGCTCTCGCCTCCATCATGCAGTTGTGTTAACAGCACTTTCCAATTAAAGTAGTAGCCTTAGTTACAGAAAATGCTTTTCCTATTTGGCCATTTGTCTGATGATTATTTTCTAATTACTCATGAGGCATAGAGCTGGTTTGTTTCCTATTCCTCATTATAATCAACCCATCATCATTTCTCTGGGATTCCTTTTGCTGTTTTTTATTTCTTGCCATTTTGAGCATCAGCTTGGGTAACCACTCAGACACCATGTGTACTCACACAGTGTGCAGTGCTGATGTGAGAGACCAGGTAAATATCAGGTGCACAAGCAACTCCTGAAGTTCTGCTCACCTCCAGCAGCAAGGACATCCTGCTGTGGAAATATTAGTGTCAGGCAATCAATCACAGAGCCTTGCAGTGTAAATTAGGACCACTTCCCTGACCTAAATGCTCCTACTCTGAAAACGTAGCCTGTACCACATTCACTGCCAAGATTAAGGCTTTTCCCCATTACCTGAACACTCAGAATCTCTAAGATAATAAATGATGTCATGTGAACCCTGCATCTTTCTTCTGATGCAGTCAAATGAGAGCATCCTTTTCATTTCACCCCACTGAGTGGCATATGCTGGACTCCATCCTGCCTGCAGTGCAACAAGCTCAGCAGGCTGCTGCAGTGGTGGGCAGCAGGGTCTGAACTGAGCCACTGAGCCCTGAGATTTTCACTTCCTCCATATTTGCCATTGCAGACAATGGTGCCACTGTCTGCCAGTTGAATGCTCTTTGTAACATGAGCACAGAGCGCTTGCACTGGAACTGCAGGGACAGGAGGAAGGCCAGATGCAGTGACAGAGGCACAGGTTTCTGGGCTGTGAGGCCGCAAAGATCCTCTCTTCAAGGATTTCCCACAGTGTGATCAGCCGTGACTGTCACTCTGGTCTTGTGTCCAATACAGTGACCCTCAAATCCCGGGACACCTCAGTTCCATGAGACCTTGTAAGGATGCCACAACCACGAGTTCCTGCATGTTTGACAAGAAAGCAAAGCGTGCTGCTGCCCCCATGTGTTACTTGCTCATTACTGTTGCCATGCGCCAGACGTGGGAACCCTACCTGGGAGAATGAAAGTAGCCAAGCTAAGCACAGCACAGCCTTTTCAGGGACTGAGGTCAAAGATCTTGAACTGGAAGACCTTTGTGTTTTCTCTGTTCTTCACATTTAAGAAATTACAGAGTTGGATTGGACATTTTTGGAAGTTAGATGAGCTGGAGAAAGCAAGGAGCATGCCATGTGCAGAAAAGCACACAGAAGTCGTCGTCCATTCTGAAAGGATGCATCTGCAGTGCTCGAGACTGCCATGCAATGCTGAGCAATATCAGATATCAGCACAGGGTGTTCAGGCTTGTTGGCTCAGGCTGTGAGGAGTGCAGAATGAGACACAGCTCTTGGCAAGCTCTGCTCACATGATAAGGTGATTGGAAAGGCAAGTGATGCTTTCATCAACCTGCCTTTCCCCAGTACCAGCACCAGCTTGAGTGAAGACTCACTTTGTGCTCCTGTAGTGTACTGCACACTGCATGATGCCAAGGACAAAAGCTTCCTCCCATATGCACTGAAGCAGTGTTCTTCCAACCAGTGTCTCAGTCCCCAGCTTCCCACCTTTCTTGGCCACGTCATGTTCCTGTTTTGAACCATTCCATTTAGATTTAATTTAAATTCTCTCTGGGCTAGTGGCAGCTCTCAGGAGAAGGGAGAGCAGGCTGTGTGTAGCTACTGGCTGTCTGCTGCTTCCCAGCAGTTACCAGATAACTTCTGGACGTTTATTACAGTTCTCACAGTTTTGTCCCTCCTTGCTGGGCAGTACTTTGCTGGGGCTGCACATGCTTATTACCAGAGTTAACCAGTCCTAGAAGCTGCCTGAAACCTTGCCTTGTAGGTAAGCCAGCTCAAATGGAGCCAGTCTATAGCACAGGACATCGTGCAGACCAATGGCTCCGACCATCACTAACGTAGTTTCATGGAAAAGTGATGCTGCCTATTTGCCATACCTACACAAGAGCCTTTTTGTCCCTGGCACCATTAGCAGATGGGCCAAGAAGTTGTGCCTCAGTGGAATGTTGTCCACAGAGTGCCCTAGACTCTAAGAGCTCTCTGAGAATATATGAAGGAACAATATATGCTGGCAGGGCTTGCATGCTCCAGCAGTTGGGGATTGCAAACACATGCTTCAGCTATGCAAGAAATCTCTGACTTGTTCTGAATGCGATTCAGCCTGGGTTTCTTCCCAGGAACATTCCTGTTCTTCACAATTTACCAGTTGCAGGAAGGGGGGTGGAGGAGCAGGATTTTACTAGTACTCAGGACTTTAAGAATAAAGGAGAGGAAAGGGAACAAATCTTACGGTGTGTTCCCTAGCCAAATTCCTCTAGAAGGACAGGGTGTGGAGTATGGGTTCCAGGATTTGGCATAATCTCAAGAAAATACAAACTTCAAAATTAAAACCACTTTTAATTTGTCATTTGTTTTTATATAAAGAGTAAGTATCTGTTTTTTCTGAAGTAATTCAGTCTCTGCTATCACATAGACCAGGCAGCCAGAGCCAAATGGTGCTGCTTGCTGGAAGCCAAGCACAGAACTAGGTCTCTGAACAAGGACACATTATCTCCTCCAGGAGACGACAGTGCTGTAGATCTGCGTTGTGGTTCCCAAGATGAAAGTCTCAATCCTGAGTCACAGCATAGTCGCAAACTTAGTTGTCATAGGTGGGACTAATCTGATGAGCTGGAGATGAGTGATGAATGCTTATTGTAATGCCTGCTGTGTTACAAGGAGGAAAAAAAACTTGCAAGGATGGACATGAGAGCTGTGCTTCTTGCCTGGAAGAAGTCAGAGGTACGGTGTGCCCACAGCTTCACATGCTACTCAGAGGGTTGACAAAATCTGCTTCTCCTTGCAGGCAATAGCAAGCTTCTCTCTGGCCAGCACGACAAGCCACTGTGTCCACTGTGTGTGCCCCATGCTGCAGGGCTGGGTGTCACCTTGCAAGTGGGTGTTCCCTTATGTAAGGAAGATGTTGGTCTTGTCTGGGTCTGGTTGCCCCTCAGTTGGGAATTCCCCTACGGACAAGGTGTGAAGCTTTTTGTAAGCCAGGTCTTGTGGCTGCTACTACACAACAGCGTGAACACAGGTTTTGTGTTTCTTTCCAGATGTGATCCCTAAACCATCACTTTGTTCCTTGTTTTCGACACAAGACCCCTCGCGGGCTGTCGGTGGCAGGAGTGCTCGTGTGTGGAACTGCCTGTGGCTGAGTTCAGAACCTGCTGAGCTGGACATGCCCTGCAAACTGGAGAGATCATTCTAAGAGGTGAGGTGGAGCCCAGTGCTACCAAACATGCACTTCGAGTAACCTCCATAGCTCAGTTAACTGTATTAAATATATGCCTGATATTTACTTAACTGAAGTTTTCTTTTCTAAGTGGTGTGCATGGTGTATCTATCTCTTAAACATGTTGCTGTATGTAATTCAATCAAATGTGTACACAGTACTCACATAAGCTCAGTCACTCCAGACATGGGAGAGTATTATTTTGTTCTATTTGGCTCATACTTCTACATTTAAAATGGAGGGTAACTTTATTGAAATGCAATTCAGTGATACCAGAAGTATCAGTAGATTTCTGTTGCCTCACAGTGCTCTTCTGGAGTCTTTCCCATTTTATGCTCGACTGAACGGAAGTAACTGGTTGAAATTAAGAAGCAGATGCTAAAGAAGTATTTCTTTAACTTGCACTGTATCAGGGCTATAGTTCAGTATTTGCGAGGGTTCCCACCTCCTCTTTTATTGATTACTCTTCATTCTACATTTTTCTTGTTAATAACCCATACGGCAGAGGAAATGGGTGAATGATTTCCCTCTGACTCGCTTTTATTAATCCCAAATCATGGCTCACAGTTATGGTGATTTATGAATTGCAGCTTTCACCATTGTGAATGCAGGGCAGTTGGAAACCACCGGGTGCCAACCTGAACAGCTGCAGCCCAGCAGCCAGTGCTGGCGAGCCAATGTGCTGGGATGTGTGAAACGGCCCTCGGATGGCTGCTTCAATGCAGCGTTCAGAGCTGCTTTCAAGTTGTGTGCTCAGCCCCCGGCTTCCCAGCTGAAGGTAGCGAACTGTCGCTGAGCGGTCTGAAATGCTAATAATAGATTTTATTGCGATTAAATAAGTTTTTAGTAGGCTGCTTAAAGGGAAACAAGATACAAGGAATGTGAGCGAAATGAGAATGCTCCTGAAGTCAGCCTGCATAGATGGGGACAAAGCAGAAGGGGTGAAGAGAACAGCAGTTCTGGATTTGGGCAAGATCTTAAAGCAATCGCAGGAGAGGGGAGGAGGGAGCCTTGTTCCCGTTCGTGCTCTTTTTGGAAAGCCTGAACCGAGATCTTCGTTGAAGTTTTTTTTTTCTTTATCGGGATGTGATTAAGTCTGGCTTTTCCTGGGAAGGAGCTCATGTCGGTGTGCAGGCGCCACGTGGGAGCTGCCGGCTCCGCGCGCCCAACCCGCGCGGCGCAACCACGGCGCTCCCGCGGCGCGGGCCCTTTAAGAGGCGCCTCACCCGACGCTTTCCAGCGCCGACCTCTCAACCAACCTCTGTGCGCTGCCCTTCCCAGCTTCCCATTGGTCAAGTGGCTTTGAGGTCCCGCCTTTCCGCGCTGCCAGCGAATGGAAGACGGAGTCGGGGAGAGACGGAGTTAGGTTGGTGCGCGCGGCCGACGGCCGGCGGGGAGCGCGGGGCCGGGAGACGGGGCGGCGGCGTGGGCCGTCGGGATCGGGGCCGCGGGTCAGGCACCGAGAGCGGCGGGCCGTGACGGCGGGGCCCCGGTCGGGCCGAGGCCCCTCCGAACCGCGGCCCCTCCGAACCGCTCCGCCCGCCCCGGCCAGGCCCGTTCCCCTGGAGGAGGCGGCAGGCCGCACCGGGCAGACCGAGGGGCCGCGCGGAGCCGCGCGAGGATGCGGGCAGCGCCGCTCCGACCGCGAGCGCGGCCACAGCGCAGGGCTGAGCGCTGACGGCGGGGCGGCAGGCGGCTGCGGCCTCTTGGGGCGAAGCGGTCGGGCCGTTTCTTGTCGGCGTTCCGCGGGTCGCAGGTACGCGTGGCCGGGGCTCGGAATGCGCGCGGGTTGCGCCTCTCCGTAACGCCGAGCGGTTCTGCGGGGAACTGAGGGCTCCTCAGGTAGCGCCGCTCAGTCCTTAGCGTGTGCGGCTGGGCCCCGTTGTTCTGAGGGATCGTTGCCGTAGTAAAGATTCCTGCCTTAAGTGAAGGGGTGGCTTTCTCGTATTTATTGTTAGGAAACGTTAGAATTTGTGACGTGGAGCGAAGCGTTGTCCCGTGGCAGACCTTAAAAAGAGATGGCATCATGAAAAATTGTGACGTCTGTTTTGTTCCAGGTGCTGCTATAGAAGATGAGGCTGAACGAGAGCCGGACGAGGCCCTTCCAGGCTCCTGTTTCCATCCACAGCTACCCGGGAGGGCAAGTGTACGTGTTCCCAAATGGCTGCTCTGACTCAGAGGAGTCGTCAGACGAGGAGCTCAACGTCATGGAGCTGCGGCCCAGGGGCAGGGAGCGGCAGTGCAGCAATGCACGGGGCAGAGCTGGGGATGTGGTGCTTCTGGAGAGAGACATCACTGAGGACGACAGTCTGAACAAGCTTGCCCTGCAGTATGGTTGCAAAGTAAGAGCTATCTCTGTTTGCTTTTGTTTTCTTTACTTTTAGAAATGTGTTGTGCATGCAGAGTACTTCCCAGAATTGTGTGTAGGCTCCTTGCTGTCTGACAGTGTTTGCCCTGTGTATTTCATGAATGGTCAACAGCTGGGAGAAAGTGAGCTGGAGAAAGGTTAAAAAAAAGAGCTGTTGAGCTAACAGCCATGGAAGATGTCATCCCATGTGGCCTGGCTTACTGGTTAGTTTGGATGACATCAGCAAAGTCATGATTTGTATTTATTTATTCGAGGGCATAAAGTTGAAGCTGAGCACAGAAGTGAGGGAGAGAGCACTGCCCTCTCCAGGGTTACAGGTTTGAAATGAGTTGAACAGCGTTAAGAAATGCTGCTTTGGTGAGGCCTGGGCTAGATTTCCCTTTTTGTTTCTTTTTTTTGAAAAGGATGAGCTTCCATATTGCTGGGAAATGCTGGGTCTGAGATGGACCTACAATAGGAGAGGTGCCACTGTGGGTCACAGAGCTGCTGTGCGGGGTCTTTGATGGCTCCTGCAGTACACAGAGGTGCATGTGGCTCAGCCAGTTGCAGGCAGAGAACAGCACACAAAGACTGTCTCTGGAGTTTGAACACACTGAAAAACACACATTCTGAGTTTGATGTGGGGGAAAAATGATGACAGTTTGAATGACCTGATGTGAAGATTAAGAATACCCCATTGCTTAGCAGTTACAGCTTTATTTTTCGAGTCTCCTTTACCTACAAGCTCCTTTATCTACAAGCTAGGCCATGATTAAGAAGTTGCATAATGCAAGCATTTGGACGGTGGCCTGGTTGGTGATAATGACATGGTACTGCTGAACTGTTGCAATATTATTGCACCGTCTTGCTTAATAGCACAGCTGTAAGGTACAGCTGAAGCAAGAGGGCTTAGAGAAGCTGAGACAATTCCTCCCCTCCCAATCCCTTAGAAACAAAAACAAAACAAAGGCCCTTGTAGGTTCTGCTGAAGCTGGTGCTTGTGAAGGCTGGTAGGGCTTAAAGAGGCTTTGATTGCGAGCAGTGGAGCCGCCCCTGATGATGTAGCAGCCCTGTACTCTTCTTCAGCAGATAACAGTCACAACTGTTGCCACTCGTGCCACATCGTAGCAGTTCACTGAACTTAAAGGAAGATTACCAGCAATAGTTGGTTCTCTCCTGTGGTGACAGCGAGGAGCACTCAGGCAGTCCGCACACTCCTCCCGCAGCAGAACGCCCTGCCTCCCTCCCTTCAGAAAGCACACTTCTGATTTGTTCCCATTACATTGAAGAGAGATGGAAATCCTTGTGACTGGGGATCTGTGTATTTATTTACAGGCTGACGCTGGTCAGTATCAACGTAGTTTGTAGGATTTGCACGGTTAAGCAGCTCCTGAAAAACTACTGGGATGTCAGCAAAGATTTTTAGCTGCAAAAAATGTGGGCAGTGTAAAAATTCCAGGATGGGCTTTCCTTGAAATTTCCTTGAAATTCCAGAGAATTTGTTACTGGTTTGAGAGTCATCAGGGCCTGCTTGGGGTGGGAGAATTGAGACAGTGCAAGAAAGTTTTGTTTGTGCAACAGGTAACTTGGCAGAGATGCAGAGCGCGACAAACTTCTCATTTTTACTCTTGACCACGTATAGTCTGGGCCTGCTTTTGCATAGTTTTCAGCTGGGACAGGAGGAGCTCACTGCAGCCAAAAATGAGTACAAATAATAAGCCTGAATGGCTTGCTCAGCCCAGTGCTGTACATTTTTCCCACCAGCTTTGTTGTTTTTGTGTGAGCGCTGCTCTACTTTCTGTTTCTAGAGCTTTAGCGCAGCGTTGCAGTTTGATTGCAGACACTGCAGGGGATGTTTACTGTCCCAGTAAGCTGTTTTCATTGGAAGAAAACAGAAAATTGAGGCACAGCTTCAGTTAGGAGGCTTAGTGTCAGATTGTTATTTCATAACAAAGTAATTTTGGAGAGTTTAATTCCTGATGTTTTGCTGAGGCAAGCTGTGAGGAGTCTGATCCAGCAGCTGAGGATTCCCTTAGCTGCAGGGGCAGCAGATTAGGATCTGCATTAAACACCCCATTTTCAGACATGTCAGGCTGTGCAGAGTAAACAGGACGTTCGGGCATCCATCTCCCCTCTCCTTTTCAGTGCAGTCCTGCAGCTCAGCTGTGACATAGCAGACCTGCCTGTTGAACCAGCTTTCCCTAACAACATGGGCTGAAGGGAGCAGAACTGTGCAGCTGTGCAGGCAGAGCCCTGCAGGGCAGGGAGCCCTTCCCCCCTGGCTGAGGTGGTCCCTGGGGTTGCCTGCAGGCAGCCATTCTGCAGCCACCAAGGAGAGGGTCGTGTTCCTGCAGCAGCTCTTTGGGAACTGCCGTAGGGCTGCCTTCTGCTTACCTATGTGTTGTCTTTTATAAGGGCAGATCTTTGCTGTGAGCTGTCAAGTGATGTTGGAGCTGATGACACTCACTGCAGGAAGAAAAGCACTTTCTTGGTTTTAATCCTCCTCATGGTTTTACTGGTTTCATTGGTAGCCTGACATTTGTGAGTGTGCAGTGAATGACCATCGTGCAGTAATTTGATAAACTTCTACAAGAGCAAATCAGACTTTCTGTGTGTGGTGTGTCGGAGGTGTTGGGTCTCTGAGTCAGGTCCTGCTCTTCCCTCTGCTTTGCCTCCTTCAGCCTTTCCTTCAAGATTCTTTCATATCTGCTTGGCTGCCTTGGTTTGCTGCTTGCAGTGGGGCCTGGTTGTTATCTGACAGGTTGTAGGGGGTTATCTGTGCACACTGTATTAAGCTGCCTTCTCTTTACTTAACGTTAAATAAGGAAATACTGCCTTCCTGCTGACTTTGCTTTTTGATACCAGCAGCCCTTGTTGACTTATGCTGTATGTATGGTGTGTACTTTCTTGCTGTTCTCATTGCTGTTTGCGTGACTGAGCTGGGTGCAAACACCAAGCACAGGTGTTGACCCCTGGCTGATGGTCTGTTAGCACACACCAACATCCAGAGCTGCTCACAGGTGGACATTATTGCTTTAAATGTTTATCACCAGGGCCTTGTACCAGCTGTGGAGAAGTGAGCTGCATGGAGCAGTTATGCAGGGGAGAAGCTCAGCAGTGTGAGAGGTGCCTGCTGCTCTCTCCCAGCCTGCAGTCTTGCTTGCAGAGCTGCTGTGTGCTCCAGAGATGCTGTTACTGCTTACCTCTTGCTCGCACTGCAATTTTCCCATCACCATCAGCCCTTGTCTGCTGTTTAAGGTGTAACTGCTTTTACAAGGTTTGCTCTAAAGACTCCTCTTGCTATAACTTGGATTTAAAAAGGGAGAGAAAGGTAACGAAAGCAAAGAGAGGGGAAAAACTTGATAAGAAAGGCACAACTTACATAAGAGGTGCGAAAGCACTGTGGGGGCCCGTGTGGTGGGGGTCCATGCAATGGATGTAACAGGAGCATCTTAAAGCTGCGGGACCTGGAGCATGTCTGCAACCACTGGAAATCTCTGAAGAACAGTGAACTGCTTGCAAACAGAGCTTGTTTTTATTTTCAGGCTGGTTTTGTAGCCACTTCGTGCTTCAACGCTAGTGAAAGGTTGGGTCGTTTTGAACTCATACGCGATGTCCTTTTTGGATCTTGCAGGTTGCAGACATCAAACGCGTCAACAACTTTATCAGGGAGCAGGACCTGTACGCTTTGAAGTCCATCAAGATCCCTGTGAAGACCCACGGGCTGCTGACGGAGAGCAGCAAGGAGCTGAGGCCGCTCCCGGCTGCGCGCTCCCAGAGCGGCGCGGTGCTGGTGGACGTGCCGGAGCCTGGCGCTGGCGGCAGCGGCTGTGCTGATAGCGGGCAGCTCGTGGATTATTTCAAAGGCATCGACAAGAGCATCCAGGACGCCGTGCAGGCGGAGGCGCAGCTGAGTGCTGAGCTCTGCGTGGAGCCACCGGAGAGGCTGCTGGCCGAGCCGGGGAAGCGGGAGAGCAGTAATGGTGCGGACTGTGGAATCCAGTGGTGGAATGCAGTTTTTATTATGCTCTTGGTAGGAATTGTCTTGCCGGTATTTTATATCATCTATTTTAAAACGCAAGAGAATGGCCCTGCGCCCCACACCTCCAACACAACAGCAACCTCAAATATTTCGACAGATGGATTGGAAGGGAAATTACTACAAAGCTCAGTTGTAGAAAAAAATGCTAGGGGGGAGACACAGCCAAATACAGCCTCACCTCCCAGCACGGGCGCCCATAAGACAGTGACTCTGACTCGAGTGCAATCGGGGGGATAACACTACAGATATTATTTTTTTTTAAAGTAGTCAATGTAGTTCGGAGCTTGACTGAACTGGAGATGCGATTTTATGGAAGAATAAGGATGCTCTGTTGCTTGTGAAGACCAGCAGGCAACTGGCTTAACATTTGTGAACTCTGATGAGGGAAAGTATTTTGAAGCAGTTTGCTCTTCTTGATTGCTTCAGGTATTTCTTAAGAGTGGTTTTGTCTAAGAAGCTGAACCCTTTACTTCTGTGACAGAGTGCAGTATTGGTGTGATTGGAAAGCTGGGGGCTGGTTTTTTGTTTTTTTTTTTATTAAGAAAATACGTTTTGCTTGGAGTAGAGGTGAGGACTCATCTTTTTCAATGAACTGTCATTTTTCTGTCTTGCAGAGCGTGGCAGCCTTGGCAGCCTAACCCAAAAAGCAGTGGCTTTTAATTGGTTGGCTGGGGTGTGGCACAGCACAGGGACACCAGCAGCACCTCACCACTACATCTTGCGCGCGATGGTTAAGCAGTGGATGGTTTGAATCCTGCAGTGGGGTGGGTGAGGCCAAAGCTTTTGTCCTGGTGGAAGTCCTTCAGAGGCTTCCTGCCAATGTCCGTGCAGGCAGAGCTCATTGAGAGCCCTTGTTCTGTCAGGGTTTTGTCAGTGCTGCAGCGGGCTGGCAGCAGACATCCACAATATTGGCAGGAGATGGCGAGAACAGAGTAAGGCTTGTGGGATGCTGTGCTCTTCTTGAGGGTTTATTTGGTGTGGGGAAGTCTAGCTGTTACCTGCTTTTGGTTTAAATCCACAGTGGTGCATCTCAGATGTCACATCACAGTCGAGGACTTGAGTTTCCTTGTTTGTACTATTCAAATGAGAGTGCTGCTGAGTTCACCTACAAAGACCCACAAAGAAGCCCAACGTTGTGTCAGGTAGTCACAGAAAGGTGAATCAGATGCTTTATAGATGGGGACTGGGAAGCTGCTGTATGCTGAACAGTCCTGTCCACTCTGAGTAAATAGGGGGGGTGAATGGAGGTTTGTGTGGCTGAGCTGTATTGTAAGCCTGATACGTGTGCTGTGTCAGTGAACACTACATGCTGGAAGTGAGGAGCAGTGAGGCTTTGGGAGAGAGTTTTGCTGCAGAGAATTGTCCTCAGAACTTTTTATTCAACAAATTCAGGGGCTGCAGACAGAGGTAAGCTCTCCTAGAGCTAAATGCTGAGGTACTGCTGTGGCACAGTTGCATGAAATGAGGGGATCCAGGCTGTAACTCAGCAGCAGCCAGCTGGTTGTGTCATGGGGAGCCTTGGGGCTGTTTGCACAGAGCTGAGCTCCTGCAGGGGAGGCAGAGCTGGTGAGCAGGCACACAGCGTGGCAGTTTGTCTTTGCCCCGCACTGCAGCCTTCCCACCATTTACTGTGTTCCCAGCAAGCTCGAGAAGATGCCTGCAGAAAAAAAGCACAGAGTCCATTTGTGGCAGGCTGCGGAGTCAGACCTGAGCTGCTTGCCTGCTGCAGGCCTTGCAGCAGAGGGCACTGCTGCCTGGGAGCTGTGGAGGGTCAGTCACAGCAAGGGCAGCATTTTTAGGGACCCTGGCTGCGTTGTTGGGCTCTGATGCTGAACCTAATGTCTGTGCATGAACCACGTGCAAGTTGGTTTGGGTTTGTTGGTTGTTTTTTTGGTTTGTTTGTTTGTTTTCAAAGCCTTTCTTTTGCTGCCTAAAACTGATCAGAAGTGAAGAAGCTGGGTGAGGGGAGCAGCCTTGTTGCACCTTCTGCACAGCACAAAAGGTGTGGGGGGAAAAGAGCATTACGCGAAGCAGAGCCCTGTGGTTACACCTGTGGTGTTACACCTGCACCGTGGGGCTCCTGCAGCCTTAAAAAGGGCTTAGGAAAGCCTGGGCAAACCTAAGTTGTGCATGAGGGATCTAGAGTGTCTTGTAATGGGGAAAAGAAGGCTTGTATTTTCTTCTGTGAAGGAAAGGTATCCCTTGTGGTTGGGAAGAGGGGAATCGCTACATTTCTAAATCAAGTGAAATGAAATAAAAGCACAAGGGGCACTTACCCACCCCAGACTGCGTGTTGGGTGTTTTTCAGTTTGTTGTCTGTGTGGCGGACAAGCTTTGTTTAGGAAGATGTGTTTTGCAGCAGCAGTGCGGAGCGCTACAAAATGTAAGCATTCCCAACATGTGGTGCTGTCACGTTTGTTTTGTGCCACAGCATTTGTTTTGCAGAGGCCGGGCAGCAGCGCTGTGACTCGGGCTGCTCACAGCACACAGAACAGAGCGGGGGGTGATGCTGCTGAGGGGCCGTGGGACACAGAGCACAGCAGTGCTGCAGCAGGGAGCGCCAGCGGAGAGGGGCAGGAGGCCGTAAGTACGACCTTGCCTTCTGTTGTTCTGTTCTCTAAGTGTTTTATAACCTTAGAGCTTAGAGTTAAGTCAGCTGTGGGTACAGCTTGTAGTGGTACTTCAGGACCCAACCTGATGAGGGTGTTGGGTCCTGGGCAGGAGGGCACGAGTGGGCAGATGTGCTCTGCAAATACGACAGAGGCTGGAGTACACAGTAAAAGCCAGTATCTTTACTTTAGTGAATGCAGGATACAAATATTTTACAACAACCTCTAGCATTTTTCTTAACCATTTGATAAAAAGTTCACTAGAATATTTATTGTATATTGAAGAAAAAACAACACATTCAGGGAAAAAATTGAGATTAACTTATTTTTTTCTTAAAAGATTCGTCTCAAGGATGGCAACAAAGTCCAGCTTGTGCCGCCAAACGGCTTATCATCATTAAACCGTGAACAGCTTCTTTGTGAACTGTTGACTACAAACATTTACCAAATACATAAATCTCTTTTAAAAAAGCCATTTTAAATATAGCAAAGCAGTGTTCTCTTGCACAGCAAAGTGAAGAAAGTTTCTACTAAGATTTAAACGTTTACATTGAAGTCTTTCTTTCACATTCTAATTTAACTTCTTCCCGTGATGGATTGTTAGGAGTTGTTATGTTCCTTATTTACTATGTATTTCTTGTGCGCACAGCAATTCGCAAGGTTGGGATGCTTTAGTGTCCTTGGAGTGAAAGGAAAGGCTGAAGCGTTGTTCTGACAAATCCCTGACGGGGATTTTCAAATACATGTGAATTTAAATACTACAGTGAGAGCTCAGAGATGGAGAGGTGATCTGTCACAACAGAAGATCAGATAGAAATCTGAAGTCACTCAGGCTTCAATGGGTTCAAACTAGGATTGGATTCACTTGAAACTTCAATATATTTACTTAGTTAAAAAAAGTATTTTTCACCTGTTGAAATATCTGTGCTATGTCTTTTTCTCATTATAAAACATCTTTACAATTCCTAAAAAAGTATGTTCCAAAGTTAGTTACCTGTTATTAAAAACCAGGCTTCCCATTTATTCAGTGGCGTGAGGTTCTCCCGCTAGGAGAGAACGTGGCCAAAGTCTCCTGCTGAGTCTGTGGGAGGGGATGGGGCACAGGGCAACACCAGAACAGTCCCATGAGCAGTTCCTAGGAACTTAGGTGGTGGTTTTTTAATTCGTAGGTGCAATTTCAATACAAACTCTAACCCTTATGTAGCTTTTTCTTTAAGAAAACAGTAATAGCACTGTTTACAAACCTGCATAGAAATAAAGACTATTGAGATACAGTCAGCAAAGCCATCTCGTAAGGCACACAAGAAAATAGACAGTAAATGTGAATGCAGAACTCCCACTCAGATGTACAGCAAAGTTCATATATGTGCATAAATAATGAAAAAACCACGTAACTTCTCCGAGCATCAAAAGGCTCTGCAGTGGTCAGTGAATTCGGTCACTTGGGAAATAAACGAGCTGCTGTGAGAAAAGTCTGCCTTTCCTGCAGGCTCCTGCACCTGGGAACTGCAGGACAGCACAGCTCAGCCGTGACCCAGGCTGCAGGGGCTCAGCAGTGGCCGTGACAGCAGCAGAGCTGCAGGCACCAGCCTGGTTCTGCAGCCGCACGTCAAAGCCAGCAGCCATGAAGGCGCTGGAGCTGCCCCCACTGCATCACACGGGATTTTTGCTTCTCACACTCCTTAGCTAAAATATCAATTAATTTTTTGAAATCTGGCAAAATTATGTTATAAACAGCAGGGATTACTTACAGGGCTTTCAGTAACAAAATAGCACTGTTGTCTTTCTTTTTTTTTCCTCAGAACTACCAGCAGTGATTCATTAAGAATTCATTAAGGTCTACTTAATTTGGTTCCCGGCATAAAAGAACATGCAGGAAGGTGATCTGCATGGAGCCAGGGGTGGGAAGGAGGTGCCTCCAAGGCAGGAGCAGTGCTGGTTCCCCTGCAGGTGGCTGCTCCCAGCTCCTGCAGTTTGCTGCTGCTCAGGTGCAGCCTTTCCCAGGAGCTGCTGCTGCCCTTCCTCCCCACAGCTCCATGCAGAGCAAGCCTTGGCCCTGCTGTGCCTCAGGGAAGCAGCAAAGAGGCTCTGCCTGTTTCCTTCTGAAGCCCCTTTATCCCAAACCACTGACCACTTCAGAAACCCTTTGTGCTCATCTGATATGTGTTATTTCCCTATCAGGAGAAATTAGGTCAAGCTTTTTCCACTGGTTTTTGTTTTTTTTCCTCCTCAGAAGAGGCAGTTTTGAAACGATGCCTTAAGATGTGTTGTAGCAGATTTTTGTATATTTATGCAGGATGAACTTAACGCCGGATTTTTTTTTTTTGCCACTTTGCTATTTATATACATATATATAAAATGTATAATGAAGCTTAACCATACAGCACAGAGATTACAATTGAACGGCACACATTCACCACCAGTGAGGGGGACAAACCCCTTTATACACCCTCTGAAAAATCTGGATAATAATATTAATAATAATTAAAATCCAAAGAAAGTACAGTATATTTAACAAAATAGTAAATATTAAACAGTGAATACTCTACTTAATAAGGACCTCGCCTTTCTCAAGTCGGCGTCAATCCACAAAAATATACTTTTTAATCTGGTGAACGTACAATACATAGGTACTTACACCAAAGGTGATAATATATTTAAGATGCTATATACACAAAGAGTTTGGCTCAAATTTAAATTTACATATAAGTGTTCATGGCTTATTTTTCCCCCAAGGTTCCGCCTGCAAGTTTTTCCTTTTCATCTTTGAAAGCAAAAACTAGAAAGTCAAAATAAGATAAAACTATACTCTACAAAAAAGCTACAACATACAGCTTTGGCTTATATAAATAATTCATAGCAGAATGTGTTCAAAAGTACTGTATATAACTTTATATATAGTCTTCAATTCATTAGGGTATTGTTTTCTTTAATATAAAATATACATGAGCTAAAATCCGTTTCTATATTTTTCAAAGGTATGAACGTAAAAACAAATTTGTCAAACATATTCCAATTATAACTTAATATATTAATTTTATTTTGTTAATGTTCTATTTTCTAGGCTAATATTTTCGGAATATTTCATGCGAGTTCTCTATGTCTCTCTCTCACTTGTTAAAAAAATCACTTCTTTGACCCAATACACTTTTTTTTTTTGCACGTGCAAAACAGGTTTTTGTTTTTTTATTTTCTCTAGCATCAGCCCTTCTCCATGCACCCTCTGCAATAGAGACCCATGCCAGGTGGGGTAATATAAAGGTCATTTTATGTACAGTATTGCTTTCTTCTTCCTGCTTTTCTACTGCTCTGCTGCTACAAAGCATTATTTCTTAACTACAAGTAACCATACAGCTTTAATAAAACACACAGGGACGTTACTACAGGCGAGCCCTCTTGGTTTCTGCAATCTAGTGTGGTAGGATTATAATACGGGTACAATGTTTCTTTGCAAAACAGGCTATATCATTAAAACAACAAGTCCAGGTAAGTGCCAGACTAGATCAATACCTACAGGATTGTTCTGTTACGTTTTACCATGGGACATCTGCAGCTATACAAGAAGTTTGTAATAAGTGCCTGATGATTCTGTGTATGCTACACACACTAGCACATATATATGCATGTGAAGATATATATATGCACGTATGTATATACATATAAATATACTTATTTCATGTCCTTATTTATAAATTTAGATATGTCAGGACAGTTCATTTTGAGAACACAAAACTGGAGAGGCAACACTGCGAGTTTATGTCACCCACGTGTCCATCCTCATTCGTTTTACTGACGGACTCTCTCTATCTTCTGAATTCGGCGGCCTTCCCAGCACCACGGGAGAGTGGAAGTCGCTGCGAGGGTCCTCGCGGTCGCTGCCATCGTAGGAGCTGCTGGAGCTGCTGAGGCTGTCGACAGGAGAGCGGCCCAACTCCTGGCGCTGCGGCGGCTGCTGCGGGGGCTGCGGGGGCTGCGGCTGCTGCGGGGGCTGCTGCTGCGGGAACCCCGAGGGAGTGACGCGGTCCCGGGGAGGTGAAATGGGCTCCGATTTGATGTTGATGTTTTGGTTGGTGTTAATGGATAAATTTGAACCCTGAGATATCTGGCTGCCAGTACTGGGAAAAAGAGAACCGAAAGGAGGAAATAAGAAAACATGAGAATGGGAAGGAAAGCGACAGTTCATGCACCTGCTGCGTGGTTCGGCATCCTTGAAGTAAGCATGTAAATAAATGCCACTTCCTGACGTGAAAGAAAGCATCGATTAAAGATCCCAAGTACTTCTATAGACGTTAAAACACAAAGGGCAATAGGCAGCCATTCCAAACACCGAGTTAATCGTGTTGGTGACTTCAGCAAGGAGGCGGGCCTGCAGGGATACGGCACGTCAGCTTCAGGACTGAGCGAAGGGCCACAAAGGATACATACAGAACAACATGGGCACAGAACTGCTGCCAGCGGGCCAACTGGAAAAGCAATGTACGCATTGGGGGCAGAAAAGAAAGCAAAATGTTTTGTGTTGTATATTTCCCAGTGCAGATCATTCACCTTGAAGTGCCCCGCCATGCAGCACTGTGCTATTACAGATCTACTTACACAAGAGAGCTGAGGGTTGCTGGACCGAGATGGTGCTGCTGCCAGGCAGATACCTGCCCTAAAGACAGCATTCCTGGGGAGTTAAATCCCTGCAAGGCAGACAGGTCTGCGCTAGTCAAGGAGTAATCTGAGGGAAGAACAGATAAAAAAGTGTATTAACAGATTTATTTACATGTACTTACATATACATACACATATAAATACAGACAGACAAAGGCTTTCCGCCCTGAACAGCTGAAGGCAGGTGGCCCAAAGGAGCCCACAGGTGAACACTGATACCTGGAGGAAGTCCTCCCAACTTCTGCAGCACCACAGCAGGACACACAGCACCAGCCGCACTCTGCAATTCCTGCCTACGTGCCACTGCCTTACACAGCTGTTTCTAACCTGACGGGTGCAGCCTTCATGCATGCACACACACACTCACACACACATCTTACAAGTATTTGTTTCTGAAGATTTTAGTCTGCAAGGAAATCTCAAAATGAAACAAAAAAGGAAGCATTAAGTCATAGAAAGGAATGGTGTTTCTTGCTCTGAACTTACTGAACAAAACCTGACTGGTTCAGCTCCAGATCAAACCTGTACTTCAGATGGGAGACAGCAATTCCCCAGACACAGTGTGCATCTCCTGGCTGCTGCCTGTGCTACAAAGCATAGTACAGCCCTACAGCCCATCCCCACACCAAGCAGGGAGCAATGCTCATTGCTGCTGGCCCAGCTGCTGAACAGTGAGGGCAGGGACTGGCACAGGGACTCACACCTGTGTGTGTGAGCACCCACAGGGTGCTGGGAGCAAAGGCACTGCAGCTGCGTGTGGATGCAGCCCTACCTTAACACACCGCATTCTCCCTCTTCCCACAACAGTGATTCATTATTTTACATCTGAATAAATGGGCATCTCTGTACCAAATGAACTAATTCACAAAAGAAAAGCATTACTTAGAAATGTAACTTACTTAAATGAGTAATAGGAAAATCAACATGTTCCTGATCACCAGTGTCAGGCTGTTAGTTCTGCCCAGGCTGTAATGCTCAGACAGTTCTCACTTCTCATTCGCACATGAGGAGTTATTTTCATTTTATCATCACCACCCTCTGCTTTTCTTTCAGGTTCGAGAACAAAGCTGCAAATACTTGTCTGCTTTTAATTACTTTGTAACATCGCTTCCTTAAAATAATTTCTGGCATTTAGAGGGTAAGACAAAATGCTGGCAGTCAAACTTACCGCAGGGTAACTAGAAATTCCACTCACTCAAGTATTATTGTCTGATTGCTGTCCTAGCATTGTCCTAAAATGCCAAAACCATTACAGTTTATCTCTCTCAGTCTCCCCCTGCCCATACACCAACTCGTTCCGTGTGCAACATGTCAGGGTTTTCCTCTCATTGCCCTGTAGAGGGAGGCAAATGCAGTGCCAGCAGCCATGCTGCTCAGAGATGCATGGGCAGAGATGCATGAGGACACTGACAATCCTGGCTGCAGCCCAGCAAACTACGCTACCTACGCTGCCTTTCTGTTTCTTCTGAGCTGGCATTTGAACCCAGCAGCTATCTGAGATTTACAAGACAAAAAAAATCCAGCCCTCCAGTGATGAAGACATGGACTCAACCTACAGAGCAACCGCAGCCGTAACAATCAGCAACGTGGATGTAGGTGCGTTGGCAATAAAAATAGGCAACTATTTTGGTTCAAAGTCAAATTTCTTATTTAAGACCCCTGAAAGGCTCTGCCTAATAGATACAATTTCGAAGTACCTGAGAAACACTAAAGGCTAAAGAGCCTTTCACAAAACACAGCATTACCCAAAGGCGGGGGGCTGGTTTTTAGAATAGTTTCCTAGCAGCAACAGCACCTGGCTGCAGTGTGGGACAACATGTTCACTGTGTGCTGCTCCCAAGCACTTGGTGCACAGCACTGCTCCACTTCCCAGCAGCTGCTGCCACACGGCGCTGCCTCCAACCACTGCACAGCACAGAGGGAACAGCTCGACTGCTCAGGGGCAGGAAAACAGCAGCAGTGCTCTGAGCAGGCACAGGAACTGCTGGCTTACTGCACACAGCGATTAAACAAAATGTATGGACCGTCATCGTAGCAGGAATCACAGCCAGGTCTACACGTCCAGTACATTCATGCTGCAGTTTCTAATCTGAAACAAGAAACCAACAACAATTCTTCACTCAGAGCACTGTTACTGCAGCTCCATCCTGTTCATTGGCCTCTCCAGCCCTTTCCCCTCAGGGCAGCAACCACCTGCACAGGTTCCTCCTGCACTCAGCTGCTCCTGCACCAGAAACCTTTGACCCTTTCTGCAGCAGAAACCACTGCTGACTGAACAGTCCCTGTTCAAACCAAACCCCTGCATGCAGTGGGTGCAGGGCAGTGCCTCGAAGGCAAACCAACGCAGAAAGAGTACTAATAGCAGCTAATGGGCACAGTGATAGTGCTGTAGGGAAGGGGACATGAGACCAAAACAGATTCCAGTTGTTGAGCTGACAGATGGCTACAGGTAGGAACTAACAAAACATCCTGAAGTCCTTTAAAGCTTAAAAAAAAGATATCTAAAAACAGCCAATGTATAAAATCCAGCCTTTTTGTCAGGAAAATGATTATGAAGGGATGGCACTCGTTCTGCTCCCTCTTTCAGAAGAGACTCCTGACAGTGCCCATCCCTGCAGAACACAAACACAAAAAAGCCTTTGTTTAACTCCAGTTCTAGCTACTTTCTACATACACGAAATAAAGTTTCTTTGGATTTGCCCTGACCTTTGCACAAGGCCGTGCTTTGTTTCCTGCTCTGCCCTCTTGGGCTTTTTTGCCCAGCAGAGCCTTCTGACGGGAGGAAAAGAGAAGAAGAAAAGACAAAAGGGAAGAGCTCAGGTACCAGCTGCTCAGCCTGAGCTTTCGCTGCCCACAGGACATGAGACAGCTCTGCACAACTGCAAGTGTGCCCTCTCAAAAAGAATACTGCCATGTTTTAAAAAATGTCTTCATTTCTAACACACCATACACTGCCTTTTCTGTTCTTTGGTTTCAGAGCTCAGCAAGCATTACAGACTGCCTCAAATCTCAGTCCACAAGGAATGCTGCACACCACCAGAAGTTTTCTTGCATAAAACAATGTCACCAAAGAAATACATCCATAGACTTATTTGCAGAGTATTTACTATGACTGGATTTAATTCTGCTTGGAGTATATACATAATAAGTGAAAGCCTACCTAGTAAGACTTCAATGCTACTATTGCTGACACTACACTCCCCAGGTCAGAAATTCCTGTTGTAACAGATATTATAGCATTTACATTTGAATGTCCTAGCTAGATCACACCTAAAAAGAACAGCACATTGGGCAACTATTTCCTTTGCTTTTCCACTTGCTTTTAAGCAGCAGCTAACTTAACTCAGACCTAAACTCTTACACTTGTCTGCAATGCAGTGTCTCTGTAAGCGCATTTGGAAATTGAACTATGCATCATAGACCAGCCCAAGTCCATCAGGTGTGGCCTATCAAGGAAATGATTATAAAAAACTCCCTTTCCTGTTGCATACAGGGTCTGTGACAAGTACAGAACCTCAAGAGCAGGCTGAGTTAACTCCGCTGACGTGGAGACAAAGCAGGAGGCACCACAGTCTGAGCTACATTCCGAATGGACAAACCGACTGTCACGTTACCAAATTATCTGAATCACACTTTGGATAAAAAAGGAGTTTTGAAGTCCTTCAGACACTCCCAGTGATGAAATGCTGACTGTGCCCACCACCAACTCCCCGCCTCGCTCTGGAGAACGCAGCCAAAGAGGAAGGGGCTGCTTCTTGAGAACTGGAAGTCCTCTCTGAATCCAGCTCCCTCGTGCCACGGGAATTCAGCAGAGAGCACGGCTCAGCACGCCCTGAAGTAGCAGCACTGTGTCAGTGTGAGGTTGTCACATCACAGATGGACATTGAGAACAGCACAGCAATAAGGAAATGCATTCATTGTGTCTCTGCCTGCATTCAGCTGTGCACAACTTGACTGAAAGCTTCTTCCGTCTGTAAGTCCCAACATTGACACATTCTACATTCAGAAGGCTCATTTCTGGATGAATAAAAGCCTTCATTTCAACTGAGCAGCAAAATAAAGCCAAGGGTCACAGGAATGCAAATTTTCTGGGCTTATGAATCACAAAACCTGGTGCATGTGAGGAATCAAGGCACGCACAATGCTTACCAGTGTTGTAGGCAGTGGGCATGGCCGAGTACACGAGTCCCTGCGGCGGCAAGCTGGGAGTTGTCACTGACACCACGGGGGTGGCGAGGGGCTGCGTGGACTGAGAACTACTTATCCTTTGGGTATTCTATAAACGATGAAAAATAACAGCATGCCTTGTGATATCAGTCAGAGCAACAGAAACTTACGTGCTAATAGAAAAACAGCACTCAAATAAAATGTGTCACTTTGCTTTGTGTTTTAATTAGCAATGCTTATCTTTCGTCAGGATGGATTTTATAAATGAACCTCAACATTTCAAGACTCAACCAGAAACGATCTCAGCAAACAGAAATGAAAAAGGTAAGACTCACTGGTCCCCTCCTGAGCATGCACATCTCAACAGTGTTCATTTCAGCTGAAGGACAAGAACCAACGCACTTTCTTAGGGATACATACAATTTTCAGAAGTTCTTAAGTGACTGAAGGGGCTCATGCCTTATTTTTGAAGAGGATCTAACGCAGATGGCAAGGTGCAGTTCCAGAGGGAACGGTTTCCAGCTGTTAATCTGACCCGCATCTCAGCTGCCAGCTCTGACCCTGTGCTAACTACACCTGCCCTGACAGCAACGCGGCGATGGCATACGTTTCTGTTGGTAAGACCTTGGCCAGGAAACAATCTGCTGTTCCCATGGTTGCTGAGAAAGCGGCGAAGCACTTGTTATAGTGCAGATACGTTTCAAAGCAAATGACATTTGAGTTAATGCAGAACAACTGTGCCTTCTGACAGGAAAAACAGCCGAATTCCATAGTCTCACATTATCTGTTCTCGCTGTAGGCGTGAGCAGTCTTTCTTTGCCATATACTGGAGTGAACATCTGTAGCAAACATATCACTCACATTAAGCTCTTCAACAAAATTTGCTGTTTAGAAAACCTTACGTTAAATATTGCGCTGAATGCCAGCAGACAGCAAAGTGCTCTGTCACAGACACACAGCTCTCCATGGATGCAATGCTGTGGGGTTTCTTTTTAAGCAAGAGATGCTTCATTTTACTGATAGAGCTCCTAACTTCCCTTTCCTTGCACTTCGTATTTCTACATTCTCAAAGAACATTCCCCATTAAGGGAGCTGGAGTTCACGCATTTTTAAGGCTATTGCCTGGAGGCCTGTATCTCCCATATTCCTGAAAAAATGTATCTGCTACAGAAATGGTGGGATTTTTGTCTCTGGTAGAGTTTCACTTCCTAGCTTTAGAAAAGTATGCTGCAGCTAGATATTAAAATCAGTGTAGCACAGCCTTCCAGTGGCTGCCATGCCATGCCTGGCCCCTAACCCTCCAGCACTGCAGGAGGGCCCCGAGCCCCACAGCCTCTGGGATCTGTTCCACTTCCCAGGTTCCAAAGCCCTGAAACCACAAAGTGAGTCCCACTGATTTTCTGTACAATTTATCCTTCTAAATCACTTAGGGACTTCTGAAAATCTCCACTAGACCGAGTTTATCTGGCCCTAAGATATGTTATTAGAGCAGATTTTTGTCTGTCAGGAATTGACCTTTTTACAAAGCTTTCTTGGATGGCAGCCTATAAAGTTGGGATTACTGCATAATGGAAAAGTTAGAGGAGTACACTGGGAAACAATCCAGGCCAAAGGATTTCCCCATGGGACTTTTTTGCTTTTCTGAGTGGATAATAAAGGTGGTTTTCAGAGGCGGTTTATTTCTGAGTTACTCTGCCACACAAAGGCACTGAGCTGTATCTGGATGTATCCAGCACTCGTTGCTCTTGCAGAGTCAGCCCGTTCCTTAAGCTGTGCACAGGACAGGGGACAGGCAGAGCTGGATGCTTCACACTACCATTTCTGCGCTCCACCTTCCGTGTTCGGTTCCAAGCAGACCGAATATGCGCTCACAGCTGCGATGTGGAGCTGCTGTCTGGCACTACGTCAGCATCAGAAAGATGCACAGCAGGAGCGATTCCCTTACAGGTGCTCTACATACTGCCAAGAGCTTGCAAGGAAGGCGTTGCCGTTTCTCTGTGCCCCCAGCAGCCCGTGGCACAGCCGCTAGAGGGCCCGCTCTCCATGCAGCACCCGCACACCAGCCCTCCTCAGAGCGCATCATTTCACATCGCAAGGGGTGCAGCAATTCTAGCAGGAGAATGCCTTAATTCAATTGCCTTTGCACAAATCTGATTTCTGACATTTATGCAATGCTATTTTGATTAAGAGTTCCTATGTTGAATTAAAGCTCTCTCTCTTGCGCTGGAAACAGACACTCCTTACGAAGGTGAGAAGATGGAGGGGAACTGCTCTGCTAACAAGGCAGCCCAATGGAACTTATCAACTATCACACTGGATTTCAAAAACACATTTCCCCTTACTTTTCTATATCTATTGCTTATGTGTAAGGAAAAAAACAACCAAAAGCATGCATGCATTAAGAAACGTATCTACGTCACTACATTTTCCATGCTTTCATGCAATTAGAGCCTCCTGTTAGCAACAGGTCCATGTTGGAAACCAGATCAAGTCGTACACTATGCAGAGCTTTAGGGCTGCACTGTGATGCAGCACCTCCTGCACGCTTTGTGCTACGGCAGCTGAACAATTTGCAAATTGCTCTAAAAATAAGTTACAAATTATTGCAGCCTTACGTTATTTTCCAGACAGAATGCCAAATGTCAAAACCTTTTGGGAAAAAAAATAGCAAAACACAAATCCCAGGAGTTTCCTTTCAAAAACAAAGTATCGTTCCACTGGAAAAAAGGTAGGATAATAGGTTTTGCAATTCTCCATTCCTTTTGGTAAACAGGGAACACCCCTGTGGTTTGATAATCTCACGCAGGATGAAATAATGCTAAACTCAAAAAGGTGACCTCATCAGCAATGATATCATCTCCATGCAATAAGTAATACACAGCACACTTGTGTTACTATCTGAAAGCGTCAGGATTGAAGCCACCTTCTAAAAATACTGCAACAATTTAGGGGATAAGTGGTTGTTTATGTTTCATAAAACAAAGCACATCAAACATGCTATACACATGGACAGTTACTCTGCAAGGCTCTTTTCCAATGTTCCCTCCAAGAAAAACAGAAATCGTTTCAGAAAAAAAAAATTTACAAATGGAAAGTGCTCAACTTTGGATGTGAATTCAACTTGAATTGGTCCATTTTTAAGTCTGATAAACAATTGCATTTCAATCTGCTACCAAGGGAACACTGGAATTATTTAAAACACGTAATGAAACTACAGTTAAACAGAACTGTAGTAAAAAGTTGCTGTCTTGCTGTGTCTCATCAAACAGGAGCCCAGACTCACCAACTCCAATTCATCCTCCTCCGTCTGTACTCAGCAAACAAGAGGGATAACACAGTTACTAACAATAGCATTGCTTTCAAAGATGAAAGAAAAAGTCACGTTTGTGCTTTACATTTTTATTCATGTCAATTAATAATGCGAATTTGCCTCCTGCCTGTGAATAATGCTGGCAGGAAGGACGGCACGTAATGCAGGTCGCTTGATAAGAAATACTGTACCAAAGACATACTTTGGCAAAACTAAAGCAGAAAAAGTAATAAAAGCAAGAACACAACTACACATTGACATCATATGTAAGTATGCAACACAGCTGTTTCTGGCTGCGTTGATGCCATACACAGTGAGCAAACTAACCAAATATTTCTCACATACAATCACTGTGCAATCCCAGCACCTCTAAGAATTCTCCTTCCAAATTCCTCAGAAAGCCAAAAACTATGTGGAATTTTATGTCATTCCTGACAGCAGCACAGTAAGTGGGTACTGTGCACTTCTAACAGTAGAACTGCACCAACACAACGCTCTTTTTGTACCTAATTCTAATTATTTTAAAAATGATTTTCACTTTAAAATCTATCTAGTGCATTTCCTGTCCTCCACACTTAGTTTTCCTAAAAAAACCCTCAGCTTTACGAATCATTACTCCAAACATAACTGTAGCTTTTGTTATTTGGATTAATTTTGTATTATTCATCGTGAATACCAGTACAAATGTAAGCACTTGTGGTATCTTAAAGACAAAAACAAATTATTTAGAGAGCACTTCTGTTGCTTATATCCTGCTTCTCTTGGTTATGGTTCGTTCTTCCATACACAGAAAAGAAAGAACACCCATATCAATGTTCAAGAATTCTACGTGACAGGGAAAGACCAAAAGGATTTGGTCAGCCAAATGAAAGGAGGAATAGAACAACTCTTCCTGACAGACCTGTTCTGCCCTCAGTGCTGTGGTTGCTTCATGCCTGACTCAGTACTTGATGCTACACGAAACCCAGGCTGAGCAAACATTATTACCAACATGCCAAGCTGCATAATAGTATTGAAAGGTACACAAATAGGGCCTAGGACTGATCCTCATCACCCTTTCATGTCTCCATTGAAGATGGGATGCCCAGCATCACACACTGTGCCACACAGGTTGCACTCCAGTACGTCACACTGAACAGGAGTTTTTCTCAGACCATCATTACCACTGAAGCTATGTTTTGTATCCCACAGACATTACAATCCAGGAAAAACAGGTACAAATTTGCTTTGGAGCATGTTAATGGAGTTTGTATTAGCAATAAAATGAGCTATTCCTGCACAGAATAGTGCATAAGCCCTCTTAAAACCCACATCCTCCAAACCAGTTAAGTTCTCAGTGCCAAGTCAGTGAGGCATCAAAACAAAATCCAAATCTAAATCTCTAGGATTGCTCTCTTAACCATGTTTAGGTCAGATTGCCAGCTTACGCTTTAGAAAAAAAGCTTCTCTATTACTGTAACCTACAGTCACAGATGAGACAGTGTCTTCCTATGCGTGTGGGCAAAAGAAGTCGTGTTGACCCCAAATAAAACTAGCTCCAGAACAGATGTTTTAACTTACCAGCGGTGGCATCATACCCTTGCTGGAGGGTGGGATGACGACACGGAGGTCCGGTTTGCGATTGTTCATTCCAAGATTACCTCCTCCAGGTGGAGGTGGAGACTTTGTAGGCATGACTTTGCCTAAGCCATTCCCACCGCCAGCAGTGCCGAGCAGGCTTGGTGAAGCTCGAGAATTCACAAACCCATTTCCTGAAAAACAAACGTACCTCAGGACACACATACCTCGAGAGCAGGAGCCACAGCAAATCGTGGTGTGTGCACAAATTACGTAATCTTTCTTTCATAAAACTTCCAGTGCAAACTTCTCACAAGAGGAATAGCACAGAGTAACCAAACAAAAGGCACTGCACCCAGAAGATCAATACATAAAGCTGGTATTACCTTAAGGGCTCTGCATGGCAGCTTAAATACTGAGAACAACTACTGTTGCTTCTAATAACATATGTTGGTTTTGGTCTTTCCTTTTTCCAAGCTGAATTCTCAAGACAGTGAGCTTCTGCACAGCCTCACTGCACCCTTACTCCCACTCCACACAGAGCACCAACTATACAAGATTGCTGTCTCTGAGAGTAAGTCTCCATTTCTACAATGGATTCTACAAATACATTTAGGATCTGCAGGATTTCCGTTCCTACTCAACAATGAAATTAATTTCAAGTTGCAGTAACATACGTTGTCTGGTTAGCATAAGTGGTAATGATAAGGAGAACAAATTCTTTCCATTTAAATTCATTCTGAGCTCTGGGCACAGATATACGTGTTGCTCATGTCCAGTGATTGATTTTACACAGGTCCCTACCCCTTATGCTGGTGTGCACAGTGAAGGACAATTAGATGAGCCCCATCCTACATACAGGTCCTGACTTCAGCACTGCAGTCTCCAGCAACTGACTGTGCTCAGCACACAGCCTTGAGTCTATACTCTGATCAGAAGAAAGTAACACAATACTGAAACAATTCAGTGCACAGTACTGCATTTTCCTGTAGCAATAGGAGAACATGTCACGTTCTCTATGGCATATTTGTCAGAATTTTTTTTAGGCCACCATATAAATGATTTTACCAGACTTATTCCAACAACTCCCCAGATACCCACACCTTATTCAGCTGCAAAGGAAAAGCGTTAAGCAACAGGATTTTACAGCAGGGAGCTCTATAGCTCACACTACCGAAGTTGTGTGTGCATGTATAAACAAATACAATTCATAATAACATCATGTTTATACTAACATTCCAGTTCTGAAAGCGGCCTTTATAGTCACCGTCCAGGGGAAGTCTATTACACAAAGTTCACTGTGTGGGAAATTCTCTTCTAACAGCCTGTAGTGCCACGCTGGCATGAATTTTGTATTATTATTCTAATTTAAATAGGCCCCTATGCCCAATCCAATTTTATTACATTAAATACATGTTAATCTAAAAGCAATTAAAATAAGAAAGATATCAGTGTCACATTGTACCTTCTTCAGTAAAATTCCTAATGCATTTTACAGCAAGGATGAAGAACAGTAACTATCAGTAGGACAGCACAACATTTAATGAAGGTGATACTGAGCTCATCTGTGTCAAGAACCCAGCAGTGAATTCAGCAGGCTGCTAATGAGAGAGCCTCTCCTGTTACCCCAATCCTTAATACAGGGGGGAACTGTCAAATGCAGTCCTCATCTTTTCCCTACCTGCTATCAGTTGAACCTTATATATTACTTTCATCAGTTCAGCAGTAGAAACAGCAAAGATTAATGTAAGAATAACAAAATCCTTATGCTGATGTGAAGATAGAATCACAGAATCAGCAAGGTTGGCAAAGATCTCCAAGATCATCCAATCCAACCGTCCACCCATGGTCAATATTTCCCACTGAACTAAAGATGTCCTATTGAGTTTTATAGAGGTCTTTTGGAAAGTAGGGCACTGCTAAATATTTTCCAAGAAAAAACAAAATGGTTGGGGTGAACTGATCTAAAGTTTGCAAGCACAATTGTTGTCCACATGTCACTAAGCAGTAAATTCACAACTTACAAGTGAGGATTTCAAATTAGACTTCGTTGCTCTGTGGATTTCCTACTGTGCCAAATGCCTGACCATACATGGATGATCTGATTGCTCCTTTATTTCCAAGGCTCATAGCACAAGGACGAGCTTTTCTAATGTAGTACTTTCCTGAAGCACTTTTAGGGGACATAGGCGAATCAGTTCTTTCTGAGCACTGTACCATCTTACTCAGAAGACAGGTAGGAAAGACGGGATACAATGATAGCTGCAAGAAAAAGCTTTTTGTGGGAGCATTCTTCCTCCGTAACCACAGCAAAAACCTATTTCACGGTTAAAGTTTCTATGTTCTTCAACAGAAAATAACAGAATTTCTTGGGATGCTTCAAGGTTAGAAATAAAATTAAGCTAAAGAGGCTGGGAAGTTTGCTTAGACTGGACAATACAAAGTAGAGCTCTATAGTAGGAGAAAATTGGCAACTTTTCATCATGAGTTAGAAGAGACTTGCAGGAGCTCCAGACAAAAAAAAAAAAAACAAACAACAAAAAACAACCCAACCACAGACACAGAGAAACCAAATCCACACAGAATTGGTTTATTTCCTAATTGCTGTGGCAGGTGTATGGGTTGCTTCATGTGGTAGGACATAAGAACGAAGCACAAGAGCATACAAAACAAGTACAGGGCAATTCCAATGTTATGTTGTAAAAGATAGGTCACGCAGACAAAGAAATCATAAAAATAGAAGTTCTGCACTACCTCTGAGGTATCTGAAACTGTGGGACACCTTTATTAAATAGATGCATCGATACCTATCCATTATAAATGAGCGTACACATTAGCTATGAAAAGCCCACACCGCATCAGGTCACAAAGCAAATCTCCCCAAAGGACTGAGCAGAAGCTAAGCAGGTCAGGAAAAAGATGCAAGGGAAGAGAAATTATTTGAAAACAGGCACACTTGTATCTAACTGTATCTAACACATTGTTACAGCACCCTCCATTTCATAAAAAATGACAGCGCGTTTAAAGACCTTACCGTGCTAAAAGAGTTGGTGTTTGAATCTAATAATAAATAGAATGTTATCACTCAGTATGCTGTCAGTACTACTACATGCAATGCTGTGGTGCTCCACATTGCACTTCAAGCCTCAGAACAATACATCTCTTTGGAACAATGGAGCTCTGTATCACATTTTGGTCTAGCCTGTAACTCCATTTCCTGTCCTCTGTTTTCAAGTATTTTGGTAGCTCATGTGTTAAAGCTGGACAGTGTCTTTCTTCCACACCCAATACAGTCATTTCCTGCAACCCTTATTACAAGGCTCTGCCAATCCTTCAGAAACATTTCATGCTTTTAACAGTGCTGTCAAAAACAACAAACTCTGTGCCATTGCCTCCTCCAGGCAGTCTGACTCGAGCAGCAGGGCAGAGCCGAGCATTTGTTCTGTCAAATGGCTGAGCACTTCTTAAAAACAGAAAACAAGCGCTTAGAAAAAATATGTATTAAGAATGGGAAAAATGGCAGCAGTGTACAACAGTACGGGTATTGACCTAAGAGAAGCATTTTGCTAAAACTTCTTTTTCTTCTCTTTAGCAAACACTTAAGTATTCATACCTACAACTTGAAGAACCAGATGCTGTGGCTGCAGGAAGACTGTAGAATATTCATTTCTAGTATGAAACTTTAAGCATTTTTTGTTGCTGTTGAAGATCTAATAAGAAAATTAAATTAAAAGCTAAGAGTGAGAGGATAACGAAAAGCACAGCATTTCTTGGAATAAGGTCAGGAGCCAGAAAACGATAACCATTACAGCATGATGCAACTCCTCGGCACTCCGCCAAACCAAGGCTGTAATGCCCCCATAAATTCTGCTCAAATTTTGTATCATGCAGAAATTTTATCCACCACATCCAATATACACCTTCCCCAAATACAATTATTTTAAATTTAAAAACCAAACTGAAAATGGAAGCAGAATATAATTCCCTATGCACGCATAAATTCAGACTACTGCTTTTATTTCCATTGCAAGAGTTTTATTTAACTGATTTTTAAGCACAACTATAAGCGCATTTTCAAGACACGTTTTTGGAAAACAGACACCCATGCAAAGATAAGCTCCCAATCCTAGAAATCATTTTAAACAGATTTTAAAATTCACACTTCAGTGAATTGCTGTGATAATAAGCATGGCCACTGTGCATGAGCCCACTTCTTCTTTAGCCTTCTTTCCTAAGCCTAAGTTTTAAAATCCAGCTACTTCAACAAGAACTGAACCCCCTGCCTTCAGAAACGTAATGCAGCTTAATCTCATTTATAGTCCTCCAGCCCAAGATGAAGCATTCAATTACACGAGCCAGACTCATATATCACTGTACAAATCACATCAGCTGAAACAATGAGCACACGTGGCTGGAAAGCACTCCATGTTCTTATTAATACTCAAGGAATAAATTACAGTCGTTGATGCTATTAATCTTTTCTTGTGGTTCACCTCTGGAGAAACTAAATGGCTGCATATAGTTCTGAAAAATAATCATGGACAAGGAGTGAAATAACGTCAGATTAAGCAAAAATAAAAATGGTAGCAAATGAATAGATACACAAGTGACATCATGTAACCTGACAAAAGTCACATAAATAGGAGTAAACTGAAAAGTACTTTTGCAAACACTGAACCACTACACCTACAGAACACCAGAAAAGTGCTCACACACGAGACTTGGGTTGGGGATCGAGTTTTGAAACCAAATCTAACAATTGCATTTCTACTTGCAGTAGCTACCTCAGTTTGCATGCCTAAATGTGACAGCTTTAAGCAGGAATTAAAATAAAACTACAACAAACAACCCACAGCTGCAGCTCACACCACTTTCAGCTTTGCATAGAGATCTCTGCTGATGCCACCCTAATTTTATAACTCCACCTTAGTTCTCTGCTGCCTTTGGGAAGGCTGTATTGCGACATTCCAAGGAAGCTGAAGTTAATCTATTTCCACAGATCTTCAAAGATCAATCCTTCAGATAATACTATGGACAGAATTAAAGCATACCTTTGACAGCAGTCAGTCTTTGAAACATGTACAATTTATACTTCTAATGGCAGTACTTTAGATATTAAAATGCAGCAAAAAAGACACACCATATTGCCAAGGAAATGCACTCTAGCAAAACTGAAGGGCAAAACGTTTTTTAAGACTCAGCCTTAGAAAGGTTGCTGGATTTTCCTTTTTCCTGAAGTTAAATGCAAGGATAAGAGAGAACTTTCAAGAATATTTAGAGTTTAAATAGCCATCTTCAAGATAATGGTTGTTTATTCAGAATGCAGCAACAAAATTAAAACGAGCACATTGCTTTTGTATCTAAATGTTATCCAACTGCCTGAGAAAATACAGCAGTGGGAATGAGACAGATGCCCTCTAGGTCATTTCCAAACTACACAATTTACAGTTAATGAAATCAGAGTTCTGCTTTCTGAATCTGTTGATTTCTATACATCTACATAAAACCACGGAAAGAACAGAAGCCAGAAATGCTGTGTTCAGAACTGCTGAGGCCACGTGCTGCAGCATCCTGAGCAAACTGACATTACAGCAATGCTGAGACTTCATACGGATCTGCCGCTACTCTCAAACTCAGATGGGAGATGAACAATTTGTCATACACGTGGCAAATTGTACCCAGAATTGTATTATATGTCCTAGAAAATCAGAAATTATGGTAAGATACTCTGACATTTCAATTTTAAAAGTCCATGGGTAATTCAGGGGCTGAGCTGACCGCATGCTGATGGGGCATTTTGCTACAACTGAAAAAACCTAAATGCTTTCTTCTACCAACATGTTTTTCCAAGCCAATTTCAGCCCATCATTTCCTGTGAACTGATCTAATGAGATGATGATGGATGCATCAAACTTTGTTCTGTGCTGATAAGCAGATCTGTGCCTAGCAAAGGAGACGGGTTCAGCGAACCAGCAGGTCTGCAGTCCACTCTCAGTAGTCCTCCTCGAGCAGAGCTTGGAAGCTGCAAGCTGGAAGGGTAAACAGGCTGCTCTCAGTGTTCTCCAGGCATCCTTCAACTTCTTCCTTAGAGAAGGGTGAAACACTGACTTGTATTTACCCAGGTAACCCTGAAGATCAGAGCAAGGCAAAATATTATGCCAACACTATTGAGATTACAGAGCAAGAACCTCTGTCTACTGCATTTTGCATTACTTGCCATCACTTCCAATACAAGCTAAGAAGTGAGGAACTTTGCCCAGTGAAAGACCACCTCTGACAGATACTGCCTGTCACACGAAGAGGATGTGCCGCAGATAAAGTAGTAATGTGCTCAAGGTTTACAGCTATTTTCCTTGGGCAAAGCAGTGCTGTGCTGTTTATCTGGCACATACGATATGTAGGTTGCTCCAAAAGTAATGCCTCCTAGTTACTTCCATGGAAACAACAACAGACACAAAGAATGCAATAACACTACACAATAGAGCTAATTCTCAGCTACAAAATGCTATTTTTCAACACAGTCACCATCACAGCTGTGCATTATCACCAGCAATGAACAACAGCCTGCATACCATGCTCATAAAAATGTGCACCAGTGGAGGAGACCCAGTGCTGCTGTTGCCACTGCTGAAAGGCACCACCCACCACTTCTCTGCACTACAGACACTGTTTGGTCTCCACAAATTCTCAGCAAGTGCTGATGAATGTCAATGGGTGCCATTTTTCCTCATGGAAGAATTCAATTCCATCCTTTTGCTTCATCCCTCTTCCATGTCAGATTCCATTTTGTCACACAGCTCCTCTGCCATCCCACCAACATCTTTCTCTGACAAACAGGAAGCATTAATTTTGGAGCAGTCCTCACATAAATTGGTGAATCTGGGTGTTAGGTAGAGGAAGAAGAACACGATTCCTTAAGGAAAAGATTGATAGCACCAATCCAATTTAAAGCTAAACCACTGCAAGGGTTTTTTTCAGAGTTAGTTGTATACTTCTCATTGGGTGCTCTTTCATTTAGTAAGCAAAACATGAAGAGAAATGTATGCACAGGAAGCTGTTTTATTATTGATGCCTTTTGGTGCGTGCTTAAGAACTGCAGCATAAGTCATTTGACTTAACAGACTTGTGAAAGGTCAGTCTGACTGTTTCATCCTCAAACACATAGAAATGGTGTCCTAGTCAGACAAGCCCTCGAGTTAAAGTGAACCATTTTGCTGGCGTGGCCTTTCACACTTCCCTGTCTTGATCCCCTCCTGAACTGCAAGGCAGTTCACAGGTGTAAGCAAACTGTCAATGCACCTCTGCATAATCCTTCCTGGTGTCATGACACCATGATCAAAGACGACACATGATCTTAGGCTGGCTCTCAGTAGGGATCCAGTAGCTCACAAGACACAGCTGTTCAGGCAATTATATTCTTCAGCTCTAGTCCAAAGAAATCCAATACACCCAAAGTTACTTCGTATGCTCAGAATCTGAAGATCAGTGAGGACATGACATAAGATAGATCCGGAATGAAGAGGAGAAAGTCAGTACTCAGGATAACTCTCTCTTACCCATTCTTTCTGATGACAGAATTGTAAAAGGCAAGATAATTTCCCACATGAACTGGGTTCATTACTGACTGGAAGGGCTACTTCACTGACAAAGATACTTGTAAAAAGATATCATGTCCCTGCATTATAAAAACTCTCCAGTTCCAACAGCTCCTTCAGAAGCACCCATTACTGGGAAGTTCTTCAGGAGCTCACCATAGTTCAAAGGTATCAGGGTTACTTTGGCATGCAGCCCAGGCAATGAAGGCCACAGTCCTAACGGGCCGCTCTGGTATTTTGCATGGTTACAGCTCAATGCCTCACAAGAAAGGTGTGGGAGCAGAAAGTAGAAAAGGGCCAACGCTGGTACTTCTTCTAAGGTTTTCCAAATTCTTACAGTCATTAAGAATAGGGCAAATTCAATAGCACTGAACTTTGCTGGCAAATACCACCAAATCTTCTGGAACATAGTAAGGCAGACAACCTTATGATAAACATGAAGGTGATCTGTCCATCAAGTGTCCTTTCAGTTTTAGACCAAAGAATTTCTCCCCACATTTGGACATTCAGAGCAAGTGATGATATACTTTGGCTAACAGGAACCACAGACTTTTGAGAAGAAGGATACAGACATGCAGCATGTGTTCAAACTGTGATAACACTGATAACAAACAGCAAACTGTACACATCCTGGGGATCCAGGAGTCCTGAAGCATATTAGATGTCCGTCATAAACTGAACAGGGTTAGTGCTGGCTACTGGCAATACCATCATAAAAATTCTAGCTGCACAATATTTAATCAACAACAAAAAGCTTTGCTCAAAAGCAAAGACTCAAAATGTAGGATCTTTTTCCTTCTCTCAAAACTTGCTAAGTGAAAAGGATCTGCTGAAGTTTTCACATGATGGGTTAACTTAAAAAAAAAAAAGCTCAAAAAATGTAAAATAGATTTCTCAGAGTTATGACAGCTGCATGCAAAATGATCACAAAATTTTCTGTTCTAACCATAAAAAGCCACCTACCAATCTTCGCTACAACACACAGATATTTTTATTCATCAGAAAAAGTTCCTTTCCACAGAAGAACTGTTGTTGGCAGATTGACTGTTAAAGTAAATCATCTATTCTAATCAAGATGCATAGGATATGAGGGAAAAAAAAGTTTCTCATGTGAATTAAATGAGCCATTTTATGCAAGATTTTACCATGAACTACTTCCCAAGATAACCTCTACTTGTTTCTCACTCAGAGACATAAATGTGTAAGCATCTTTCAATTAAAAGAGAGCATAATCAATGCTCAAAACTTCCTAACGGAGACTCAGAGCTGCTTTTCCCTTTGTTTTGATCACCGAATCGCTGAGGTTGGAAAGACCTCCAAGATCACCTGGTGCAACTGTTTGCAGAGAATATCAGGAAATGTGGATACTGTGAGTCCCACACCTTGATCTTTGGCATCTCTACAGAGAGACCAAAAATTAACACGACCTTTCACAGCTATATCTATACCAGAATTCTCCACTCTTGGCAAGAATGAATAAATTTAAAAAAAAGAAAAAAGAAAAAAGAAAAAAAAGGAAATGCATTTTGTTTAAAGTGAATTCTACAGTAAATATAACAACAAACTAGAACCACTGTTTTATGCAGATATTAACTTGAAGTATACTCTTAATAAGCAGCAGCCAAGGCTCAGTCTATTTATGCATGCATCTCAATTTTGTTTGCAACTCAATTTTGTTTATGCAACTGAGAGGTTACTGTGCACCTGACAGTACCTGAAGAAAGTCCTGCCACATTCTAGTGGACTGTGGAGCTCCAACAACTTTACAGACCCTGTAATTTAGTACTGCGGTACTAACGAGGTATCTGCTTTTTGCTAGCGGTACTTCTTACAGATTTTCCACTGTTCTTATATAGCCACAACTCCTATTTAAATGAAAATCTTTCTAGAAATGAGTGGGTATGTGTGTAACATTTTGGGTGTGATGTTCTGGAAAGCAAGAGATAAATGATGCATTTTGACTTTTCACATAAACTATTAATAAATGCAAGAAGGAAAGCATTTCTACTGCATTAAATTTGTTCACCAAGCGCTGGTATTTCCCTCGTTTAATACCCCATAGCAAGTGCTGTAAATAACTGTCTTATTTTCTTATTAACAGGAGTCTTAAACCTGCAGCCACTGTCACTAAAGCTTGATTTTGGAAAAGATTACTGCAGTGTCTTGATAATAAACTTCCTCTGACTAGAGAGTCACAGAACTGTAGGGGCTGGAAAGGACCTTCAGAGACCATCAAGTCAAGCCTTTCCGCAAAGCAGGTCCCCTCCAGCAGCTGCACAGGTTAAGTGTCCAGGTAGGTCTTGAATATCTCCAGAGAAGGAGACACCACAACTGCCCTTGGCAGCCTGTGCCAGTGCTCCGTCACCCTCACTGTAAAGATGTTCCTTCACATATTGGTGCAGAACTTCCTATGCTCCCAGAAACACTACAGAAATTAAACGTGTGACCTCCACAGGTTCTAAAAATAATTGTTTTTTCCTACCGTTAAAATGTTACTCAATGGAAGCCATACTTAAATATTTATTTGCTGCATATAGCCAAAGAATGGAGAAAGAACGGAAAGTCAATCCCATGCTTTCAGCATGTAGTTGCAGCTTTTTTATTTATAAATCCTATCAACTGAGTTTATCTTCAAAGAACTTTTTCTCAAGTGCCACATTAAGTAACCAGTGGGCAAATACTGGAAGGTCAAGAGATGCTCCTCTCATTTCTTGCCATGAACATTTATCGAAGACAGCTATAAGTGCTTCCAAAATTGGCTCTCAGTTACCAAGACATCTCAAGGAGTGGAAGCAATATGAAGAAGGTGGGTGAGCTATCATTCATTCAGTTTATCTGTAAAATTCAGTGGCTGCCTGATCACTATCAGAGTATTAAATTTTGTCTAGGCAAGACAAAGATTTATTTACCTGAAAAACCGCTATTATATCAATTTACTGAAGACCAAAAAATACTGTGAATTTGATTATTTGGCAAGGTCTCTAATTCATATTTGAAAGAAATGCTGATCATCTTCCAAAATTAAAACTGAACCTTGCTATTGTTTTCCAAGCTGTTTTTGTCCAACAGCTAGAAAATAATTAGCAAGATATACATAGCAATACAAACAACATAGTCTGAATTTTCGTCATTTTGATAGGCACCAGAACCAGCATCAAGCACCTAGATCTTCAGAACACAGCTAGTTTAGTAAGCACAGAGAATTTTAAATAAAGGAAAAAAAAAGGGGGGGGGAAATAACTCTCAAGCATGCTGTAATCCCACTTGTAGGGAAAAAAAAAAAGCAAGAGCAGCAAACAACTAAAAACAACTGCAGTAAAAAAAATGTGAATTATCACTGAAGTAGAAAAAGCATGAGGGTTAAAATGAGGGTTAAAGGTCTGATAAAAAAAATTACAAAACTCACTAATTACAAGGCAATTTAATAACTACGTCTTTTGCTTTTCCTTAACCAAATGGAATCAAAATGAAAAAACTGCTTCTGAATAAGTGTGCAAACTGAAACCACGCTACTATTTTTCAGCACAAACACGATACCACACTTACCAACTGGACTGGTACCAGCTCCATTTGGCACTGTGAGGTCAGTTGTCCCCAGCATTCCACCTAAAAAAAAACATTGGAAAAAAAAATTGTGGGTTGTTTTGTTTGTTTGTTTGTTAATAAAAATATAAAGAAGGGTGAAAAAGGGAAAGCACCAAGGTACTGAAATCCTACCAGCATTGCCAGTACTCGGTGGTCTCTGCGGGGCCCCAGGTGATACGTTCCGATGCAGGGTGGTCTGAGGTGGGGAGAGCATGGTCGTGTCTGTTAATGATGAGCTGGCTGCCAGTGATGGGGATACGAGGGAACTCCCTGGGTTACTGTAGGTTAAAGTGTTGGGGTTGGACACTGGAACTGTAACCGACATGGAGAAGTTCTGAGCAGGCAAGCCGGGCTGGAGGAAAGAAAGCAAAGAACACACAAGACAAGATTAGCATTAACTATATTCACAAACACAGCACATTATAAAAAATACACATTACAAGTTTGCCAACAATTATAAGAGTTAATTATGTTAGTTTTGAAACTCTAATTCATTAATCATACAATCTGAAAACATCCATTTGTTGCAGTCTGGTGTTGAATTATAATACGTCAAAAATACAGTTCCAGAAGAATTACTCATAAACTTATCAAAACACTGAGAGGAAATTAACATACAAAAACCTGAAGATATTCATATAGCTCAGAAATACAATAAATTCACCAGTTAATTTGGATTATTACAAAGCCATAACAAGATAAATATGTTGATGAATCGACAAACTGTTACATCTTCAAAATGTAAGCATAAACATGCACATTGTAAAAAGTTATAAGACAAAAAAGAATCAATTAGTAATAACATTTGCTACTAACAATCTTGCCAAAATATTGCTACTAATTCCTAAAACCTTTTTTCAACACGCCAAAAATTCATAAGTTCATAAATTTACAAACTTCAGTAATTTGAATTTAACCAACTTTGATTGTCGTTTTCTGAGACGTGTTCTGCAAAACTCTGCTTGCATAACCACTCCATTTTCTTGCTGTGTAAATGTTTTCCCCTTTTTATTTTTAATTTGATTCCAATTCTCACAGCACTATTCAAAAGGCAACTATTATTCCACAGTATATATATGTTTGTTATTCAACAACTATTTGACTCAAAAGTTTAAATGCCTGCCCATCTATGGCGCTCATTTGGTTATGACTAACTTGTTTGGCCTTTGTCTCATTCCTATCCTTTGACAGTGTTGCGTTTCTGAAACAAAAGGCACTATTTTCTTTCACAACTCTCAGAGTAACTGCAACAAATCTATGACAGGTACAGCTTAAGAATAAAAATTCAGTAGAATTTGTTGACAGAGGTTGGCAGTTTAGAGGTCAGCTGAAGATGACACACGCTCATGACCTAGCAAGTATATTTAAGAGATGTACTTTGTCATATGCAGCTTAAAATTTACACAGAATGACACTTCTAACTGATAATTTGATATCATCTGAAATACAACAGTAATTCTACACTGATGTACAGACCATAATACATTTTATGCAAAAAGCAAAACCTCTTACTAGTGAGAACTAATGACAGCTTCCATGCTGAAGCATTCCTCAGAATAATTATCATTTTTTGGCACAGATGGAAGCAAGAAGTAACGAAGCACAGCAATGTAATGCTAGCAAATCATTCACAGCATCTAAGTAACGACAAGCTGCACTGATACTTGTCTTCACGGGAAACTACTTCAAGAAACTGTTTATTATCTATTAAAAAAGGATGCTTTTAAATAGCATGCTTTCCATTAACTCAAACTAAACTTGAAATAGCTGAAGTGTGCTTAAAACAATGCTTAGAAGTTAACAGTAAGAACATTTTTGAACATTTTTTCCATAGGTTTCTCAATATAGAATCTATGAATGACAGCTTCCCCCACTCCTTACAAGGCAGATGGACAACAGCATCTGTCCATCTATGGTATGCATTTGGTTTTGACTGAATTCTTCACTCTGCCTCATTTCTATCTTTCAATAGTAATAAGGGCACTAGAATAAAAGAAGCTACATTCTTATCCAAGATCCAGAAGTACTGGAAACAAAACCACAACAGGTATAATTTAAACTATAAATACAGAACTACAGAGCTAAAAATTAACGTTCCCTTTTTATTTACATTGATGCCCACACAGAAAACTTAAGTCGCTCAGGAAGACCACAAAACATCAATGGAGAGCAATTTAACCATATCATACTAATAGATGAGGCCTAAAGATGTTTCGATACAGAAACACAGGTAGCAAAAACATCAAAACAAAGAAGGAATAAAAGACATTGGCTACATTCAAGCATAAAGAATTTGCAAGAAGAATGGATTCTGGGTGTCAGACTGCCAGTTTGCTGCTCTTTTCCCAGAGATGGTTCTATTGCTGTGATCAATTAAATCATTTTCACTATTAGCAGTCCTGTGGGGACACACTCTTCATTTACGCCAGGATCTATGCTGATTAACCTACTCAATTTTAATTGCTACAACTAGACAATGATAAAAAATGCAAAGATCGTGGCAGAGCCCCATATGACTTTTCTCAGAAGATACTCCACCTGTAACACTCAATGCTAACTGCTCTTGTAGGTGGAAACTTAGCATCACACCTCTGAGAAGATCATGCAAAATTTCCGTTACTGTTAACCCCAAAGTTCTTCAGTTCTAGAGCCCAATAATTCTCATCTAAGAGTACTCCACTGAATCTTTTTACCTTGCACTCATAAATTAAAGAGCACATACAAAACTCATGAGAACATGGACATGAACCTGCCCTGTAAACACATGGGGCTCATTTCTTAATTATATAATAATAAAATGGAAACGATGCTCTGATCGCACTATGGGATTGGTGACAATATCTTCCTACAGCAATTTAGTGACTTACAGCAAGTGATAAATATTTGAGTTAGATGCTCATTACAAAATTTTCAAAAGCTCTTCTGGTGTCCATGCTCTCTGGCTGAACGTGCCTTCAACAAGATACCAATCTTTCTGAGGATCCCACTGTCATTTTGAAACATCTAAACGCCTAAATCTTGCCTTCAGGAAAATAAAGTCAATTGAGTCAATTGATTTGGTAATAGAAAGGGCCAACTCTAATTGTAACATATTGTAAAATCTTTATCAGATAGAAGAAGGACTGTAAGATTTTTATATCCCATAATGAAATCTGTCTTTTTAGAATATTTTAGGCAAGGAAGCTAAGGTCCTGAAATTTAGAAACGTTACTTCACATCCACACAGCATGAAAAAATCTGTGTGCATAATTGAGAAGCTGGAGACACAATTTCTTTCTTTCCTACTCCTTATGAAAAAAATGTAATTATCAAGAGCGGGTATCAATACCTTATTTTACCTCATGAAAATACACATTTCCCTTTCCAAACCAATACAGCCTCTTGTCTTTACAGCGGTAAGCAACACCTGCGAAAACTCTCATGCATGTAATATAAGCACAAACCATACTTTAGTACTCACTGCGATTTTATGATTCCGCATCATATTATCAAACTCTTCATTTATTTTTTTATATTTTTCTTCTGTATGTGGCGTGAGCACATATGAAGTGTCAGGGTCCGGGCTGTCGCACCCTCTGTGTTCCTTCTTGTTCAGAGCCTAAATAATGAAGTTAATAAAAAGGATCAACAAATAAAAAGTAGAGATAAAATAAAAGTACTTACAGGGCCTCGCTTGAAAATAAAATCACTATCTTCATTTAGTTTGCTGAATCTGTCCTCCGATAGTGGACTGTGCTCAAAGTAATCGTCAGCATCAGGGCTCTCACAACCATTAAGGCCTTTCTTTCTTAAGGTCTGAAATACAATTGGAAAATTCACATACAGATCATACTAACTTGCCAAGATCTTTTGTATACTACCGAATCATTCAGAGCCACTGAAACTACAAGAAATTTTCACAGACAAAAATCAATAGACAAGCTAAGTCTTTCAAAATAGTGGCATAGTACACCAACAGAAAAGGTTCAGTCAGAGGCATAGACTCCCAAGGGGCCATCTCATGGGCAGTTTGAACCTAAAATCATTCCATCTCTCCAGTGCTCTACACCAAACTGGTTTCAGACACCGGCAGATAGGGGACAGTTGCCTGACAGACCTTCAACAGTCAGCCTATGGCAAAGGAGTTAATGTCCTCACCGGTAATTAAAAAACATCTTAGTCTTTATTGGATCTTTAATAAGTTGATTTCAGCATCCCTTATATTTTTAAAAGCATATGGTTTGAAGTCGAGCGATACAACGACTAACAGTTCTCATCTGAATGTAGCTACTGCATTTCATGAATATATGTAACACTTGGTCTCACTGGCTTACAAAGGCAGGATTTTCCTGCACTGCAGTCATCCTGCATGGTAACAAGAAGTGTAAAAAGTATAAAAAGAAATGACATAATCCCTCTGTAACATGACTTAGTTTGCTAAATATAAGCTTTTTCAGACTCCTTTACTCTAACTTGATGTGACTGCTTTGTGGGGTACTTCCTGTTTGCTGGTGGAACTCTTGCATCAACATCCCCCAGAAACAGAGCACGTCTACAATGCAGGCACTACGAATAAGCTGCTGAGGAAGGATGTGAACCTGCAGCTCTTGCGAGCAAACAATTCAAAGATCCATTTGATATGTTTGCAGTCCTTTTTTTTCTCTTTTTCATCTACTTCACAATCAAAATTCTCATTACATGTTCTCATTTCTAACAAACTACAATTTAAAATGCTACCCACAGAAAAATCATAAATAAAAATCATAAAGACGGGTTACAAGAGGAAAGCAATACACATTTTTCAACAGGTCTACATGAGCCAACAGTGGGACCACAGGGGCAGAGAGGTGGTGCTTTCTTTTGCTGACAAGGCATACAAGTTTTATTAACTTTACACCCAAAGACCCTAAAAAAACTGAAATCCACATGTCGACATTCTCAGCAACAGAAAGAAATTCACTTTCGGGTAGAAGCTACACTTCCATAGCATACTGAACATTACGTGTTTAAAAAAGGTTCGTTTAAGGCATTCATTTTTTATTCAAGCACTATCTAGCACAATAAAAATTACACAAAACTCTCTTACTATTTATACATGTGCAAAACACTCCCTACTTCTACTTCAGCTTCTAAGCAGCACTAAAATCCAATTGCGTTCTCTGAAATTCTTTAATATCACAGGTCACCACAAGCTGTAATTCCCCTCTCGGGTTTCTCGGCCGGCTCCCGGTGTCCCACGCCGTCCCTGGAACTCCCACAAAAATGCCACCACTGAAGCAGCACATGGGGAACAGGTGGAGCTCCCTCCAGCCCCGCTTGCGCCCTGATCCCACCCCGCCAGCCAATCCGCTGGGCACGGATATGGATGTGGCCATACAAGGGCTGGCTGCTCAAGGTCGGAGCCCGCTATCCCTCCCAGTCCTTCCTGACAAGTCAGGCTGCCAGTTCTCTACACTTTGATATCAGTAGGGAAAATGTTGACACTGTGTAATCTGCATTGTGCTTAACCCCTGCAACCCACGGAATGCTTGAAATAGAACCCAAATAGGTACTTAACAGGGTGCTCAGCACAGTGTGCAAGACATTTAGAAGCTGTGTTTAGGTATTTTATAGAAAGAATTTGCAAGAAATGCACAGCAGACAGTGCTGAACTTCTGTCTAGCTCCTAAGAGGTTAGTGCAACTGTAAGTATTGCAGCATGGGACTTTCATTAATGCCCCTTTTTATAAAACAACTAAGTGAAAATGTGAGTGTAACGCTGAGACTCATCCTCAGGGATGGGCCTGATGATATGCTCACAGCTCCAATACAAAGGAACGGGCTCAGAAAATACAGAAAGGCATCCTTCCTCTGGGCCAGCAGCTATTTTTATTTTCGATAACAATGGGGTTAACTCCGTTTGACTCATGAGGAAGGAAAATGCTCAGTATCTCCCGGTTAAGATTCTGGAAACCTTCACTCCAGATGGGGTTCCTGTCATTGTGGAAGGATTTAAGGCACGGTGTGCTGTTACAGATAATATGTCTGGGTCTGATATCCCGAGCTCTGTCTCTTTATCGCTGAAACACGCACTGTCACTTTGAGGACCTAACCATAAAAAGACTGCTACTTTATCACTGCGCCATAACAGAACGGTGAAACCTTCCTGCTTCACGGCTGTACTAACAAGAGGAATGCTGTCAGCTGTTCACAGAGCCAGGCGAAGCCTACGCAGCACAGCGCGGTGCGATAAGGGGCCCTGCCCACGGAGCACAGGGACGGCTGCTGGGAACAGGGCCATGGGACAGAGCTGAATTCCACTCCGAGGGCTAACCTCACCCTTCGTGGATCTTACAGCTATAGCTACATTCTGTCGTTTCTCCATGACTGTAAATAACTCGGCATACCTTTGTCCTTCCAGCACTTGAAGGAGCTTTGTTTATCAATGCTTTGTTAAGCAACGGGACACAAGGGGGAATGGCTTTAAACTAAAAGAAGGGAGATTTAGGGTAGAGGTCAGGTGGAAATTCATTACTCAGAGGGGGGTGAGGCGCTGGCACTGCTGCCCAGATAGCTGTGTGTGCTCCATCCCTGGAGGTACCCAAGGCTGGGCTGGATGGGGCCCTGAACAGCCTGAGCTGATGGGGGCAGCCAGCTCATGATGGGGATGGCTGGGTGATCCTTACAGCCCCTTCCAACCCAACCATTCTATGATTCTGCGTCATTTCCGAGACAAATAAAGATCCAAATTTCACAAACTCTGAAAATGAAAGAAATTCCTCTAACAGTTTAATTTTTCTGCCATGATACACAAACATTTTTGTAGTCAAAAAAAAAAAAAAAAAGAGAGTTCTTGCAGTTGAGGCTAATACAGAACAAACTTTCTTACTAGAGGGAAAAAAGAACACTGACTTCCAAGTTTTGCTATTCAATGCTCACTCCAATTGCCTTCTTGTGTTAAGTCTTATTTTCCAGATGATTTAAGGCAATGTGTAGCTTTTGGAGTTAATCTGTATTACTTTCCACTTCCTCTAAGACTTATCCAAAACTACTGGCAATTGTTCCAGCATGTTTGCCAATGTGCTGCACTGTGTCCTCAGTGACTGACACGCTGCAGCTTTGATGTTAGACCCGATGAGCTAACTGAGGAAAGAATTGATTTTTCTCAGAAAATCGCTAAAGCAAGTGCTGAGAGGAACCACAGCAGGTATGAAATCCTTTTAAAAAGAACCAAGCGACGTCGCTGCTACGTGTGAAGTCACTACACAAACGCTCCTGGCAGCTGTGGTAACTCACATACTGCAGAATGGCCCAGAAGCTTTAGACTCTTCGTGGCACTGTGTAAGACTGAGATAAACAAAATTATTATTTTATATTAATATATGTTTTGGTCTGTTTATTGAACGGCAGAGTTTGGTAAATGCTGTATGAGAAAGGCTGGGCTAGTTATGGAGGACTGAAGTACTACTCAAGCACACGGCACACTGTTCTCCTGACCTTCCCTACATATTGCACAGTCATTTTAATTGCACTGCATTTTGCCTGTGCAAGAAGCATTTAAAGAACAGGAGACCTTCTCACAAAACAAGCGACAAATAATTAGTTTCTCTCTGCAATTCGACACATTCTACTTTAATTGCTAGTGCAAAGGGAACAGAAATACGATAGCTATGTATGGTGTGACCCACGAGGAAGCAAGGATGATATTAAACCAGCACAGTGTAACTATCTTCTGTCACACAAACTTACTGGCTCAAAATACTGGTCATCAGCAGTTCTGGAAAGCAGAAACAGAACTGCCAGGTACAGATTACTGCTACCCGAGGCAGAGTTAAATGACAACATCCAACCGTCCTCCTCTGCAGGAAAGATAACAGGCTTTGTGTCCAACTCTGGAAGGATGTGTTGCTAATGGTTAAAAAGCACAAGCAGCTTGTTTTGTGCTCTCACATGGTTAAAAGGGCAAGAATGCTGATAGCAGTCATCTGGGCTCCTCACCAGCTCTCTTGGCACAACTGTAGAGGACTTGCTTGTGTTCACTGTAACCTCAGGAAATAATATTTTTTTTTGCCTTAAAAGGCAAAAGTAGGAGGACATGAAATGTAAAGTGCATTATGAAGCAGGAATGTTAGCTCATTCAAAGTCCTCGCTGTTCGGTTCTCATAGCCTACTGATGTTATATACAAGTTGGGAAAAGGTTGTTGCTACCAGCACTGCTCCGAATCAAGATACAAGCTCAATTTCTGCAATTTCTGCTGGTGCTGGGTTGTTTTTTTGGTTTCATCTGAAAGCATGAGAAAAAACATTTCCAAAATTTTACTAAGACTGAAATGAAAAAGATTTTATTTCCTTTAGAAAAGGCAACCCTTCCAGATAAAAACAGTGGCTAGCTCTGTTTCTGCTGTTCCAGACTGGGCTTGGAAAAGATGTGAGGCAGTACAAAGTTGGAATAAACACTTAAAAAAAAAAAAATAATAAAAAATCCAAGTGTAAGTATTCCTTAGGCATGAAGTAATGGAAGAGACACCACTAGCACTTCTAAATATTACTGCTGCCTTAGTAAGCATGTACACCATGGTTATCAAAGGATAACCAACTGAACAGTGTCCTGATGCTCCGGAGAGCAGCCATGCAATAGCAGAGAGAGAGAAGATGCTGCTGCATCAAATTCCAAAGGCTTCTCATTCACAATGTGACCGTCACGCACTCACACAGTGCCTTTGCAGGGCAGAGGGGACTGAGCAAAACTCCGCCACCTGCGATGGGAATAACCACGAGATCCAGAGGCACAACACTGTACACCTGGAGCTTCACAACAACGAAACATAGATACCAGTAGTGTTTGCCCAAGTTGCATTAATGTCTTTCCTACTGAGGTTCAAAAACCAATAAAATCATAAGAGAGAGATCCAAGGATAACTGAGCTACTCAGCTGTAGCATATCCTTTAGGATCAGCCTCCTGTTCCACCTCTGCAGAAAATTACAGAGATCATGCTTTGCAGTCGTTTGTCCAAGATTAATGGAATCACTGAAATGTCCCAGGGCACACTTGATACAATGACATCAACAAGTGACTGCCACAGAAAGTGCACTATCCTAGACAAAAGTATTAAGCCAACTCAGACTTCTGCTGGAGCCTGCAGGAAGCCATTTTCTTCTGCACTAAAACGATGGAGAGTTCTCCTCGGCTATGCTACAACTTACTTTTGTTTGTTGCCAGTGCTCATAGCAGGAATGAGCTGGTGCACCAATGCAGGGGCTGAGCACCAGAGATACCAAGTATGCAGCGGTACTGGCCCAGCCTTTCTGGCAGCTGTAGACCACTGTCTGAATCCACCACTGATAACAACATCCTCCTCAAAAACCCCACCTTTTTCTGAGATATTCCTACACAAAGGAAAAAGAAAAACACGGCACTCACAGCCCCGGACTCCCACCCAGTTTTCATTCTTATTATGTGAAACATCAGCGGGAGGAAAAAAAGGGCAAATTCCTTTCAGGCAGTTCACCCCCCTTCCCACAGAGCAGAGAACTACACGTATGGCTGCAGCGCTGACACACAGCAAAATGTCACAATGAAAGCACGACGATCCCTTTGTTATTTGCTCCGTGTTACGTGCTAAAAACTAGGCTGAATTTCTTCCATTATAACACAGAACATTTCACTCCTATCACCCCGAATAATAGCACTGCGCTTCATCCCCTACATACATCATTTCTCCCTTATTATGAGGAGCATTTTTAGTAACAGGAAGCTATTTATAGTTTCTAAGCTTCCTGCAGGTCACTTCAGTCTCAGAAGCAGCATCGTTTCTGTTTCTTTTCTCCCAAGTAACGACATGGCTCCATAAATGCCAAGCTTGACCCTGCAATATCAGATGCATAAATTCTGCTGCTGTCTAAAATACAGCAGGACCAAAGTTTACAAGCAGTGCAAGCGAGCAGCCAGAGAAAAACACATAACTCATCTTAGTAACAGTGTTTTGTGTAGGAAGCTCATCAACGCTATTTCTGTAGGCTTTAATTTCTGTTTTTTTAAGTAATGTGGACTGGATTTCATGCACTGTTTACAGATTTTGTAGATTTTCCACAGGTTCTATTAATATGCTCAACTTTAACTACTAAGCATCTGCAGATGTCATCATGAAGCTGTTTTCCTTCCCCGTGAGTTAAAAGGCTGCTTAGGTTCAGCCCAATGCTTTTCTTTTCACTATCCCTGCCAGACACTTTGCATTTTCCTATGCTAGCAGTCAGAATTTTGCATTCTAGTCATAGCCACAAGTACACATATGAAGCAAAATAGCAGAGTAAAGCTATAGAGCACGCAGTGCCCAGTTCTCAAAACTTCAGTGCAATGCATAAAAGGTTAAATCAGATTATGATGGACATTTGCACAGCTAGGCAACTTGGACAGCTTAACTTCCCAATGAACAAGGTCCCACCAAGCTTTCTGGTGGGCTCCTCAACCTAACTGAGGTATATTAAGTCAGAGCTTTGGGCTAAGTTACATACTGCTTTCCATGCTTGTGCTCAATGAGTAGTAGTAATACAAGATGGAAAAAAAATAAGTAAATAATTGATGTTTTGCAAAGATATCTAAAGATATCTAGATAATAAGAACTGTGAGCACAGCGCATCTTGATAAGTTCTGCCACAATTATTATACTCCTCAGCCAAATGTTATGTTAGGAAAACGTTTAGTATTACTTACTTTGTGGTTAAAAAGCAAAAACAAGCAGAACTGAGAAGCGTGCGGAATGGTGGCCATAAAACAAGAGGGAGAGCCCTTTAGGTAATGCTCTGCTAAGTTCAGTTTTAGGCAAAGGTATTCAATCATTTACAGATGCTGAATGTTCATGACTTGAAATTTTTATCAGTGTCCTTGTTATATTCCACTCTCAGAAAAGACAGGGTCTTGTTTCAAATGCTGGAGCACTTCCAGTATCTGGCAAATTTTAACACGCATCCTTAGCTTGCCAAACATGAAAGCTAGCTGTCAAATTCCTCCAAGATATGATAAAGATGGCACTCAGGATTCAAACTCTCGTTTATATAAAATAACACATACAAAAGGTTTTCAGACTTCTAGCTTGAACCATCTTTGCTGTGAAATGTTATTTTAAATAGATAAACCACCAGCAATTACTGCAGAACAGTTTTATCTTCTGTAAGATCCACTTCAGAATATCATACAATGCATGGGAGTAGTGATGAAGGAAGTGCTGCTCTCCTACTTACAATTTTTGAGAAACTTTCAGTAAGCTGTGGGCTTCCCAATGCAGTTAGTGACCCACACAAGCAGCTGCACTGTTCATTCCCAAGTGAATTTCTTGGGGCTTAAAATGGTCAGTAATCCAGCAGTACTGACAATGCCGTTTCCTCAGAGAAAACGAAGCCAAGCTCTGACACTTGACACATTTGTCTTTGTTTCACTTTCTATACAACTTAATTGATCATTAAATCATATATTACTGAGCAGTTTTTCCTTTTACTTGAAGTACAGAAAGCACCTTCAACTAGAATTTTCAATTAGAGAGTAATCAATTGACCATCTAAGTCAATCTTATCACTAAAAACAAAGGACAAAGCAAACCTACGTACATATTCAAGAAGCAGAAACAATTCAGTAACTCACAAATTAAACATATTCTATAATCTTTTCAACAAACAAAAGCAATAGTAAGAGTACAGTTCTACCCATAAGACAGTTCAAAAGAGCACCCACCTGTATTTTACGGTACATAAATGTTGTTTTCAGTCCTTACTAACTGACAGGATGTATACGTACACACACATCCTCCCATGTGTACCTTTCCATAAATATAAAATGGTTAAAACATGAAATCAGCAACAGTAGCATCGGACTGAATGCCTCCTTCCAGCAACAGCACATTGCAGATAAGCCATATGGAGCATGAAAAGTTGTCCAATCTAACAACTCAGCTGCATAACACACTTCATGATCTTTCAGAAATTCTTTCGTAAAAATATTATTTGCTATTCTGCTTGCTAAACTTGCTCAGTGGTTCGCTAAGAAAAATCTAACTCTCATTACAATTCATTGATATAAAAAGAATGGAAGTGGGATTCTTACAGTCAACTGGCCTATGCAATAATGCCAGATTGCCACTTCAAGCATTTCATGTGCTATTTCTCCTTATAACTTCAGAAGTAGAAAGGATAACAGAAAGCATTTCAAACTCTTGGCACACTTCAGATAATTTAGTATTATCAAACCAGAAACCTGAAAAGGGGGGGGGTAGGGATGCAAAAAGGTCATAGGTCTGTACCACCACAAATGAAGTATCTGCACAGCTGATACAGGAAAGTTACCGAGCAGAACACACCAGCTGAAAGAACGAATAGCAAGCCTCCTGTTCAGATGAGCTGAGAACATTACAGCTTAGATGGGCCACACTGCTATTAGCAAAACACCTGGCTTTGTGACAGCAAGCCACAATCTCCATCACATGACTACAATTTCTTCATCACACCTACATGCTGGGGTACGCAACAGGGAGGTTATATGAAAGACTGAAGACCTAGACCAATTTTTCTTGGAAGTCAGCATCTCTCAGCCCTCTACTGCAGAAACAACATCAGTTTAAGGTCCAAACATGAAAATCACTAAAACACTGTGTATTAGAAACTGAACTCCAAAAGAAAATTGGTAGTGAAGTGTCCTACAGCAGACACACTCCTTCCTCTGAGTGCTACAACACTGCTGAACACCAGTGACTAAGACATTGGCATTTCTGCTGCCCCTTCTGAAAGGTGGTTAATTCAGAGGCAGAAGACATTATCAAACCACTACATTCATGAGCTTGAAAGTCAAAACCCAGGCTTACTTTAACTCTCCACTGAAATCAGGAGTACCTTCAGAAAGATTAGTTTTTAACCTTGTTGTAGTTCCAGAAGATGCAATGTTCTGGGATCTGTACTTTGCAAGTACAGCTTGCCCAAATTCACTCTCGATTAACAGATGCCATGGTCCCCAGTTGGAAAATCGCAAAGTAAAAATATGCTCTTCTAACTGTCAGTGTAAAATTCCAAATCTTGCAACAGCACACAGGCTGCAGAATAAATCAGACCAGCAAAGCTTGAAGAACTTGTTAATACAAGGAAGATAATTATATCTTTGTATGATTGCCTGCTTGAACTCCAGTATCAGTGAGGAGTAAGAAGTTGCTGGTTTTCTTGGAGGGAAACTCCAATCCCACTTAACACAATGTCACCAGAACACCACGACCAACAGCTGATCTTTGATATGCATTTCTAGTGCAGCGCTGTGTGATCTGGGCATTGTGTGCCTGCCCTGCGTATGTTATAGAAACAAAAATGTTCTTCTAACACACTGCAAAGCAGCTGGGAAACAACACCATCAACAGCAACACCAAAAAAGAACTCTCATAACTGGAACTTCCCTGAATATTCTCAGGTTATTTGCAAACATCCAAAACACCTTAGAATTTTTCCAGATGCCATTTCAACACAGCTGCTCTTCAGATTTTCAATCAAGCTACACTGTATATACTAACCAAATAAAATCAGGAAGAATACAATTCACAGTTGATACTAAAATACCTCCTAAGATTTCAATCGCTGACCTTAAAAAAGGAAATCCAGTAAGCAGTGCACATTAGTTATATATTATTTATGCTCAAGCACACTAGCTTTGTATTGAGACTGAAACAAAACGTACTTCTTTTAACCCTGTAGAACTAAGCTTAATCATTGGTTTAGACACAAGGAAAGCAGAGTTTTAGGTTATTTGGTGGCGAGCCAAAACTTCTGTAAGAAGTTAAGCCTAACCCACTTCCTTCATGTCTAATATATAAAGAATTGCCAGAAACAAAATGACATTAACTGGGAACAAAAACTTTTCTGCAGCACTGTCAGCTTTCTTAAAGTCACTGAGAGTCTGTCTTTTCTATTTATTTTTTTTTAATTATGTCAGTGTTGTTCACCAGGATGCCCAAAGCAACGTCCGCAGAGCTAACAAAGAACGAAGAGAATATTTTACTTTTAAAGCAGAACAAGTCGATCAGATGCAAGATAGACAAACCCTGAGAACAAGCAAGTAAAAAAAAAAAGAAAGACTTTTGGGATTAAGTGCTGAACTTCATTTCCCAAATATGGGAGGTGGCAATGAAAGCAAGAGAACAACACCCGCTGGTAGGCAGCAACTGTCTGCTCAGCACAGAAAACACAGCTATCCTCTGTCCCTGCACTCACAGCATTTGGTACATTGGCAGCACTGAAAACGTTTCCAAGAATGTGCTTCTTCCTGAACCCCGTGTGGAAAATGAAACCCCAAAGCGTACCCTGCTTACAAGTCAGGTTTACAGTGGATGCTTCCACTACAGAGAAATAGACTCAAGTCACCATACAAAGACTTTCATATATGCAAGTTTCACAGTCATTCCTCTTCCAAAGCACTTCAGCTTTTATGCATTTTCTCTCTTTAAGGAAAGCTAAGAGTAATTTAGTCCTTCACCATACAGAAATCCTCCTTGAGATTTAAGATGTCTCAGAGGCATTTGTGTGCCGCCTCAAAGAATTCAAAATGTTATTTATGCAGTATAATTACATTTACATAATTGTTTAGCAAATCAGGTCCAATAATGCCTACATTTCCTCAGCATCCTGAACAGTTTATCAAGCCATTTCCTCACTCAACTGAAACCATTTTGAAGCTCCTTAATTCTTTTAAATGCTTACCAGTTGCTGCTACAGTGCGGTCAAAGTTATGTGGAGACCAAAACAAGTGCTCCAAACAATAGCAACACATGACAGCAATATTCAGAGCACTGGCATTTATTCACAGCTTCTCATCCTCCTTGCCCCATACCTTGGGGTTTTTTTTTGTTTTGTTTACTTCAGGTAAATTTACTTTAGCCCACTTCTGGCAGCTCTCCATCTGTCAGATATGAAGGAATGGGAAGTGGTATAAACTAACCGAGCACTGTCAGTCTTCCTACAATCGACAACGCGTGTAATTCAACATTCAAGGTATCACTTCTCAGCACTATCTTCCTTTTAAAAGGCTGTAAATTTTGAAATTTAACCCCCCTTAGCCATCAGTTTCCATTTGCCAAGGAAGCTAGCTGGAGAGCGTTTTCTTCTCTTCCTTTTTAAAAATTTACCATGTAACTTCTCTTATGAAACACTTCAAAGGAAAACATTTCTGAAGGAACTCATTCAATTTGCAGCATCTTCATTCTTAGCTTTTAATGCCAAAATACGGAAGCCCAAATTACGTGCCAAATACATATCTAGATACCTACACGTCAGGTATACAGCAAAGTGTGAAAACTATCAAGAAAGGAAATAAGATCAATTAATTGAAGGTGTTTTTCATCTAATTTTGCATCTGCGTATGTGCAGTCATGTATATTTACATGTAATTCTCAGATCTTCATTTTAACACCAAGTTCACCCAAATTTTAAAAGAAACTATGAACCAAATGAAAGGTGCTACCAAAATACAACAGTGTTCAAGGTTAAACTGCTGCTCTATATGAGACAACAAGAACAGTTCAAAAAACACATTGCTCATCAAAAGCCTGGAAAAGAAGCAATGCTGGGTAGGTGGAGAGAACTGGATTAAAAATAAAAAAAAAAAAGCTTTAGGTTTATAAACACAGCATTTCAACACCAGCTTTTCTGTTTATGCTCTCCACACGTGTCTCTTGGCATATGCTCCATCTGGCTGCGGAGATACATCTGCTTCTTTATGCTGCAGGCTCTACAAGTGCAGATGAGCTCTACGCACATACTCCAACTATGATCTGACAATCAAATCCCTGACACTAAGCATGTCTGTGACTAGAGAACATGGATTGCTCCTACAATAGCTCATCATTAGCATTTTGTGAAGAGGCAGTGAAACAGGAATTCCAGTTTGGTATTATAATGCAAGACAATGCACTGAACACAGCTTCTGCAAGACTGACGTGGCATATTTACACTACTCTAAGTAGCAGCAGGTACACTGAACCTGCATTCTGCTTCACTTCTATTGAAAATATGACATGACCACTATCACACCAAGTCATGGCAGACATTACTTTCTATTTGAGTGAGCATTTCCCATGCTAAGATATTTAGTTAAACATTCAGAGCTTGCTCTAAGTTACCCCGAACCCACAACTATTCCAATACTGCAGTCTTTTCACAAGAAAGTGCACATTTACAGTAATTACATGATGTAGCTTAGGACAGGTTGCTTTTAATACTTCTTTTTGTTGTTGTTGTTAATCAAATCATTGCATATTTCAAGGACTGCTGTCAACCTGGTGTACAGCCTAAGCCTTACACTGCACTTCACCATATAACAGCAAAGCTACACAGTGCAGAGGATCACTGACGCTATCCAAAATTCTCATGGGCACAGATGGCAAATGGGAAAACAGGTCATTTTTCAGAAGACTTCTTAAAATTGTATCATTTCAGTTTGATGAGTTGATACAATAGGACATACAAAGCCAACACAGCCCAGTGTAAGTTAAATTAACCCTGGTTTGCTGCATCACTCAAGGAACATCAAAATGCCAAAGAGAGAAAAACAGAAGTCAAGCTGATAAAGCAAGAAGAGCCTGTCTTCAACCCTGACTCCTGCACTGGAAAAGAGGGTAGAGACACTGCTTTATGAGGCCCTCTTGAGGGACAGAAGGACACAACCCAGAAGGATTACCCACTGTGTGCATCCAACCCAGTAGCTTCATGTTTCTGCTGCCCTCTTTTTTATGTTTTAATAAAAATATGAAAAGTAAAAGGAGTTTTTCATTTGTATACATTATTTATATATTTTATATGCAGCCCAAGCCAATTCCTCTTCACTCAGTGTGGCCTAGGCAACCCAAAAACTGGACACGTGCTCTAAACAATCTGCAATAATCACAGAGTATCCTGAGTAGCACAGAACCACAAGGATCAAGACCAATAATCATCAACATCTCCTACGAATTAGGATGGAGTTTAACTGCTTGTTCATTGCCTTGCTTTCCTTTACATCAAATATGTCCTACAAACTAGACATTAATCAGCTTTGAAGGGTATCTGTTACAACATTATTTCCCTTATTTTAGAATCATCAAATGGCAATGAATGAACCATCCTCAGGTAAACTGCTGATAGTCAGAAAACCCAACTTATAATAAAACACAGACTTCCCATTCCAGCTATTCAAATGTCTATGATTCTGCCACAACAGCTGAAAAAAATATTCCTCATACCTCTACCAAGCTATCAAAGAAAAAAAGTCAAAGCAAAAACCATGGAAGGACCAACAGAACTGGTATATGACAACAACAGAGCATTTGTATCTACAGTACCACGCATAATGAAAGACATAAGGGTGCAGGGAACACATTAAAAAAAATAATCTAGTGTTCACTTAAGACATCAGTGCTCACCCTCCTACTATGTTTTCACACAAACGTTCCAGCAGCAAGAAGATACCAAGCTCTGGGCATATCAAAGCAATTCCTATGCCAACATTGAACAGGAGGCAACCACAAGGGGAAGATGTCTCATCGATTCCATTTAATCACTCACAATACTGCCATCCACACAGTGCTGAAAATAAGTAACTGGCCTGCATCACATTAACTTCCTTCTCTACCACAGCAACCAAACTCCTGTCATTCCCAGTGGGTGAAGACTAGTTTTGCAGTGAGGCTAGAACACAACAAACATTACCTGTCATGTTCAAGGACATAAAGGAACTACTAAATGTTAACCAGACACACATCAGCTATAACTAATTATTCTGAATTGGTTTAGTAAGTTCTTCTGTGATATGTATAGGCTATAAATGTATTTCTGAGTAGGCACAACAAAAAGAAGCCCCTTTGTGTTACCTTTCAGAACATTTCTAAGAATCTGGAGCTAAGATTTGACTCCTCTCTCAGACTGAAGAACTTCATATTTATTTCTATTCTTTCCTATCTAGGACAAGATCAGAGAGTGAACAGATGCATTTTGGAGAGAGGCATTTCTAATTCAAACTCTCATTCTTCAACTACAGTAATATCTCAAATATCATGGAATAACACAATAAACCTACAGAAGCAATGTTATAAGGAATCTGTAGATGAGCCCTTGCATATTCCCCCAGAATAGAAACGATATATGCACTTGAGTACTGATTGCACTTCTCTATGCAGCTGCCAGGGGTCAAACATTTGACATCAGTTTGGAAAAAAATACACATGTACACAAGTAGCCTGGCACAGAAATGATTTTCAAAGAGGTTCTCCCTGAAGATGTGAAGAATTGTTCCCATGAGCCACAGCACAGTGAGGCCTGCAGAACAAACATCAGTCTGCCTGCACCTCTCAAATCTGTGTCTGTCACAGGCTCATCTTGAAAGAATCAGGTTTTTATCTTCCTCTTCTCTGGTTGGTTAACCCTTACTTATACTAATCCAACAATGAAGTAACATTCCTGAACTCTTCACAGCTTATGTTATCCCTCTCAATTGTACGCACAGCTGAGGACAGATGTTGGGCTGGTATCTTCCTGATCACAAAAGGCAGATAACAAAATAGCAAATAATCTTCTCAGAAAGGAAGAAGGCATTTGTTCATTTCTGATTTTTCTCAAACTGATTTTTGTTTGAAAACTTTTTTTAAAAGATCAGATGGTATCCTCCCTGTACTTGTAATCCCCTGACTATACAGTTGTTCAGCTATACAAGGCTAAACCCATTATTCCCAAACCATTCCTTACAGGCAAGGCATTTGTTTGGAAGACAGCTCTGGAATTTAAATGTCAGACACCTGCTTTGGTTCATTTATAGGACTACTGCAGACACGACTCCTCTGAAACTCAGCTACAGCTGAGAAAGGCTCAAACCACAAAAAGAATCCCTGATTTCGATGGTACCTAGTTTAGAAACTACATACTGAAAAAAAACACCTGAGTCTATACTGAAAGTATAAGCACAATAAAAACAGAAGCTATGATATACTCATGCTATTTAATGATGGCAAAAGCTGTGTGCATTTTACTATATTTTAACTGACATACAAAGTAATTGGACAACAACTAATAAAGTCAATTTCCTCCACAGATTAACTTCTTTCTTTTGGCTCAACAAGAAGCAAAGTCCTCAGCCGATTTGTGTGCAACACTGAACTGGTAAGTGAAAAGAGGAGGGGCAAGTTGTAATTATGTTTAAGGTGAGCTCCACTCTCTAGATATACTCTCCACTCAATTGTTTGGTTGTTTTTTTCCCCCATGAAGTCTTAGAATCATCCACCCCTTCCCCCCAGCCCCCTGCTCCTTTTCAGTAAAAAACAATCTTCCATGCTTCTATTTCCATTATCAAATGTGATTTAAATCAAACAAGCTACCAAAATAACAGGCAGGAGGTGGAGGGCAGATGGGTTGACAACACAGATATAAAAGTGACTTTTCCCCTCACAAAAAAAAACAGACTGAAAACAGCAGTTGATGTTTTATGATAAAGTTAATAAATAGTTAGTTAAAATATCTTAAAATACTATATATTGCTCCATATTCAAAGTGTTAATGAGATAAGAACACAGCTCAACTATTCAGATTGTTACCTCAACGATATCTGAGTTGGTTCTGCTTTCATGGGGCTCGTTGTATTCTGTGTATTTAAGTAGAACTTTGTCCATATCAGTGCTGGCATACTGAAAGAGTTTGTTAGAGCTGTTAAAAATGATGAGTGCTATTTCACAGTCACAGAGTACACTCAACTCATACGCCTTCTTCATTAATCCAAACTTCCTCTTCGTAAAGGTGACCTAGAGAAAAAAAATAGATATCTATTATTTTTTTCCAAATAGCAATGTTGTGAAGGACTACAATCAAGCATTCAAGAAATATACCAGCTGAGCCTCAGCTATCCATTGCTGCTAACAAGCAGCATAACTGAACATGCGTAGAAGCTTAAGAATTGCCTATCATATTTGGGTGTCACTTACTCTATATTTAACCAAGCTAAACAGTATTTCCCACCCAGCTCTTCCTCCAGTGTACACCAAGAAGAGTTAAAGTCTGTAGTAATCCCCTAACTATGTTTCCTTCTGCACAACCAACACCAGCTTTCCAGGTATTAAGGTCCTTTCTTCTGTGATGTTTAGAATTAGCTTGCCCCAGCTTTACAGCTACTCACAACCTTAGTTCTACCAAATGAGCAAACGTGCAGTACTAATGGAAGCAACACAGTCACTGTACAGTACTGTACAGTACTGTACAGTATGGTAAGAAAGGGAGCTAAGAAATATTCTTACTTGGCTACTATCATACCATGTTATCAGCTTCACTTACACTCCCAAGCTGTTTTCTGCCAATTGGGAACATCATGAAACAACCACTCTGTCCTCTTAAAACTGTTGCTTGTGGGAAAGTAAATTACAGACCAACACAGAAGAGTATTGGCCAAATGGGAAAAGGCAGAGACAAATCCTTACAAAAATCACCAGCAGCTATGGAAAAAAGGACTTAAAAGCACGCCCTTTCACAGGATTTCAGTTGGTTAAGGATGTAGGAGTATCAATGTATTTGATATCAAGTCAAATCAAGTACAGGTCTAATGCTAAGAACAATTTTCTTTAAAGGATGTTCAGTGCATTTTAGTACCTCCAAAAGGTAATATACTAACTTATATATATATATATAAATATATATATATATATATAATTATATATAAATATATATATATATATATATACATATATATATATATATATATATATATATATATATATATATATATATATATAAAAACTTAATATACTACCAAGCTAATGTTCTGAGATCTTTTTAATAAAGATAGCACTTTCCGAGCTTTCAAGTGTTTCAGTTTGATGGAACACCTCCATCTACTCATGCCCCCACAAAGCATACATCTCTGTGGCATGTGAGTGACCTATCTGCAAGACAGGAATTAAAGAAACAAAGAAACCAGTATTATGGGTTTCTATAGTTTATAGGACATATCTGGAAGATGGGAAAATTCTGTGTTCACACCTGAAGGCATTTTTTTTCTAGAGATGAATATCTTACACACATTACTTCATTACCACCTGTAACAGAAAACACACAGCGTCATTCTCACCACATAAGAAGTCTGACAAACAGATGCAGACATACATTAACAACACAGATATACACCTTGCTAACAGTAACTATTACTAAAACAGGATTCAGAATTGTCCACCTGCCATGCAGGCAAAGGCAGTGTGGATTTGTGATTCTTTCCCAGCTATTAAACACCATCCTGGCACACCAAAACGTCTGTTGGCACACACTGCCCACAACCTTAAATGCAACTGCTAACATGGAGCACTGTTGAACACAGGTAATAAATGTAAGCACTAATAGAAACACAGGTTAATTCTATTGGTATTAGTGGATAGGGAGTGTGAGTGCATTGTGTTCAATGGCCACAGCTGATGTCTGCATGCAAGCACAACCTCGTACTGCTTTCCTTCCATCTGCTGCTCATTCTCCAGTAACTGTGCTGTCAGTGCTCCATGGTATCCACTTGCTGTTCTCATCCAGCAGTATTGCATAATACTGACCAAATTGCCTATCAGCTTTAAATTTCCCTGTTTCTAAAATAAGCACAATTCTCCAAGGGGAAAGGGAAGTTTCACGTTTGAAAGTACGCGATTTGGATCTTGTATATTCTTTTAACCATCTAAAAGGCAGACACGGTACACGCACGATGAAAATGGACGCAGAACATACTGTTTCCAGGACAAAGACATTCCCAGTGCAAGGATGAGGCTGAGCTAAAAATAAGCCATGTTAACATGAGAAATTGCTACGATTGTTGCCAAGGCAGTACTGTGAACTACTACGGGCGTGCACCAAAGACAAAAGAATCATTTGTTTATACACGTTTAAGACCATAGATTTCATTTGTTACGTTACGAAGTCTCCTCTGTTATTTCAATTTACAGCAAAAACAATTCTCACTTCAGGTTTCCTGTGCCTCGCGTCCGACTGAAAGTAAATAGGTATTAAACTGTTACTTAAAAATATTCCTTACTTTCAGTTTGCTTCTAACAGAAATACCATTCCACGAAAATATTGCTCTTCAACACAGAAGGGTTGGCTGTTTCTGCTTTTACTTCCACGGTGCGTATTTACCAAAAAAGATCCCACATGAAATGTTCTTATTGTACAAAAGAAAATGGATGCCAAGTAACTAAGCCCAGAACATGTACCTGGCATGTAATGTACAAAGAGTGAAGATCTGTAACAAAACTGAGGACTTCTTGGTTTGGGGGAAGGGCAAGTCATTACCTTAAGAGCTGCACTACTGAAGCATTAAAATCAGGGAGGAAAAAACCTCCCAGGGATTCTGTTGATCTAGTCTTGACCTCCTTCTGAAGAAGCTAGTTCAGAATCTCAAAGTTAATGTCAGGCAATGATCCAGTTCTTTCTACTTCTTAAAACCAATGCAAATTATGACAAAGCAGCCCTTTGTTACTTCAGCTCATCCACTACTAGTCAAATTAACCCAACATCTGAACAATTCAAGACAGTAAAAGCAAATAAGTTCTTTTAAACACCTCCATGGCTGCACAGAAGATAGAGCAGCTGACCATTTTTTTTTTTTTTTTCCACAGATGCAGTCAGATAAATTACAACCCCAGCTCCACCTACACTCCTATTCCACACTTCTAAGAAACATTTTAAAGACCTCTAAAGGCCCACAGAGCCTCATGCAAGGCCTGAACAATCTGTATTCAGATACTTGTAACATTTCTATTCAACGTTTTTGAAGGTGTTTGGGCAGAAGCCCCAGACACAACACTCCCTCTGAAACAATGTTATGTTAGGGCTCAACCCACCCAAGGTGCAACTACAGCAAGTAGATCTTCCTTACCTACTTATTGCTGACAATTACAAAGCGTTAGTGAGGCAAGAAGCCAGAGGTCCAATAGGCTTCATCTTACTGGTCTGCTGCTTGTACTCTGTTTTCAGTCATCATTTCAACAAGCTGACCAAGTACAGAAGTAAGTTTTAATGGGTTGTATTTCTCCCAAATGTAGGTGGAAATCTTGCTATCCGCATACATTACAAAACAGCAGCTTTTTAAGACCACACAAAAAACAAAAACGATGCATCTTCAATGCAGGCCAACAGCCTCCTCAATACTATTCTAATATCACTATGCAAAGAAGGGCAGAGGAGGCAGAGAGTAAAGGCAGCAAGATTGAGCTCCTCTGATATCTAATTTACTGTACTTTATTCTCTTTGTCTTAATGAACATAAATGCCTGACAGCTCATTCAAGCAGATAAGACTGCTTAATTAATAACACAATGACAGTCTCAAGACAATTGTAATTCCCCAGAGTAATGGTCTACATAAAATTGTTTTGAGCTCACATACAATCTCATTAGAAATAAGATGCTTCTGATAAAACAAAAGTTCTTATTCCCACAAGTTATCCAGACCCACTACAAGCACAGTTCTATCACATTTCTATTTGTATTTCCAAACAAAAGAACACTAAGCAGAAAGACAGGACATCACTCACATATTCATCAGTGACCTACTAATCAGCTACTCATACCACCAAAAAATTCACAGAATACAAATGAAGTATGCGATGTGGTTTGCAAAATAAGCCCTAACTACACTCCTTATCCAGCTCAATGAAAAAAATTCTTCAAAGTAAATCCATATCTAATAGATATCCTATGCATCAGGGCATCCTAGTATGTCAAAGCTGCATATAATTGCTGCCAAAAAACACTGATCACCCATCAACCATCTCTACAAAACATGGCTCCACTGACAAAAGCTATTTTATATCTTTAAAATCTTTTTCCACAGGAAAAGGAAATGGGCAAACCTAACTCCAGTGTTAAGTTAGGGCCTAAAAGCTCTTCCTAATCACTGTGAAGCCAAAAAAATGTGCTTGCCAAAAAAATATCCATAAGGGAAGTTAAAGTTGAATCCCCATATTTTGCTTCCGTCCATGCAGCGCAGCTAAAATTTCAAACAAAAGCACTATTTCCCTACCTCTTAATGCAAAAAAAAAAAAAAAAGAAAAAAAAAAAAAGAAAAGAAAAAGAGTAACGATCTGAACAATGATATGGATATATATAAAGGGCATTTCTAACTTCAAACATGACAAAAACAGCAAGTTTATAACTTGCTCTCCAAGCAAGTTAAAGGAGGGTAGGAAGGTGAGAATAACCAATTTCTACCTCTTCAACTTGTCTGAAGTTCCAGAGCAAGATCTGAAAGAAATGACAATTCCTCTGCTTTTACTATGTGTACTTAAGACATTTATCTACATCAAACACACAGTCGCTGTGTGATTAAAGCTGTTCAAACACAATACTTGGCTTTCTCCCAAACTCCAATAATACTTTTCTGCTATATATAGCCTTCTCAGAGTTTACACTGCTTTAAAGTGATACAGGGAGAAAAACAATCCCGATTTTGCATACAAAACAATGGGCTTTGAGCAGGCACATCAGCAGCAAGACAGCCTTATGGAATTCTATCACAACCCCAACATCAATCATTATCTTTCTGGAAAGATACATAACTTCAAGCTGGTGCTCAACAGAAGTTTAAAAAAAAAAAAAAGCCAAAAGTAGGAAGGGAATAGAAAACAAACCATTGCTATATATCCATGTTCTGCATACATCTTGAACACTGAGTGCAATTCTGGGCTCCCTTTGTGATCAAAAAAGAACACAGCACTCAAGACTGTTTAGAGACAAGCAGTGAGTACAATCACAAGTGTGGAGTAAATTCTGTGTAAAGACAACTAAGCTAAGATGCCTAAGCCTGAAAACAGCTATTTAAAGAGAAAATAAGAAAGTATGACAGAGTTCCACAGAATAATAAGCAAGGCAGAGACAGACCAGACAGGGACTGACTTGTGCCTCTTTCAGAGAAGAGCTAAAAAACGAGCAGAAGCATAACTAAATATAAATGAAAAGGGCTTTCTTGAAACAACATACAACAAACCTACAGACAGTCTGAGCCAAAAAAATGTTGTAAATGCTGCAACTTTATAAGGGCTCAAAGGATGACTGAACAAGTCCACTGGGACAGGGGGGTGGAAATCCATTAATGGTTACTAAATATACGGAAACCACATCCAGCTCAGGAAATCACTGAGCTAAGAATAGTTAGAACCTGGAAGAGGATTACAGAGCAGTGTAACATGTGCATCTCTATCCTACACAACACTGGTTATTTGTTTCAGACCATAGCTGGATAAAAGACATTGGATTAGCTGGATCTTTAGTCAGACTCACGACAACTATTCCTGAAGATCAGAAGTTATTCTGATTCAGAGCTGCATCATAAATACTTCTACTGTGCTGCAGAATGGGAATAGCAGCTACACAGTGAATTTCATTTAAAGGAGCCATTGTTGGAACTTATAACAATAATATCCCCTAAAAACGTGATTAAAAAACTTGAGAGAGATTTCTTCCCTGTTTTCTGGTGATGTATCTGTAGACACAGGAAGACAATGAGCAGCTCTAAAGGGTGAATGAAGACAACAAATGAACTTCGGTCTCCATTCATTTTTAGGATTACTGATGGCCACATTCACACACATTTCTCTGCTCTCACCTGTCTGTTCCGTTCGTCCATTATTCTCGTGATCTGTATTTTCTTTCTCCCCATTTTCAGTCTCTTCTTTCCTTTCCTTTACAATCCAGAAATATGCTAATCCAAGAAATTTCACCCTTCGGTATTTTAACACATGATACAGTTTTCTTTTACTTTGTCTTCAGCTTGAGAAGCGGTTCCTATATCTTCTTATAAACCCCTAAAAAAAAAAAAAGGTGGAAAAAATTAATGATGCTTCCTCATCAGTTTTATATTTCCTATTTTCCTAAACTAAATGACATTCTGTTTCTGTCTGAGGTTGGGGGTGTGAGGATACAACTGAACTGGGAGTGCCTTCACTTAAATATGACAGAAATCCCAGACAGAAAATGTTCTCTCAACAGAACTCCACAGCACCCAAGATGCCAGCAGATAATTGTGAAGTTCATACAGCTACACTCCCCACAACAGCCTGCAAGTTTCACATTTGCCAATAAATCAATCACCAGTCCAGGACTTGTTTGCATTTGGTAAACTGTTTAGGAAGATTAAGGTGCATGTGAACTTGAAAACCCAAAGTGCCTTCATGGTATTTTCATGTGGTAATAATTCATCAAATCAACGTGCTCAGCACTGACTTTTAACAAACTTCAAGTGTGTTTTCACTTTAAAAATTATCACAGCAACAAAGCAGAACAAAAATCAACCTTCTAAGCCATATACCCACAGTGCTCAAATTAACATCAACTTAACAAAACGGGAGAAAAACTGAAAATAAATAGCCCCTAGAACATCGACTGTACACTAAAACACATACTCTGAGATTAATTAGGCACACCTCACTCAATTACCACCTACCAGTCATTAAAGCAAAAGGGTAAAAACAGCCACAACATCAGTTCATAACCTCTCCGATTTTCCAACCCAAAACATCTCCACAAATCAAGTGCTGCATATTTTAATACGGGTGTCACAATGCCAGATCCTTGAGGCCATGTGTAGAAAGTGGTGCAACCACATCACCATCAGCCAGCTAATAGGCAGAGACAGCAAGAGGCGATTAGTCACAGGCTGCACTTCACAACGCATCCCATCTACACCGGGGAAACAGCCTGCCATTCTGATGCAGCTCGGGGTTAAAAAACAGAAGAGGAAAAAAAATAAAATAAGAGGCAGAGGAACATCATGAAATGAAGGGATGTCATCTCATATTTACCTGATAGCAACAAGGGATTGTTTTGGTAAAACATAAAACGTCCAGCAGTTCTTAGAAATGCTGTTCAATGGAACTGAAGACCAAATTAATACTACGTGATGTCCGTTGGTCAAAAGGAAATGAGCTCCATGTTATACTTCACAACACTTGACATGCATGCACTGTTGCATCCCTTGTATTTTTTCGCACAAAAAAAAAATAAATATTTCTTCCAAGGAGTTTCTAAACGAGTGTTAAAAGTGAGTCAAGGCCAGAGCAGGAAATGTCCACACAGCCGAGTGCAGAGCAAGCATCTGACATGAAAAACAACAGCTGGCACACAAATTTCTACTTTCTCATTGAAAACACACCAGGAATATCCACCAGACTATAAAGCTTGAATTCATAAAACATGCAGACTTCAGTCAGCTGCCTCTTTCTCTTAAAAAAGATTCACCCCATGTCTGATTACATCAAATCTAGTTCTGCAGAAGTCCTGTCGCATTCCTTGAACAAAGCTAATAAAAGGGTCTCTCTGAGCAGCTATTTAAAATTTTGTATGGCTTTATTTTTTAAGACACCATACATGACTGAAATAGCTGTCTGAGTACGTACAGAATTAGCAGACTCCTGCGTCTGCTCTGTAAAAGCAGCCATCAACACAGCCAGTACCTGAGAGCTGATATCCACAGAGTCTGACTGATACAAGGCAGCCAACTGTTGTCTTCATCCATCACGTCAGTCCTGATTTCCATTGTATCTTCCTTCAGGTACCTTGGCTCAAAACTAAACACCACCACCCCCATCAGTCTCTTCTTACACAAAGCATTTCTGGCCAGCAATGCTGTACTCCTTCCCACCCTCTCCATTTCTCTCTGCTCTTCCTGAAACATGAGGACCAGCAACACACACCTTATACAAGGTAAGAGATCTATAAACATTTGCAATCATTTCCCAAAAATGAAAATAAAACTGTTGCAGCTTTATTTTCGCTCCTGGTTATCAGCAGAACTGACACCAGTCTCTCCGTGCTACTGCATCAAAAACGTACCCAGTAGTTCTTACTTTGCCAAGTCGTGCCTCTATTGCAAACACACCTTAAGTCACAAAGCCTCTTCATTCAGATCATCAACACATTTTTGCCCAAGTAAAGCTAGAAGGATCAATGCACATTTATTTCCAAACGTAAACATGAAACTAATGTTAAAACACCGTGTGAAAGGTAAAGTTATACTTCCTTAGCTGACAGAACCAAATTACAAACACCAAAAACAGCTTTCCATCTATTTGCATGGGCACATAGAAATCAAATCTTTTTTGGTAAGAACGTCACATTCTATTAAACCAAATGGTAAGAGTAAGGGGAAAAAAAGAAGGAAAAAAAGCCCACGTGCCTCAAAATAAGCTTGAAGCAGAAAACAATGCTGGCTCACAGTTACAGCAAGAAAAATTGAGGCTGGTAGCTGTCTAAGTACAAGCCTCTGTTATTATATAAAAGTAACGTTTATTCACATTTTCTGGATTGACTCTTTCCTCAATCCATCCTCTGGATTGATTCTTTTTCCACACATATGGAAACGTCCCATTAAATAATGAAAGACATCAGAACCACATGCAGAAATCTACCTTCGTGGCTGCGTAGTTTCAGCAACTCAGATCAGTTCATTTATTCTCAAGATTGCTTACAGTTTCATAAATAGCGGAAGAGATACAACTTTAAAGCAAGGAAACTGTATCTGACCTACTTACAAAGCTTCTTTCAAGGGTTCAGTGGAAACAAATTACATCTGTGCAGAACTCTACAAGGCCTTGAAGCTTTCTGGCAGAACAGGTTAGGAAAAACTGTGTCAGAATTATAATCCTTCCATTTATTTTCCTTTTATTTCCCTCTGTTTCTCTTTGTTTTCCTGGGCTTCCATTTTCCCCATCATGGTTACAGGTTACATCTGACAGCCACATCAGCTCATGCACTGCAATGCACGTGAAGGAATGGAAGTCATGGGGTCGGACAGCCTTCGTGGTACCTCCCAAAGACCTTCACCACATGGATCTGCACACTTCCATCTTGCATTGCTGAGCCTCGCCTGGGGGTTACTAAATAGGAAAGTAATGCTGGCCAAACCAACGTCCTTTTGTAGTCCTAGAGAAGCCAGTGCTGGGTATGTTTGTAGATCTGATTGTTCTACCTCAAAGCACAATCTGATAATCACAGATGCACAACCAATTCAAGGCTGAGCAGCCCATCCATTCATAATTCTAATTCTCTGCATGCTCAACAAGGACACAACCAGAATACATTCACACATGCATGACTACGAAGATGAGGTCCATCACCAGCTTGACTGTTACACCTTAGCAGCGCAGACAACACAGAGCATCTCGTTCTTCTGTATTGCCTACAGACATCGAGGTGTCCTCCTCCCCCACCCACAGCTCCAAGGGGAAATGGCCAGAGAAAACCAGGAGCCAAAGAACACCTTCACCAAGATCATTAATCACAAGTTCGAAGGCTGTATGGAGGACAACAGCATGGTCTAACCTCTGAAAACAAGACTGCCAATTGCCACTGATCTCTCACTTCTTGCTGTGCAGCAATATTAGGAAATGCATGTGTTTTCCATCCTCTGTTTTAGTCATTCTAGATCCAGCACAGCCTTAAAGTCAGTCAGACCAACTCCAAGGTCCTCAGCCAGCAAGTGATACACAAGTATTGTTACAGAACAATAAACCAAGCCCCAGCCAAAAGAACATTTTTTCAAGTGGGACAACATAAAAAACAGGAAGCCATGCACAATTCTTATTGATACTCTTTATGTGTGATAAAGCACTTGTTTCTTTCAGCTGCACAGAACACCACACATGGAAGTATCAATGTGTTTCTCATTAGAACATTTAAATCATCTCCTAAGAGTGGATATTAAATTCAATAATTAAAACACTGATTCTGTGATGATCTTCTTATTTGTAAGTTACACAGCTTTTTGAATCAACTTTGCAAGACTTATGAGAAAAATCTCAGAGCATTCCATAAAAACAGCCTTACTGAAGAATTGCAACTCCTGAATATCAAACACTGCCTGTCTCTCAATGTGGACTCTTCTGCCACTTCTTTTTAAGCAGCAGAATGTCCTGCCTAAAACAAAGCTGAATAACCACATCTTCCTGTGAGCAGAGCTACAAAGTTCTGAACTGCATGACAAATGGACTGGGATTAGGACACTGCTTTCCAAACAAGTCTTATTATCCCAAGAGCACACGTTTTTTTTAAGGAGGATTCTCCTGAGCTGGGTGACCAAAGAGATTTCAGGAACCATCAGCACCAGCTCCAAGAAGAGCAGCAGTGTCCTGGATCAGGGACAGCCAGTTCTGCTGCCACCAGTTAATCCCAATTAGATGGGTTCACATTGCCACTAAACTCAATGCCCAAACGTTGTTCACACTGGTACACTGTTAGAAGCTTTCTTGGCCTGCTGAAGTCCAGAAAACATGCAGCATTCTATTCTGAACGTTTACTCTCCAGAAGCAGAACAGCCATACCAAGCTACCTGCAGAAACACACATCTCAACTATGTATTTTCTTCATGTGACGTTAAATTCTACCTTCTCATTCCTGTTTCTTTAAAGCTATCCTAATGATTCAGGCATCATCACCTTTAAAAGCACTTTCACGAGCACCAAACCATGGGCAAAGGGTTTTTCCTCACCTTACAATAAAAAAACAAAATACAGTTTCCAATGGCCACATTTGCCAACTAGCACAGAGCTTTATTCTGGTTAGAAGAACCCTTTCCCAGGGAATTTTCTTCAGGCTCATTGGTGCACTCTTAGAAAGCACTGTTACATCCCACTAAGTCAGATCATGGCTATAGGGAAAGAAACAACAAAGTTCCCTCTGGGAATTCTATATCCAAAAGTCTTCATGTTGCACCAGTTACCCACCAGTGTCCACCAGAGACACTCAGACATTAATTGCTGCTATCCTGGCCCGTTACTTTCTCCATTTCAATTGAAGTTCATAGATGAGATGAATATAAATAACCTTATTTCTTTGCTTTTTTGTTTTTCAAATAAGTAAATACTCCAAAACCAACCGACACTTGCGGTTGGTAAAGGTATCACATCTCACTATCTCTAAGTTCTCAGCAGTGCCCCTGCCCCACACGTCACACCTACACTAATCACAATGGAAATCAGAGCAAACAGGACTCTGGGCAGTGACTGAAGGAGGTGGACAGAAGATGGTTTCACAGTTACAACCACTGACCTGTCCTGAAGTCTTACCTTCAATGAGTCAGATTTCTGTGAAATTCTAGACAAGCTGCATTGCCATTTTTTTCACGTATGGTCACTCGCTATTTCCATCATTCCACAGATGCTGACCTTGAAATGCTCTTTCAAATGGCATTAAACTGTAAAAGCTGTATTTATTTCAGTTTTCTTCTGCAAATGCCAAATAAACAACTCTCCATTTAAGAAAAAGTGTCTGTACTTGGTGTACTAAAACTGGCCGGTGTACAACTAGCATTGTTCCCAAAGGTAAGACAGAAACCACAGTAGATTTTTCCTTAGTTTGCATGTATATAAAAGGCATTTGACTGCCCATGTTTTAGTTTTCTTCTACTGGAAACCAACCTAGATGGTAAGTTGCGAGCTAAACTTATTTAACACTTATTAACTCACTCAGAAACCATTGTGACGTTGTGATTTGCAGCAAGACCTGTAAAGCTAAGCTCAGCACAGTTCTGATTGCTCATCAGTGACTCAACTTCCAATAATTCACTTTTCCTTTTCACAGGAGGAAGAGTGCCCACTCTGCCTACAGAGCACAAACTGCTGAGCTCAGGAGGCAAACAGCCGCATAACAGCCACTTCAACACTTGTTATCCACCAAACATCGCTGCAATCAGAAACATCCACAGCTGACTGCAGGAATGTAACAGGATACAAAGGCAGCCATGGCTTTCACAGGGCTCTGCTTACACCTTCTCCTTATATAGTTTCCTCAAAGCAGACTTTGCACTCCACCGATGTCAGATTTTATGAAGATTTTAGCAAGATACAGAAGTGAGTATGTGAGAGAATGGAAGTGTAGAAGGATTATAAACAAGATTCTTCCCTGAGCTCTGTGCCTTGGACAACAGGTTGTGGCTTCCAAGTCAGACTTCAGTCAACAGAGGCTTTGTAAGGCAGAGCAATGCTCATATTTAGGAAACTTCTTCCCAAGGTTCAGCTCATCCTCAACTACCTGCTCCTTTCCAACCCTTTCTTAGTTTCCTCAGGCCCTGTAGGAGAGTCAGGCTCCCACCTTCTTGCCTGGCTCTCATTGCTCCAGCAGTGACGGGTAGTTCCACAACCACTTTCCTGAGCATACTCAGCTTCTTACTGAATGCACATTTCCAGTCTTCCAGGGTTCCACATGATCCAGGGTCTCTTTTTAAGGGAACGAGGCAGGAAAAATGGGAGAAGTAGAAAAGATATAACGTAACAAAGAACCTGTAAGAAGCTTTAAGCCACTGAACAATTATACAGCAAGCTTTCTTGATAATTTATCCAATGCCTGATTAAATAACAGCATGCAGTCATATTGTTGAAGTGCAACAATTATAAACCATAGACAAGAAAGACAACATAATGCTGAAAACAGCCTGCATGCCTCACTGAGACATTCAGCAACCCTAAAGACGCCTACATGTTTCTCACAAAGGTTCGTGGTAAGGCTCTAGTGGTAACATTCAGCTGCATTTGTTCAAAGCTCAGTCTCTTCTAAAATTCAGATACACCACCAGCTTAAACTTCTACCTAAGAAAAACAGCTAGTATATATCAGAAAGTAAAAGCAAATCCCAGTGAAGCATTCCTTGCACCTTCTTAAGCAAAGAGCCATTTTATGTTTTATAATAAAACACCATTTTGGTAGGGGTTGGAGAACAACAGGGGAAGTGTTTGAGAGCACGCAGCGCAGGACTTTTTCAAACACGCGTGAAGAGTGCCCTTGTAATCTAAATGTTACAGAATCTAATTGAGACAGTCAGGTAGCAAATAATAAAACAACGTACAAGTGAGATGAATCCACTCAAGTGTGTCTCAGGAGAAGACATCTTGCAGAAGATAAAATCAAAGCAGAATTACAGACAGCCTTAAAGAATTTGGGAAGATGGTGCTAGGCACCCACAGCCAAAAAGCCACCTGATTCCTAAGAACTCTAATTTCAGCAGCTACTTTTGAAAGCAGCCCAGAATGAAATTCCTCAAGATGTAAAAGCATCTTATTGATCCAGGTACTTCACAGCTTATTTCTTTTTCTCACTGCCCTACACTGTTCCTAAAACAACACCAAACAGTGGTCAGACCATTAAAGACAGTCAATCACATTTAGATACACGCCCCTATGCCTGAACACACTGCAGTAAGTTCAGTTTCTACTGACAAAAGAGTATTATTCCAAATGTTTTCTGCTGTTGAATCCAAGCTTTGCCTTTACTGGCAGCCAACACTTAGCAGTCTGATTATTCATGCATCAGAATACAACACGACCCAGCCACCTTGACTCACTTACACAAACATTACCTAAACTACACCCAATATAGCACAGGGAATCTTCAGATAAGAACTGTTCTCTAAATAGAAACAGTTTCCTGAAAAGAAACCTAATTCTAAAATTAGCTAACTCAGAAACAACTTTTCCTGGGCAGCACCAACAAAGCAGCACACAGAGAGCACTGGTTTACCTGGCGTGGGGAAATCACGGCTTTACAGTAACTCTATCATCAAGTGTATGGGCGAAGCAGAGCATACAAGAGAATAATTTTAATCCAGCTTTCTTGCATGGAACAGTGAACAACAAACTTCAGTCATTTGATCTAAGTTATATTACTGTTCCGTAGCAAAACTACCTGCAAGTAGTGTGCAGCAGGATGCAATGTTTCAACAGTTTCTGAAGTCAGTTGGCTTATCCTTTAAAAACCCAGCGACTATAAATTAAAAAAAAAAAAGAAAAAAAGAGAACAATCTGACTGGTTTGTTCCAATAATTGGATTAAAAGCGTTAAACAGTGCACTGGAAATCTTCAGAACATATATTTTCCCACATATTTTAGTGTTTCTTCCTGTCAACAAATACTGACAAATACTTTACCCACAAATGTTTTCAAAAGCAAGCAAACCTTAAAAGCACATTTTAAGCACAACAACAGGATGATATCTACGTAGTGCTGCAGTCATTGTACGCACAGGACCTACCCACCTAACAGCCAAAATAAAGGAGCCACTACAGAGTTCCAAAGGAGGAGATTCATCTGGTGGGAGCTCAGGAGAATGCCCAGAAAGATTCCATCAAGACCCAACCAAGGATCGACTCAGTTATCCACACCTAAAGCTGATGAACTACATCACTGAAACCTTGAACAAGGCAAGGGGTATTAAGAAAGGCAAGATATCACAAAAGCTGGACCTCACTGTATGAGCAGCCTATTTGCTATCGCATTAAGCAGCCAGGAATTTGAGCCTAAATATGCTCAGATTGCCAAAGACCTTCCTTGCTAAAAACCTCTCCCACTGAAACAAGTATATTCATTTAACTATGACAAAAGCACTTGACGCAAATGCAAGCTTTCTGAAACTGCTCAGGAAATGTCTCTGCTTTTCCTGCTCCGCCGGCCACGCTCTGCTTGGTGTTAGGGCTGCCCAGAGCTGACGGTAACCAGGATCGGTCAGGGACCACAGTTCACAAATGCAGTTGGACATCCACACCCACCATTAGGCATTAAAAATGGGGAAAAAAGCACAGCTTACTATCATTATTTTGAGAAAGGAAAAAAATGCATATCCTCACTATCAAAGTAACTGGCAGAAATGCCAACAAGCAGCCCTACAAAGTCTTCTGAAGGGCAGGTTACATTAGCAGCCTCAGCCTCTTGCACTATTAGACAGTCAAAGTGGACATCTCAGCATAAAATTATTGCATCAGTGATTTATACCCGCTAGGAAAATGACAAAAAACAACATCCATGGTTGGATCCCTTCCATCCACGCTGCCTTCTCATTCACCTCTGACAAAAACTACCTAAGACAGAGCACGTTGGAGTTGTAAAACAAGTACATACAAGTTAAGACATGAACAACTTCAGCCACACGGTACTGCTGGAACTGCTGCAGTTCACGTGGACTGCTGTACCTTCTTTTGGTAAGAGCAGTTATGCTCTGTTCTAAGACATGAATACTCCTGCAGTTCTGGTAGGTGGCTACGTGCAGCCTGCAGAGGGCAAGTTCAGAGAGCTGTGACAGGCCTGGAGCAACGAGTGGTTAAAATCAGAGTTCAGTTCCTGCACGTGAAGTGACAAACTTAGTCAGAATACATCAGTGATTTGTTCCTCTTATTCTAACAGTATCACTGGGGTGCATGAAGAACTTGCTCTCTGTGGTATGACAACAGAGCATTTAATCTTCATGAAGAACCCCAAATGTATCAATGAAAGTTAATTGTATATAGCAGATCAGATGCTGAGTTCATTATTCTATAGCATCTTATCTTATTCAAGTAAATCCTCTACTAACACATGACTCCATGGAGTTATATTAATACAAAAGGTGAACCACAGCCAACTGACATGCACTTCACAGCTGAGACAAATTTCAAGAACCCACTCAGAAGTGTCACACTTCACCTCCTTCCTTCTCTAAAGCATCTTAACTCTTAAAAAAAAAAAAAAAAAAAAAGGTTATTGTTGAGTTCTCGTGGCTTTTGGTACGTTAAAACCTTCTTACTTGTATATGCTGACTTGAAGTCTTGCAGCAGCTGAAGCAATAAATATTGACAGCTCGCTGGCAAACAGCAGAGATACCAGCACTCAGTCTCCAATTTCACTTGCATCAGCAGAGACAGATCCTAGAAGGGGCAGTGCATCTTGTGTCTAAAATGTGCACTGCTATTACTGCTGCCTTTGTATTAAAAACACATTTTACCCTCTAAGACCAGAGCACTGCTGAGCACACCCAGAGCACGCCGAAACCCTTCACTTACCTATTAAATCTCATTGCAACATACAGATACATCACAACAAAGCTGACTCTGCCCACAAAGCACACCACAGAAAACTTGTGATTGTCCACTTCCATTCTTCCACATCCTTACGTTGCTCAGCTCATTCTCCTCTGATTCTTCACACACTTTGCATGAGGCCACATTTTGCTCAACAAAAACTAAACAGCCAATTTACAGCAAACATGTGGGAAGCCATATGCCAAATTAAGAGATACTCTGACGGCACAAAAGAAATTGAAAAAAAGTTAAACAGATTTTAATTATGAAATTGTGTTGGTGATGGAGTTCTGTTTCTTCCCAGTTACCTCATAAATCCTTTACAACAGGAGAAAAAAAAACAACTCACTGAGACTGACTTTGTTCTCAAAGCTTTTGCTCATGGTTTCATGTGAAGCGAGGAGATCTTCACCCTGGCACAGACACACCTAAGATTACAGCCCATGTTTGTACCTGTACGCATTCACCAGCATGCAGTGCTGCCACTTTCTGAGTGCAGCTCCAATGGGTGCAGCAGCGGGCGCCTCCTCTGTGCCATCACCCCCTGCTGCTTTCCAAAGCAAGATATGAAAGAAAACAAGCTTACCTCCTAACTTCAAGCACACACTGACCTTAACACATTACCATTACCTGGGAAGATCCCCCATTACACTTTCGGAAGATTTTCTTCCCTCTTTCTCTAACAATATAATCTATTCAGATGGTAATATCTGATTAGCAATTTTAACAAGCCTATCTTAGATGACAGATGACAGGCACCTCCCTCTGTATGCATTACTCTCTCAACAAACAAACTCTGCAGCAGAGAAAGAACCACAGCATACTGATTCTGGAGACTGCCATAAATGCACAGTTCATTAATTGGCAAGTTGGTTTATGGCATAGGCACACCACATCTAGAAAGCAGTGACGCACTGAGGTTTGCTTTAACCAGAGTAAACTATAATTTCTCCTTTTAGGTTTTAATGCTACTAAGTCTGTCCAGCTGCAATATCTGCAAGCTGTCAATTTGGACACACACACATAAAAGAAGAAATGCTTCTTCTCTCCAGTGTATCTTCAGACTCAAAATTACATTTTATTCAAATGGCTGCCCTTGCCAAATTCTTTCAGCAGATGGAACTGATGCCAGAATATTCCTAAAGAGGATGGCAACGCTCCCTGTAGGCTTCACACATGCAGGTGAGGCAGCTGCCACACCTTGCTCTTCGTGCTTTTCTGAAACAAATCCAAGTCAGCCTCAAGGACAATGTTCACTCTGAACAGCTGGAAGGAAAAGAGGCACCAAATGGACCAGAAAGCCCCAAAAAGCAGAAGACAAGCATGACAGGACGGCAGCAGAAAGAGTTAGCAACGAGTGCATCTGTGGTGCTTCATCCAGTGTGATGCCACAAAGACGAGCACGTGTTTGTTTGAACTCAGTAGATTCAAACAAACACTGAAAAGGAACTTCAAGGAAGAAGATGGTATTCTTTGACTCTCTGGAAGCAAAATCAGTTAAGGTGAACTCAGTTCTGTACAAACTGCTTGTATTAAATTTCTCCCATAAGTGACATTAGAGTTTAGCTCTGCTACAGCAAATGCACGAAGAGGCCTCACATTCCAACCAACCATCTGAAGGGAATAGTGCCAGCAGAGCACTGCATGTACCAGCACTGCTTTAACCCATTTACTACTTGAAAGCACACACATAACCCTTGGATTGATGTGATTTATGAATTTTTATGATTCAGGTCTCTGAAGCTAATTGGTTCATCCTCTCGTTATGCAAATTTAAGGAATAAGTTACAATGTTACAGACTATAACGTGATGCATACAACTGATGAAATTGAAAATGGGAAGCACTGTTAGCTGGATAGGATATTCAATTATATTTGGAACGTTTCACTGGTTTACTACATCAACTGGGTACACAAGAGCTACTGGAACATAAAATAGGCGAGTTTCATGGCATAATGTCCCGACAATTTCATAGCAGATGTTCTCCATAAAAGATATTGACATATAAAGGCACATTATCACCATATCTATTGACATACAATTATACACACACTGGCATATAAAAAGTACAAACAAATCTGAGTTGTCAAAATTAATGAAGCACGCACTTCAAATATTTTATCAACCTCTGTTGCTACACTTTCCTGTGTTGTACTGCAATCAATGATACACCAGAGAAAGGCAGGATGGCGGGGAACGGAAGGCAATCTCTCCTAAGTGCTGCCTATGGACTAACATGGGACATTTGGGATAATACAGTTCATGGCCTCAGACTGCTGCCTTAGGGGTGAAAAATAAAAGAATAGATTTGATCACAGAGCTCAAGAGAGATAAAGAGGTAAAGAAAGTACCTGTATTCCATCACATTCACATCCTTTTCTTTACAGAAGCAGGGAAGAAAGCCCAACTCCTTAACCTGAAATACTCAGCACTGAAAGCGGAATGGCCGTCAGCTCCAGTACTGCAGCCAGAGGCAGCAGAACACGCAGAGCTCTGCTAAGTGCCCAGGCACTGGCTCACACACAGCTCAGCCTGCTGCTGCTCTACTGAAATCGTACCCATGCTGGTTAGCTCTGAGTTCTCTCACATACCTACTTGAGGTGCAACTGCACGCTTGCCACATGCTAGAAGCACATCTGGACACTGCTCTGCTTAGGCAGCAGCTTCTTGAGATTGCTCAGACATCACCAGTCCTCCTCACTGGCAGAAGGACACCTGCAAGCATGTCGTGGGCACGGCAAGGGAACATGAGGCAAAGTACAGCTGCCCTGTGGTAAAAGACTGGGTTTCAAGTAGATTTCACTCACACTGCATAGCAAGCTAATTAAGTCCTTCAATTAGTCTGTAGAGACTAACAAGCAAGCAGTTTATCAGTGACGAAACGATACAGAACATCCCACTTTTACAGAAATATTACAATTGCAATTCCAATTGCTCAAAGGTTAAACACCAAACTATCAGAAGCCCACAGTATTGTCCTGACACACTGACTAGGTTTTATGCAGACATGAGAATTTCAGTACAATTAATGAACACAGAAGCCAGCGTTATCTCTTTCATCCTTCATCAAGTTTAAGCCTACAGTGTCATAATGAGGTGCCTCACCCCACCCATGCCTCAGACATACCCTCCTGCCTACGGAATCACAGTGAAGGCATCATGCCGTCTTTGGGCCACCTTCACCTCCAGCTCTGTGCAGCCACCAGTGAGAGCTCCCCACCCCCCACCCCATGGGAGCACAGCCACTGCTGCTACAAAGAAATAAATTTCCTCTTTTTTTGAGAGCCATGGTTCACCTCTCTGCAACTGTGAGCCACGTGAGCCCAGCCGAATTACTGCGTTCCAGCCTTCTGCTTCCTGCTAGACTCTGCATTTGACATGCTGCTGCTCAAATACTTAAGCCAACACTTCCTTATTTGCATCAGGCTCAAGTCCATTTTTGCATTACATCATATTTAAAAACTTATTTCCATCCTGATGACTCAAGAATTACATACCATTCTGACTCTCTATTAGAAAAGTCACAGCGCTGAGAAATAAAAACAAAACAAAGCACATTAGAACCATACACAGGTTTATAGAAGTTTGAGATCAGATTCCCTTGGCAAAGAAAGAAAACCATAGAGGCACGTAACTACTAAGCAAGTCATGTTGATAAAACACAGCAGAACCCATAACCTTCAATACAAAGGCACTCCTAAGAAGAGATATCAACACAAGATCTGTCTAGAAATAGTCACATTTTTTCATTCTTGCAATTAACACAAGTTTCTGATTGCACCAAGGAAACTATGACTTCCAGATTTGACCAACACAGTAAAACCAACATTTTTTGGTTAAAACCAACAGTAGTAAAACCAAAATTCAAGTGTTTCCACTGCAAGCAAACAATATTAGGGTCTCAGGTCATCCAAACCACGTTTTGACTGAGTAATACTCTCTATTATTCAAAGCATTCAATGAATGCTGACCTTGGTGGAGACTCAGTGTTACACTACCTGCAACTGTCTCATATGTGTTACAGCACCTTTATTTCAGAAACAAACAAGAAAACAGAAATCAAATCTACCTAGCAAGATTATTGATAAAACCACAGCTTACACAACGTAAAGCTATGCAGATGCTCTGATTGCTTTGATAGTAAAGAAGTGTTTTATGTCCTCAAAGCAATAACACATAACTGGTCGGCTTTGGAGCATATTCAAAACACAAAGTAGAAGCTGGGAATGAAACTGTTCGTGCAATGTACCCAGCTGACTGAGCTGGAACTTCACTCGTGAGAGCATTACATGACCAGAGGAAGGGAAGATATTAAGATAAGAAACAAAACAGAAAAGCTCCTTGTCTAGAGTAGAATTCACAAGACTCTCAGGAGAAAAATACACCAGCACTTCACTGCACACATCTGATAGAAAACTCATCATCAACCCACTGGGAACTGCAATGAAGAAGAGAGATGCACAAAGCAGAAAAGAGGAAGGTAGGAAAGCTGAGGATAAAATACTTCAGCTCTACTTGCAACTTTCTCCCAAAGAAAAGATTAGAAAGAAAAAAGTTGAACCCTGACACATTCACTCTTCCAGATTACCACACCAAGGACCATACACAACACAGCTTCACCTGTTTATACTCTTTCACTGTAGCCAAATCATGCTACATGCTGTAAATGCTCTTCAAAATGCTGTTCCTTGTCAGTGTGAGAGGGCAGAACAGGGCCAGAGATTGTTAAGCCGTGCCCAGGCAGCGAGATGAGGATGAAGGTATTTGCACTGGGGTCAGAAAGCAATCAACCCACCCCAAAGGCCAGGCATCAAGCTTAAATTTCCTCAGCAGTAAAACACTCCAGCAAGATGAGGTTTGCCAATAAAAGTTAGTTGCTGCTAAAGCAACTGACTAGCAAAGTCTTCCAGGCCACAGCTGAACTCTTAATTTAACCTTCAGGTATCAATTGGAGAAGTGGAAACAAATGGAAAAACACAACGGTCTCACAAATAAGAAAGTTATTATTTTTAATCTTCTGTATTTTTCCATAACAGGAGCTGATGGAATGCTGTGGAAGCATGGCAGAAGGAAGTCTGTAAGTCAGAGCTGAGCCTTCTCAGCACCAGGCCGCCACAAGGCCAGGTCAAACACCACTGCTAAGAGCCACCACTGCCATCAGCAGCCACTGCCAGCACCACAGCACCTGCAGATCCGAGCAGCCCAGCAGCCTCTGCCACACACAGCAAAACAAACCCAAATTTTTATCTCGCTGCTTCTCATGATTAGTGAAGGCCGTCCGAGCCAACGCTGCTTTCTTAGGAGAGAAGCACCAACCTGGAGCACAGACAAATTCTGGATCTACAAGTTTTACTGAAAGCCACAAATTTCATTTTTAGTTTAACAGTGTTTTTACATTATATATGTAAGGAAAAACGTTTGATTATTTTATAAAGGATGACTGATTTGAATTTACTGCAACAAATACCAAAAGTTTGAAGGCATTTTCAGCCCTTTTGCATAGGCATTTCACAAAACAGGGTCTAATGAATCAAAGAACCTTCACCTGTTCCCATAATACATGAAAATGACCAAACCACATTAAATACAGAAACAAACTGAAAAAGAGAAAAGTTGGTTAGTGCTGCCTGCCATTTGTTTAACTGGAACGTATCAAAGAGTTTCAGCCCTCTTGTGCTACAGATACAAACCGAAACAGGAACTCACAGCTCCAAACCGCAGGGGACCATGTGACAGCACCGCTGGAAACGCAGGTGTGGGGCACTGCCACCCTCAGCAAACACCCACATCTGAACTGGTGAATTCCGCCTCTCTAAGGCTTCACAGAGACAAACCGGACCCCTGAGAAATGCTCTCCATAAAGCAGCAGCTTTGTCCCTTTCAGGAACTGCAATTAAAGAGCACTGTGTGACACCATGAATGTTTAAGCAGTGAGAATAAAAGGAAAATAAATACTTGGTGTGTGGGTATCCTACTGTGCCACCGGCTTACAGGGCTGTACTCAGCTAACTGGTTTAAAGGTAGTCTGCATACATTTGTCTACACAAATTGCAGTCACACCTCTCATCCCGGTACAGTGTTACCTTTGATCTGGAAAGGGATCTGAGGAATTCTGGCTAAAGAGACTAAAAGACTATTTTCCTGAATTTGGCCTCTAATCTGAAAGACAGATCTAATTAGTATTTTTCCCCGTCATGAGCTGTTCAGTATAGTAGCTCAGCAAGTCTTTCCAAAGTGATTAAGATAAGCCAAGGAAGCTGCTGTACATGAAGAAGAGGCGGCCTGTAAGCTCGTTGCACGCCTGAGCACAGCGTGTGCCCCCATCAGCCTGCAGCTGAACTCAGGGATTCCAGGACAGCACTCAGCCCTCTGGTGCATTCTGGATACCAAGACTGGCAATGCCAAAATACAGACCCAGAGCTATATTCAGTTGACTGCCTTTACTGAGGCTCCCTCACGGCTCTGCTCAGTCCTGCAACGTAGGATTGTAGAGATGTTCTCTGATCAATGACAGCCCAATCAGGTATCACTCATTTACCATGATGTTACTTTAGCTGGGCTCAAACTGTCTCCTACTCCCAAACTAAAAATTAAAACAATTTAATACGGGGCTACAGCACAGGAAAAAGTATGAGTAGGGTTCACATAGCTTTCTCAATCCATACAGCAGAAAGGCAGTTCTGTGCATACACACAGAAAGCCACTGGAATGCTGTAGCTTTTTTTTTCTTTTTTTTTTTGGTCATACACATCTGAGGTAAGTCAGGTACAGCGTATAATACAGTCAGCATGCTGCATTACAGAGATGACACTATCAAGATCTGACTAATGTGTATTCAAGAAAATGCTTTCACTACCATGGGAACGCTGGTAGAACTCACCTCTAAGTCAAGTAGACTAAAGGAAGCTTTTCTGTGTTAGACTTCCCCTTCAAATAATTCCTGTACTACTCCTTCTGAGACACAAACGTTAATACCTTAACAAGGAACAAACACACAGGCAATTTCATCTTCACAGATGTAAGGGGCACAAGGAACACCACAGAAAGGATACTAGAATAACTCATATAGCTACAGCCAACAATTTGGCTGCAACAGTGAAAAAAATTCACTGAAAACTCATTGTAATCACTGTTAATGAACAGCAGAGAAACAAGGAAAAGCAAAAAATGAAGCCTTACAGAGGTTACCAAGCTTACTGGAAAGTAGAGCTCTAACAGGAAGAGAAGCAAACTCAATCTATTCATCTTCACTGTTACTGTAACTCCATCTGTACACATAAGAGTGCCAGCAAACCAAGCTAGTTTAAAAATAAACTGCCCATAGGCCTTCCCTAGTTGGTGCCAGTTACAAGACAACCTCAAGCAACACTGCAGCACACACAGGACTTTAACACACACACAGTAGTATTGAAAACTACTTTTCTCCTTCTTGAGTACTGTACCAAATCCACCTGCCTCATGGCAGAGGTACTACATCAAATCCACCTGGAAGAGAAACTCAGTGTTAGAATTGGTTTGTAACCACCTTCTAGGATACAAGGCTGTTAGCCCAAATTCAGCAACTGTGTAATACAAGCATTTCCACAGGTCTTGTTTGACAGATCAAAAGCCAGGACCTACAATGTCAATGCAGAAGGTTTTTGAGATTTGAGGAAGAGCAGATTTTCTAGAATATTATTTCTCAGTCAAAAATAGAAAAAAAAAACTTTCCCTAAAAATCATTTCACTTGTGGAAATGATGGAAGTATATTTTCTGCTTACAGTCAAGAGCAGACAGCGTTCATATTTCCAGCACCAGCTACTAGGATGCATTTGAGCAAAAACAACCACTGAGATCACAGTAAGAACTGAAACTGGATTTTAATCAAGAAAAAGCAAGGAAACTTGGCACATAGCTTGTTTTTCTCTGCTTCAGAAGAGGTATCCTTCTACAGATAATAACAAAACATACATTCCAGACATCACAGAATAGAGAACAAACAGAATCTTAACTGCGTTTCGCACCAAACTCCTCCTTCCACAGAACGAGGAATAAGCAGCGCCCTGATCCCTCAAACAACGTAGCAACTACAACAGTTCACTGTCTACAATTTAAATGCATGCTTTACCCCTCAGCATCAATGGAAGTACAATCACTTTCATCAACGTAAGCAACTGTTTCCTTGCTCAAATTTGTATTTGTGTCTAAGGAGACTGTAACAGAAAAGGAAAGCTAAGACAATTATAGAAGGCAGCCAAACCCAGACACACAGTTCCAAGCATGCTGATACATTAATGGTAAGATACTTAGAAGTCTAAAGGTCTGAGACCAGAAATACTTTTAACTTCAAAACAAGGAGGATGAGGCAAGATTACAGGGGCTTAATGCCTCTCAAGGGTAAAAGTTGATAAACCAATCCAGACACACTCAAGCTGCAAATGCAAAAAAGAACGTAAGCAAAGGAATACCTGTGGAACCAGTTTCTTATCTTCATTCTGTATCATTTGTACCTCGGTTGAAATAATTTTTAAAAATGCTACTTTCTAGTTAATTTAATTGCCTGTTGTCACAAACTCCTAAAGAAAAGCACCTGTAAATACTTACACAGGTGGGCTGCACCATTCCTGCCCAAGATGCACAGCTGCCAAGGGTCTCACCTGCTCCTCCGTTCCCTGGGGAGAGCCCAGGCTGGCCCTTCACTGCTCCAGTGCTGCTAACTGATCAGACTATTTTAAGATAAGCTAATTATGCCAGCGCAGTATCTTATAAGCCAATAAGACTAAGCAGAAGAGACCATGAAGAATTAAAAGCAATGAAGTACGGATAAGACAGAAGCAAGAATTGTGATCTCAGCTATTTGAGATAAGAAGTCCAGGGGAATTTGAGTCAGGTGAGTGACTCAGGATCTCTAAAAACTTACATTCTCCTGCACTTAACAGTTCTAGCAGGCACCAAAGGAACTGCACAGGAAGGGCTGTTGATCCCTACAGCTTTAGAAAATTATTAATTCCTGCCTCAGAGCACCAGCACAAGATCTCTATGGCTTGCTTGTAGGCATTGCCTACATGCATGCAATCAGACAGCTACAGAAACAAATACAGGTGCCTTAAAAACAAACAGATCTGAAAAAAAAAAAATCCTTAGCTTATGAGTCTGTCACACAGAAATTTTTCGAGAAGTTTATCTGATCATCTCCTCATTAACATTTCACCAGAGGAACGTACGATGGAAAAGCAGGTTGAAGCCTCTTTTGAGAACAAGTCAGCCAGCACCTTCAGGAATATCGAGGTAGGTTTTGTTACTCAACAATTCAGCCGTAAAAATCCCACGTTTAAAAAAAAAAAAAAACAGCATTCAGGAAGTCCTCAGTAGAACACAGATACAATCACAGCCCATTCATCCTCATTAATAGCTTTGGATTTAGCCAGTGTCAGACAAGCACAACAGTGCAAGCACCAATTACTGGAGCGTTTCAGGGGTGCTGCAGGGCTCAGGGCTTGGTGGCTGCACACAGCCCCAGCTGCACCCCCACCTGCAGCCCCCAGTGCTTCCCTGGGCAGGCAGGCACCTGTGTTGGTGGAATGTAAAAGGAAATAAAGGAAAAAATAAAGGAAGTTCTGTATGTTACTTGCAAAACCACTACTTAGCTCCTACTGTTCAGAATGCATTGAAATTCAGTGTTTTTCACACTGATGAAGTAATGTAAGAGCTCTGGTTTCTCCATGCGTATTTTGGTATCATGAATAAAATGGGCTACGATACACAGACTAACAATTTAAATATAAAGATTGCCAGTGCTCACACCACACCTCGTGTGCCACGGAACAACACAACCCTCATACTGGAGTCCTTTCATCTCATGAAACCGCACGGGTTGGGCCAGCCTAGAGCCAGTGTTGTAAGGACAGCCCAGAGATCCTTTAACGATTTCTGTCCCTTTCTATACAAAAAAAAAAAAAAAAAAAAAAGAGAAGGTAAAAAGAAAGAAAGAAAAAAGAGGCAGCAGAACCCAAGAGCACCAGCACTACACCAGCATGGCTCACTGTGACGCGTGTCCTTCAGCCCCGTGCCAACACACGATGGGTCAGGAGCTCAGCCAGGACCCCGAGCGCTGCACAAGCGTGCCAGGATCACCAGAGGGTGCTGCAGGGGCTCCTAACGTGCCGAGGCAGCGCCTGGGTCTGGATCACAAACACGGGGCAAGTCCTTTGCTCCAGTTTACAAACTGTTTTTTTTACGCGGGCCTCTCAGTACTCCGAATTTCAGTCTCCTGTCAAACGACCTCTTCTGCCTCCACGTGCAGTGATTTTCTGAAAGAATCTGGTCTCAGTTTTTATGTAAGCATCTTGAGCTAACACACAACAGTGTTCACTGTAAATACTCGATGCTTGGCAAGAGGTTTCATAGACTAATCTAGGGCATCCTCAAAAGATAGCTCTAAAAGCAAGCCTGTCGCCATCAGGCTTAGCCTGACAGGGTGCCACCTCCTCAGCAGACATGCACGGGGAGCCTACACATGGAGGAAAAAGAGGGCAAGGCGCTGATCTGGAAGCCTCACAGCTCAGACATGCCCAAAGTATCTGCACACAGGTTTCCTAAGAGCAGCGGGTGGGACAACCGTGGGCTGTCAGCTGTGATCTCACCTCACCGTGAATCCAAGGCCCTAACTAGACGAACCCCTGTAGAACTCAATCAGAAGTCACTGTGAGTATCTTCCAGCAGGCAAAAAAATAACATTTGAATTTTTCACTCTTCTATAGCTCTATTTCCTTTCCTGAAGAAGAAATTATTTGCCTTCTAAAGTACTTCAACATGAATCATTCATGTCTTACATCCAAAATTTTCAGTAATTTCAACAAGAAATATCATGAGTTCCTTGAAGCCACTGAATGAACAGCATGTAGTGATAAACAGTGACCAACAGCTTTGCGTTGTGTTTTGTTAACAAGAAAAACCCATTTGACAGGAGTGCTCTGTGCTAACTCCCATTGCCTCCTCTCTCCCCTCGAACTTCAGTTTATTGTAAACCCACGACAAAGCCTGGATAATTTTCCAGTGTCTCTGCGGCCTCCACCAGGCACAAGCGCCCTGCGTTTCGCTCTGACTGTAATACAGTTTGGTAAAACATTTTTAAATTTCAGTTAATCCAACTGACAGTTCCCCATTACTTTCTGATGGCTATTCAGGTTCGCAGTTTTCATTTTTATGAGACAGAGACCAGGACAGCCCGTTTAAAACTGGAAGTTATCCTCCGATAAGCTAGAACATTATTGCACGTTCTACATGCCGCTTGGGAATTTTTAGAGCATTTGTGTTAACAAGCAGAACTTCTGCAAATAAGCCCATATTCCACCTCCCAGGAGGCAGTGAGCACCAAGCACTTCTCTGCAGCCACACCGCTGCCCTTGAAGGAGTTCTTCCAATTGAGTGCTTCCTCATGGTAACCATGAATACCTTTCCTGCAGGCACTTTTTTCCACAACTGAATCCAGCAGCTCTCACAATAAAGATCCTTATGTGTGATTCAATAACAAAAGGGAAGACACCACCATTGGGAATGCTAAGAACAAAATAAGGAAAACAACAAGAGAACAAAATAAACGGGGGGAGGGAAAAAGCCCTCGTGTTCTGAAAGAACAGAGGACATCAAGGAGTCCTAAAGGAAATCCTTCTTCCGTACTGCAAAACTTCAACTCTCAAAAGCCAGCAGTCCAAGCTAACGTGGATCACCAATCCAGACTAACCAAGATAATTTTACAGCTTACAGGCTCAGAAAGTTTAGGAAAAAGCCATTTCCTTTTCTGGCACACAAAGTGAAATGGTGCTTCTCTCGCCGTATTTTCTACTTTCCCTTCTTTTACCCCACTGACAAACCAGCTTCTGAGTACAGATCTGCAATTAAAACCTCGTGTTATTACACATTAATTTTAAACGCCTTCTAGGAAAAAAATTCGAATAGTCAGTTAGTAAAAAACTCACTTTATTACCCTCACTGCGTGACAGCGTAACACAAAACATGGCAATGAGGGAACATCTCAGTCTCTTCTCAGAAGACTCGGTGCTCTGAAGGCTCACAGTGGAAAAAGCAGCACTTGGAATTGCTGTAGGCACCATCTTACTGCAGCCGCTCCTGTCAGCTTACAGCTTCTAAAACAGGATGCATGCAGTCCTGTCAGGAAGAGGGCAGCTGCTGTGAAAGAGTGATACCAAACCCGAGACATCCTTAATGTTGATGACCTCATTACTTCTGAGCTATCCTCCACAGTGAGACCATCAATTAAAGAACATTCAAAACATCGGAGAAAGATGCACACTGTCACTTCCATATCTGAGGGGGAAAAGAAATCCTCATCACTAATATTACCACCGTTTTCTCAGGCTCCTGAACCCAAGCGCTGCAGATTTTGCACAATCAAGGGGAAAACAAGCCAAGAATCACTTTACCTTCCAATGGTTTATTTAATGGACCTTTCACTGAGGGAAGCCTGTTCTGCCCCGCAGGCCCCTCACTGCTCACACATCCCTCACTTAAAGTTCAACGCTTCCTCCCTCTCTGGCCTCAAAACTGCAGTTCTTCCATATCCCATCTCTCTATGCTTCCTCTGCATCAGAAGGGACACCAAAATTCACCTCCTCTCAGTCTTTTCTCTTGACTGTGCCAATATCCTCACAGCAAAAATGTTTAACAGCAGCACAGCTCAGTTATGGATGCGCTTACATAATCATATAGCTAAAAGTTGCCTGATTTATCCCTCTTGACCTTCTATAAATCATCACAGAAAATGACAAGACCAGGCCCAGGCACACTGCTATAGCACTCAGTACCGACCCTGACTGCAGCCCTCACTGCACAGATGATGACAACACGCTCGGTACCCTTACAGCTCTACGGCTGGCCTTCACACAACACAAGTAACATCAGAAATCCTGACTTGCAGTACTGGAAGCAATCTGGTTTTCAAATGAGGCTGTTTCAAAAACACTTGCAGGGATTTAAAGGAAATGGAAAAAATCTTTCCCCTCCAGCCCCCTCCAATCACCACTGTGAAAGTATCATAAGCAAAGCCATAAGCGCTCCACTCCCATTTTTAGGTCACCTCCAGCCACGGCCATGAAGGGAAATGTTTTTCTCACAATTACTGGCTCTTCATTTAAGAAAAAAAAATCACAATAAAAGATGCTTTGTCATCCATGACTGAGACACAGATGCTTAACTCAAAGGCAGCACCTTTACCCAACTATGCCTGGCTGTTAATTCCTAACTCCTAACACCACTTTTTAACCTAACACACGTAAGACAGGCATGTCACAACACTTAATAACCACTAGTGATGGCCCTGCCGGGCACAAGGCAACATACAATGCACCTCAAACATTAACAGTGCACCTTAAAAGTCTCGGTTGGCCCACACAGACTTCAGCACAACTGCAAATCTCTTCAGACACAGAGATGAGCAGAACTGGAGACCTACCTCAATAAGCTTAGTAACAATACACTAGTCAATGCCATGAAAAATAATTCAATTAATCACACTCCTACTAAGAAAAACGTCTTTTCTCCTCGCAGGGGCACACCCATACTAACACATGTAACAAACACCATGCTGCCATCTGTACAAAAGGCTCCACTTGCCTTGCATCAAAGTTTTGAGAAAAGAATGGCCACAGATTTGAGCTGCCTTTACCTAACAGGCATCCCTGTCTTGTTCTTCCTGCAGCCTCAGATGAAGGGGAGAGGCAGAAGGAAGATTACCATACACCATTTAACACATTCCCATTCAGCGAGAGCCCCGGTTGACAAGAAGCAGAGGATGGAAGATGTTGGAAGACGTTCATTCCCCTTCAGTGCCAAATGGAAATGAGCGTATGCAGCACAGGGGTTTACTTCTCCAGATTTCTTTAATATGTTTCTTTTTAGGAATGCTCCCCCCAGAACCATTAAACGTCAGTTTAAACAATGGGGTTGATAAACAGAAATAAGGAGTGCCTTAATGTGGAAGAAGAAAACCCACACCCTTCCCTTCAACTCCATGAGCAGTCACTCGAAAGAACAAGTGCTGGAGTCAGAAAGCATGAGATGAGTGGTGAAAGGCAGAATCCTTCATCAGAACTTCACCCAAGAATTAAGCAGGCTATAAACCCTCCACAGGATTAATTATTAGCACAGTGTGTGTGTGGAGCAGTGGGATCGCTGTTGTGTTGCATAGCAGAAGCCTGTCTTAAACTCTGAATAACACTATTTTGTCCATTCCTTAGACTCTGTAATGATCTGGTATTAATAATCTACCGTGTATTTTGCCTGGCTGAACTCATTTTTATAGGAAGATCAACAGAACCAACTCTGATGGGAAATAAAAAAAGGAACATCCTGCTGTAATCTCACAAACTGCACAGCACAGCAAAGCCACCCTGCAACCTCCATGGAGGAAGCCCTCACTGCAGGGTCTGAGCAGCTCCTCTGAAGGCACAGCAGTCCCACGCGATGGTAGGAGGTAAGCCTTTCAATTCCACCTCAGGAACACAATGGCTTGTCCACTCAAATAACTATTGCATCTGCCCTCAACGCCAGCAGTAAGGCGAGGAAAGAAAAGATAAAATAGGAACGACGCATTTATTTTTTTCAGTTACTCTTCCGGAACTGAATGAATAGAATCTGAACAGAAGACACCAGAACTCCATGTTATCATGGGCTGAGATTGTGACTTTTGTTCCACGTTAGCAATTAAAGAACACATCATTAAGTAGGCGAAAGAAAAGTTTTCAAATATAAGAAAGTGAGAACTGAAAGCCACTTTGTGCATTAATAAGTTGCACAGCTTTGATGTCAGCGCATGCTGCTCAAATTAACGCACAGCGCTGTTTCACTGAGGAAAAGTCAGTTGCAGTGCTGTGCCCGTGCCATCAGGCTGCTGCCATGGCAGAACAGGCCCTAAGCCCAACTTCTACAGAGACTGTTTAACGGTGTGGCCTTCAAAAATAAAAATCTTTAATTTAATGAGGTGAATGAAGTACAAAAATCTGTGTTTTCAGAAAAATGGCTCTTGGAAAGAACGCATTTAAGCTAAACTACAGGCAGCAGACATGCAAGGCGTAGCTATCCACAGGTACCACAAAGCCAACTACCTCCTACTGAGGCAGGACACACAGCTGACAGAGCAGTGCTCATCACAGCCTTACAGCCCTGCTGCCACAGAGCCAACAGGTGTGTGCTGCTGCCGGCCTCCAAAGCCACACTCAGCCCCAAACACACAGCGTGACCTCAAGGGGCCACCTGAGAAATCAGCTACCCCTCTGAACAGAGCCCCTCAAAGCTTTGCTGCACTCATCAACTTGTTTAAGGAAAACTGCATCACTTCCAACTTGAGCAGGGTTTCTGACCAAGACAGGTCTTCTGCCACAATGAGCCATTCTACTCCCCACAACTGCTTCAGCTTCCCATTCGGCCAAGTCCAACATGACTCAATGCTACAGAGCCATTTCCCCAGCTTCTGCAATTCACTGCTCACTTGTTTCTCTGTCCCATGTCCTCAGAGGAAAAAAACCCTCCGTGACATTACAGCAATCTAAGCCCAGGTATCTCAGCATGTGCAGAGCGCTCTATGGACTCCCTCATTTAAGGGTCCATTTACAGTGATCTAAAAACACACCTGACAACAGAGCAAAACAAACACACATACAATCGAAAGATGAACATATTTCTACCATAACTTCCAACCTACAAATGCCTCCTCACAAACAAAACACAGGAAACAGAACGCTGAGAAGGGCCCAGAGGAGCTGCACAGACAGCAGGAGGCTGCTGTGCACTGCAACGCTGCGATCCATCCCATCCCATCCCATCCCTCCCACCCAAGGATCCCTCCCTCTCACTGATGGAACTCCTCTACTACGACTGGTGGATGATGCCAACTGCATATTTAGAGCAGAATTAGGGAGGAAAAAACAACTAACGAGGGCACTGGGGTACTTGGCTTCCTAAATTCCAAACAGAATGCCCGCAAACACTACACTTATTTCCAGCTGGTCAGAACTATTATAATGCCTTCATATTGAGATTTTCCCTTTTCTCACTTCTGTCTCACTGGTGGAAGTGCAGAAGGCTGCTTTATAATTACGCTCTTCAGAGGCCAGAAGTGTTAAAATTGTACCCTTCCTCACCAGCCTTCCAAAAAGGCGTGTATAGGTTCGCACACATTCTAGCACCTAAATGAAGAAAGCAGCCTAACAAGTGACCTCACAGCTCTCCCCCAAATGCAAACCGCTCAGTGCAGGGAAGGTAACACAAAGATTCTGTTCTCGTACGTGTGAGATACCAACAAACATTTTAAATGCTTTTTGAAGACAGACGGGGCGAGGGTGCTGCTGCAGCCCCTGCTCGGGATGGTTAGGCACAGCGTACGACGAATAAAGAGCAGGAATAACCGTACGAATACGGGCACCCAACGCCAGCGCCGAGAGCCGCCTCGCACGGCACCGCAGCGAAGTTTGAGCGCTGCCAGCCCACCTCGCGCTACAATGCAACAAAATCACATTACAAAAAGGCTCCGCTACCAACTCCGCGGCAAACAGAGCATCATTCCCCTCGTGCTCGCACAGCCCCTCTCCTCCGCCGTTCAGGGCGGCTCGCACCACGTTTACACCGAAAGCCCGAAGGCCCGTTCTCAGCGCCGCCCGCCCCGCGCGCTGTGCCACAAGACCCGGCTGCGCTCCGCCGCTTCGCTCCGACCTCTCTCCTCCCTCCGGACGCCGCATCTCCCCGCTCTCCCACTCGCGAGGACTTTTTTCGCCGCCGTTCGCACGACGCTCCGTTTCTGCGCTTCGTTCCCTCCCCGAGAGGGAAACTTCTCACCGATCGCTCCCTCTGCCCTCAGCTCCCCCGGCGCCTTGGCCTCGCACCCCACCCTGACCGCCCCCGGCCGCCCCCCCCGGCCCGCCGCCGCCGCCGCCGCCCCCCCTCGGTTCCCTCTCCCCTCCCCCCCACCGCCCCCCGGCACCTCCCGAGCGGAGCGGAGCGGCCCGCAGGGCGCACAAAGCCGCTCCCCGCGCCGTGCCCTCCCGCCGGCCGCCCCCCTCGGCCGCTGTCCCCACCCGACACCCGCCGTCCCGGTGCCCCTCGGCTCGGAGAGCGGTCGCCCGGCCGCCCCCGGCAGCGAGGACCCCCCTCGCTCACTCACCCGCCCGCCCGCAGCCCCTCGCCGCCCGCCGCTGCCTCCTCCCCGCTGAGGCTCCTCAGGAGACACTGACACCGGCGCACGGATACCCGCTGGGCGCTATTTTTGGGAAACAAGGCCCGAGCGCGGCCGGAACTACTTCCTCTGTCACTCGCTGCTGAAGAGGCGCAGCGCAGCCGGCGCCGGAGATATCCTTCCGCCGTCTCCTCAGGGCGGGCTGACGCGTTCAGCCCAGCCAGGCCGCGGCGGGACGAGGAAAGCAGCGCAGGAGATGGCGAGGTGAGCCCGCTACCGGTAGCGGGGCGGGGAACGCCCCAGTTTTAGCGCCCGGCATCGCCGGATTATTTTGTTTTACCACGGGGAGCGGCCTGGTCTACATTCTTCACCGGAGACCCAATGGCGCGGCGCCGCCCGCCGATAGGGCAGAGCGCCGGAGTGAAGGGCGAGCAGCACCAATCGCAGCGCACGGAGGAAACGGCAGTGCCCGCCCATCAGCACGTAGTGGGGAGGCGGGGCGTAACGAAACGTGGAAGCTTTGAGTGACTGGAGGGCGATCAATCGGAGACAGGGAGGAGGAACAGACAGCCAATCAAAGCGCAGCTGAGGCGGGCCTAGCGGAAAGGAAACCCTGAGCCACGCCTCTCCGTCCCGGCAGCGGGGAGCGGCGCATGCGCCCAAAGGCTCGCTGGGTCGGGCCGCGAGTGACGCACGTAGCCCGGCCCGCCCCCTACCATCGGAAGGCGCATGCGTAGAGGCGCCTCCCGCTAGGGCAGGGCCGCGGCCCCGCGGCGACGTGCCCGGGGTTGCCGAGGTAACGGCTGCGGCGGGGCCTGGGGCCCTGAGCTCCGCCCCGCGCTCAGACGCAGGGCGGGCCGCCTCGTCGCAGCCTGCAGCCCCCCGGCCAGCTTCAGGAGCAGCGGCTGCGGCCCCGCAGAGCCGCTTCAAGACGGCTTTGGGCCCTCGTGCGTTCCTCAGCTGTCTTTCTCACCCTCTCCGTGCTCAGCCATACTTGCCATTAATTCTGCTTTAAAGAGTAAAGAGCAGCTGCAAAAAAAAGACCACAAAACTGGCGTCTTCCCCCCACAACAGAAGGCAGCAGCTGGCCGCCCCAAAGTAAAATTCTCCCATTAAGAAGTTCCTTGCCAAACACAGAGCACAGAATGCAGAGCTGACACCGCAGCGCCCAGCTCTGCTCTGGGACACGGCAGCCACTGGAAAACAGTCTCACTGCTGGGCGGCAGAAAATGAGGGCCCGAGATGGTTAGAAAGTGACACAACAGCATCTCCACTGCTCACCGCACCGCTGGATGGGAACACGTTGAGTCTCCGAGAGCATTCCCCAAAAATTTGCAATTATTTGCAATTCTTTCTTTTTTCTTTTTTTTTTTTTTTTTGCAGTTATTGAGCTCAACTGGAAGCGGTAACGCACCGCTCCCAGCCATTGTGAAGAGATTAAACTTTGTACTGTAAGCTTCGATTGGAATTTATCTATCTCCTAAAGTGAGGGCATCCACCTTTACTTCAGAGCAGCATGCAGGTTCTTCCATAGATGTAGGAAATAACGAGCAGGAGGTGGGAGAGAAAGAAATGACAAAATACAGATCTTCGCCACCCACTGTCATATTTCCAAGCTGATTACTACTGACCTGCAATAAGTTAGAGAGGAAAATACCACTTTCTTACATTTCTGAACACCAACAGTCCTAAAGGCATTGATTTTTATATGAACGTAGCTTATGCTCTTGTTCCTCACTCCATCTTCCATAATACCTACAAAAATTAATACTATGCAATCAGTTCTTGAGCACAACAGGCTGAGAATACATTGGATAGAATCCTGAATTCTTAAGTTTTAAAGTCAGTAGGAGTCTGAATAACCAAGCCCTGAAGCAAGGACTTCTGGTTATGCTCATTAATTATTTTCACTATGTAATCATATTATTCTAAGCTGGCAAAAATAAAGCAGGAAGCCAAAGAGATAAATAATTGCTCCATTTCAGTGGCACTAGAAAAATAAGCATAGCATGTGTTGCTCAAGAGATTTGTATATATGCCTTGCAAACAATAGTTAAGGAGAGCAGAGCAGTGTCTTTCATACTGAAATGCATTGCTCTCTCAATTGAAATGCCACCTATGTAATAATTGGGAAAAGGAAGTGCAAAATGTGGCATCCAATTGAAATTATTGATATTGTTTTCCATACACGATTTACTGCTACTTCTGCTTCGACAAGCCCCTCTTGGGACAGCGAGTGAAAAAGAATGGGTGGGAGGTAGGTCACAGATGTTCTCACATGTCAGAACAGCACAAATGAAAAACATCACTCCTCAGGGTGGACACAAATAAAACCACATAAGGATTTCTATATTAAAATGACTGAAATCACTCCGTGGTGCGACGGCCCTGCTCTGGGTTAGGTTTCATTTCCAGCACAACTGCAAAGGCAAAATGCACCTGGATAATCCAAAGGATGCAAAGCAGTCAGTGACTAAAGCAAATCCACACTACAGGGGAAAAAGAAAAAAGAAAAAAAAAAGATCATCTTTATAAGACCAATTAATTTATGGCCAAAGAAGCAGCAACATAAAAAAGCCCCAGAGAATATCACACTTGTGTGCCAATATGACAACAGAGAAATGATCACAAGGATCTGCTAGGATCATTCTTGAGAAATAAAAAAGCAACTGCTGAAGAACCCCATCTGAAATCTCTTTCCCTGTCCAAACAACAGGCCAGTGTAATTTCCTTGATGTCCTACACGGAGAAGGAAACCCAGAAAACAGAAAATAAAGAAAACGATAAGGAGAAAAATGATTTTAAAGAGACAACAGCAGTCGTAACTTTGACTGTTCAACTGCGAGGCTCTTTAGTTGTCATCCAGCAATAAGGCTTTTCTGTGCATTTCTATTCCAGTGCTTTTCCACCCACCCACTCAAAGCGTTTTAGAGACAGCAGCACCAAAATCATGTCTGCTCTTTTAACTTACGTTCTCAGACCTTCTGACAAAGCACTCCAGAGAGAAGTACCATAGCTGCTCCCCACCCTTCCTTTCAAATATTTCTTATATTCCAGAAAACAGCTTTTTCATCTCATGCTTCTAAAAGTGAACTTTGCATTAAAAAATAACCCAGGATTTTTTAAGATTGGGGATGAGGAGTAGGGAGTGTTATATGGCTTCAGCGTATTTGTTAAACAAGTTATCCTTCACCGGGAAGAAGGGTCTAAGAACAAGCTTTTAAGAATAAGGTTTCTTAAAATCACAGGCTAGATTAATTCCTAGCATTGTTTCACTTGCAATGGTGGAAGTAGTCTATGAATGAAGATTTTTTAAAGGACTACTTGTTGCAACAAAACCAAATTGTACTTGTAGCATTTCAGGATGGGAACTTTCATGAGGAATAAAGGATATGAGAAGGGGAGCTCCTACCTATGGAGCAGGAAGCCACAGAGGAGGAGATAATGCTTGGGCAACCCTATTAACCCCTAACGTCCAGCCCAATGCAGACGCAGATTTGCACTTGGCCAAAGCTGGCTTGTGACCTCTCTGTCTGTAGTTGGGAGTACTGCTCATACACTACTATTTGGCTCTGGTGTTCCACCAAAGACAGCTAAAATAAGGAAATCTTAACCTGATTATATCTAAATCCAAATTGCCTGACAGTGCATGAATTACATTCGCTCAATCCACATCATCAACCGCCTCCTGTAAGCCGCTAATATTTCCACACTGTGGTACGGTACATTCACTAATCCGATTGCCTTGGGAATATTTGTTTTTCCAGAACTTGTGGCCAAGGTACATAAGATTAGATCGGATGCAGCTTGTCTAAGAATGCTGTAATGTGGGTGCACAGTATATCTGCTAGTTTTGAGTTACAGGTAGAAGTTCTCTTTCTCTCTTTCAGACTTTTCCAGCCCCAGGCTCAGGCTGTGCTATCTGAAGCTTCTTGCAGCATTTGGTTCTTCTCGTTTTGTGTTGCTGCTGGCCTTCTGATGCCAGAGATCACCACAGGAAATATTTGTATGGCATGTCTCGCTTGCTGCATGACTGATCCGTACCTCAGCAAAACTTGGGATATTTTCTAGGTCTTCACAATGACAGAAGACAAGTCTCTGTGGGATTCACACCCTTCTGCTGGGGTTTTCTCACCATTCTCCATGCTAACATGAACCAACAGCTGGGTTTAAGAGATCTGTTATAAATAGTAACATCGTGCTGCTAGCAAGCTTCTTGGAAAGTAAAGAAAATACGTTATTTAATGCACTCTGACATTTGCTTTTCCTCCCCTATTCCTGAGCTGCATTTCTGTAAACATCCGTAACAACAAATGCACAGAAGTTGACTTCTTCACGTAGACATAACAAGTGCTGCCTTGAGCCCAGGAGATGATACCCAGAACAGCTTACCTCCCTACAGCCAGACAGCTGGCAAACTCTCACAGTAGGAAAAGGAGTCAGAACGTGGATGGAAATTCCTGATTCCAGCAGCGGCCAAGATTACAACCTTTGGCATTTGATTTTCATGGCTGCTCTACGTTGCTGCAGAAACTTCCTCCTTTTGCCATATCTTTCCATTCATTAAAATTGCAGCTTGCAATTAAACATTCTGACATAACATAGCTGAGATTTTTTGGCAGCAGCCTTAACCAGAGGTTTTCAGAGTTTCCTGCAGACAGCTTTAAATTTTCATATCCTCATGAATGCTTGCCACCTTCTTTTAATGACCTGAAAAAATAACCTTCTTCTCTTAGGAACTTCATTGTTGCCGTATTTCCCCAGCACTCATTTACTGCTTCTAGAAATATGTCATGCACATGTATATTTATAGAGGGAGCACAGTGTACATATGCACCGTGTAGTTTGACATCTTATAGAGAACACACAGATTGCATAGGAGATCTAAAGAAATATTCTTACATTCAATACTTTCTTTATTAAAAGGCATTTCTCCCTTCCCATGGTATTGTATCATTTCACTTATTTAAGAAATATTTACTACGTTATTCAAAAACTTCAGCCCTTGATCTGTTATTAATTTCGTAGCCTTACAGATTCTGACTTTCATATAAGGCAACACTGAACTATTATTTCTATGCCATAAAATATTTCTTAGGATAGAATTTGACCTTTTTGCAAAGAGCTGGAAGTCTCAAGGATTTTCAAGTTATCTGCATTCTTAAGGTGCAGAATATATTTTATCTGTTGGAAGCATGTTCAGAAAGCACTCATCTCTAATACAGACTTGAAATTGATTTTAAAAAGGGTCTTTCTAATGTTCAAACTGGCCCTAATCTCTTTTTTCTTCTAACATTACCTGGCAAATAAATTCTTAAAGGGATATTATCAATTTAAGAACTATGCTTTACTCTGGAAAATTCTCCAAGAGATTAAAGAGAAGACATCCTTTTTCCTGTAAGTTTAATTTCTATATTCGACTGCAGTATGTGTGGTCAGTATCTCATGCTGTTAGGAAACAAAAGAGACAGAAATAGAGATAGGAGACCATAATACCTAAAAAGTCTTTAAACTGCTCTTTAAAGTAGATTTGAAGTTGGTGGGACCTCTTCAGGTGACAAACGACTTGTGGAACTCTTGAAAGCCAGATAAGTTCTGCCTCATGCAGAGCATCCTCGGCTCCCACTGCAGACAGCTGCAGCTCTTAGCATGGCAATTTAAGCGTTATTTTTCCTAGATTTGATCTGTTTTTCTGGAAACTCCATCGATCAAATCGCACACGAGACATATGCTACTGCCCTGGTCTTGTAAACTTCCCACACAGAGTCCAGAAAAGGTCTGCACGATCTGTTATAACGTGCAACATATAGGAAAGAAACCTTCATAGCAGTTAACTTCTGAAATAAAGTTTAATCTTTAAACTTGGGCAGTATACAAGGTACGTTTTTGGCATTTTATGATGGCATCCAGACTCCAAAGTACAAACGTAGCTGTGGTTTATTTTCAGTCAGTTTCTCTGGGATTACACTTGGGATGATTGATCTGTGTCCCACAGGATTTATAGAAGCCATCAACCTCCCTTCTTGCTCAGGCACTTTATCAGGTAAAGGCAAAGATGCCATTTGTTTTATCCTGGGAGGTTTGCTCTAATTCGGAAAACAAGACTTAAAAAAAAAAAAAACCACCTGTGTTAACATGAATCAGCTGGTGTGCATTTCTGAGTTTTGTATCAGAGCAAACAGCATCAGGCATTTATTAATGGACATGTTGTCCTCTGGGTTGTGATACGGAATTATTTCATCTCCCAGAACTTCACTGAGAATACACTCAATTCTAATTATTAAAAGCAGCAGCATATTTGCTGTGATTTCTTAGTATGCTTTCATTTGTTTGCCAGTCTAGAAGACAGCTCACCTGCTCTCTCTGGTTACTTGGTGATAAACTATTTCACAGAGCCTTCCTGTGGCATCTAGGGCAAGTGTTTTGAAACACAGCTCCAGTACACGCATAAATGTGTCATCTTGTGCTAAAATGCCACTTCAGTGCCAAGCCAAGCCAGCTGGCTTTGGACAGAAAGTTCTTTTCTGCTTACGTGTACAAACTTTATCACTTTCCTGTCCTTTTTCTCTTGCTGTCACAGTACTGCAGAGGTGGTGGCGGCTGATGGCAGAGTGAGAAGCGGTGTTCAAAATGTGTCCACGTTAGTCGAGATAATAAAGCCTGGTCCTGCAGCCATGTGTTGAATCCATCTGCCTGAAAAAGCATCTCACATAATTTAATCAAATATCTTCCCTTGTATTATGTGGAAGCAGGGAAAGATGAACTGGAGTTTCAGTTACTAAATAAAAAGAAAGAAAAAAAAGCATCCAAAGTTTTGATGCCTGGTATGTTGTTTCCTTGGCCCCAGTCATAGTTTGAGAGGGTCCAGACTCCTCCTAGGTTTGGAACTCTTCTATCTTTAGCTTCAGTTTAGCAAATCCTAGTTGAAAATAAGCAAACATATTCTTAGCTTTCCCACAGAGTAGAGTAAGAAAACAGGTCTTACCTGAGAGGAAAGGTGAAAGTCTGGGGCTGCTGGTTTTCTTTTATTATTGGCGGTCTTGTTTTGTTCGTTTTCATCGTTTTTTAAGAAAGATGCAAGCATCTCAAAGATGGACTGTGAAATGAAGGGCGTTCAAACTTCTCACTGTGGAATAACACTGTACAAAGCCCATGGAAAAGTTCCTACTAATTCTAAGATTTGACCTGAAAATGGCAGTACCTAAAACAAAACATAAAAAGTGCAATGGCTATAGTTTAGCTGGTGTACTGGTTACAAGCAGTTAAAATATGATTTCACACAATTTACCCCAGCTGAACCATCCCAAGCTAGGTTAAAACTATTACTCCCATGGAAGACAGGTTCTGAATTTACCATGCCTTAGCCATCCCTTACCCCGAGGACAGCCTACCTCACATCGCCTGGTATTTCATGCAAATAAGCACATGCAAAAAGCTGACGCAAAGGCTTGTTATCCCCTCACTAATTGCTGTCCATGTGTACATAGACACAGCCTTGCTTGTGCCAAGCAAATTTTAAGTGATACTTTCAGGGTCTGAATACATGAATGAGTGATCTCATTCACGTACTGACATGCTTGACAACTTACCATGCATCGCCTGAGCCACGGTAATGGTCCATGTGTGTTTGCTCTTCGCCTGTGGCCATCTCAGATGGAAGAAACCAGTTTCAACTTCTCTTTTTCTTGCCCCTGAGGTTAAGCTGACACACTGAGCCTCACGTCTGCTGCAGGCTAGAGAAAGGCACACTGCAGTTACCATGGCTCAGCTGAGGTACAGTAACTCGTTTAAGTTGCTGGAGCTGGACAGCATGCCTGAGCTGCTGGTTAAAATAGGATAATTGAGGGCATAAATCAGGTGTTAGCTCAGCTCAGTGCAAGTCAATTAGGGATGGATTCAAGCTAAATTGACACAAATCACTCTTAGTCCAAAATAAAAGTGGCTACCCCACACTAGCTTAACTAAATCCAGGACAGCTTAGTCTAACAAAAATGGAAAGACTTTCAACCAGCCATAAAGAGCCAAAAATGTTATACCCAATGCTGAGCGTTGCCTAGGGCATGTGCATTCACTTCAAGCAACAAATACAGTTTGACATACAAACAAAGAAAGTGAGCCAAATTCACAGCTATCTCAGCAGACAATGTAGAGAGAGGACCAGAGGCTGTGAATGCAGCAATACCTTCTCTGGCTCTGCTAGCAAATTTAGTTTTCTCTACAGTATTTCACTGTAAACAGTTCAAAGAATGAGTACAAAATGCTGCTTTATCTCAGGAATTTGCACTCCACCATCGTTTAGCAACAAATATGGAACGATGCTGACATGGGCCTGGTAAAGGTTGATTGTAAACAAATATAAAACAGCTGAGCTTGTTTGCATTCTTTGAGATTGACGAAAAGTATTAAGGAACGGAGAATGATATACATACTGAAAAGTAAATCCAAGTTCCATACATCTTAATGATCTGAAGTGCTTTCAAGATCATTGAAGTTCAATCTTGCAGAATAACCCCTAATGAATAAAAAGCAAATAAAGCTTGATTTTCTCAAATGGCTTCACCCTTCATCTCTAGGAACTGTTAATGAAATTAGGGATGCGTAGTTGAGATTAATCATCAAGTGGCCATTTCTAAAATCCCTTACCAATGGGAGACTGACATGTGTGAAGCAATTTGGTCCCCGTTTGGTTTCCGTTTCCTGGCTGAGTTAATTCTTTGAAGAAATTCTTCCAGAGAAAATATCCGTGGGAAACTATTCTGAATTCTTGGTGTTGTGCGAGACTTTGGAAGATCAGCATCCCACTAGGGAGGTTACAAGATGTATACGCACAATAAAATGATAGTCTTGCCCCTGCAACATACCACACAGTCCTAGCAGCAAGCTGTGCTTCAAATATATTCCTGTAAGGCTGTTGAGAACCAGTAAGGATTCATTCTTCTGCAGCCTGTGGGAAAAAATGGTCCTTTCCCATGGTGGTTACTTGGCTCCTCCATCCAAGGTAGAGACACAGCAGAAGTCCCACAGCATAGAGGACAGTGTAAGCACCCTTTGCTGTGCCATACGTTTGGTTTGTTGCTTTTTTTCCTCACTCCAAGCAGCTCTGTGCACACACTGCACCGCCACAGCAGGCCACACGATCCGAACACAGGGAAAACAGAAGTGTGTTATTATTGGGATAATTGAGTGTTGGAAAGAGAGTCGCCTCCAGCACTTCGTCCAGATTAAAATCTCACCAGTACCATTATCTGGGAAGAATCTGCAGTGACACGTGCATGCTACGCATCTCAGTCAGCAATCCGGCCTACAGTGCTTACAGAAGCTTTAGCAATTCCTTTAATGACCCTTACAAGTCCTCCACTTATTCAAAAGCTGAAATGCTAGTCTATGTGGGACAAACTTCTAAACCAGCAGATTGAAGTACTCCATGTAAATCGAGCAATTTCTGTTAACACATGTCGACTAAACCAGAGCTGCCAATCAGCCAAGCTGCTGCTCTGCAACAACAAACATCTGAGGTACTGGAGCTTGAACTTAATCAACGTGATTTATTTTATCATGCAGAACTAAACCATCAGCCACTGCTCTTACAGACATGGTTTTCAGCTACCCCTCTGCCAGAGCATATATGCTTTCTTCAAAGGAAACGCTATGTACTTAGCCCTCATGTTAACCTTAAAATGCAACCATTAGAATTGATGTTTTTTCAGCCTCTAGCACCAAATTATGCTTGCAAGCATCCTTTTCAGGGATCGCTGAAGGAAGAAAACCTAAACCATAGCTATTGTTAATCCAAGATCACGTCTTCTGTTTGTATCAACACGCAGTAACCAAGACCACAGGAGCTGTAGCTAACACTGTTTTCCTGTCATCATGGGTGGTGGTGATCTGAAAGGTTCCTTTAAAGGATTATTACCTAAAAGGTGGAAGAGGAACTAATTTTAACGTGTATACCATAAGAGCCAGAACTGAGGGATGTATCAGGAACAGCAATCAGCAACAGCAAGCAAAGCCAAGCCATTTCCCCACCACTATTTCTATAGCCTCAGTGAGACATTTCTTTTTTCTGGTACATATTTTTGCTCCCCCATCATCAAGAATGAAATTATGGCTGTTGTAAATGCATTGCTGTAAATTTGGACCGGTTCCACTGACTGCTGATACTCATCGCCTCCAAGCGCCCTGGGGACGCATGTTTCGCTGCATACTCTGTGCGACTTCCTCAGCAATGCAGAGCTGATCCTCTCCTCCATGCCAGCTTGTTGTGAGCCATGTGATGGTGTTATAGTTCCAGCTTCCTTCGGTGTCCTGAAGACTTTGGCTCAAGCCTTGCTTATCTGCTGTCAGAAGGTTCCAAGATAAGAAACACATTTACTCTTGGTGCTTTCTCTTCACATTGCTACACTTACTCTTTCTTTTAATGCCTTGCTCTCATCGTGAGGCAGGAGTATATGCTGTCCTGTGCTCATGGAAAACAATTTATATGCTGTCCCAAAGATATGCACCAATTTTGAGCTTGTTTCCACTGATCTGACTTTATAGACCACAGCTTTAGGCGCATCCAATGACTCCCTTTTCTCTTTCATTGTTTTGGTTCATTAGTTTTAGCACTGCTGACATAAACAGTGCATTTCAAAAGGCATCTTTCCTGTGGGCTCTGTTTACTCGTTAATGTGGCTAAGTGTCAGCTGAAGTCCTGGGTGACAGCTTGCTTTGCTTTAGATTGTGGCATTCCCATATGTGATTTATTGTATCTGAAGGGAAGTACGGTTACATCTGTAGGAAAGAGAAGAAGAGTCATGGGAAAAGGGGAGCTGTAAGAAGCCTGGCTGTGAGGGCCACTGTGGAACTTGACATTTAGGTTCCTGCACAAGATGTAATTTCCAGCTGAATAGCTCCGGCACTTACACAGCTTCACTTTGGCCCCAGCTGTGCAGTAAGTGCTACTGACATCTATCTTAAAAGCTGCTCACAACAACCTGACTTGATGTGGTTGTTTTGTTTTCAGAAAAAGGGGAAAAGATGCTTCAGTAAAGTAGTCCACGTGAGCCGGGCTGGAATATTTTGTCCAGGCCACTCAGAAGGGAACCAACATAGCTGGGAAAATGGCAGATGACTGACAGCTTGCAAATAAAGTTCTGCTGGAAACATTGCACACTGAGTTGGTGCCCGTGTAGCTTTTGATACTGAATTATTGGTACAGTCCCAGTTCTTTCCAATGAGTCACGTTTACCTCAGTTCAGGATTAATCAACATGTCATTCAGATGTATTCTCAGACAATAAGCACTATGATATGGATGTCAAACTATTTTAGGTCAGACTGTTTTCTATTTTTAGCTCAACTATTCCACAGTAAGACTAATGTCTCAAATTCAGAAAAGGCAAGTGTCAGAAGATACGAGCAAAATCCTGACTGCATGGAGGATCAGGGACAGTTGTGCCTTTGGCCAGCACAGGATTTCACCTGAGGGGTCTGCTTCGGTTGCAGCTTCTTCCTGTTCCAAGTGCCATTCTGCCCCCAGGAGCTGAGATAGATACTGGAATTCCTGCTTTTACAATGCTTTAATGTTGCATAAATAGTGCAGATGAGGGGGGAACACTTGCCTTGAGTGAAAGGTAAAGTCAGTCACCAATTGATTGCACCAGGACACCACCTAAGACACCACATGCTGCATTCTCATCTTTTGTTATGGATCTTTAATACCAGTATCTGTCATTCTAAGGTAATCAAGACTGATCGAGGTGCATGTGCTGACCATACAAAGACATCTGCATTCTTGTATTACACACAGCATGTGCACATATGCACGTAAATATATATGCAAAGTGCTTTCTTCCTTAATATTTAACACATAGTGGAATTTCTTAAATGAAGCGTTCTTCAAAATGAAGAGAACGAGATATTTTAGAAGGAAAAAGACAGCAAAGATATCTATCCAAAATGGAGGCAGCCTTCCTTCTTACTCACAAGTTGGATGGCACAAACACATACCTTCTTATGGACCTCTCAGGCTCAGAATTCCATCTGGGTAGTCAGGTGTCACAGTCAGCTCCTGCAGAAACTCACAGAGCCAGTAAAGATTGAATTGAAACCCTCTCTGTTCACAGTCACTGCCATCCAAAACAGAAAAGAAACCCTGGGTATGCCTGCAACAGAGATAGCCAACTGGAGGCCCACAGAATTTGGATCAAGGCCATGAAGCAGTTTTCTTTGGCCACTGAGACGCAGGCTGGCTCTCAGGCTAAACCACACGGTGCTGCTCTTTGTGCTTGTACAGGGAGCACAGTAAGTTGTATTTGCCTGAACTTCATGTGGGCAGCAAACCCACTCCAGATCCTGATACTCTCATCGCTAAAATGGATTTCCAAATCCCACGCACGTTGGCTACCCTTGTCTACGTGTTTTTCTGCACACAGACGAAAACTCGCTTCACCCACGGCCTGAGCTGGCCACAGCCCCGAGCCCAGGCTAATATCCTGCCTCTCAGCAGGCCACAGTAATTTGGGCATGCAGCACTCAAGCTGCAGCTACATGGCTCCTGGTTCTTTTGGACAACAGCCAGAGTAAGCTCCTATCTGCCTTCAAAAGTCCATGTAGACATCGCTTATGTAGCTGGTAGTCAGAAGACCTATGACAGGAATGGAAAAATACTGCTCCTGCACAGTGTCGCCTGTGCTTTGTCATCTCTCACTGCCTTTTCCAAGTCCTGGGGATCTTTAATTCTGACCAAGATTGCAGAGTCTAACTCGTCAACGCCTAAAAGTCAGCAACTTCTGCCCTCGCCACCGTATGCCAGACATACAAGTGTCCACACCATGGATCACAAAGAATCCGCCTGTTTGAGATTCACTCCTTCTCAAAACCCCGCCTCGTTCTCGTAGTAGTTTGCTAATCTCCAGGCCATCATTCCTCTTTAAACTGCCCCACTGATTTAGTAGCATCTTTAAAAAGAACATTAAAATTATTCCTCTTCTGCGGCACTGCTGTGGTTCATTAATTATTTCACATTACCAACATAAAACTTGTAAAGCGAGAGAAAATTGCAACGCACTTGCAGTTGCAATCACACGTTCTGATCCCAGAGTCAGGGACTGGCTGTGCTCTGCCTTTATGGCCCCTGCCCTCGCTGCACACTGCATCAATGTGCTGAGAGTCATCTGCTGCTTTGAAAATAATTAGAACACCACACTCTGTATTAGAGCTCTTTACGCTTAGCCCATAAGAAATACCTTTTGAGCTGTAGTAATACGAGCACAAATGAGCTTTTAGGGCCATTTTGGATTCTTTTGAGACCTCTTCTTTCTCTGTCAGAAGAAAAAAGAACTACATGGCACTCCGATCCCTTTCTCCACCCGGGCAGAGAGCCCTCCTGCATACGCAGTAATAAGATACATTTTCTTTTAGAAATCTGCAGATACTGCAGAACAAATGATGGCTCTCCTTATCCTGTTACACACTATGAGCTGGACAGGAGATAAATATCAGCACGGAACAACACCCCCATTGGCTGTACTCAACTTTAATCCGCAGTGGAGATCTGACTGGCAGCTCTCCCAGGTGGCATGCTGCAAAGGATCGTGTGTGCCTCACTGGGGGCAGCAGTGCTGAGAGCCACAGCCTCCACCCTGCTGCCAAGTGAATGCTAACAGGCATTCATCAGGACCTTGGTGCACAGCCCAGCTTTGGAGCTGACCTTCTGCTCCTCATCCAGGCCATGCTCCAGGGGATCCTCCTCTCCAGCTCTGCAGGGACCCTCTGCACTAACACCAGGCATTCAGGCTCACCTTTGTCTCTTGTTTCTTTCCATGGTCTCCAGTTCTACCCTCTTAGATCTCACTCTCTAAGTGGGGAGCCTGCACAGTAAAGCTGATTATCAATTCACAGTTCCTCAGTCTTAGCAGAAAAGGAGCAGCAGAGTGATGTTCTTTCCAGTGAGTCAGTGCTTCTTTGCTGGAGGATGTTGACTCACCAGTCCCCACAAGGGCTGCCTCTCTCCCCCAGCACTGTACCTCACCTCCAGCCTCTCCTATTCCCATCTCTCCTTTAAGAAAACATTCTTTTCCCATAGTCCTTCCTGCTTTTACTGTCTTTGCTATAACAAGCTTGGGGACTGAGAAAACTTGATGGCATTCCTGCTTTTACATAAGAAATAAAAATGCTTTCCACTGTCTCCCCTCAGGTATACATCTGCCTGCCCCTCTGGACACGCACAAAGCTGTGTAGTCACAAACCTGTCTGCAGAGTGACTTTCACGTGAGGACTCTCCTCACTTTAACATTTTAATTCTGAGCCACAGGTAAGATCCCAGTGTTCTTCACCCCTCCGGCCCGTTAAGATTTCTCAGGGGTCTGTCTACCAAGAACCCACTCCGCTAACTACTGCAGCATGCATTAATGAAAAGCACTAACTGCTGATTGAACCAAAGAATCAATGAGCCAGCGTTAGAAATCAAGGAACAGAGTACTTTTCATCAACTCCAGTGCAGCGGTGTTCACTTCTTGCTTCCTGACTTTTACAGAGGCCTAGTTAGCTAAAAAACAAAACCACAGCACATCTGTATGACTGGGAGGTGAGACTCTGTAACTGCCTGAGCTGGATCGCTGGTGCCAGTTTCAACACAAGGCAGCAGCAGACAGGGCAGACCCTGCTGGTGGGGGATCTCTCACAGGGCAAAAGCCACAAGGTCAGCTCACACAACCCCAAACCTGGACAGAGGTTGCAAGGAGAGGGCATGACAAAGTCATCTGCTGGATCAGTGATCCAGAAAAAAACTCCTCAGCTTTTGAAACTGTCCCTACCCAAAGGAAATGCCAAGCTTGTAGCAGTTCTGCTTGCTTCTCTCCTGCACTGAAACTTTTTGCCTGGAGGAGATGGGGTGAGCTAGTTACAGAGCAGAACACATGACACATCTTTACCACAGTTTGAGTGAATGGAGTGCGCTCCTTGGGGCAATCCCTGCCTCTCCCTCAATCCTGTACTACACCACGGACACAAAATAAGGCACAGTATAAATAACAGCCCTGTCTCCCTGCTGCTCTAAAATGCAAGCAATTTAAAACAGCAGCCTTTCTTACAGGGAAGAGCAGAAAGCCAGAATTTTGAAGCCACTTTCTTCTCCCTTGTTAACAGTAAGCCCAGCCTTCTGCTCATAAATAATTCATATGGCCTCTTTTTCCTCAATTACACTGTAGTGTCAGATTCCACACTCTGCCTTCCCAGAATGACTTTCTGGCTCTTCTGGAGACAGCAAGGCTCACTTGGATGTCTGGAAGAGCCACAGACTCATTAGACTCAAGTATTCTTTCCATAACCCAGTTAAAAGATACAGAACACCTTTGTCTTGGAGTTTTGGTAATTATCCCTTGCTGAACTGCTGAGTGACAACATGTTTACAGTAAATCAGTTTTGCTTCAGCCCAGCATTTGTGGTGCAGATTTTAAATACACAGAAGGATGCAAAGATGAGCATAGCTCGTGAGCTAGAGCACACGTAGAGCTGAGAGGAATTTAGACAAGGAGTGAACTTGGGGACCTAGCAGAGAGACAGAAAATCATGGGGAATTCAGTTTGTCAGGTGAAAAAAAAGCACAGACAAAAGAAAACAACACTGCTTCCTCTCCTGCCTGCCATCTTTTCTGATTAATTTAAGCTCAGCTTGTTGAGGAACCAAGATTTCTGCTCTGCTATCAACAGCTTGCTGCCTATACATCCCAGCTCATTACAGAGAGGCTGTCTGCTCTTGTGCCTTAAAGTAAGCAGCCAGAAAACATTAGACAAGTATTGCATGTTGTAGATTGACAACACTTAAAACCTAGATGGCCAAGCTACTGATATAATTTCCATACTTGTTAACCAAGACATCTCCAGTTCTCCCCCACAGCATTCTGTCAGATTCAGCGGGACCAAGAACCTGTCTTAGCTGCCAGAAATCATTTTGTTACTCTTCCATGGATTGGCATCGCCTGAATATACTCTTACCCCTCAGAGCAGAAGTTTATAGAAATCTCCTTCCAATTTCCCAGCTGTGCATCCTGCCTTCCCTGCACTCACACACGGTCTATTAGCTGTCCAGAGCTATGCCTGTCTAGCTGGCAGGCTGCCTGTTCACAAGCTGCTCCAACAATTGCCCTTGAGCATAAGCCAATGCCAAGTCCCCTCTCAGGAGTTCATGCTCTGTGCTAGCACTAACATGATTGCATTGGATGGCTTCACCCTGCACGCTGCTGACAACGGCCTCTTAAAGACCCCAGGTTTGCTGATGGCAACAAGCTCCCAAGTATTTTTCAAGTTAATTTTTGCCAGGTTGGTTTGTCACAGCGTTCTCACAGACAAGTAATCTGTCAATGGCAGTCAGGATTGCAAACACAGTGTGACACAGGAATCTGGGACTTCTGTAATTTTTGTTATAAGAGACTATTTCACATACAATATAGGTGTGCTTGTTCTCCAGTGCTAGAGCTTAAAGCTGGATGCTGGTGGGCCAGGAAACATTCTGTGGGAATTCTGAAAGGGAAGCAGTTCACCTGGTGGGTATTGAAAGGATGAGCAATGGCATTTCCAAATAACCTTGCCTAAAAGCTAAGTAATTTTACCTGCTAACAAATCTTGCCTACGACTGGCAAGCAGTTTACCAGGCTCCTACAGGAAGACAAGATGAAAGCCAAAATATCAGAGGGTTTATGGCTGAAGTACCATTTGCTTTGTGAAAAGACAACGTGCAGTGACTGAGAAACAGAGGAAAGAAAGAAAAGTGAGTCTGTCTCTGGGTTTTGGGTATTCACCTGGAAAAGGGCGTAACTAAATTCTGGCCCTGACACTGCAAGCCTATAATTATTGCTACAAAGTACAACAGAGTCAACAGGAGGGGAAAAAAAAAAGTGCTTCCACCCACCTTGCATCTCTCAGGGGACAAATGGTGTCAGCCAGCACGGCCACAGCACACACACCACGCTATTGGGATGCCTGAGGTCAGACTCACACTGGCGCTGCCTCACAAGGCATGTTCCCTGGCATAAGAGCAGCTATGTATTAATGGCACACATCACGTACTATTGGTAACTGCAGGCTGTCCCACACACAGCCTCACTGCAGGTCAGATTACTTCTGCCGGTGTCAACGCGCTCTGCTGATGTTCAACAGGAAATAGCAGAAAAGATGCTAAATCTGGGAGAGCGGAAAGCAAAGCATGTCAGTACACATGCATCTCAACATTTCTGCTTAAAAGATGAAAAAGCTCCACATGGCTTCAGATAGAAGCTGCTCAAAGGAACAAAGAAGTCTCTCTGACGGGCTCGACCCCAGTCAGGAACAATGGGGCTCAGATTTACAACACAACCCAGGCTGAGTTCTTGCAGTTCCTGGAAAACATGAGTAGTGGACTGGTGCATTTTTTTATTTGCTATTATCTGCCATAGACATTCATCCTGATCTTAACATCTTTATTGTCCATATAGAGCGAGCTTCCTCTCAAACAGAAATGAATGTTCCACTAAGTTTCCTTAGACAAAAACAAAAATTAAGAAAAAAAAAGATCCCTTTATAATTTTTAAAAAATGCACACTTCATGTTGTGACTCAAAGTGCTCTTTGTTTCAGTAAGCATAAATCCTGAATTTTACAGAGAAAAAAAAAGCAAAAACGAGGGAAAGAAAACTTCTGTGATACATCGGTTAGATAACAACGGAGCCTTAGATCCAGACTGATTACAAAGAGAGGGAAGCAGTAGGTAAAGTAAAGTCAGAGCTGTTGGTGTGCCTGAAGGACAACAGCTGTTTGTTCTGAACCCCACAGTCAACACCAATAACTGTGCTGAAAGTTGCCACCATTTTTTAAAAAGCTCTCTATCGGGGACGTGAACACAAGAGCTTCTGCTTTGAAACGGCAGCAGAGTTCAGCAAGAAGACATGATTTGCTTCTTAGAAACAGCAAGACTATCGTTCTGCATGCTATCCACGTGATGCAGAAGACCTGTTTGCACTGGCCTTCAGTCCTTTCAGCTGAACTCATCACCAACTGGAAAAGGGAAAGCAGTGTTAGCATGAAGCCCTGTGCACGTCGCCCTGTGCTTCTCCCTGAAAGAGCCAGAGCAGTGTGAGGGTCAGGGCTGCGGCCCCTGCCTGGGCAGCAAGCACTTCTGAGCCTGCCATCCATCCCTCATCTTTAACCGAAGCTTAATAAATCATCTCTCCTGCAAAAATATTTTGTGACCTCTGGTGAGAGACGCGTTATAAATCTACATGAACATTTCCTTTTATTATCAGTAAATAGTCTTGGATTGTTTGAAATTGTTCCTGCCACTGATATCGCTGATCTCTGAAGAGATAAACATGAGCTGATGGATGACTTGTCTGCAGGATCTATTTCAGCCACCCCCAGGCAGGATATTTTCCATGCTGGTAATAATAAATCTTATTATTGAATGTCACCAAATGAAAGCAAATTATGGTAAAAATAGGCACAGTTATCTATTTCTTATTATGTAATACTAAAAATGATTTTCAAAGATTGGGGGGAAGCTTTCATTTCCATTGCAATTTTTTGTAATGCAATTCTTTTACCTACTTTGAATTTACCTTTTCCTTTAACAGCCTCATACAGTCAAGCAATGGGAAGAGGCTCCATCCCAGAATAGCCTCTCTTCTCTTCAGGCCTGGAAGGTAAGTTTCTTACCACATCCGAAATTGAATAAGAACAATGTCCATTCTCACAGCTACCCAGGCTGCCTTTGGGTAGCACTGTTAATGTGGCATTTTGAGGTATCAGTAACACTATCTTATACATTATTTTTGCAAAGGAAGCAAATGGCATCTTTTCTTGTCACTTAATAGAAAGGGTTTAAGGCGAGAGCTGTCACTCACTCTTATTGCTTCCAATTCCTTTCTGAAAATGATTGTAGCATTCCAGGGAGAAGTTCTACCTTCATAATGAGAACAGCGTTGAAAAATGCTCGTGCCACGTTATTAGTGACAAGCTCAGAACTAAAGATCTAAGTAACTTTCTAGGATCTGTTACATACAATCAAACCAAGGCTTTGTACCAGGATGGCTGTGCTGCAGAAGGACAATGTGCAAATCCACATCTCAAATGGAGGATGTAAGCTGTGAAATAAGATTACAGGCGCTCTACTTACTAAGTGCCATATTCCACCATTGTGTTACCTGCACAGTATTGGAAATCTTTGTCTCCAAATGCAGTGCACCAGACAGAGAATGCATGGAGACAGGAGAAAAGGGCTGGAGAGACAAACCAGTCTGAGGCAATATTTTCCTGGTAACTGTGTCCTCAGTCTGTGGAGGCCAGAGACATTTGGCCTGCTCAGCCTGGGGAGAGAAGCTACAGTGAAAGAATTAACTTGAGGGACAAGTTACAGCTTGGTAGATATGCCCTGTGTGATCTCCATGCAAAAGTTACTGCTCAACTCTGAGTGTAATTTGCACAGAGCCAAGATGGTGAGGAAGAAAAGAGAACAGATGTGAGAGCTGCGTAACTTGCAGGGAATTTATCAGCTCCCTCAGGGACTCAGTTGGATGCGGCAAGAAGTACAAATAACTGGGGAGAAGCTAAGCCATAGGAGAATAGACTGGTTCTGCCAAAACGCAACACAACCATGGATCTCATGAACAGAACAGCAATTCATTGTGTCATCATGACATTCATTTCATGCTACAGAGCTATATGAGATGGTTAACACAATAAAAAAAAAAACAAACAGCCTGGATAGAAATACAGTAGCTCTTGCAATTCCATTGGCCTCCAGACTACCATGGGAATCCTTCTTTTTCACAGCTGGAAGGCAGCCTGTTTCATTTAGATACGAACCTGAACATGCAGATCAAGCTGTCGATGCTTTCCAGCAGTGCTTTGGCATCCAATAGGTTTTCAGCATCATGAGTGTGTGTCAGGCTCCTTTGGAAGGGGACATTTTGTTTCTCAGACTTATTTGAACCTACACTATCATCAGAAACAGCACAGACTACACTGGCTGAACTTGGAGTCCCACAACTAAAGAAGAGCATCGCATACTGTAGTTCAACAGGAGGTACTAAATTAACTCCCTAAGGCTGATTCCCTCTGCCATTTTTTCCTTGACATTGTGCACCCGAATCTTAAGAGAGAGCCTTCATGTTTGTAAGACAGATGAGAGAAGCTTCACAAAACTCCCCACAGACCACAGAAAAGCTTCTGTTCTTTCAGAGCAGCAGAGCCAGCGTCGAAAACAGCTCAAGTGCTTTCAGATCTCAAGTTTTTGCTTGGACTCGAACATCACGGAATGCAAAACCAGATTCTTCAAAGTCTGCTCACTTGGTCACTGTTCTGTCACCTCACACACGACGAGAAAACCTACAGAAGTGCAGTAGGCACAGCCCAGTCACAGCTGTTCTCTGGCCACATGGGCACAGCAGTAGCACTGTGAAGTTACGTGGTGCTCAGTACCCATGGACGACTGCAAAGCCTTCACAAGGCTATGGAGCCTCAGACATATTCTGATCTAAACAGTCTTTGTCTAGAGAAGAGAAACTACCAAGCACTCGGCCATACCAAGTAGATGTAAAGCACACCCTAGCTCTGAACTCCAAAGCAAACCCAGCAAATATTTCTTCTTTAGCACATCTGGCTAACGCAAGCTGTAATAGCCTCTCCTACTACCTTGCCATCTACAAGAAGGGAAGAAATAAAAGAGTTGGGCTTATTAGTTTGTTATTCTCTGATCCCAGCTATTACAGGACAGGCACTGTGTTTATGATGGATTTATTCGGAGAACATTTTCTCCCTGCCCACATAACTGCGAATCAGACTGAAGCCAAAGCAGTGCTGGGGGTTAGAAAAGCTGCAGACATTTTGCAGTGCCACATGCAAGCTCAGTGCTGCAAAAACACACAAGAAGATGAACCAGCAACGAGATACTGGCTTAGCATGCAAAAAGTTACATCCCGTTCCTTACTGTACCGCAGTGTTCTCCTATAGCTTCAGCAAGTCCCACACTGTGAGGTAATGCTGTGAGAAGGGGGTAGAAAATTCAGGAACACACACACAATCTGCCATTTACTCTTCCAACAAGCAACTTCTGTGTTCTTGGAAGGGTTTATTTTAGCCTCAGCCTGCACCAAATGTGGCATTCCTGACCACTTCTGAGCAGCACTCCAGCATCACTGCTTTTCACGTACCATAAACCAAGGCTCCACATATCACTGTGGCCATTTCACCTGCACTTCAGCACACATCTGCCTTATCTCTCTCTATATATAGTCAAGACACTGTGCCCACGGGGACCAATTTATTTTTCCATCACCTGTAGCTTCCTTCATTTTATGTAGGAAGAAGCTAGCAAGTTCTAACAAGGAGTGTTATGAATAGTGTGGTAATGCCTCTTTTCATCCCCGTTAAGTTTCTTATAACATTTTGTGAAGTCAAAGCCCCTAGAACAACCTCCACTAATTATAATAGGATCCACTGCTGACCCCATGTATTTTAGCTGTAGCTTCACAGATTTGCTACATGTTACTGCCGTCTTCCCATATTGAGGTATTTATTCCACTGCCCTAGAGTTTGTTCCAGCAGCTGGAGGTGTAGAAGTCCTGACAATACACAGGAGAGGTTTCCTCAGTCAAAAGTTTCTCTGTGTTTCTGCGCACAGGAATCGTGGCTTCAGCCTCATCCCTATGTGTACATCATCCTCGTTCACCATCTGAGCATTCAGACAACTGCCAAATTGCAGGGGAAAAACACTGTGCACAGAGATAGGATCTGCTGTCTTCGGGTGGCTTGTGATTTGTATCCTGTGCTACAGAAGCCCATAAAAATAAGCCAACCCATCAATTTATGACTCAGGTCAGACCATTTTCATATAATTTGAAAGCACAGTAATTCTAAATTCTGCTGGATTCCTGCTGCTGTGTCACGAAGAAATATGTAACAGAATGAAACTCAGTGAATAGAGGTGAGGTTTCACCTTCACAAAGCCACAAATTCCACCAAGATGGCTCAAGTCACAGCTGCTGAGGATCTCTGAAGTATTCAGATACTTGGTGAGTGCTATGACAAATGTGCTCTGAAGTAAAAACAAGAGCCAAGCAAGCTTCCTCGATATTAACACTTCTCACATTGCTGTTATTTACCTTTCTAATATCTAACATGCATTTCACTCAGGCCTTCAGAAGGACAAGTGCTGCTGCCCAGCTTGGCACTGTCAATAACTGAGATCACTTCAAACAGTGACATTATGGACCTGGACCCTACATATGTTGCTTCACTGTGCCCTATTGAAAACCACAACTCACCAGAGGGCCATGAATGTGTTCCCATGTATTTTAAATGGCTTTGTAGCAAATCTATAAAACGGTGTTCATACAGGTTTCTTATTGCTAATGCATACCCTCAAGGGATTATCTAAGTGCTCTTGGTACAGACCCTCTGATAAGCCTTGGAAACAGCCAGCAGCACATCTACTGCTATCAGCAACACGTTATGAAAGGAATGTCATGGCAAAGTACTGCCTAGTCACAAGACAAAAACCACCCTAGTGTTTACAGCAGGGTAGGAAATACCATATTAAAATAAAAGCATGACAATGGACTTAGGGTAGAAAAAAAATCAAAGCCATTTCTAAGTTCCTGGTTCCTCTGTCACCAAATCAGTGCACCATAGAGAAGATCTGTTTGGAGCAAAAGCCTTTTTGTGAAGCCTTATCTTGGCCTTCAGCGGACAGAATCGACAACTCTGAAGTGGCAAAAACCACTTACCAAGTGCCACCTTCAGCGAACAAAGGAACACAACACCATGCACTGAACAGCAAACTATCAGCTCCCAGGGGGAAGTGTCATTTTCACATCAAGTCTGCTACATGAGAGTGGGAGAGAAGCTCCAACTGTTTTGAATTCATGTGTCAAGTCAATCGCAGGAACAGATAATATTGGAGTTATATAAAATTTCGGAAGGAACCCCCACCCACCACCTGCAACACTCACTCGCCACTGTCAGAACAGCTCTATAACTGAAGACAGCACTGAAGAGAAGTTGTCCTCACAGCTTTCTGCAAAGTAGATGATAGGATCATTATAATTTCATTTTACATATGAACTGAGGCAGAGGACGAGTGTCTATTTTTGTTCCTATCAGAACACTATCTGAAAGTCCCCACTGGACTTAAGTGCTAGCTGCCTGCTATCAGTTTAAAATCTTTCCATCTGATCCCAGAAATTTGAATTCTCAACAGACTCAAAGCAGGATCTGCATGGAAGGAAGGAAACATTAGCAGTCTGCCCTGCAGATTGCTCCAACTTTTTTTTTTCCCTCCTCCTTCCTGCAGGGTCTTGCTATCCCCTCTAGGGAAATCAAACCAGCTCTGTCTAGTTTCCTCCAAATGCCTTAGCTTGTGAGTTCTGCTCAGGTATAGATGGCATCAATGTCAGAGCTGGGAAGTTAGACATCAGAAGCTATGTTCAGGAGAGCAGGTACAAGGACAAACTCAAGCACACAGAGCCTTCGCTTTGTTGCACGCCTTACCAACTGCTGGTTTGGCTGCCTCCATGCTGGCAATACTGCAACAAGGGGTGTCTGTAATGTATTACTGTCCATACCTGAAGCAGTCAAACAGCATTAAGAAGAGTTTGGGCGTGAACCAAGGAGCTGAGCTTCCTCAGCTCTTCTCTCCCAAAGCATTAAGAGCTTGCTCTGAGGTCATCTCCAAGCCCAGGCTGATGAGCTGAGCTGAATGGTACCTCAGCACCCTGGTGTCTTGATGCCAGGCATAGACCCACACCTCCAAAAAGCAAACAAAAAGCCCTGCACCAACAGGGCTTCCTGATGCCGTACGCTCACTCTCCATCTTCCCAACAGCCCTCTCATCTCCCTTTGCACTCATTCAGTGATAAAACACATGCACCAGAGCTTCACGCTCCGCTGTGTCGCAGCACACCGAGGAGGAATTGCACCTGCCCTGATTTCCCCAACCACCATTAGCCAAATTAAAGCTGTGCCAGCCCTGTCCTCTTTTACGACCGCTGTGAGAGAGCAAAGGGAGAAATCCACAAGGGGAACAGATGCTGCGGTCTGAAGAAAGAGAGAAAGAAAAAGACATCATCGCTCTCTGAAAGCATCCAGAAATGTTTCTATTCAACTCATTCAGTCCTACACAAGATCAGGGAGAGCACAGGACTACTGTGAGGAAAATCTAGGTCACATATGATCACAGCAGCACAGCTGCCATACTCTCAATGGCCATGTGAAACAAGGACCGCAGCAAGGACCTCTCTTTGCTGAAGAGGGATGGGTTTTGGTTTTTTTTTTTTTTTTTCAGTCCAGTTTTACAATTTCCCCTCATTAAGGTGCATTTTCCGGCAGCACTGTGAGTGTATTTGGGTCTTCAATTGGGGTGAAGGATTTAGCTATAAATCCCTAAAATGATTCAGTAAGTGGAATTTCTGTAGGATCGTTTAAATAGTTTATAGGCTGCCAGGCAGGATTTTAATCTTCTAACAGTGACAGGAACAGTGTTACTTCCCTGCTCTTCTGAATGCCAACACATTTCTTAGTTCTCTTTGTTTCATATCTGTTGTGGAAAGATACACATTGCTCCCATTTTCATTAAGGAAACAGGAATCTTACTCTATTTTAATACACCTGTGAAAACTTCTTGAATTGCCACATTCAGTGCCCTCTCTTTGTTAAAGACATGGGCCAGTGCTTTGACCCCTTCCCATTCTTCAAACACAAAAGGTAAAATAGATGTTTGCACAAAAACTAAAAACAAAAAACAAAAAACAAAAACCACAACCAGGACAATGTTGCCCCAAATCATTACCTTTGTTCTTCTAATTAAAGAAACCCTCTGTTAACCCTCCCTTCTCCCCTTTTCTACACCTGAATAAAACCAGGAAGGATCTAAAGCCAAAATACTGAACACTCGTGCAGTTCAGGGGATTAGAAGGAAAGGACAAATGTTTGTGGGTGTCATGCAGCTAAGCCAAGCACCTCAGAGCAGCATTCATTGCAGAACTGCCAAAACTCCTCACGCAGGCAGCTGTAGCACAAGCAGCTGTGTGGCTGAGGAGCAGGAGGAAGCGATACACAGCACAAGTCAGGAAAATAAAGAACAGAGGATTCTTTTTGGTGGAAGTGAGTATGTTATAGGTGAATTAATAAGGATTTGGTCCCTCAAACAAGCAGCCCAGATAGCAGAGCAACAGGAAACAAAATCACCTAAGTGCAAAGAAACTGACTCATGCCTGTTGTTAGTCACAGCCATTTTGTCCCAAGGTTTTCTAAGCCTGGTGATGCTGCAGCCCTCTCCAAGCCCTGGGACCAGAACAAGCTGCTTCCAGGCTCGGGGCAAGAGGGGTGACACTTGGGACTTAGGGCAACGAATTCTTTGAGTCATGACTGCTAATTATATACATTAGTATGTTTCAAAAAGGCAGGCATTTTAATGCATGACAGCTGCAAGAGCAAAGACTTTTCTCAGTATCTTAGGTAACACATCTATTACCAGGGACTAGAAATAATGTCCCTGCTATTATATTCCAAATCAGGCACCAAATTCACGCTGGACTGAGATCTCACATGCTAGGTAACCCTGGCAGCACAGCCCCTCTGCTCTGGGCCAGTTTCCTATGGTGGAAGCCCTGGGGGGTCGCCAGTGATCCTTCTGATGTCATCAGATTTGGGGGGGGCTGTGCAAAAAGAGCTGTTGCCCTGTTCCATAGGGCCTCCACGCTCAGACGTGGTGAGTGGTGGAGGCACGCTGGGCCTGCGCATTAGCTGGTTTGAATTCCAAATTCTAATCAGGTGAACTAAGTAACTTTCAGTCTAATTAGAAGAACAGTAGGGTTTGCTCTTAATCCACAACCATTTAATCTTCCGACTCATTAATTGCACAGGCTCTATGAATATGTATATATGGAAGGGAAAAAAATTATTTGACCTTGATGAAAATGACAACACACAAAGCAGGCGTGCGCTCACCTTTCATCACACTCACTTCATTACGTAGGTTCAACAATTCCTATTGCTCCGAATCAGAATACTGACACTTACAGGCAATCCTGCAGCCAATTAGGAACCCAAGTCTTGATGAACCATGGGACTCGTAATGATTAGCACAGTATTTACAGGGAAGATGCCTTCCTCTGCCAATTTACATGCAAATAAAAATACATGTGTTTTAGAAGGTCGTACCAGGAAATGTAATTCCTGCATCAACAATTGAGTTGAAGAGAGGAAATGCAGAGACAAAAGATTCAGAGCACTAAAATAGGATTTTGCTTAGGATCTTGAATATCCTGTTCCAATACATCAACATCATGCATGAAAAACTACTCATGTCTTTCTTAAAAAACACCTCAATTTGTTTTAAGTATGTAATTTTACATACACACATAATGTGATCATACTATTTGTGCTGTAGAACAAAGAACTCAACTGCCAGAAATCTCCTCAGTTCAGGTGATTATTCCATACCCCCCAGAACAACAAACATGGGCAAATTCTCAGATTTTCCTTGTAAGATTTTATGAACATTTACTGGGATTGTGTCAAGTGGCCTTGCCTTACTTACTCTTTCATCTACTAAAGGAATTAGGTCTAATTTACCTATTGTATTTTTGGGCAGAAAACCTGGAAAATACTGCACTAGGAATCATTTGTGAAGCACGGATGCAGGTTTAGGTTACAGACATGCCTAAAGATCAGCAACTACAAAAAATTCTGGCTCAGGGTGGGTGTAGCTGTCAAAAATCTCTCTCCAGACCTCTAACAAACCAGGAGAGGGAAGCATAGAAGCCAATTTCTGTTCCCTTCCACAGCTGAGTTTTCTTCCTGGAGGAGACCAAGCTGTCCCACCAGGATGGTACAGAGGCAACAAACAGCACTAACTAAAGAACTCAGAAGGGGAAAGAACCCTAAGTCACAGTCAGAGAACAAAGGTGCCCATGAAGACCCCAAATACCAAAATAGAACCACAACCCCCTGTTGCTTGCAACAGCTGTGAGAGTAAGAAGAAAAACATTGGTCTCTGCTATGGAAATAACATGGCAAATCCAGTTGGAATGGGAAGACACAAAAGTAATCGTAGAAGAAAAACAAGGGCTATATTTACTTCAGCTTTCTTCTTTTTGGCCTGTTTCTAGTCTTCTGCCATCTCTCCTGTTGTTTATTGAAAGCCTTCATGGAACAAAACATCAGCTCAGGCACCGACTTGACACAAGGCACTGCTGAAGTTTCTCCTTCCTTCAGCAATTAAGCCAGCAGAGAAGAAGGTTCTTTCACCACAGAGGCAGCACTGCCCTTAAGTGAACCAGCATCTACACATGCAAAGCCTTCACCCCAAGTGGGGAAGACCTTTTAACTTGACTCTGCCAGACATCAAGGGGATTAAGGGTACCATTTAACTCAGCCCAACTTCTCAGTTAACAGTATCCTTGCATGCACCTCCACTGCTCTTTTGCAGCACTGGGCAAACTCACTTGAGCCAGCTCTTGAGGCTTTTATCTTTAAAGGAAGCATAGATAGAAAGTTCAATAAGCCAAGGAGTTGCAACCTGAAGCATAACATAACTGGTTCCAGCCACACAAAGGAATGGGAACAGCCAGCACCCTGCAAGCTCTGGGCTGTCACTGGGGGATCACAGGCACTGTGGCCCTGTTGACCTCAACCAGGTAAGATCTGAAACATCCACAGCAGAGCAGAGCCTGCCTCTCTAGCAGCATCCCCATGTCCCCAACTTCTACAGAGGAGTTTCTCACAAAAATTGCCTGTTTGCATGGGATGGTTTGTGCTGGGGTGAAACAAAACAAGTCCATTTGTTGCGTTTCTCTTTCCCTATGGAGCAGGTTCAGGCCAAAAAAATTTAACTGCTACTCAGCTGTTTTCTGCTGACATCGCTTGCATTCCTCTCTCTTCTCAAATAACATTTGGAACTCCCTGCCAGATAGTGCAATTTGATATATGCCCCGATGATGGAGGGTGGAGGGGAGGAAAGTATGTTGGCTGATATTTTTCCATTACAAATCTAAGCAGCCCAATCTACAGTTCAATCTGCAATAAAGCCAGCAATTTCTGAAGGCTGGGGCTCTGACTCAGGGCCAGTACTCGTACCTGAAGCCTTTACAACCAGATTACTTTTAAATATGGATATTAATTTTATCTCAACCTCCATTTCCAAGCTGCAGCTTTTGAAACCACACAACGTATTTTACGCTGAACTCTCGGATCTGAAGACAAGATTTGATTCTGTTCAGAGCTGCTCTGTTGGCATCCAACCACAGAACCAAAATCCTCATTCAACCCCAATGACATTTTCCTTCCCAGGTACCTCTGAGATCCTTCAGAACTGAAAATGCTGGTTTGCCTTTCATGAACCCAAGTTCCAATGTTTGCCACCAACGGAGGAAAAAGCCAGCATTTACCACACAGGGTTTTTTCCTACAGTAATGGCAGGAAATACCACAAATACCACGATGAAATAAAAATCCACAGCCCCTCCAGATGCCACATGAATTAGCAAGGTAAGGGCTTAGAATTTCTGGTATTTAGAAGTCAATGCTCCTCTATGCATTTGGAAATTCAGGGATTTATTACTGCCTCTTATCCACAAATAGAGATTTGCTTATTTTTGCCCCCTTGTCACAACAGCAGTGCTCTCAGAATTGTATTTCAGATATAAGCAAAGGGGATGATCACAAAGAAAAAAAATGAAAACGCTGTTTTTTTTTCCTCCAGTCTGAAGAAGAAAAAAAAAGCAAAAATGACAAAAACAACAAACTTCCCTTTCTGCTGGGACTGAACCATGCTGGGATACTTGGCTCCATGTATTTTACCATCTCTGTGCTTCTCTCCCAGGGCTGGGAGAGCTGGAACACGATGAGAAATCCTACTCCTCTGTCATCTGGCCCGAGGACATGGAGGAGAGGTCTCTGAAGAAAGTCAGCTCCCAGGGGGCTCACAACTGAGAAGCATTTCAGCTGCCCAATGTAAGAGCCTCATTCTCTCCATAAGTACGGCCTCAGCTCCTGGACGTGCAGCTGGAGCACAGCCCCCGGGTGCTGCAGAGAAGGGAGGGACAGAACAAGGATAGGCACAGGCAGTCAGTCCACTTCATTCCTCACGCCCATGTATTAGTGACTGTTTGTCTAGCTGGATGCCCTAGGAGATGAAGCTTCAGTCCTGCTGTAGGCACCAAAAGCATAAACATCCTCAGGCTAAAGAGATCACTGTGTTATAAGCAAAATCTAGGGCAGGGCAAACTTCCGCTCTTTATATGAGTTCAACATTCTTGACGCAATTTAATTATCCTATCACCCACCTAAATGACTCCGACCACCTCTCAACTCAGTGTCCAGGGCCAAATCTCACTGGAGCCTGACAGAACCAGCAACAAATCCTGAGCCCACTCAGTCCCTGCACAGGTCCCTCAGGGCTCCTATTCACACTGCCAGAGACTGCTGGGCTAAGCTGATACAGACATTGCTTCATTCCAAGCAGTCACTAAAACATGTCTTTGTAAGGGATTTCCAAAGTATATTTATCCTGAGGTGTTCTCCAGACCTTCACACTCACCTAAAGGGACATTCATCATGACAGCCAATCTTCAGTTCTCTCATTATCACTTTACAGGCAGGAGGCAAGTTAGTATGTTCAAGGCTTCCTAAGAGGGGATGAAAGAAAAACGTAACAGAATTTGGTCCTTCTCATTCAAAAGACCTTATCTAGCAGCAGAGGGAGCGAGTAGGGCAGATTCACCTTCAACATGATAATCTCTTGCTAGCTCTCCTTACAGCATTCCCGGCTTCTGCCCTTCACTGTATGCTGAGCATGAATGTGGGAATGAATCACTGCTGATCTTGGCAAAATACCAGTCTCCCTCCCTTTGCTCCAGCTTGGAATAATCCCAACTTTCCAAATGGCTTCAGTGAATCCAAGACTTAAGTTCGGTTATTAAAAAGTAGTGGAAAACCATAAATCACAGGATTTATATCAGCAAGTTCTTTGATGCATTCAAAACAATTACTGGGAAATATATGATCTTCCTAAAAATAACTCCTTCTGTGAACACCAAGGGAGAAGCTACTGTCCAGATATAATGCACCACCTCATCTGCACTCCACCATCCCTTAAGGCAGGCACAGAAGTCTCCTCTTTACTCTTGCTGCTCATAGCTGTATTCAAATTAATAATATGCTGAAATGAGAAATGCTTACATTGATGTTAGAGCAGTATAAAGACTACTCACAAAATGGCTTGTGATTATAAACTTGTCACCATTTAAGTGAGCCTGGTGTAAATTTCACTGCTGCCACTCACATGGACACAGCAGAACATTAGGAACAGGCAAGGACAGCTGATGTGAAAACATGTCAGAGAAGAAAGAACAAATTCATTTTGCAGTCCACACCTTGCCATACTTTTTTTTTTTTTTTAACCAGCAAAACTTCTCCATTTTTAATGGGCATACACAGCAATCAGCTTTTGCTGATGTTGGTTCTGGATTTCCCTTTTGTTATTGGTACATCACTACAGCATGACAGCTTATGTGGCTTATGGATGTGGTTCCCATAACAGCACCAATGGGAGTTGCCATCACTGATACACATGTGGTGACAAAACGTGATCTGTAGCGAATACGTTCTACAGGAAAGACCAGGTTTCTAAACCACATATCAGAAACATCCTACTGAAAAGATTAGAGCCCACCTACCATCTGACTTGAGTTAGAACAGATCAGGAAACCATATGCCAGCAGAAATTTAGCTCCAGGTCACAGGAAGCACCTGTGCTGTTGTGACACCAGATACCTACTCAGTAGAGTATTTGCAATAGCAACAGAAACACACATACCTTCTTCCTGCTGCCAGCAACTTTTTTTTTTTTACAGCAAGACACAACCAACACACAACTTCCACCACTGAGGCAACTTTGTTCATAAAACCCCAAGATACTGCAACTCAGTCATAAATGCCCCGAAAACAAAACCTTCAGTGACAGCCTAGAGTGCAGCAGAGATGGCCTGGGAAGCCTCTAAAGCAAATCAATACTATCCTGTGGATCCTCCAGCATGCAAATCCATGCTGAAATATGCTGCCTTGAGGATGCTGGGATCACTGAGATACTCCACCCTGAGAGGAAGGCAATGGTTACAGCAGGCTGAAACAGGAAGAGGGAGCTCTTCCACTGTCCCTGTAGAAACTCAAAGAAAAGGACATTTCTGACATTTGTCTTCTCTTCTTCCTAATCTCAGCTCTCAGACCCAGATGGCTTCAGTTTCTTTTGTTGCTACTTCCACTCCCAGGTACTCCTGTGAAAAGGGACACTGGTCATGACAAAGCACAAGAATCCATCAAACTGCACTTCTGTATCTCACCTTCCCAAGGCTGCACTTGCTCTATGGTCCTGCTGGCAAGCAGCCACCAGAGAAAACAAACAGATTTATCTTCCTGGGAGCATCCAGCTCCAAATCAACATCAAGCTGGAATTACTGCACGGAGCACTGAAAACCTTTGTTCTTGGCTTCTTATGCATGCAACTTTTGACTGCAAGCTCTGTCTGAACATGATCAGCATTATTGGTACAACCTGCTTAGGAAATCTCTAAAAAAGATTCAGCCACTGCCATATGATGAGGGAAGATGTCTTGATTTAAGAACACAGGCATTACTAGAAAGGGAAAAAATAAAAGGGTCCCTTACTGTTCTGACATATCAAAAGCAGACTAATGAACCACTAGTTCATAGAATGACCCTGCTCATCATTTCAGAGCCAGGCTGGCCTTTTGTGTTAAGGACACTGAATAACAAGAGCAAGAACAAACAGAAAGAATCCTTTCCCACTGCCGAAAGTAAATTTTGAAATGAAATCATTTAAAAACTACACCTGCCTGCCCTACTTTAAGGTCTACATAGGAACAGACGAAAAGTTTTGTTCTATTGGCAAAACTGAATCAAGGCTTTTGATCCTCAAAGATCTCTTAATCGCTTTGCACATCAGTTCTTTTCATTATTTCAAACACACTTGAAGACAGCTACCTTTTTCTCTCTCTCCTTTTTTTTTTGCCCCAAAAAAACCTCCTCTGTGTTTGGGCCATTTCCCAGCCAACTGTGCCACTACAGCAGAAAGCTGTTGGTTCTTTACTCACTCCAAGTTTCAACATACATGCATTATGATTTGCCTTGGAGAAGTCTCAAAAAGCCCAGCCCTTGCAACTAACTGTGCTAGCTCACAGTATCCACCTCTCCATCCTTTTAATGCTTCGCAAGAGTTCCAAGGAAGATTATATACCTCTGGTTAAAAAAGAAAGTAGTTGTTGGTGGCATTGTTATTGCATTGCATTGGAGTGTTGGTTTTTTTTTTAAAGCTTGACTCAAAATTGCAATCACAGCCACATAAAACTCAACTTAATTCAAGGGTTCTTCAAAATTTCATGTCTCTGCAATTCCATTAAGTCAAACACTACACCAAATCACCAGTGCAGCACACAAAAATTCTGACAGAAGTTATAATAACCCTGGCCCCCTTAGCATTCTAGTAAATGAGATGAGTGCTTAAGTGGACTAAGACCGAGCTTACCAACAAATACATACAGCATCCTTTAGTTTTTCACTTAATTCTTGCTCCTGGCTTTTAGCTCTCTAACTGAAAGGGCAGAGACTTTCTGCAACAAAAATCAGCTGCTTGTTTGTGGTCTATGAATGAACTTGCCACACGTGGACTACTTACAATTGTAATAAAGACTATAGACAGGAGAGACAGGAGGTGGAGTCAGAGTTAGCTGGCTGACAAACTAGTAGGGGGGATGGATAACATCAAAAACAAACTCCACCTGGAAAGCTGCATGTAGGCAGCACAGCAGAGCAACAGTTTAATGCGTTCAGTGCCGAAGGCATTGTTTAGCAAGTGGGTGGATGCTTTGTGAGCCAGCTTCATCTATCCAAATGGTGTCAAAGCCATTGTAAACTGCCTTGTTAAATGCTGGTCACAAAGCAATACTGACCCGAGGAGGGACAGCAACACAAGGCTCCTGGTTGCACCAACACAGAACAGGTGCAGGCTTTGTCACGACAAAGGATGCACATAATAACTGTATGCTGATCCACATGAACCTCTCGTTCAGGCCAGTCTATAGTGCCAGCCTGCGACCCAGCAGCAGTTTCGGAGGACGCCATCTTCATGTGATCTGGTTTACCAGAGACCCCTCCATGTTCCCTTGTCATTAAAAAGAGGAAAGAATATTTTTCTGTGAGATCTGATTTGAACTTATGCCCTCTGCATGTAGCAATCAAACAGTTCAGCCTCTCTAAGCCTCCTTTTTTCCTTGCCTACTCTTATTCCTGCATTTATACCCTAAAGGCAGGGAAATTCTGTCTATAAATATATACACTGCATAGCAGCACACCGTTTGTACTGATATTTGAGCTTTCAGATTCAGCCACAGTAAAACAGTATTTAGACCCTGGTCATTTATTCCAATGTAGCAGATGAGTCAGATGAAACCCAGCTGGGACCACAGCAACCATGACAGCCCTGCAAACCCACTTTATTGGCATCGAACAGAGAGAACAAAACAGATGCCCACTGACAACTGCCCTCCAGCACTGCTGAGTTGTGGCTGTTGTGCAGGGAAACAGCCATTCCCCAACACCGAGCCCACTCAGACCTCACAGAGGCCGCACGTATCCACAGCACAGCAGAAAGCAGACCTGGAAAGATGAACTTGCTCTTTGCCAGCTTTTAGTAGCTGCTGAACAAAAAACACCAGTGTTTGCCAGAGCACAAAGCTTGACAAGACAGGACTAAAAGGAAACCTACAATTCTAGCCACCTCCTGACTAGCTCTGCATAACAGAGTGCCAGACACAGGCTGACAGCTAGTGCGTGGCAGGAGAGAATTGCTCTTCAGAGCATCCCAAAGGACAGTGTCCTCACCTGCAGTCACAAGGGTTACTTGCTGTTAGCAGCTCCTATTTTGCAACACCTTCCTGCAGCTTAGTCCTGTGTATGTCACAATCCACAGATGAGTTCTTTGGCATGGATTTATATATTTCTGTGTGTGCTACCTATTGGTGTCTTGCTGCTTGCAGAGTAATTGCTTTGCCCTTCCCAGAGCATACTGTAACATTAAACCTTATTTTACTTGGCAGCTAGAGCTCACTTCTCAATCAGCTGTGAGAAAAAGACCCTTCAATTGATGCAATAATCATTGTTTTATTTTCAATTAGTGAATTAAAATAGCTTGTGTTCGAGGCTGTGCAGTACCCATCCATCTCCATAAAGCCCCATACGAAGGAGACCTTCTGGCCTCTGATGCTCTAGAAGACGCTTTGTTTTACTCTTAGTATTGTACATTGATATGGATGGAAGTAAACTGCAGAAGTAAACTGCAGAAGCATCTCAGACTCCTTTCTCCTTATCCCCCAGTCTGTGGCCAGCTGTGAAGATTACTACTTCCACTGAAATAAAACAGTGGAAGGTGGGAAATAAAACTTGGAGGTGGGAATTAATCAGAGTGTAGGTTTAACCTACAGAGAACTGAAACCATGGACTAAATCTGACTAGTTTTTGCCCACAGCCTTGCCTGTCATGCTGAGGATAGGCTTGCAAAGACCATATTTGAGAGCTAACTCACAGCAAATGCAGTTTGGTGGTTCCTCAAGAATAGTGGGTCTGAACTTCCAGTGAATATTTATCCTAGCAAGCCTAATTGCTGATGGCAGTGATCTTACTCCTAAGAACCTTAAATCATGGGTGTCCAGCACTAAAATATAAGCTTGTGATAACCTCACCTAGCATGGGTCCTTGGAAACACACAAGCAATAGCAGCAGTAGCAGCAAACTGAGTAGGTATTGTTCAAACAGCAGAACCAGTCATTCCTTAGACACACAGCTCCAGGAACAGATGAAAACAACTACTGAGGAAGTATGAGGAGAGCAGTCCTGGAACACATATGAGAAACAAATGCAAAGCTGAGCAGTGGCTCTATCTTCTGTAGTTCCTGGCATGGTACTATGTTGGATATACAGGTTCTTTTTCAAGTAGAACCAAGTTTAAATGAAACACCTGATAAGTCAATATTTCCAACTATATCCTCAAGGCAGTGGAGGCAGCCAAAAGTCACAGCAGTTCTCTACCGTTAAGTCAGCCCCAAAAGGTAAGGAGGCACTGCACGTCCAAAGCTGCCCAATTAGATGGGCCCACACATACTTCTGTCCTACAGAAAGATGTCAAGAGCACAGCTGTTTGAGCTAGACAGAGAGGCAATGAAAGAAATTTAGATTTGTGTTAAATTCCTTCAGTATATAAACTATGTACATATACAGTTTTATAGACATAATTTGGTATTTATAAATGTTTATGTTCATGTATACAAACAAAATACAGAAGAGTAAAGGCACAAGGACCTGGTCTCAGGAGCACTTGACATTGGTTTATGCCCTTCTTAAAGACTTTCTGTAAAGTTTCAGTAAATGTATTGTACACCTCTTTTTGGGCTGGGTTGTTACATTTATAGAACAAAAATGGTAATTCTTCACCTTTTTCTGGTTAGGATCCACTTGCATCATCATCTATCAACTGAACAGTTCAGACCACTAATTTCTCCTTACGCTAAATATTGCCACTAATGCTACTGGAGAATGATGAGGGGCTGTCATCTGGAGCACTGCTCTTTCATACTGCACTGGTGTAACATAACTGGGGGAAAGAAGAGAAAAACACATTGCAAGCTCACAAGCTCAGGATATTGTATTGCTGATCACTGTAACTGGGTAGATTAAAAAGCTCTGCTGTGAGATTTAGAGATATGAGGCCAGAGCTTTCATTAGTCCCTCCTGCAGATGCCTTAACAGAGCAACGGATTGCTTCCAGTACCTCTGCCCATCGGTTTTTCCCAATTCAGCCCATAGCTTATGGGAGGTTTGTGCAAGAAGCCAGTCTGCTATTCTAATGCAACTCAAAGCCAACTCCTTCTGCAGACAACACACAGTTATGTTGTCAGAGTGAATTCTGCATCTGCTTTCCCAAGGTCCCTTCTCTCAAACAAATAAACAAAAAGAAGTTTGTTTTTATAGAGCTTGGGTTAAAGAGCCAGTCTTGGAAATGTACTGAGTGGAGCAATCCACCAGCACCACCCAAAACTAGCCAGCAGATGAGAGCTTGCCAAGGCTGTTAATTTGACGGCTGGGGTGGGGGGAAATGAAACCTATTGCTACCATCTGCACAGAGGAAACAGAGGCAAAGAAAAACCCTGCTGTGCGAGCAGAAAGTGGTTCAGAATAGCGGAGGCAACAGAAACCATATGACACATTTGTTAAACCTCCTCCCTCCTTTTTTCTCCACCACTAAGTGCTGCAGGACAGTGATCAATCTATTCAATAGAAGCCTATACAAGGCCCTCAGGACTGCCAGCTGTGCAGGTCGCCCTTTTCTTACAGATTCTGGCACATCACAGTACTTCTCCATGGTAAATCATGGTAAGACAAGACAAATAGTTTGCATTCTCAGAACCCCACAGATGGTTTGGATCTAGAAGACCTTTTGCAAACTGCAATGGCCATGAAACCTACTGTCACAGCTAGAATTTGGGATGCATCACAATTTTACTGCTGTTTATACTGCTCAGTTTGTAATGCAGAACACACAAGTAAACTTTCAAAAGGGAAAGACAGTTTTGAAAGGAGCTTGATTCAGCCCTTTATTCAGCTACTTTTACCTGAAAGGCAGCAGTACCTATACGGTGTTCTACTTCCCAGGTGAAGAAAGCACCTCTCGTTGTTATCTTAGTACCATGGTGCAGGTTAATCTGCAATCAGCTCTATCTGTGGAGCTGGTCCTTCCATCTGCAGCAACATCTTAGGGCATCTAAGCTGGCAAGAATACCTTGGTAGTGCACAAAGAGGCTCTGGGAATTTCATTACATTTTCCACTCCCCCTGTGTATCCAGAAGGCCATCTACAGAAGAGAACAGAACTAGAATTTGCCACCCAACCCTCTGGGGTTTCTCCTTTCACACCCACTGCCAAAACACAATCATGCTTACCGTAGGCCAGATTCTGATCTTTATACCAACAAAAAGCAAAATCTGGTAATATCAGCTGCAGACTCCTGCTCTAACATCTACTGAGAAGCAATTCCAAGGGGGCATGCCTTTCTTGGCACCTGCTGTAGTGCTTAGAACTGCTTCTCCCTTTCCTCAAACCTAAGTGGCAAGAACCAAAACATTCCAGCACCGTCCACAAAACAGACTGGCTGGCATCCTCCCTCCGAGGCCAGGCAGTGGCTCTGGCACATATCTAGGTTTGCTGCAGCCCCTCTCTCAGCTGACACTTGCTATAGCACTGTGGCTATTCAGATTTTGCTTTTCTCTTAAGCTTCACAAGAAGCTGAAACCAGCAGAGCTGGCAGGGGCAAGGGGTAAAGAATTTATCAGCTCTGTGGTTCATTCTAGAGGGGGCATTTGGAAAATGCAATTCAGCTGGATTCACTCATCTCCTTATCTGAGCAAATGCAAGGATATCCGGTAACCTTGTTGATAACAGACTCACCTGGAGAGATTCAGAGCTCTGTAACAAAACCAGAGTTCTTCCAAAGAGCAGTTTTCACTTCACTGGTGATTGCAGAGTTCTCCTTTCAAGCAAAGAATCTTTCTGCAAATAACAGACTACTAGCAGGGTTACACACAGAAAAGGTGCCCCAAGCAGAATGGAAAGATATAAGAACCAGGAATCCTGACTGGAGTCTGATGAAGACCACTCCCTCACAACATGAGGATATACATCACCTTTTCAGCACATTTCTAAGACCTTTGGGAACAGGGAGACACCCTGTCCCAGGCATCAAACACATACTAGACACTAATGAAATGGTCAGGGTTTGGTGCAATCCTATACCCTACCTTAGGGCTGTCACCCACAAGAGAAGTGACACTGAACTTCAAGAGTTGCCATCGTGTGACAAGTCACAGCAGTCTGACCTGAGATGACAGACAGCCGTGGTGTAAGTAAATCTCTCTGCAGGACTGCCTAACTCCAACTTAAAATTGAGCTTCTGTTGCAAGTCAGATTTTCCCCTGATGTACCTCATCCTGCCCAGAGACAAAAATAGAGAAAGTGAGAAAACAGACCTCTATTACCAACTGCAGTCCCCACTTCCCAGCAACCAGCTCCGTACTTCACGTTAACCTTGCATAGACAGAAAATAATAAAATCCAACAACCCGCACTGCCCACAAAATAAAATAGAGACACAGCATGACCATTTATGCAGCTTGGGCAGGCAGCAATCACCATGTGTTTGCAAGCTGAACAGAGCTGCAGTCCTTGTCCTACAGACGCATTCTGTCCTCTGATTCTGTTCTGCTAAATGTTCTTCAGCGATGCTGATGCAGGAGATGTGCTGCTGCAGCCTGAACAATGGCAATAGGTAAGCTGGGGTTGCAAAGCCAGATCTCCTGCTTCTGTTGAATACGATGATTCTTTTCCTGGTCTACTTGGTTCTCATTTGTTCAGAGATGACTAATTTTTTTCTCCTGCTGGAAAGGAAAACCAAATATAATGGATATGGTGAGGGTTATAAAGCAACAGTTACGTAAGAGTTAATTTGCCAGCCTGTGTGCCGATGTAGTGGGGAACACAGGAGAACTGCACTCTGCTGCTGGCATTGCCTACCATAATTATCCATAACCAAACCGTGGTTACACCCTGTTCTGTACTACATCTTGTATTTCCATCAGATCCAAACACATCTCAGACAGATATGGGGCCTGTTTCTATCTCTGCTGCTCTCTACAGCAAGACACATAGTGCTCAAAGTCCAAACAAGACTGCTAACGTGAACTTGGTATTTAACAAATGATTTGGACGAGCCAAGGTAAATAGGCACCACGGGAAGCAAAGGAGCTGTTCTGACTGAGGGAACACATTATACCTTAACATTATTTTATGGGGAGCACATCAGCCCTGAAGGAGAAGTACAAGGCTGCAAAGCCTCTTATTGTTAGGCCTGGTCTCTGTACAGAAATAGATGAACATCATCCCATCCACCAAAGCCACTCACCCCCGTTCTTCCCCCATCCACTGAATTTCAAAACATTTATGCCCTTCCTCAGTAACTGACTCCCATCCCTTAATTCCTACGCCTCTCTACCCTGCAACAGCCCCATAGATCTTCCTGGATGCAGTGGAAGGCCCGCACCCAGAGGTGCTTGGTGGCTGCAGCTGCAGCATGGGACAAGTAGCAACACCCAATGCTCAGTGTGTCCCTCAGGACAGTCCAGCACCCCAGTGCAAGGCTGGAGTCCGGGAGTCTGGGCTCCTAGAGCACATTCAACCTCTGGCATACAACCCTGCAACATGATCTCCCTCATTTCCATGTAGGAAATCTCCTTCTGTCTCCTGTGCTGCCTACCATGGGCATAAGCTTAACCCACCTGCTGTGGGCTGTTAGTTGGTGATGTGTACCTCTCTAACGTGAAATTTATACACAGTTTCTGGGCTGCTAAGAGGACATCACATCCCAACCTGACCAGCATTGGCAAGATTTGTATGAATAAAGCCTTCTGAAGCTGCTACAATGAGATGCTACCAGCTAGTCAAGCACTGAACTCTCCCTGTTCCCTCAAAGAGGGGATAACAATCCACTTCAGAATTTGGAAGCGAGTGAGGATCTTCCCACAAACAGGCCAACTTTTTGGCAGACGAGGGCAGGAGGCACACAAACAGATGCTCTCATAAGGCCATAAAGAGCTTCTGTTTCCCGACACACTGCAACAGAAGAAAGGCGGAGGGGGAGAGAAAAGCAGCAGGCCTGGGCCACGTGGCGGGTCAAACCACCGCCCAGTTTGTTGGCATCCTCTAAAGTTTAAATATGCTTTGAGCCAGCAGTGAATCATCCCTGGCAGGTAAGAATGATGTTAATTTATGACATGCCAAGTGCAAGCAGATCTTTTGGTGTCAGTCCAACAGTTTTAGTCTTCTTAACACACAGCAGTGGCTCAGGTTGCAGCTGTGCACATTAAACTTGAGCAAGTGGCATTTTAAACAATGACAAACTTTAGAACAATCACTCCACACATGGAGCCGGGCCAGACAAAATTGAAGGGTGGCAGAATAAAGGTCAGGAGGCTAACCTGTTTGTCTGGGAGAGGAACAGGTGGCCTGCTTGGGTTGCTGGAGGGACTTTAAACTGTCTGAAGGACACAGTCATGGATCATTTTAACCCATTAAGCTGCTTAAGCCTTCCCCTACACTGATTTGAACTTCAAGAGAGTATTAAATCTTAAAGAGCTTAGCAGTACATCTTCAGGGAAGCTCTCCCCTGTGCTTACACACAGTGCACACGCTGCACTATGGAAGTGCACATCCTTCCTTAGAAAGCTGGCACACCCAAACAAAAGAACACATCCACACAGCTAAAAAACAGTAAGCTTTAAATCACAGCATTGCACCAGAGCAGCAAGTCACACAGAGAAACATACAGCATGTCTGTGTGCTCCAAGGGGAACACACTGCTACCACCACTGCTCAACAGGCACGACGACATGGTGCCCTTCAGAGATGAAGGAAGACAGGTCAGAGAAGAAAACATTCCCTATTCAGTTCCTCCCTCCCTTGCCAGCCTCACAATGGGAGGCTTAACAGCAGTTGCTGAGACCCTGCAGTGGCCTTCCCTCGTGTGCAGGGAGCTCAACCCACACCCAGGCAGCAGGGCTGCAAACAAGAATGTCACCTGTGTGCAGCAGCTAACCTCCACACCTGGACAGAACCAGTCCAAAGCATTCCTGACCGCCATCTTTTCACTGGAAAATGCAAAGGCTGGGAGTTAAGACACATTTAATATTCCAAGCCATGTTTAAAAGCTGCATTTCCTAATTTATTGGTTCAACACAATTTTTCAAAGTGCCAGAAGACAGATGTGCCACAGCAAAACCATAAAGTCTGAAATATAACATTTTCCAATGCAGTGTTTTCCAACTGTTTAAGTACCTTAAAAAACCTGAAAAAAGAAATCTCTTACAAGTAGATTTTTTTTTTTTTCCAATCAAGTGCTTTCCAGAAGAAATAATTTTAAACAATGAAACCAGTTGTGTTAAATGAATGCAAGGATTTAGCTGTGTGAGACCTGACCCAGAAGAAAGCAGAGTGTTCATTAATAAATTACTCAGATTTAAACTCCAGGTGTGTGGATGTACTTATTCCTAAATGAAATTAAAGGAATTCAGTTATTTTATAACAAAGCACTTTTATTCTGAAAAAAGAGCATTCACATATGAAAATAATCAGGAATACCTAAAGCCACAGTAAGGTCTCAGGCTACTGACTGTAAATGAAAACAGTAAATTCATTTTCCCTCTTGCTGCTTCTTGCCACATAACACACCTGATCCCCCTGGATAAATGTTCCTGTGAGTAAAGGACCAGTCCCAGCATGTCTGTGAACACCTCATGATAATACTTCAATGAGATGGACCAGAATCAATATTTTTCTTCTTTGCAGCTCAGGGCCACAGAGCAGCAAGTCAGGCAGGGATGTCAGGCAGCATGCCTCTCGCCGCGGCAGGGAGGGAGGGGCAACGGCTCAGGCCTGGAAAGAAATTTCTAGCTAGCAGTTATCAGCTCCTACACTATTTGATCTGCCTCTGGGGAAAAGTAAAAAATAAAAAAAAATTAGAAAAAATTTTAAAAAAGCTTTTCAATTCAAACCTTCAGCCAAGTAGGCTTCTAGGAATCAGAGTCAAGTCTGGCTGCAGTTAAGATAGAGCTACAGGAGAAATGTGAGCCCCCAGGTTTCATAGCGGAGGCTTCAGAGCCAGGATTAGATACTGCTAGATCTACAAGTCTGATATGCAGCATTGATTTAATAAAAATGAATCCATTAACTTATGTAAAAGTTAGATATCTTCTATTCATCTGCAGTCAGAAGAGAATACACATTTGTGATCCAAGTAGTTTTTACAGATACGTGATTACACACTTCCCAAACTTGTGTCACTCTGCAGGGAACGCAGCTATCAGTATGGTACATGGTATCAGCGTACCTGGAATCACAGCCAGGGTTTGCATACTGCCCACAGAATGCAGCACTGCAGCACTGAGAAAAGTAGGGGCACAGTCACAACTCTACAGGAAGAAAAACAAAAGCAGATATTAATTTGTGTGAGTAATGAGCACATCAGTAGAAATACCAGATTAAGTTCTAGACCATAATTCTACTGGAGATTTCAGATACAAGCCATCTCCTTGTGGCAGTTACTATCTTTGCAAAGAAACAGAGCAGTAAGGCGTGAATATAGGAAGTGACAATTAGTCCTGATAAATTTTCCTGGACAACTCCTGCCTTTCATCCTACTTTAAAAGGAGCACTTACCTAGAATTCAGACAAGAGATGTTGCCGCTCATCTTCCAAGCCAGGTGTTCTTCAGAAAGCGTTTTTCTTCTCTTCATGCATTGATCTGACTTTTTGCAAAATGAAATTAGAGAGCCAACAGAGTCAGTGCAGAGGCAAATGCAGCCAGATTTAAGCCTATACTCAGAACATTCCAAACCTTCTGTGCCAGAGAAGCAATCACAGATACCAGAAACTGGCCAAGTACATTCAGCTTGATTCTTCTAATTGCTTTAACAATAAAACAAAATGATCAGAATTATAAAGCATGAAGGAAGATTAACAGAACAGCTACAAGTGGAGCGTAAAAATACTCAACTCCAGAAAGAACACTCATTATCTTTTAAACATTTTCCATGGGATATATGCAAGATTAGCAACAACTGTAGACCATATCTTCAATTTACCCTGCCTCTTTAACAAATTATGTACCCTGCCTCTTTAACAAATGGCATCCTTGCAGTGGACCTTAACTGAACAAAATGGAATTTAACAAAGCATTTTTCTGCTTTCTTAGTAGAGCAGCCTGACTTGCTCTCTTAAAAGTGCATTTACTGAACATTCAGAGTACTGATCAATAACCAAACTCAGTATGGCATTTCACATTACAAGAAAGCATTCTCAATTGATTTAAGAAAAAGATTATACATATAACTTCCTGAGAAACAAAGAAAATGACAGCAGAACACCTTGAAGGGACTGTGGTGGATGTAGTACCATGGGTGTAGTTGCATTTAGTAACACAACAGCCATCAATGACTGACGACTTTCCTTGACAGAAAGAGCTGGTCAGTGTTGGCAACCCTCATGAACATACAAAAGATCAGGGTACCTGAGAAATCAGCCCTTGGTTGCTGCTTGGAAGGCATCATCAGAAGTTAAATCACTTTACCACTTCCAACAGAACTGCTTTCATTGCTGAGATTCAAGATCTCCCACAGAAGTGAAAAGGTCTTTCGCCTGGAAGCAGGAAGAGCGTAACTGCTACACAAAAAGCATGCTATGAGAGTTTTAATATTTAAAACCTCAAGTGATCAAGAACATATTTGGTCAGCTCTCACTCTCTCTTGCTGATGTAGCAGGCAGAAATTTTTATAAATGGTCACTGCCAGGCCCCTGAACCAGCTCTAGAGAATACTAGCTGGATTCTTCACTGCAGAATAGAGGACAGTACCTTAACATTAAGCAAGCACTGAAGCTGTGGGACACAGACTTTGTGGTTCATAAGTTACCAAAATGTCACCACACAGAACAGCCCAAAATCTTGGCTTCAAAGTGACAACACAGCCAGTGCCTTTCCAAGCAAGATCCACAGCTCCTCTCATTTCCTGCACACAATAGCATTATTCAGCCACTGAAGTTTCCACTTAGCTTGCATTTATGCCAAGTACTTTTAATTGCAAAGGAAAAGGATGTTAAGCTCTCCCATTTGTTTCTTTCTAATTCACAAGGGACACAGCAGTGGTTGGTAAAAGTTATAGGTTAAGGCTGTTCTCCCCCACGTCTCTTAAGGAAGACTTGCATCATCCTCCTGCTGCCAGGTAAATAGAGGCTACCTCTATCACAAGGGTAGGAAAACTCATTTTGTCATTTGTAAAGTACTAAGAAGGCAAATCATTGTAAACTTTCAAGCATGGTTACATCTCAAACCTACAAAACATCAATTTTAAGAGATGTTCAGCATCACCCTGAACCAGATGCGTCTCATTTAAGAATGGATATCCTAGCACACACCTGACACCAGACCAATTCAGAGAACACCCAAGTGAAAAAAATCATCTGAACAGATACAGAGCTGCAGCTTTGACTGAAACCAAATAACACACAGCAAGGAGTGATCTAACTGGAAAAAAAAAAAGATGCTTAATTTCTGCTTATTCCTGGCATCCAACCTTGTTCCAGAGAGGGGAAAAAACCTGCTGAACACTGCTTAGTGAATAATACATGAACCATGTCCACATCTATGGACCATTAGGGTGACACAAAGATAACTTTCAATTGCGCTGCACTCTTTTGATCAATCCACAGAAGGGCCTAAAGTCTCCAACAGGTTTTGCACATATTATCTGGTGAACTACACTGTCTGAGACAAAGGGATTTGTGAATTGAAGTGGTGCTTTAGGCTTGCTAGTCTTTTGAAGTGTCCACACCCCACTTCTCCAGCCTTGGGAAGGGTTATTAGCTAATTACTATGCAAATTAGCTGTGATGTAAATTAAATGCTAACAGAGCTTAATAGCCCCAGGAGCAATAGTTTAGTTAACTTTAATGAACTGTAATTTTATAAAAAAAATATAATTTATTAACAAGCACATACAATAAATTGCACCACTAACTTTAAATAAAACATCTACCAAGCTCACCTTCACACTGACTGACACTTAGTGAACACAGAGCAAAAAGGCAATACACATTCAAAGAACACAGAATAAACTCAGGTGCAATCCAACTTCAGGCTGTAAACCAAAGAACAGACATACAGTACAAACAGCGAAGGCTTCACCAAAATCGGTTGGTAATACAAAAAGTAATAAAAGCTCTGGATTCAATTTACTCAGTCTCTTCCATCACAAGTTAATTGTAACATTTTGCAACAATACGAGATTAGGAGGGAGGTAAAAGGCAAAGATAATCACACCTTGGAATTACAGAATTTCAGCTGCAGGCAGCTTGCCTAGCAGTAGGCATGGCCTTCAATGACACTGTCCCAGTTTTTGCAAGAAATACAAAGATGGTAAAAGAGTCTTCTCTCTCATGAATTAGAGCTTGATCCAACCTCCACTGACATTGAGGCAAAAGTTCTTCTGTTATCAGTAGTACTCCAATGAGGCCACAATGGCCTGAAAAGTCACTCTCTCTAGTGAAAGGTTTGGCACCCTCCAGTCTTCAGCTTGGCTGCGCTGTCAGTAAAACCTGACATGCTGTTACCACACAGGTATTACAAGGCTCCTTCATAACAGAAAAAGGAATTCAGTAGAATTTGATTTGTAACAATTGCAAAAAAGCAGCTCCAGTCTGCTCAGCCCAATATCACCACAATGAAATAAACAGAAAGTTTGTGATAGACTTCAGTAAGAACTGATGAGAAGCATCAGGCTGGAACAGAAAAATGCTCACTTGCTGATTTAACAGCTTGCTCTTTGCTCAGGAAAGGACACTGATATCGCTGATCCCCTCAAGAAAGCAGTAGCAGGAAGGTTCCCAAAAATGCTTCAAATGTAACAGTGGCCAGTGTACAGCCGCTCAAGAAGTGCTTTTCAACAAAGCAAGAGACTCCTTCTCTCTCTTTGTGGTAGAACAAGAAGTCACATCTTTAAACACAACCCTGCAGGGTCTCGATTTCATCAACACAGCTCGATATAATGAACAAAACTTAAACACGTGCTCTTTGGTCATAACAGGAGTTAAATGTCCCTCTGAAAAATTTTACAGCAATAAATTTGTAACTCAATGTTATCTTTCTTTCCTCTCTTGCACCTCACTTCTTATTATGTCTAGAAAATTCAAGTTTCTCCTACTCCCACCGTAAGATAAGACTTCAGACCTATTTTTATGACAAAAGACTTCTATAGAAGGGTTTTCTTTTAACTGCTGGAACCAGATTTTTTGCAGTGCAAGGAAAAACCGATCTCGACGTGAGCTGACCTGACCAACAAGAGAATCAAAAATTACCAAGAAATAAACACCTTAAAGAGAAGCCACAAAAGTATTTGACCTCATACTGTAAATCCAGCGATGCAGTTCAATCAGCAGCAAGCTCCCGGAGCACAGCTGGCTCTCTTGTTAACTGGCTGAAGTACTCTTACAACAGAACTACTTTAGAAAAATTTGGACTAGTGAGAATGGAGTTATTTTAATCTCGAACAATATCACCCAAAGATACAGATGAATACAAACACTGTATCAAAAACATCAAAGAAACTTGAAATTGAGCTGCATCTTCAGTTTATATATTGGCTTTCCTCTTCCTTTTTTTCATAAAAATAGAATATGACATTTCAGCTTCAATCGCATATTTAAGTCATTTATTCATTGAACATTCCATTCTTGAAATATCATCTATTAAAATGTTAGTTAAGATTCATCCTGCTTATAGAACAGACTGGAATTTCTTCTGCTGGACTGCACTTGCAGACAATAATAGACTGATACAAATTTTAAAATGATTATGGGAAGAAAAAAAATGAAAATCAAGCTCTACTCTTACCACCTGACTCCTAATCAAACCAACAACGATGTTCTTCAGTTGATCAAAAGATTTAACTCTAAAATAAAATTTAATATATGATTGAGTTCAGAAATACTTGGTTTGGAAGCCCACGAGTTTCTACAAAGAGAACAAATTGCCAACAAATACCTCCTTCAAGTATTACAAAAGATGACACAGTAAAAATAACAGCAAAAATTCCCAATTACACAATTGCACCAAAAACTTGTCTTTGTACCACTACTGTAGTTGTCCAACCATTAAAATACTGGCTTCTGTACTACATCTGCACCCTTCTGATAAGGTAGATACCATTTGTGGATACTTTACATTTCAAACGTGCAGTTCTGAAGGAAAAACAGCTGAAGATTAATTTTGTTGCCTCAGTGGTAAACCCCACTGGGTGGGAAGGCCTTCTGGGGATACCAGCACTGAAACAAAATCAGTCCAATGACATAGTAAGAAATCCAGTAGTAACAAAGTCTGTTTGGACACAGCTCTTTCCCCTACTGCAAAGAAAATTTATTAAACAGGATTTATTTTAGGTGGTTTCACAATTCTTAAAGAATAGATGATACTTGCATTCCTGAAGGATTAAGTTCTACATTTCTTAATGCTAATTCAACTCTCTAAAAAAATCCCAATAAAACCAGCAATACTTTTTACAAGTAGCAAGCACAACCTAAAAATTCCACCCTCAAAAACTGTCTTTTTGGTGCTCTCAAGATGCTCAGTTTATAAAGAGATGCCAGGAAACCTGCAATAGGAACAAATGCTTCTCTGGCACAAAGAAAACATTTCAGTGCCTCCTCCCTCCAAAGTATGCACTCCTCATCACAATATATGCTAATACATTACCAAGTAAGTTTCTTTATCTTGCCATTTTTATAACTTTTTCATTCATATTTATTTCAGTGTGAATCTGCTGCACAGAGTGGAGCAGGAGCACTGCTAGATCAACAAAGAGTTTCTAACTTTTTTTTAATAAATACATTAACAATTTACATACGTGAAAGCAAGTCCAAAGGGGAAAACTATTTAGACTGCTTTGTTCATAAAGAAAATCTTAGTTCGCACAGACATTTGGGGCCTTTTTCCCCATTCTTTGTCCTTTGAAATTAATATGAACATAATACACTAAAAATTTTATCACAGCTCTTTTGCTGTGTCTGTAGGTATGCATGTATCCCCACCCACAGGTACAATGTACTTCCCTCCCTCCCCTTCTCCAGCCTCCCCTAAGGTTAACACACTTCAGAGAAGCTCTCACAAATCAAATGCAAAACCTTGAGAAATGAAGACCAGCTCTGTGCAGGTCTACTGGCTGCAAGTGTCAAAATAGAGTAAATAGGGATAAATATTTATATTACTATTTCTTCCAAGTGAAATTTGTACTTAATATCTTCTTCCTGAAGAATTCAGAACGCAGCAAAAGGGAAACTGTTTTTATTAAAAATACAGCATAGAAGTGATGAAAATAAAGACAACGTCACCAAACACCAGAGCAACACCACTTGCTGCATATATCAGCATAGGCCTTTGTTACTCAAACAGCACCTTCAGTCTCCAGACATATCCTAGCTCCTCCAGTGGAGTAAGTGTGGCTCACAGTAATACCAGAAGCAAAGATCTGCTTTAAATACATGGATTTAAATAGCATGGTTGCCTGTTAAAGATTTAGTATAAAACTTGGATAACTCTGTGGGGTAAAATATGGAGATGAGAGAGAAAAAATAAAACCAAGTTCTATGTGAAAGTCACAGGGTTCCTTCAAAAGCATGTACAGTCTTAGATTTACACACCTGGATACAACTGTAGAATGTAAAAGATGGGAACAATAAACAAAAACCATTCAGGCATATAGTTTTTAAATTATAGATCGGCTGGACACTGTTAGAGGCATGAAAACTGCCCCAGAAGACACAGTGGATCCACCCAAAAGCAGTTTGAAAAACACTGCAAATCTAGCGATTTAGAACTCAAAAATTTGCCTGGTATGCTATCTTTGCTGAGAGAAGTTAATGCTCTTAAAAACTTGGTATTTACACTTCCGAAAAAGTTTCTGCACTTCATCCAAATTTGATAGGGCAGGATTTAAGTGCCTCTTAATGTTCCCGACCAGGCACTTCTGCTGCTTTGGCACACACACTGTATTCCAGTACCAACGGGATACGACGTCTAATGCAGCTTTAAACTGGCAGCACTCCTGAGTAGTTTAAAATGTTTATCAACTCAGTAGGTCAAAAGTCTGCAGACACTGGGTGGAGCAGCAGTATGCCACAAAACTAACAGTTGTCCTCCTAGGGGAAAAAAAAAGAAGGGGGGGGGGGAACAGTTGTCAATAAAGATTAAGCTTTTGGCCCCATTCCACAGCAGACAATATGTTGGTTTGTAAAGCACAGGATTAGTTGATCTCAACACTTTAGAAAAAGAATCGCTTGATACATCTGAGTGCCTAATACAAAGGCAGGGAAACACTGCAGGGGTTCTCAAAAACCTTCCTGGTTTCTTATGTGCTCAGTCTAAAGAAACTGCATGTGGTTTTTCCTTCTGCAGAGGGTGTGGCTGCATGTTATAGCCAGTAGGTTTAACAGCTGAAAGGAAAATAGCTGGGTAATTCTTTGGTTCAGCTTTGCTCATGTGTTTCTTAAATTACTGCTTGCAGGCATGAAATGACTGAAGTCCAGTGTCCTTGGATCCAGCTGAGAGAACAAAGCGGGCCCAGACCTTCAGCAAGGATGATGGACAGGCAGTGCTGTCACACTGCGAGCAGAGGTTGACATGAAAGGGTGACACCAGCCTCACTGTGACCCTCCTCCTGCCCCTCTCCTGGCAGGGGCCTAGATGTCCACTTGAATAATGCTAAGATCTGATTTTCACTAACCCAGAAATCGCACTCCAGCCAGTGCTAAACGTCATCTGTGCTTTTTTAGAGATAGAAATACAGTTCAACACTTAGCTATCCCTTCCCTTCCTGTAAGAGGATACAGAACGCGACACAGCAATCCAGACAGAAGATACTGGCATGGACGTGGCATGTGCTAATCAGTGCTGTTCAAACGTTCAGGATCCTTATCCTGTGTGTTTTCATGGTCACTGTAAGCTCTTTAGAACAAAAACCCTGTCCTTCACATCTTACTAAACCAGCTATCACACCTCTGCACTTCCACATAATCTTTCCATGTCATGTACAAGCTACAGAGATGACAGCCTACCCTGCTTAGATCTCATTTTCTGTGGTTTTGCTTCAAATGTCAGCTACTCAAAACTCTACTTATTAATGCCTTTCGTAGAACACAGTATGTTCATGTTTAAGGGAGAAAATGAGAACTGTCACAAGGTAATTAACATAACTTTTTTTTTTTTAAAAAAAAGTGAAAGCCATGCAGAAATATTTTCTAGTCGTATTCTAGAATGTCAGTACTGTTTTTCCAAAATAAACAAAGTATGTTTTTGCTGAGTCACAAATTTCGTACTCATAATTCCCAAACTCCCAGTGCCAACTAATGTGCCTACTGCTTCCTAAGTAAGTTCTACAGTGAGCAACTCTAGACAATTCATTACAAAGCAGAGGTGTCTATTCTCCCATTATTGGGTTATTTCAGGTAATAAAAGGAAGCAGATATCAGCAAGTAGATTACAATCACTTTTGTAGAAAGTGACACTGTTCTAATGGAGCTGAATGACAAAGAAATTACAGCATTACCGTAACATCTCATGTCACTTTGAATACAAAGATGGCCACGTGCAAGAAATTTATTTAAATGCAAATAAAACCCATTGAATTTCAACATTCTGTAACAGAATGCAGGATGCAATCTCTGTAATCTGAGGATCTTTCTAAGAAAGATGACTTTTCCGAAATAACATCTATGCAGCCTTCTGGCTGCTGCTCAGATTTGGCATACCTAAGTGATTTTCTTTTCATATACTTGAATCACTGACAAATCAGATATTTATTATGCCACAAACTCACAAGAAAATAAACTGTGATATAGCTGTGAGAAACAGGCACCATTGACCTGAAACAACTTTTTTTTTTTTTTAAATATAATAAATTTCTATTGAAAAGAAGTTTCTTATTTTTATGGAACACAAGCAGCAACTCAGTGGATTTCAGCAGGACAAATAGTTGTTGTCTAAGCAATGATTTGACATGGATTTTCTAAAAGAATCTGAACAGCTTATTTGCTTGTTTACCACTGAGTAACATTTCTTTACACTAAGTTAGTTTTCAAACAGTACTGTAGTTTAGTCTGAGTTACACAAGCTATGAATACAAGCAGTGTTCATAATGTAGAGCTTTAAGATCCTGACAGAATTCTGCATTTCCTCCCATGGACCCAATCTTTGTAGCCCTATCCTGGAGTCTTGGAGACAAGGAGATGTTGCCGCTTGGCGCCTTTGCACTCAGGATCAAGGAGGTGTGGTAAAGGTATCTTTACCACAGGCTTACATCTAACAATGCTGGGTGCACACTGCGTGAAGTTTCAAGCACATACCACTGCTATAGAGCGAGACAATTCTTCTCTGCCATATCCTTCCCAAAAGAGCAGAGGGCACAGTTGAGTAGGACAGAGGGAAAATAATGCCCGTGAGCAAAAAGCATGAGAAATGCTACATTTGAGCTTGGTATTGATAAATTTAAGACTAAACTCAGAGTAGTGGAACACAGATTAGTAAACTTGCCTTAAAAATCACTGCAAAACAATCAGTTTTAAGGTATTATCATCTTAAAAGCACTTCAAACCTTAATCTACATGAGGGCAGTACTCTGAATCACAGGGGTCAGTCTCTCCTATGACTACTGCCCAGCAAGGCAGGAAGTGTGCATGGGCTTGTCTGCCTGACTTGCAAATCCTGCACATACGTTCACAACTGCTCTGATGATGAACTAAGATACTTTTAACAAACATTTTAGAGCAAGCCATCCTTTTCAATGCAGCAGTTTCCAATGCGTATCTTAAAATAATTTGCACAGAATTTTTTTTTTTTAAAGATTATTTTACTGTAGAATATTTTTTTAAGTTCTGGCTTTAGAGCTTTCCCCTGTTTTTAGTCCTGGGACACTTTCACGTGGTGGTGGCACTGTTGAGTCAGGGCAGAGTTAAATATTGGTATGAGGCCATATTTCCTTCCAAGGGCACAAAGGCAACATGTATGTTGTTGCATCACCACAAATAAATCAATCCCATCATATCTTCACTATCTAGAGGGAATCAAACAGGCAATCTTTATTAAACAATCCAACAGTAGTAAGTTGGTTTCCCTCTAAGAGATTTGCCAACCATTGCTGGACAGGGGCTTTACATCTGAAAGGCTGCTAAACAAACAAACAAACAAACGAGATACATTTTTCCATAAAGTTTTTCTTTCTAAATGAAACCCCAGTGTAATTCCCTGTGTAATTACCCTTGATGCAATCCTGCCATTGGAGTTTCCCTTAAGGGAAAGAGCTTTGGGTAGACAATGGTAAACATGGGCTGGCTACAGCGGTGACAGTGTCCCAAGGGACAGTGCAACAATTCCAAGAGGCTTTTTGGTAGTGAGATTGGAGTAAGAAAATTCAAATCTAAAAAAGAAAACAAATAAAAAAGACTTGTAAGAAAATACTGTATTACAATGTCCAACATAAGAAGTACAATCCGTGGACAGTTCAGAAAACCAGCTCTGTTGTTTTCTTAAGACTTCGCTGAAAGAACAGCAACATAAAGGAAGTGACACCAATTAAGGCAATGCATATGGTGCTTTCCATGTGCAAGTTCAAAAAGCTGAATGTGCAAGTCAAACATCCATAGGCATAACATGAAATGGGTCCCAAAAATACAGTTGAAAAATACCACAGCTCAAGCAAGTAACAAAACCAAGTAATATGCAATAAAGCATTTGTGGACATGAAGACGGTCTAGACAGGTGTTTAGCAATTAACAACAGTAGCAAATTCTGAGAAGAACATCGGTATCACTTAACTAAAATGTCAGCAATGAACACAGTAGCAGGCTAGAAGATGACAGCATGATAAACAGTACATTTGCATCAGAAACAAAAAGTAACATAGCCTAGTCAAGGAAAGACTACAGAAAAGTAGTCCACTCATTTCTGTCACACTTACCTAGCAGCAGTCACATATTTAGCTGCACCCCTGAAATCACTAAACAATTAAAAATCTCTAATCTCCCTTCCATATGTAGAAATTCAGAACAGAGACAATCCTATACTCATCAATTAAATTGTTCTCTGGATCAGTTAATGCGTTCTCTACAAAGCACAGACATTTCCTGTTTCTCTTTAGTATTCCCACATTAACTCCCCACCCTTCTGCCTTCTCCCAAGATTAACAGGCGAGACAGTACATCCAAATCTCAAAATCTGAATCTGCAGATATTCTGATATTGCTAACTCACGTGACTGCATGATGCATAACCAGATCAGCCAAGGGCCAGTTTACAGCAGAGCCTGAACTGGGGCAGAACTAAAACAGCTCAGCTGTCACACTGTACTGAAATGGCCAACGGCTGCTTGTGTTTCTTTTGCCTTATGTACCACAAGCCTGCCAGTTTAGGAGTGTGCTGCCTGGCAAGAAGCTGCACTGTTGGCTGATGCATCTAATCTTGCCTTAGGAACTGTATTTCTCATTCCCTATTTCCATTAAAGAGTTCCCTCTCCAAAAAGCATCCTTCTTAGTACAGTCCTCAAGGAACCATTTCTAAGTGTCACTCAACTTTAGAAACAGTCTTTGGATCCCTTTATTTTTTTTTTTTTCTTGTAACACAGCATTTCAAAGAGACTTGGATTAAATAAATCTTTTAAAATATTCATCTTTGTCCTGCTCTTTGAGAAGCCACGTCAAGTGTCACTATCATTACCAGAAATGCACTTCCACTCTTTCTGTAATCCTAGAATGGCTTGGGTTGGAAGAGACCATGAAGATCATTTAGTTTCAACCCCCCTGCCCTGGGTAGAGACACCACAGGCTGTTGAAAGGCCCATCTAACTGCTCCTTGAACACTTCAGTGATAGGACATCCAAAATCTGAAGAACACAAAGTTTCTTACCTTTTAAATACACGTAGTAAGTGTTATAGAGGGTCCTCATAGCCAATTCTTGCAAAGGCAGCACATGATCTGTTTCTGTCCCTATAGATTTCACCTCTGCTGGCAGGAACACAGTTAACTGTCCCGATGAAAAAGAGAGCAGTTTTACCTCTGAAACTTGAATTGGAGAACCACAGCTAGAAAGACACAAGACATTTAAGAAGCGGTTAGGAAAAAATTAAGTTAACTTCATGGGGAAACCCAAATTACCAACCCCCAAGCACACTTAACACTGTTCTTTAGAGCAGCACCATTCATGGACTCACTGCAGAATGCAGTATGTATGGACACACGTTTTCTTATGATATCCAACCTTTGATGACATGTCACAAGACATCTGGAGGTCTGCATTAATCAAATAACTTCCAAAAGCTAGAGAAATGAGTGCACAGTCCCAAGGGGGCGAGCCAAGTGCACTACCAAAGTAACAGATGTTACTCTTGTTTAGCCTCCAAATGCTAAATATTACTAAAAACTTAAAATAAGGGAGCAATCTAATACTCAATAATTCATTTCCCTTATGTTGGATCAACCACTTGAGAATGATAATAGGACTCAACTACTGTCTATGAGGCATGCACGTGAGCTACAAATAAGTGTGATTACTACTCAGTGATTATTTCCCATACCCTTCCCTACCCACAGAGTCCCTCTGAAAAACAAAAACCAAATAAAACCTCAGCTCAGACTGTAAGATCCTTTTTCAAGGACTTTGACCTCTTCGAACTGTAGTAAGAAAAAGGAAGGTTGCTGGGATTCAAGGAAATTCAGCCTGTATTAGAATAACAGTTCTTTATGTGATCCCTGTTGCAAGTTATCATGCCAAAGAGAAAGGCATAAGAAAATTCTACTAAGAAGTTGGGGAAATCAACAAGGGAACTTAAATTGTTTATGACAACTTAAATTTGAAGCCAAGAGCAACTCGTTAGGGCCAGTCCTAACGAATAGAACATGATGCAAATCTGTCAGCCGTTCCAGATATTGGACCTAAACCTGAAGTAGCTGCTTTCATCCTTATCAGATGTGAAAGAAATGTGGTAAAACTTCTCTGATAAGGAACAATCTCATCCTCTCCAATTAAAGAAAAATACCTCTGAGAAATAAGCAAAGAAGAGCAGCATCAAGAATCAAGTCAATAAGCCTCTTTCTTAATATTTAATACTTCCCCACAGAGCTTTAACAGAGGTAAAGTAGAATCTAGAATTTAAAGGTCCCGTATTCCAACAATTCATTCTCCAACAATCAATACCCAAAGAATTAGCCATCAGCACCAATCAAACTGCCATATTTTCAAGCTTATCAATCCCATACCAACTATATAGAAGACAAACACCATAACCTCACTGCAGCTTCTGTAACTAAGAATTGGACTATCTGGCTCACTCTGCATAAAGGGTGAAGATATGAATGCCCACTGCAGCACACAAAGCAAGCATGCAAAACAGAGTATCAAGAGGAATAATTTAAGGGATGCATCCTTACATTTGGCCATGTTAGGGAAAGAATCAGAACCTGTGAGTAAAACTGGGTGCAAGAAGAAAAATTTAAAAACCAACAAAAGTAGTTTAAAAAGCAGGGGAAAAAGGGGAAAAATGGTCCATCCAGCTGGTAAAAAAACTGGAGTTGCAGGAGAGCCCTGTAGAATAAACCACAGTGAGGAAAAAACTATGATCACTCATTGGCTACTTTGAACAAGAGTGACAGACACCTAGCTGGAAACTATGAAATCCTACCTGCAAAAACTACGATCTGAGTACTGAGATCCTTACCTCTTACATAAAAGACTTTCTCCAGACAGAGATTCACTACTTAGACAATGCAATATATGTCCTGTTTTCAGAAATCTAGCTTTATATCAGTAACAGCAGCATGGCAGATTTAGCTGTTCTGTGGATGACTGGAATACTAAAGCCTGGAACGTCAAACATTCTGCCTGACCTCTGAAAAATTTGCATTGGTTACTCATACTTTCTTAGAAGGAACATAGAATGGCTTTACAACATGGAGACAGGTAGCTGACTGGTACACAAATGCACATACTTCTTTGGGTACTGGAAATCATCCCGTGCTTTGGATGCTTTATTAAGAACAGCAGATTTTTTTAAATTATCATGTCTTATGGAAACTGAATTGTTACAAAAGATCATTGCAAAGATTAAAAAAGTTTTCCTAAGTGTAAAATAAGGAACAAGGACAGGATAGTTGGACCACACTTTCTTGAACATTTTCTGCATAATCATTAGTGTTTTGGTCACAATCAATACAATTCTATTACCTGTTGGGCATTTAATGTCTTTCTTACCATTTATTATTAGTTCTGAAAAAGCGAAGGCTAGAATTAATTTTCAGTTTGAGACTGCACAAGTTTCATGCAACTGCAAGTATTTAAATATCACACAACCAGCTGACATGAATATTAGGAAAACCTTAAAATGCCAAGACTCAGCATCTCACATATTGCAATAGAGCAAAGGCTGTAAAGGGGGAATTTATATTTAATATAAGATCTGCTGAGAGCAAGCATACCAGAAATTTATAATTAGATGGTAATGAGGACAATCCTCCTCTGATCAGTGTTATACCAGTAAGGCTCCATTCATTTCAGTGGTGCTGATCCTAATTTATGCTAGTGTCAGTGCAGATAGAATTAAGCCACTGTCCTCGTCAGACCACTTTTTCCTCACATCCTAACCACAAACATGAGACAACCTAGGATATTTTTAAAATGCACACTTAAAAATACATCTGTCAATCCACAATTCCTTAGAAAAAAACTGCTTTAGTTAGTATGTAGCAGGACTTAGAAGAAGCTGATACTGGGACACAAAAATGAGCAAAGCTGCATGTGGCATTCTGAGATACAGCCTAAAATTTAGAGAAATGGGAAAACTTATGAACTGGATGTATGGTGCAACACATGAAGAAACAGTTTGTGCATTCTTCAGTTATGCAGATTTTGCAAAGCTTACAGTTCTGGCCATCTTTAAATGCTGCTAGCATTCAGCTTCGGGACTTACATTATCATTATAAACTCCTTCGGAATAACTGCAATGACTTATGGCTTAACATGAAAATACTGAAAGTCAGCAATTAATAGAACATTTGTTGCAAAAGTAGAAGAGCTGGCAGCTGCAGTAATCCTCCTTAAACTGACATTAATTCTGAATCTATCACAAAAAAACCCAGTTGTATCACATAGGCACATATTTATGAGAAATTTTCAACGGAACACATTTGCAAAACATTGATTTAATTCACACCTACCCGCTGCAACCAATGACTTTATTATACAGAAAAGATGGAAGGCCTTTGAGATGAATGTTGTTATCCACATAAACATATTGTAGCTCCCGCGAACGACCTAAATCTGGGTTTAGAAAACAAGAGAAAAAGTAAGGGGGAGAAGGGACGACTGACAATTCTGAGCTAAGTGATTCCTTTTAATTATAAATAAGAAATCAAATTCAATGGCAGCAAACAAATTAGTACTTCCCAATTATAAATATTTGAGCAAGTTATTTTAATAATTTTAAATGCTATTTCCAACTAATTTTTTTCAAATGACCCATAATAAAGCTCATTTCCACAGACCAGAAAATCCCATTTAAAACTTTTTTCTGACAAACTCCAAGTGAGGTGGAAGAAGAAAAGTGACAATCCATTTGGAATCCTACAGCGTATACTTTTGCTTTTTTGTTGTTGTTTCAGCTCAGAGGGTGGTGAGGCACTGGAACAGGTTGCACAGAGAGGCTGCAGATGCCCCTCTGGAGGGGCTCGAAGCCAGGCTGGATGGGCAGGCTGATCTAGAAGAGGTTTGCAACCCTGCCCATAGCAGGGGTTGGAACTGGATCATCTCTAACATCCCCCCTCCAGCCTAAGCTGTTCTGTGATTCTATATTGCATAAAGTCAAATCTCCTTTCATTAACATTGCACCATCGAAATCACAGCCTTATTATCTGCAAAGTGGTGAAGAAAAAAACAAATGTGGCATGTCCCACTCTTTCTTCTCTCCGAGAAACTTGTTTAACTACATTAGCCATAACTAGGTACGTAACAGTGATCACTCAGAAGTCCATGAGATGTATCAAATTACAGAACACAGGGAAATACACCAGCATTAAATTGCAGAATATTATAAAGCAGAAGTGGTTATAAATAAACAATCAATACATCTGAATATGAGCTGCTTATTATTTCTGTTAAAATATTCATGGCTGGCAGTCAAAAGAAGCAAGCAGGCCATATTTAAGCAGTACTTTCATGAACTGTAAGTATGTTAATATTCCCAGATAGAACCATATACGTATGGAATGATTTTACTCTTGTTTAGCAAGCCAAAGTGGAAAAAACAGCAAAAGGAGAAAATTTAGGTTTCTAGGAATAATTCTCAGAAGGAATAGTTTTTCTTATCAGCAAGGTCCATTCAGTCTGCTATCAAAAGAAGTGAAAAACCAAAGTAAGAGGAATAGCTTTTTTTTTTTTTAAATGAAGAGAGTTTTGAACTGTTCAAGCTGACACGTAGGATCATCTTGGCAGTCCATTTCATCTGTAGCTCCTATGCCATTCAGTGCACCAGGTTAGGAAGAGACGTGCATTTAACACAGACCAAGCAAGAAGCTGTCAAACATCTGAAAGCATTTGTGCTATGGAGGAGATAACTGCAACCCAAACAAACTGTGTTACGAAAAGCCATGCGTATATTTCTCGACTTCTTAAACTTTCATGAGCACGTTATAGAAACTAAGCAAGATAAACAAGCCTTGTAGCTGAATCAGCCACATTGAAAGCTCTAGTAGCATCGACTAGTTCGACTTCCCATCTTTGCCAACTGGCAATTACCTTGATTAGCAAGAAATAAAAATGAATATAGCTTCCGCCCCTTTTGAAACAGCAGCCAAGATCAGAAGAAAAATTTAAGCCATTTTCATACACGATATCTCTTCAGCTATTCTGTTTGCAGTAGTGATCTTTCATCGTCGTTCCTTACCGTACTAAGTAACACAAGCCCATTTTTATCACAGAACAGTTTCACTTTCACTTAGAGCTTTGGGTACCACCTTACAGACATAAAGCAAATGACATCTGAAACAATTTCCCCAAACATTTGGCCATCTTAAAATACACCAAATGTCTTCAGCTGTCACCCACTTGACTAGCAGCTGTAAGTATCAGAAACCTTAAAGGCTTGAGCTGAGGAGCTTCAAAGAGTGCCACATCATCAAATCTTCAGTCTAAGGAAGAAGAACTGATACCTACAGAAAACTAGTATGTTCTGTTTCTGAGAACATTAACATAGAAAACTTGACTTCTGTTTCTTTTAATATAGGCTCTTACAATGCACTCTACAGAGGTTTTGCAACAGGTTTCAGGAACCATAACTGAGGCTTTGCTCAAATCAGAATAACTGGACATCAGGGAACATTTTTACCCATCATGTGCTTCTTTGACCCCATCCCAAAGATACTCTAGTTCCAAGAACTATCTCCTGCACCTGTCAACTGTCCTGCCCTAAGAAAGAAGTACAAATACCTCTGCTGACTGATTAGCACCGCTGTGCGATGCTGCTGTGCACCGTTAAGAGTTAACACCTCAAAAAAGATGGGGTATTTTGCCTCAGTATGTCAGGGCTGAAAATAGTTTAACAAAGTTCTGGAGTATTTTTAGATGAAACAAAAACATCACTATCCTACAATGAAGGAAAATACTGCAGTACCAAAGAACTAACACCGCAAAGTACTGTCACGGTGGAAGAGAATTACTCAGTAAAACTGAACACAAATAGCACGGGCCACTGAAAGCTGAGGGAGCCTCATGCTGCAGAGACCAATCTGGTGAAGAAGAGCAGAAAACTACAGGTTGCTGGGGCAGCTTGAACGTGATACTGTTTAACTCATTAATTTAGAGAATGGAAGAAAATTTTAAAAGAGGGCTCATCTTGCTCATTTCCACACAGATGTATGCAAATGGGCTGGAAATCAAGCAAGTCAAAAAAAGCCCTAAAGCTGTTCTTTTCATACGCATTTAGGGGTGGGGACTTAGGCTGCATCTCATCTCTTTCCTCCGTCTTTATCTTATGCTATGTTTAGATTCTAAGTTCTAAGCTGACTGCATTTCCTAGGTAATTAAAGCAAATTTTTGGACGTTAGACAGAATATCTCAGTAGGAAAAATTCTATTCCCAAAGCCAAATAGCCTTTAACTATAAGAGTTCCTTTGATATAGTTTCTTCGCATTAAATAACCAAGCATTTTCCAGTCCCCAAAAGATGTTTTTTCAAGTCTCAAACACTATCCACAAAGCTTAAATTTAAATAAAACATCACTTTAAAAAGCTCTTTGTATCCCATCTCATCTCCACTAATCTTTATGTCTTTTATCATTCAACCAATATTGTTAAAAATCCTCTAGAAAACAGTCTGCAAGAACTTGGTAAAATAAGGAAGCTGTCCATCTATGAAAAGGCTAAGGCTACAAAGAAGGTTTTTATGTGGCTTTTGCAAGCACTGTACTGTCTAAAACACTTCCACTTTCCTCCTTCCAGGCTCCCAGATCAAAGACATCTCTCCCAGAAATGACCCAGTGCCATGAGTCCTGAACAAACCCCAATTCTATTTTTTTTCCTTTATTTTTTTTTTCTTGTCTTAACCTCAGGGCCCTGGCATATGCATTCCACATGGCTGAAGATGGAACAAAAGCTCTTGTGTGTCTGCACTGATGCTCTTTTAACCATACTGCGAGGGCAAGGACACAAAAGCAGTATATACTGAGGTAGAATAAGACCTTTGTTTACTGTGCACTGATAATTACTAGACCCATTTTCTAAACAAAATGTGCACATAAAACCCTAATAAAGTGATATAACACTGAGTATTTGCTGTCATAACATCCCCTGAACTGCCAGTATATTTCAGAATTTATGGCCTATTTTAATTATATTTGTACTCTATTGCATAAATCAATTTTACTTTTGCAGTGTCATCAGATTCAAATTTCTGCTTCCAGCAGAATTTGTTTTCAGGCACTGCAGCATTTGCTAGCAGTAAAATTTTCGAGTTAGCTTTCTATCAAAGAGTAATTTTGATTATGAGATTGATGTAAAGGTATCAGAGGTGCTATCTGCCATTCAAGAACAGAATTCCTAAGATCACTTATTGGGCAGCACAAAAGCCAGGGACAAGAAAATAAAAAGCAATTACATAGAGCTGGCCAGAATGCAGTTTCCAGCTCAGCTTACACACCTCTGATTTGGGCATTTGTAGAAATTCATTAGGAAGGCCCAAACATTCAGATCCACACACTTGTTTCTTGGAACACAAACCAACACAACGTGGAAAAATAAAACCAGCATATCCAAACATTAGATGTATCCTGCACAACAAATGACTAACTCAGCATTACTTACCTACCTGCTTGTTTCCCTACCAGTTAGAACAGTCAGAGTGGTGTAAGCTATTACTGAATTCAGCAAAACTGAAAAATATCAGAATTTTTTTCTTAAGATGCACGTGCCCTCAAGCTCATGTGTGACTGTTACCACCTCAAAGAATGCACAGGCCAAAATTCTGCACAGTATCTATCCAGCAGTGCAGTCACAGTGCTACTGCCAGAATCCATCTGACTCTATCAGTCTAGGAACAGGAAAATGCCAGCTTGCACTACGCCTAGTAGGAGCTGTACAGGCAGCAACAAGGGACACATTTAGCTGGGGAAGAATGGGTACCTTGCCACATTTCATGTCAGCTACCATATGAAATAAAGTAAATCACACTTGAAAAAGTTTTAAGCCACACGTTCCAAGCATGAACATTTCTTCTACCACAGACGTGCCTCTTAAAAAAGCAAAAAAAACAACAACATTCTTTGGAGGTGTGTAAGATGGCTGCCTTCCTACTCAACTCCCTCACAGAAAAACAACTCTAAGATGATTACTGCTCAAATATCACTTCTCTTTTTTCTGCAGTATCTTTCCCTGTTAATCCTCCCTGGCCATGGGCACCACTAATGGAGAAGTTAGATATAAGTACACAAAAATTAGCCAGCATGTGCAGCTCACAGAAATATGCTTCAATTGTGGCTTAACTTCAGTAACACTCTAACATTCCATGTAGTCCAGCACACCAAGGAAAACACTTTCCCATACAGCAGAAAATAGATTTAATTTTGCTTTTCAATGCACTCTATTTGTTGCCATCACATCTCGACCACTCTGAAGCCTTCTGATTCTTCACCAAGGATTAAGCATTTACGTTTATGCTGGGCTGCTTTTCCTCTGAACTCTAGGATTTATGATTCAGTTTCGTATTCACAGATAGCAAATTAGCTCCAAATGTTCACCAGTGAGTCACTATTAAGAACTACTGAACAAGGTCAATTGACAGTCTTTGATGTTTCCCATTATTTTAAAAGTTCCCTCAGAATGTTTTGAATTTGAGTCTAAAAATAAAGAAAAAAAAAAAGGTGTATCATTATATTACAGATTTATTTCCTCCTTTTGAACTTAAACCACGTGAGTAGATCTGTGGCTCATGCAGGTCACAGCTCACTCCCAGATAAGCTACCAGAGCAGAGGCAGAGAAAACTTCCACCCTTAAATATTTCACATCTTCTCTTACTGAGCATCATCTTATTTTTGAAAAATTAAAAATATTCCACTGCTCTCTCATGAAATGGAGCTAGGAATATTTGCCAAACTGAGGCTCGCTACTTTGCTTGTTTCAGATGGTACTGTGAAGTCTGGATGATGCATCCTGGAACTCATTTTCTCATTTATATAATGACATATGTTGGGACATAACTGAAACACCATGTCTGGAGACATTATTTGCACTTGTCAGTAATATGAACTAAGGTGTTAAAAAAAATAATCAGACTATCAGCTGCTTTAAAGACTGAATTGCTAGTATTGAAAAAATTAAGTTAAACCCACACAGTTTCATTAATTTAGAAATAAAAGCATCCCATTTTTAGTCACCTTCATTTTCATCTTCTTTTCAATGTTATTATGGTCACTTCATCTGCATTTAATTAACCAACCTCTAAGAGTATTCTAGAAAAAAAAAACTACTACTGGCTATTGAGCTGGCACAGTAAATCTGCATGCACAGCTGTATTTCAGCAGAGATTAGCCTACCGACACATGGAAGATGTCTCGCTTTTCATGGACAAAATATGCAGTCCACCCTTCCTGCAGTCACAGTGACTTCCCACAACACAAAACCACTCGGTCACCACACCTCCTGCTCATGAAGGCCTGCCTCTACACTTCCAAACTTAGAAAGGGTTGAAGAGAAAGCAGATGAAGATCTTCTTGTGCGTCTGCTGTGAAAGTTTTGATGGATGCCTATACACCACACAAACTAAATCTCAGCTAGACTATTCAGTACTGACATTCCTACCGATGAAAAAAGTCACATATATGGATTTACTGGGATTCCTCAGCACGTTTCCAACTCTAGCTGAAGAATCTTACTTAAACACCAGATCCAGCAAACAGAAGCATGTCATTACCTAAAGTGGTGGAACTTAGATTACTCAGTACTATATTTAAACAAGACATCATTTAAACTTTTTCCCCCATCTGGGAAAATGGCTAAAAATAAAGCAGATTTGATAGATGACCTACGGCTCGAAAGCAAATACGAAACCTCAACCTGTATTTTTTTCATTTATTAATATATTTTCCAACAATTTGATCACTGTAATACTCCGTACACAGAGTTTGAAGGGATCAGAACGGATGAAAAATCACCTGCTTTTTTTTTTTTTTTTTTTTTTGAGGAGGAGGAGGAAGCAGATTTGTTTCCCCATCTATTCTCTAACCCACCCCAGCCCAGTGAAAGCAGTGACTCACCAAGAGGCAGAAATGCAAGGCGGTTCCCAGCCATGGAGAGCTCATTGAGGCTTGGAAGCTGGCACAGATGGCGGGGAACATACCACAGGTGGTTCCGGTCTGCAGTCAAGTACTGCAGTGAGAGGCACATATGCAGCCTTTCAGGTAAGGTTATCAAGCGATTGGTTGAAATATCCAGTGTTTGCAGCTCCCTCAGATCTCCAACCTCTACAATCCAAAGAGGAAGTGTTGAGATACGTTAATGTAATTGTTTTCATAAGCGAGACCAGAAAAATGCTCACTTAAATCAAAAACAAAGGTCAGCTGTTTGCTGTCCTCTTTTTCCCCAGAAAATACAGTTCTAAGAACCCGTGTTCAGAAACAGTACTAATTACCCCTATCACCACAGTCCTTCAAGATCTTTCTGATAAGCAACAGCATGCTCAAATGAGCTCTCTCAATACAGTGCATTCCTAAACCGTTGATTACTATTAACAACACCAAGCAGTACCTGGGTAAACAAGAACAAAGCCAAAAAAATAAAAAATATAAATTCTGTTACATAACTTGTAGTTTCCAAGGGATTTTCGCACGACCCCAGATTCATGCTCCAATTAATATTACATAATTTTAACATCTGAGGATGCAACTTCGGTATCAACCTTTCTTAAGTTGTCATGTTGCAAGAAGATATTACTACAAGTGATAATTGCAGTAACTACAGTTTCTAGAAGTCTTCCCCTCAGCATTTTAACAATCTGGTTAATATCTTTAGGAGAAGTAGTCTACTTGCATTTTATATAACGCTGTGGGCCTTCTACTGCAGATAACAAATGAAGATTTTCCAAGACAGCGAGATGCAACCAACCAAGTAGCCTCACTCATGCACCACCATCATTTCCTTGCCTCTGGCCTTTGGTACCAGGGTGCCCTCCTTTAAGGACAGACTGAGCAACACGTTAAGCAGCTCTATTGGTGTGCTACTTGATCAGGTACTGACTCCTTTACAGTTACTCTATAAATTAGGTAATTCTATCCACCGTTTGTCCCCAAACATGGGGAAACTTTTGCTTTCTTTGTAGACACAGCAATGGAATTAACTCACTGAGCTCTCACAGTTCTCATGATAATTCACAGCAGAACCAGGTTTTCTTTACCTTCAGCTGAAATCAGTTCTCACATCTGGTAACTTCTAAACAAGGTTCACCAGAATTTTCTAGACTGGAAACAGCAAGCAACCTACACAACCCACAGTCAAAACAACCTGCATGATTTACAGACCTACCACCGGTTATTTATTGGTTTTTGGGTGTTTTTTTTCTTATTTGTTTTTTTTGTTTGTTTGTTTTTAGAGAAAATAAATAGGACGATACTGTTAAAGCTCAGGAGAATCTGCTGTGCCCTTCAGCTCCCTCTGCAGCAGGAGCTAGAAAATCCACTATTCCCTGAGCATCTTGTGTGCTACATACTAAGCAATAAACACAACACTGGGTTAATTTCAAGCTGTCTGCTATGCAATGGGAGAAACAGCAAGTCTTAAGTTGACCTTGGGAAAAACTGCTAAAATTTTACTTTTAAGACTAGAAACATGATAAAGAAAAAAAAAAAAAGGTAAATGTAATGCAATTATTAGCAATTCTCAGAAAAACAGTAATCAATGTTTGTGCGTGCACTTACAAAGAGCTGCTGTCTGCTGCAAAAAACCCTAGCATTAACTACAATAAAGAATCAGCAACAAAGTACACGAATCCTCTCATAAGAAAACTGACAAACTGCAGCTTGCACAGCTGCCATTTTTCAGACCTCTCTCAGTTTCAATTTTAGCAGCAACCGTAAGCTTTCTTAAAGTTTTTGTGTGTTTGTTTTTCTATAAGACTGAATAGCAAAAGCACAGTGACATCTAAATAGCAAAAGACTGCTACACTAGAGAACTACAGTAGGGCAGTCTAATTTTTGAAGAGTTTTATATTCATCTCAAAAAAAAAAAAAAAAAATACATGCTTTAAAATAGTGACAGGAAGAGAGCCACCTACATTCAGCCAAACCACTGACCACATGCAGTCAATAATAGGCCCAGCTATTTTCATACACTAACCTTTTTCTCCACCACTAAAAACAGTTTTCTAATTCAGTTTCGGTCCAAAATCCCATAAATGTTACGGATGGCAAAACTGGCAGAATTTCAAAGGCATTGCTGGAATGATATGTTTCAAATCTAAGAGGAAATAAAAGTATTCTCACTTTATCCTTCATCCAAAAAACACATACTTGTCCAAAACTTCATCCTCTCTACCTTAATCTTCCAATGCATACCAGATGTAAACATCCACTTTCAACCTATAGTGCCATATGTTACAGAAACACTCACCAACTCATGAAGTTAAGAAGTGAGCCAAACCATTTAAAGGACCATCAGATGAAACTCCCAGACTCCCCACCATAGTGCTGAACGCTCATGTTGAAGAACACGCTCAAACATTTACTAATGGCAATAAGCTGGTTTCAATCCAAAGCAAAGGAAAACAATGAAGAATAATAACACAAAATATAAACAGTCCATTAGTAAGTTTTTCAAGCTTTCAGTTACTATTACCCACACTTTAGAAAAAAAAACCACACCACAAACACTGAAAGGTATTTTATCTGACAAGAACACTGAAAGGCCTACAAACCTCTCTTGCCATCACCTTATCAAGCACTACAACATTTATGATGGGGAGGCTTTGGAAATTTTAGGCAGATTCAGAAAACAGCTATTCCTAAATAAAAAGAGCCAACAGGGAAGGGACTTAACTGTGAGATGAGATTTCTACTGGTTAAGAAATGGACAAATACACATCACCATTATGCCACATTCAGGAGTTCTGTTACATTTAAACGGAACTCAAATGTGTAAATTTGAATTTATATTGGCTCTAGTATGAAGTTTAAGGCTATTAAAATCAACAAGGCAGCACTCTGAGCCCTGTTCTGACATCAGGAGCTCAAAGAAATCCCCGGCAGCTCTTCTGAACTCTTAACTGAGGACTCCTCAGACTGGTGAAGGCACACCAAGGCCCAGCCCCAAGTTCCAGCGCTGATTCTTGGACCCAAGACTTCAGCTGTGTCCATCTGCACAGATTAATGCCTTCACATACTGTTGGGCAATTCTGTGGCTCAGCCATATGGTACAAACATGCTCACGGGGTGCTGTGCACCAAGTAGCTGACAGCCTGTAAATTCACATACTGCCTTACCTCACAGGAACTTATACATAGGCTTATAGCCAAAGTCCTGCCTACAGCCTTCTGAACGTGATTTCAATGACACCAATGTACATATGAATATTTCAGACTATCCTAAAACTGCCAGCACTCCAGTAATTAATTCAGCCTTTTCATCCTTATAATGTGGAGACTCAGAAGTGATAACCGCAGCTCCAGAAAGCAGGCTTTGCAGTCACTGCAATAGCTTTCCCAGCCATTTGGAGAAAGGGACAAGTATACTGGCCTCTAACACATGCATTTTCAAAAGAAAAGCTACCTAATAAGTTTGTCTCTCAACATTGGGAGAGAAAAGAGATATCAGAATACTTTCTCCAAAAAAGAAGCAAATCTTTCAAAGATTTTCAGAAAATTTCCAAAAATCACTGAACTTCTATCAAAAAGCATTTGCATTAACATATCCAACAAAAGGGGAAAAAAAAAACTGGCTCAGGTGGTCTAAATGCCAGTTTTTAAAACCATTTCCCATGGTTTAATCCAAAGAAGAGCCCATCTGTAACAGCCTATGCAGCACAAGTGCTGCCAAAGGCAATTCAAACCTCCTCAGCCTTCTGTCTTGAAATCTGAAGAGCAATCCCACCTCTTGTCTGATGGGCCATACCACAAAATTTCATTCAGAGACAAATGAAACACAAACACAATTGAGTTTGAGTGAACAGAAGGCACAGATTTACTTGAAATCAAATGCTTTCTGAGCTTTCAATCCAAGTAAAGATAAAAAGAGGACAGGAAAGGGCTACAGACCTACCTGCATGAGTATGCACCTCAAAGCAGGATGCTAAGAGAAAGCAGAGAACCTACAAGGAATGGAAAAAGGGACTTATCAGCAAGTAGCTGTCACTTCCAGGTCAGACTGTAGAAATGAAATTAAAACTGCCAGGAGGCCAGGAAAATGGGAACTCACAGAGAAAATTAAATACAAACAAGAAGTTTCTCAATAGGAAAGAGCAAGAAACTGAGAAATGGTGTCAATAAGGGGTAGAAACCAGGAAGAAATCCAAATATTAAATTAGCTTTTTGCATCACTTTTTTCCTGTAAGAATTGTGCTGCATGAGGAGAAAGACTGAATACCTCACGGGAAAGAAGACAAAGCACTGAAAATTACCACATCCACTGCTAGAATGAAATGAATCTACTTCGAAAATTTCCATCACAGAACACTGAAAAAAAATGAGTTACATATCAGAACTGCAAGCTCAGGATCAGGGATTCTCCATGAATAAAACACTTCCTTGGATAGTAGCCTAAGTCTGGACGCCACACATAGTGCCTGTGTTCAGTTAACGTGACTTCGTGCTCTTTATTATCTTACGTTAAGGGGAAAGAGCAACCAGGAATAACCAGTGACTGCAAGACAAGAAGAATGAAAATGCAACCTTGATCATTCCAAATGTAAATCAAATTATACTAGCTTATCTTTCTCTGATGAAATTCCTTAGTGAACACATGGGTGTTATATCTCACAGCAAACAACTGGCATGGAAAAATATTACCAGTGGCGATATTCCTTGAGGGCTTACTTTGTTTAGAACTTCTATTTTCTGCCATGGTAAAAATAATCGTTAGGTTTTGCTTCGGTGACAACATAAGCATTTCAAATATTGCTAACATGACTGAGAATCCAATTACTATATAGAAAAAAAAGCAAGAGCATTTAGACTTCAGTGACTAAAATGGAATGAAGAATATCTGCTTGAAACACTGGCAGAAGAGAGGGACTGGTTGTGCTGGTTCACGGGTTACAAGTCAGCACTGAAAATAACTAACACAATTTCTTGGTCTAGCCAAATCATCAGGAACAAAGAAGTACATTAACACACCTTCATACTGTTAGCAGTGATGGTCCTGCTTCTATCATACAAACATTTCCATCTGGCACAGTGTTGTCTGACACCCACTGCAAATCCAGCAGCATGTTGCTGTCCCACAGCTGCAGCCATAGTCTTTGCTATCCACCATTCAGTTAATTTCTTCCCAGCCTGTGGTACCGAAGGGAATAGAGTCTTATGTATCTGCAGAGTTAAGTGCTGTGAGGACTGGCTGTCATGTGAAGCACTGGACTTCATGCACCCAGTGGTCCCTTTATGTCCTCAGGTCCAAACAGAAAGCAGTGGATTGCCTCAGGAAGGGAACAAAGTGCTCGTGGCTACCACACTTAATGTATGAAATGATAATCAACTTCCATGAACCTCAATACAAGATGCATTTTCCTATCAGATGATACAAGTGAAAGACGTTTGAAGTTTCTCATACTCACAAAGCTTATTATCATCTGTTTCATTTGAGAAAAATATTTATATATCTGTGCATGCCTGTAAAATTTAAATGTGTTTCTAAGGACAGGAAACACAAGTTTAAATAACCAAGGGCTTGAGGGAAAAGATCTTTTAGATCCACTCTAGATCTTTAGTCTCAGGAGAACTTAAATAGCTTTTAAAATGGTTAAAGCAAATTAAATAGCCTATTACGTATTGCATTACATTTACTGTCCTACTAAGCAGCTCACATTTCATGGCCTATAAAAAAATGATTAAAAAAATCCTCTTGTGCTAATTGGCACTTATGATGGACCTGTGCCACCATCAAACAAGCAAGTCTGACCATAACTCAAAATTGAAATAATTAGATTTAAGGACATAGAAAGGGGGAGGTAAAAATAATTACATTTACATTCTGACACGGCTGTATGCAAAGCCTTTACCATATTATTAGTGAAAGTTTGAAAATGATTCTGCTCCTCATGACTAACAAACCTGAAGGTGACTTATTCCTCTATTTTGCTTATGCAGGCTAGTATTTGCTCTATGATTTAAGAAAAGAAGACAATGGGACCAGATGTGTTGGAATACTGCAGAAACTATTTCATGAATAGCCTGTCTTTAAACAGGGCCCTGAATGTGTTTAAAACCATAAAAATTATATGAAGAAAAGCCTCTATCCCAGCTGATTGAAACTGAATCTGTAGTTTTTAAGCAAGCCTTGGTTCCACTTCACATAATTTTCCTGACTGGAAAGAACAGAGTCAAAGTTCTTTTGTGGCACAAGTGTTTTCCTGAATGAACCTACTCACGTGAGTAACGCTCAAAGATGTTCCCAATTGTGCCTCCCCTGCCTCAGCCATTAACTGTACTGACACTTCTCAAAATCATTTCGGTAGCAGACAAAACTCAAAATAAGCGCAAAATATACACTTCTACTGCACATGCCCACATGCAATCTTTTATCCAAATTGTCATTGCTAAATGTCACGCACCAATTTAGTACCAAACCTTATTTACTTTGTACCATCGTTCACAAAAGTGGGATGAGTGGCATTCTGAAGTCTGATCTTGCAAAACAGCAACTTCAGTTCAGCAAAGTGGCTGAAAACACATCAGGTGTGAGGGTCTCGTTAAGGCAAACTCTCCAAAAGGTCAGTGGTTTCCCACTTCTTACCACAATTAAATTTAAACTGAGAATACCAAAGTTGCCCGTTTCATATGTCCTCTCTCTCCTCAACATCGGCACTGAAGCAGCAGGCTGAGAGCACAGACCTGCAGCAGTTCTTAGGTTGTGTTTCACGTTTACCTCAATGCACAGGCACCACACCTAAGCCCACGCAGGTGCCTGCAAACCTCTGCTGGCAGTCACCCACACAGGCAGATCGATTCTCCAGCAGACATCTTCCCCAGCAGTAAGTGATAGGAGACGACACACTGTCAAGAATCCATGCAACACTGACAGAAGCAGCTACCAGAGTTAAGGCTATGCGTTTGCTCACATTATTTAAGACAGATGCCTTGCCAAATCTCCTTATATAAGATAACTACTTTTTTAAACTGTTATTCTTCAACTTGCATAAGTGCTTGTGCTTATGCTTGCAGAAACACATGTGGAATTCTACTTTATTCCATAATTTGGCAGTTTAAATAAGGACAGTTAGAACAACTCTGATCATAAATACACCAGAAATTAACACATGTCAGAACAGCCAAAAAGGATGGCAAGAGGAATAAGTAAGGGAACAGGTTAAAGAAATGAGCGAGGACTCATCCAAAATAAAGAGTGAGGGTGTGGGGGAAGCAGCTGTTTATGCACAAAGGTAACTGCGGGCCATGAAACCATCAGCCAGCTTTCCTTCCTCAGAAAACAACTTATTTTATTCCACTGTGCTCTGCCTAGCACTTTACTACTCCAAAGTGAGATCCTGTTGTTAAGCAAACATATAATAGATGCAGAATTACTACGCTAACAGTTTGCTACTGTTTTATTAAATGATGTCCCAAATTTTGGATAGAGGAGCCAATATAAACCGTGAAGAGAAAGAATGGTACTTCAGCAAGTAGGCTACATGGAAAATCCTGCTCGTTCCTTACAAAAAAAAAGTCTCATTAAGGAAGTGATGTATTTTTGCTGCTGTTCTTCCTCTGAGTAACAGCTGTTTTGTTTTTTTTTTCTTCCGAGTATTCCTGGGTGGTATGAACGTAAACAAATACAGTATGAATAAAGCATGACATCTTTTATGTTACTCTTGTTTTATTTCTGTCTTACTATCTTTACTGCTGCACATCACCCATAACTCACTGTGCACTCCTGTCAATACATGAAATGCAAAAAAAAAAAACAAAAAAAAAAAAAACACCCACTTTTTGGAAAGCCTTTGTGAACAAAATAAAGAGCCAGTGCTTTGAACTGAGATGCTGATTAACAAGAGAGGTTTAGATTATGTGCAACAAACCAATCATCGCTTACAAACACAGTAAGCAAACAAGCTTCCTCAGGAAGTGATTAAGGATGGCTCAGGAAGCCACACAGACACACCAATCCTAGCTCTAAGATCCAGGACAGCTTTTTCCTTTCTTTTTCAGAGGAAAAAATTCAAGACGACAGACTGGTCTCTGACAATGTGGCTCAGTACTTAGTGCTCCTAAGCCATTACTACTTTAGTGTACTACTTTAAGCCAAGCAAAGAGCTGTCTGCTTTGACTGTTGCTATCAGCTGGTTCTCTACTGCCTGGAAAAGGGCACATCTTTGTTTCTTTTCTTCGGGTTGAGACTTTTCACTGTGCTTCTCCAGGAAATAACTAAATACATAACAAAAGCTATACACACACACACACACACACACACACATATGCCCAGGTTAGATTTTTATCTTTCAGTGGAAAACTACTACACTGTGCAAAGCCAAATTATGCCCATTCATGGCAGACATCTAAGGAGCATCTTTCCTGAAGGTCAACTGCCTCAGTAACAGAGAAATAAAACAACTACAAATTTGGTTGGTAGAATGGAAAGGAGAAGAACAGAAGGAAATCCTTTAGCTTGGAACCACATCTACAACAGTGGAGTCACCAGATTAGTTTTTCAAAGGAACACTAATGAATGGGATTGCCTTCACTGAAGACCTATGAAAACAGAAGTTCTTTCAGTCCACTTCAGGGCAGGAACTTCAACAGACCAGCAGTTACTACAAATTGCAACAGTAATTACAGGGGAGTGACTGCTGAATATTCAGAGGAAATACTCCTATTACAATATAGGTGAAACTTCCTTAAAAGAAAGCTATGGATTCTGATGCCCTTTCCTAGTAGCAGTAACAGGAGGTTCCCCAGATCCTCCTTACTTCCCCAGCTGGTTTGTGCCCACATCTGCATCTGCAAGGCCACACAGTAGGCTGCTCTCATGATGAGGCAACTACTGAAAAATGGTACTGACTAACAACTAACAGTTTCTGAGATTGTTACCAAAGAAGACAACATCAGACTTCAAACAAAACAACTACAGCCATGTCCCAGTTTTCAAAATATGTGAGAAACTGCAAACCTTATCTCAATCAGTGGACAATATCACTGCTTAGTACTTCAGACTGGCACAAAATAGACAAGGCTTACAATTATACTCCAAATAAGCCCACACTTGGCCATGCTTAATTTCATTCTCTTAGATAAACAAATAAGTAGTCCTAGTCCATAAAGCTCTCAAACATTAAATAATTACCAACCTGAGTATACTTGGTGTTGTTCTGCATCAGAGCTTTCAATAACGAATGACAATTTAATGCAGATTTGCACAATGCTAAGTTAAACATGGCCCCTTATTTCAAATACCACAGCAATAAAATTAAGGTAACTGAAACACAGGTATCGAACTCTGCATGTGTGACAGGAACCACAGGAAAGTTAATCTCACGTAATACCTCTGGTTCCACACACTCTCCTTATAGGCTTTTACCATTTACATTTACTGTCAGTAAATGATGCATTTTAGTTTGCCCTCATTTATTTAATAGACTAGCTGAGTAAAAACAAAGGTATCAGTAGTAAGTAGTTTTGATTTCAATTTCTCACAATGGTAGATGTAAAATAATAATGCATGTGGCCAGGAAGATCAAAATGGAAATCTATACACTCTAAAATTCTACTGCACAGCACTAACAATTTCTTTTAGCTCACTTTCAAAGACAGAACGATTCTGTTCACCAAGCCTCCCCGAGCACTCATGCCCTAGTGAATTACATTTGCTTAATGCACACATAAAGTCAACTACCCGTTAATATAGCTAATCATTGTATGCAACTTATAAGAGCTTAGGGTAAGTTAAAAAAAAGGAGGGGGAGGGGGAACCAAAGTGACAAAAGTACATTCATAGACAGCTTTACTTTGTAGAGACATAAGAGTTTAAGGGGAAAAAATGTCAGCTTTCATCATCCAACCTTATAAAATCACAGAATTTAGAGTCAAGAGCTATTTTCTTTGGTCACAAACGCTGATTCCCTACAACAGCAACAAATCATTTTTTCAAGTAGCCAAGAGGTTTTACACAAAATATCAGTAGCAAATTATTTCAAAAGTTCAGTTCACTGAAAATCACCTCTTAACAAAATAGATGAATAGGATCTGTGAGCTAATAATTCCTGCATTCCATAAGCAAGTCTGCAGCCGTGTCTGTCACAGCAGACGCATGCTGCTTAACTTCTACCAATCATCTTATGGTGGTAAATGATACAATTAAGTGCAGTTTTTCCCACCATGAATTTATTTTCAAATCATGTTAGTAAAGACAATAAGCACTGGCGTAACTGTTCAGAAAAGCTGTTGTAGCTTGCTTGGATTACTTGGTCTTTGCTTAAGACCCTGCCATACTCAAGTCAGCGCAGCAGAACACAGAGCTCCTTGGCAGCGTTGTACCCTGCCATTTCTAATGCAAACCTGGAATTTGCAAAGCAGTGTTACGTGCCCTTTTTCCACACATTTACAAAGTGATGAAAAATCTCACAGAAAAAGACCCACAGTTTAGTATCTGTTCAAAGCTGAGGTTTTCTGAAAATCTCACTAATGCTATTGAATATATTGGCCATATAAGTTTTCTTATTACAGAAATACACCATTCATACATGAAACGCGTCCTACGTAGCACATAACCAGCCCTCAAAATCTTGGGAGTTTTAGTCTCAGCCTTGTCCATACACATCTGTTTTCTGCCATGTGAACAGCCATTGAAAATGTTTATGAGGCAAGCCCTGAGCACCTTAAAATCCTCTCTAAGTTCAGTTTTGCCTTTGGGTAACATATATATAAAGTCTTTTAGAAGTATTTTTAAGAGCATCTGTTATGAAGTTTCAGATATGAACTTCACATACATCACATATGTCTTTAAGCAGGCAATCGATGAAGTCAGATCTTTACTATCAGAATCATCACCAGAAGAATTCAGTGCTGACAGATGAGATGTGAACTCACTTCCTCTGAAACTCCTTTACTTACAAATTAAGCCTGGTATTTGGCACTATATGACCACTGAAATTCACATTGATTTCTTAGAATATGTTGACTCTAATAAGCTATTTTTGCAACAATAGACACTCAAAAGTAACAGATCTACTGCAAGTCCCATATTTTTCCTCTCACAGGGGAAAAAACAATGTGTGCATTGCACAAGGAGGAGAATCCACCTGATGATAGCCCCAAGGTATGTCATTCTGAACATGACTGCTGCCAGGCCTAACATGGAAAAGCCCTTGTATCAAATTCCACAGAAGCAGATTTGCTGTGCTCTTACATTAGATTCAGCAGGTTGAAAGAAGCTTCAAAGAGAAGGGAGTGACAACTGAAAAATGTTACACTAACTCACATATTTTATTACAATAAGAAAGAATTTGAAAAATCCTAACAATTTCTTTTTGTTTTACTTTTTTTCTTAAGCATGAAAAACTCAAAAAAACCACATTATCTTAACATAGATCAAAGCATCCTATCGTAATAAACCAAATGATGCCTACATTCATTTTCAGCAGTACTGAAGACAGTCGCACAGGAAAGCAGCCAGCTCAGCAATAAAGCACCACGTCACCTCAGTTGTGACAACTCTCTGAACTGCCGCCAAGAGTTTGAGGATAGGAGAAAATTTGCCAGAGCTGTCAGTGATCTGCAGAGCTTTAGGGTCCACACTGGTAATGCATGAAGTAAAAGGAACTATTAGTTACGATCATCTTTAATGGGCTTTCAAACACTTATATAACCAATACCTTCGAACAGCCAATGCAACACTGCAACACTGGCTAACATAACTGCAAATTAAACTCCTGGTAACCTGCTTTCCTGCATCTGGGGTTCAGCTCCACTGGAACTGAACTGACCGGCAACAACTGAAGAACCTCCATTTCCCCACCTCCACTGCCATATCGCCAATAACCAAAACAACCACTGCAAATCAAATACTGACTGAATTCAAATACAACCTTGACTATTTTCAGTTATTTTTTCCTTCCGCATGGAAATTTCATTATGAGTTCTCTCCATAAACTTCAAATCTAAGCTTTCAAGCAATCAAAACACACACACAAAACCCACAACAAATAATTCTATTTGACCTTCGCTATTTAGGTCTGTGTGCCAGGTTTAATCAGCTCTAACAAACACATTCTACTTTTTAAAAAGACTGTAGAAACACATTTTCAAAACTAAAAGGAACAGAATGCATTGTTTTGATTGTACAGCCCGAAGCCCTTAGATCTGAGTTTTATCAAAGAATACTCTATCACTGATCAAAGCAGCAATGACAACTTAATGTTCTTTAAAGTTACATATTGCTGTATGAACTTCCCACTTTTGTCTTGTAGCCCCTGGCTCAGCATGTCATTGGGAGCATCCTCAAAGGACAAGAGACTTTCAGAAGCCCTCCATTCTGATGCGACAGCTCAGTGATGGTACGAGCGGAGAGTAGAGTTGGCTGGATTAACTCCACCAAGGCTCTGATCTCATTTTACCCTAGAAAATTCAGGCTTATTTCTTCTGCAAAGATGATTTAGTGCATCACTTTATGAACTATCTGCACATGGTAGGAGCATTTCCTTATTGTCCCATTTCTGATTTCAGTATCACCTAAAGACATGCCACCTCTGTATTAAAGTCAATTTTTTAGTTCCTTGTCATTTAATATTTTGCATCTGATATGTGTCTGGTAGACTTTAAGCAAAGTCCGGAGGTTTCATACACGTGTGACAGAGTGACATTTTTTTAATCTGTATTTTAACAATTTACTAAGAAATACGAGTTTAGCAGAAAAAAAATTTGCTTAATGGAATGCTTACATAATTTCTACTTCAGGCTTTTTTAATAAAAAGGCTTACAACTCTGTAACATAACTACAGCACTTCTACAGTTATAAGACCTGTGATATCTCTGTAAAGTTGTAAGCCTAAAATCAATGCTTTCAACAACTACTTAAAGCACACTAAGTATCTTCAAATCCCCAGTCCACCTCCCACAGACAGGAGGAAAACCCCTGGCAAAACAATGCTTACAGTGACTCAAGAAATCAACGGCTGCTCAATAGAAGCATGAGCCAGGATTCAAGAGGCAGCACCAAATCTCATAACAATAGAATCCAGCACTATCTGCTCACAGCCTCTCTGGAATGCACATATCGTCCAAGTACACCAACATTAGAAGCAGTGTTCAAACTCATTCATCTTGGCACAATTCCTTCATCTCCTACCTAAAAGCCCTTAAGGGGAACAGCTACCAGGGGGAAAGCCCATGGCCCAGAGCTTAGAAAACATACATGTTCCTGCAAAGACTTTGATTTTCACAAGTGGAGTACTACAAAGCTAGAAACACAACAGGCTCAAGAATATCACTGGTAATAATTAGATTGGCTTTTCTCTCCTCCGTCCTGATTTCACCCACACCTCCCCAGATTTCCTGCAAACTTCTTTTCAGAGAAGGAAAGGCACAGTTTGATGGTAGGAAGCATGGAACCGGAGAGGTCGGATTCTGCAAGTCTGACACATGGTATCCTACACAATGATCTCACAGAATAGTAAAGAGCAAGTGGCAAGAGATGGACCTTTCTTAGTCTGAACTAGTCAATTTCAAAACACTAAAATCATGTATACATACACACACCTTGCATACACACCTACATAGATGCACGGGGTATCGAGGCTCATTGGAAATCAAAACTGAAGACAGACCGGGCAACATTAGGTCGCAGACAACCTTCCACTAAGATATTCTTGCCTTCTAAAAACACATCTCTTCTACCATGGATATAACATAAAAATTATTTTAAAAATTAAAACTCAAGTGGTGTCGCCTTGAGAGATGTCTCTTTCCAGATATATGATGAGACCATAACTTTCACTAAGACTCTGTGACCAATGAGAACTATCAGACAAACATGGGAATATTTACAGGTCAAACCATCCTCTGCCCAGATCACATGAAGAATTTAAATGAAATGGACATGATCTGAAATGCTGAGGTACTGAACCCTACAGACACTCCTGGATCTCTTTGTCAACTCGGTAATTACGTAAGAACACCATTCATACCTTAAATACAGTCAAAACTCAAACAGGCAGTATCCAAGTTAAAGGATAATCAAAAAAATGTAGGGACCTAAGGAAAAAAAAAACACTGTGATGGAGCCCAAGTCATCATCATCTTGTTAAAACGTGCGATAAAAAGAAGATGAAATCAGTAACAAGCTGAGCAACTTCTAAATATTGTTGAACAAGTGTTAGGAAGCCCAAACACTTGCTAGGTTCCCGGTCTCTACACTTTTACCTTACAAGGACTTGAGACTCCAAGCTACTGACATGAAGCCATGACAGCAATTTCAATTTGTCCCTAATCACTTTTCCAGATACGTAACGACCACAGCTGTTTTAAGAACCACATTTCACAAAACTGAAGGCATTTGGAAATCAAATGCACTGAGTAATATCAGTTTGTTTTTTTCTTCAAAAAACAAAAACACACTAATTAAAATACCTTTGTTTCCAAATGCTTTTCCCAATCACTGAGCTAAGTTACAATAGCAAATTTTAAGTTAAATTTGCCAGCCCAAGAGTACACAATATAAATGTTAAAGTTACGGCTTCTTCAGTTGTTTTCTATTAGTTTCCTGATTAATGAATTACAGCACACATACATCAAACACATGCATTTTTGACAACCTACCGTGCAACAGTATGATGATAAATACCACAGGCCTTTCTTGAAGCATTTTTTTTTTCTTTTTCCAATTTTTTGGCTCTTAGCATCATTTCCCCTGCAGTCACAGGAAATGCTTCAGTTCCAGTACACCCTATAGAAGCCTATCTAGAAGAAGAGGTCGAACAAGAAAACCTACACTGCAATGCATAAAACTGAAAACATAGTTCTAGAATTGTTCTGACCGTATGTTTTTATGTCTGCTTTTGCTACTAGCATCCACTGATGTTATAAACCTTCCATGGTGAAGATGGTATGATACTAACAAAAAAGCTTTCCAAAGACTCTCAATGAGGGGAAGTGACACAGGATTATGGAAAAAAGTAACTGTAAGAAGGGGGCAGGCAGACAAAGAGAATAGTGAACAGGTTGGTATACACAGATGATCATCCTGACACATTATCCAGGTTAGGGTATACAGAAAAACTGCAGTTGGTAAAAATTTCCAGGAATTTAATAAAACTTTTTTTTTTCTTCTGTCTTCGCTTCCCTCCCCATAAATTTAAAGCACTCGGAGGTACTCACAGTCCTCCTGAGAATTTAAACCAAACCAAATATTTGAGCAATGCAGACTCTGTTATAAAATCTCACACCCCCAACATCCTTTAATTAAATAGGCACCACTGTGTTTGGACATGCATGAAAGCTAATCTGTTAAGGAACAGCACTTGTACAATACACCACCCTGTGCTTTGGTCACCTCTGTTTAGGTCATGAAGTCCAACAACAGTAACCATCCACAAGACCATTTTGTTCAGTTCTTCTGAGATAATCCTTCCCTATAGTTTTCTAGGGAAATTTTTTCTTACAAAACAAAAAAAAAAAAAAAAATGTCTTTCTTACTGACTGTGAGGACAGAGCTCTATAGTAGCTTACACTAAATCAAAATGTTCTCCTGCTAGAAAGCCAAAGAATGTCTTGAAGTTACTATATTTTCACTGTGCTTCCACTAATACAGCATCACTACTAAAGCCTTACTAACCTTGATGTTAAAAAAAACTCAGTAACAGGCAAGTGTTGGCAAGTTTCACACTGATTTGGGTAAAGAACAATTTTTTTGTTGTTCTCCATAAAAGCTAATATTAATTTCAGTTAGTAAGCTGACTGGTAAAATATATATATAATTTATTGCAGGACACAGTCTACTGAATAAAACTGCATGTGTTAAGAAAACAAGCTGTTATTGCATTTAAAATTTAAAAGACATCTATGTATTTCAGGAAAACCAATTTTCTTACGACAAGAATCGAGAGATTTGTATTTAAGAGTTCATGTTCCTTTAAATAGTCGCAGACTCACCGAGTGCAAAGCTCATGTAACCCAATCTATGTTTTCCTCAAATCCCCACAAGTCCATTTACTTAAAAACACCACACTCCTGGATTGGTGCCTGGCGTACCAAACCTGCCCCATCCTGCATACATGTTACTAAATTAGGAAAGCAGAGTGGACTAACGTTACGCCAACTCTGAAAAAAGAACAGAGCCTGCATCAGTTTGTGCCTCAGCGTTTAAAGACACAATCATACAAAAAATTGAACGTTGATAAGTATCAGCACAACCTAGCTTAATCAGACTGTAATAAAGGCAGAAGGGATAGATAGCAGGAAAAGACCCACAAAATATCAGTGTATTTTCTCCTCCACCTTCACTCCCCAGCACCCCTACCAGCCCCCGACTTGAGGTTTCTGAAAAATATGAAAAACATATTTAAAAATTAAGTTAGACTGCATATTTTAATGCCAAGATCCATAAGAATAATAGAATTACTGGCATGCTACAGCCCTGATCACAGGAAATCTACTGTGAAAACAGAGGTAGGGAAAGGTATGTAAACATAACTTCTTAATTAAGATTTACTGAAATACCTCATATTGAGCTCTATTCAGAATTGCTAAGTCGAGTATTCAGGAAGTCTTTACCAGTGAAATATTGGTATGAATAGTAAATACAGATATTGTATTTTATAGTGACTTTAAAAAAAAAGAGAAAAATGAATACACAGTTTTCACATCTCAAAGCTTCCCTTGCCCCCAATTAGCAAAGCATATTGCTAAGTCTGTTTTGCTTTGCATTTATCAATTAACATTCCTAGGGTTATTTTCTAAACAGGCAGAGCAGTAATTAATTGTAGTTTGATTTAACCCTCCTCATCATTAAAACTGAAGTTACCTATGCAAGAGAAAATGATACTGTACAAGTTATATTTAAGTTCTTCTTCATGAAGTCTTCCAGCCTGTCAGAAACACAACGTGCTTCAGTTATAAAAACCTCATTGATCTTACTGCTATTAATTTCTTATTAATTCAGAGGATTATTGATTATGAAGAGATAATTACTCATTTCCTAATAACAGGTAGGAAAACTCAGTCCTCCCCAATATTAAATACGACTAACCTCAAAAAGGTGTGGTCACAACAAATGGAATGGGAACACCCAAGTTCTATTTCTGGTTAACACTGACTCCTGCTGTGGCCTGGAGCAAATCACTTCTGTTAAAGCACTTTCCTGTCTGTAAAAGATGACAACCTGCCTTATCAGCTTCAGAGAATCTCTCTCAAATGCTTTGAAGTCTTTTTTTTTTTTTTTTTTTTTTTTTTTTTTTTTTTTTAAGTCTACAAATGTATTAAAATGGGACTTAAATGGACTATTTCTAAAACAATTTGCCTTAAAAAGAACAAGGATTTGAACAGAAGTGAAATGAAGAGTATGCATGTCATTAAGCTCTTGTAAATACGGCTGCAATTTGCACTTCTAAAATACTAAAGGCATATGAAGAAACTAGAAACTGTCCTTTGGATTCAATTTAAAAGAAGCAAAAGGCAACAACTGAATGCAGCACGCAGAGGTGTTCAAGAGAACACAGAAATATTAATTAGAAATGGAAGCCCCACTTTTTGTTAGGAAATAAAGGGTACTATTTGGCAAACCTGAATTTGAGTGCTGCAGAGATCAGTGCCTCCCTGCTGCCACCACTGCTCACACACCCCACTCACCTGCACTTTTGCTTCACAGATCAAAGAAACAGCATCATACAGATTGCTTACAACTGGCTATTATTCAACTGCATTTTATTTATTTTGCCTGATCAATGCACTCAGAGCATTTAAGAACTGTTTCTGACAACAAACACAAAGGGAAACTTAGTCTAGCCCATACAAAGACAAGTGCTGCTATACATCTACATACACACACTTCCATTTTCATGGGAATTTTGCCTAAAGATGTGCTGGGATCATAAACCATACCCTATTCTTTGTATAATTACTTAAGCTTTTGCTCTTGACTTGGCAAAACATGAAGCTTTTCATTTTAGTATATCTATAATTAACTCCAACATGTGCTGAGTAAACATAACCTCATTTTTAATTAAATCTTTGAGCAAGATGCTACAACTTGCCATTTCTAAAGAGAAGTATTTGTCAAGCAGTGTGCAACATAAGTCCAATCCTTGTCAAACAAAACATTCATCTGAGCATAACCCACCTTCTTTCCAGTCATCTGTTGTCCAAACATGCATTCACTAACTATAAAACCAAAATGAAAAATCACCACATCAAAACTTTAAGGATAAAGTAAAATCAAGTCTATACGATAACATAACAGTCCTGAAGCTAAAGGTGTCTCAGTTTTCCCACCTGAAGAATCATTTCTCCAGTACAGCCCATAGATTTTTTTTTTTTTGCAAGTACAGTATATATAGTAATTCTTATAGAGAAAGAAAAATCTAGTTTCTCAAGCATGAAAGCAGTTGACACACCGTATACATTATGAACATAAGAGAAAAGAACTTTCAGAAAGTTTCTAAGCAATCATTTTTAAGAAGGGCCAGAAGATTTACTTCAACACGTTCAAATAGACCTAACTAAAATCCTACATTAAAATGATGCTTCAACTCCCGGAGTAAAGAGAAATTTCTTGAAATAGAGTTACTGTAATAATACAATCCATCTTTCACTTATGCTACAACTAAGATTTTTCAGAAAATATTCCCAGTAGTGTATCTAAATGGTCCTCAAGAATTTGAAGGATTTAAGTGGTACAGTTAAAGAGCAGAAAGTGCGACGTTCAAGAATTAGGCTTTCCAGCGTCAACTAAAAGAGCCAATATGTTGTACAGGACAAAAGACTCAAGGTCTGCCATTTGCAAAACAAAATTAATGCTGAACACTTCAATGAAAAAAGCACTCAGGAGAACTCTTGTAAGTATTAAAATTCTTACCATGTTCATTTCTTTAGACTTCGTTGCAGCTCTTTTAAGCAGCTCTTGTCTCAAAGAGGGTCTTTCAGTTAATGTTTTTTATTACCACGACTTAGATACTCTGACTCTACATTAGACAAGAGCAGGTCCATTTATTAACCTTACCAAAGAATGAACCAAAACATGACTGCAACAGAATCTCACGAAGCATTTTCTTCTAGCTATTTCATGTTCCATTTCAGTGAGCTTATTCTAGACAATTTTTCCATTTGCTTCTCACCAAATTCAGCTTAGTCACCTTACAAAGCTGTCAAGATACATGATGCAAGTCAGACTGTTTAATTGCATCCAACCACCAAAAACAATGTGCTCAGAGGCCAAAGTGCATGAAGTTATCAACAGGTGACGCTGACTTCACAGTGTTTGCTAAGCACAAAGGTAGGATTATTATTTACACTACAAGAACGCTACAGCACGCAAAGCGTTTTCTAATCTCCAAGAAACATAACATCCATGCTTCAACTACGGGCCTTTTTCCCTTCATCAGTGCGGACTAATTTCTTTAGGAAACTACACCTTTCACACAGCCTGCACATTTTTTCATCATCCTCCCTCACATCTTCTCAAGACAACTTCTCAAACCTACTCAGACATGACTAAACCCGAAACAGAAGAGAGGCCTTCCAGTTACTCCATTCTCACAAACTTTATGTGAACAAATACGTAAACACTAAAACCTCTCTGCCCATCACACTGAAGGTAAACAGCAGCAATGCTCAGTCTTTAGAGTCTGAAAAACATTCACAGTCATACTGAAAACAAACATCTTTATAAGGCTTCATTTCACAAACTGATTCAAATGTTTAAAAATAAAAGCTATGCTGAATTTCTGAAAGGCAACACTAAAATACTAACGAGTGTTAATAGCACAACTGTGGAACAATCTCATCAAAAACAGATAATTAAACACCACATGCTATTCATTTTTTCTTTCAATTCTTAATCACAACTGAAGAAGATAAAACAGAGTCATTCTTAACAATATGAAGTCCGATAGAAAAGCATCATTAACTATATGAATACGAGAAACTGTTTGCCATCCAAATGTTTGCAGTCATAATAATAAGATTTATTAGTACCCTCAGTAAGTTGCTACAAATACCCATGTAGTTTCAACAAAATCTGGGAGTGCTTAGAGCACCAGATACCAGGAAGGGAAAGAGAAGAGGAATGACAGGCTAACAACTCTGAAGTAAGCTTGTTATGTGGTGACATCATTATACTGCAGGTTGGTTACACAAGGTGAATAGTAATCAACCTTTCTTAACTGGGTCCCTGCTGTGATAAACACTTTTCTGCCATTTGTGTGATAACTGCATAGGACAAAGTTTGAGGTAAAATGATAATCACCAGTTTTGAGAAGTTGCTTCTGCAAATGACCACCACCCTTACCTGAGATTTTTTTCTTTAAAGCAGTTTTCTACATTAAGCACAAGCTGCATTTGTAGAAGCTAAACTCTGTCTTAAATGGTAACTTCTTTTACAAAGTAAGAGAAATAAAGGTTTGTCCTTCCCTAACAAGATGTTGCAATGCAGTATCTGCTCTAAAGAAAGCAGTTAACAACCCAGTACAATAACATTCTGCAGTGAAATCATACCTCACCCTAGCTTTGTTTTATTAATTTTGCTTGTTTTCCTGAGAGAATGCTATTTAATACTCTTGTATGAAAATTCATACTACCAATGTAAGTGAGAATAAAACAACTTAAGAAAATCTACTACTTTGCTCTATTTTGTCAATTGTTCAATATTAATGGCATTTCCAAATTTAAGTACAAGTAATCTTTAAAATTTTCACTGTTTGACAATGCAAACCTAAGGAAACAAGTACTCTTCAGGAAATGTTACATTTAGAAACACTCAGTGCAGTAGATTAGCTGGGCACATTCTCAAGTGTAAGTGAAAGATAAATCTTGCTTGGACTGGTAACACTCCTGCTGCGTGACATCCAGCCATGATGACACTGACACCATCTGAACGGAGAGGATTAGAAACGATAGCAATAATCACATACGCATACACTGACGGTACTCCATCACAGAAACAAAGAACAGACGTCAATGGGTTCCCCAATATAAAATTAGCAACAGTAGCATTGTTTCTAAACATGCAAAATTTTCATACGTTTAAAGTGAAAAATCACTTTTTTCTGATGATGTTCAGTGCGAAATTCGGTAAACTTCAGAGCAAATTAAACGAAGCTTTTACACGCCGCTGATACCACCTCCAAATGTGGTAGACTTGAAATCAGCTCCTCAGTAATGTAAATTATCCTTTTGAAAGTAGTCTTTTCTTGGAACCTTTTTAAGTTAATGTGTGAAGTTTTGAAGCAAATGTGCCACTTTTTCTTTGAACAAGTCTTTCTTTCATGGTACAGCACCATAAGGTAAATTATCTTTGAGGAACATAAAGCGCATTCAAAAACTCTCCTTTCTCTTGAATGTAGGACATCTTAAAATTGATGGAAATTTTACTGGCCTTAGGTCATAATGTTTAACAGGTTTATCTAATTTCATTCCAGAGCATTTACAAAGCCAATTTATTTTGCCTTTCTAATCACAATCATTCTTTGACTGGTTCTACAAAGCTTAGTATGCCTAGAAAAGTACAAGGAGAGGACTACCTAGATTTCTGCAACCAAGACTTCAAAGAAATTGCAGTATATCTCTTGCAAATAAGCCACATGAACTTAACACATGAAAGTCACACTGAAAATTTAGTTCAAGTTAGAGCCAAAAGCTAATCCTATTAGATTAAGTTACACCAGTTTGTTTTTTTTTGTTGTTGTTGTTTTGTTTTTTGTTTTTTTGTTTCTTAAATGCTGGCCTTACATTTTATCTTCTCTGCAGATCAGAAAAGGCAAACACCCCAGAGAAAGAAGAAAAAGTAAAACAGTGAAAAAAATTCAAAAGTTACTATCATCTGATCTGGACAGATAGATTAAAGATGGAAGAAGGGAAATCAGTTACTTTTGCTTATCAAAGTATTTAGAAAGAAAAAAAAAAAAAAAAAAAATCAAAATTTGCCTATGGCCAACTTTTTCTGACTCTGTGTCACATTTACTTGGAATACATTTTGCTTTTTTGTTATAAGCCAGTAAGAGCAGCATTTGTTATCTACTGTCATGCTGAGGTAGAACTGCCACAGGCAAAGCTACTGGACATGTGTCTTTTCTGAAAAAGCATGAGGCTGTTTGGCTAAAAGATAGAAGGAGGACTGGAATACTTTATACTCAGTTAAATCCAAATGAACATTTTATCATAATGACATTTGTCATTAGCATTTTGTATCTTCTTGAGTAACTTCCAGACTTTCTTCTTACAATGGCAACAGCTGTTACATAAACACTTTATTTTCCTCTTCAGAAATATCTTTCATTATTTTCCTCCACTTCACATCAGTACTGTACAGCTTACTATTCTTTAGGTGCATTCGGCACAGTACCGCGCAGTGGTAATGCCCACCTCATCTTCACCTTCAAGTTGTGCCATGCTCCATCTCTAAGACCTGAGTAAACCTAGAAGAAATCACTGTGCCAAAGAAGATCAAATGGATTTTGCCATTGTTTTAAGACTTCGTTTGTACTTACCTGCAGGTAAATATTTCAGCTGGTTGTTAGCCAAACGAAGATGACGCAAAGATCTCAGGCGACCGATCTCTGGACACACAATTTCAAGGGCATTATCACTTAGGTCCAGAAACTGCAGTTTAACGAGGGAGCCAATGGCTTGCGAGAGAACAGATTAAAACATGAATGTGACCCAACAGTAACGTTAAAATCTTAATAGGACTACGAGGGGATAAAAAGCCACAGTACCTTACACCTAAGCAGCAGCAGATTTTGATGCATTAAAGTCGGTCTGAGAACTGAATGACACAGTTGATGAAAATGCTCATCTAAAAAACTTTATTGCTGGCAGTGAGGTTGGGAGGAAAACCTCACTTTTTTTTCACTTTTATTCCTTTGCATCTATCCAATCTATATGTACCAACAGAGCTTAAAGTACTGCACTGAAGTTGGACACAGAAATCTAAATTTAATGCACAGGAGACAAATACAATACAAGTTCTTGATATTTTAAGTTTCAAAAGTGCCATGACTTAAACCAGCAGGGTATTCTGGGTAGTAAGCAGCTCAGAGCAGAAGACGCTCTGGATTTTTGTTTCTGTAGATGAGTGCCACTTAGCCATTCCAGTCTCTTCAATTAGAATTGAAGCAACCAGCGTTCAGATGCATTTGAGAGTTCATTAGAAGAATTTAATATAACATAAACAAGGATATTATCAACTAAAAGCTATAGTGGTATGTTTTGTATCAAAGTCTTTAATGTTTTATGGGGAAATAAAGAAAAAGATAGGCCTCTTCAAAGAAGAAAAATGAATATTTTATGATTCCTGCCACTTATGCGAGCTGGTAGATTACTTACCTTCAGGTACAACAACTATGTTATTTGAATGAAGGTACCTGGGGGGAGGAGAAAAAAAAAGCAGAGGACACCACCTGTTACCCTCAAGGACTTCTGCTACATAATCAGTTTGCAAAATATCCAATTTCAGATTGAAAGAGCACTCTCACAGCCATTCCTCTTTATGACCATAAAAGCTGTGGACACCACATATACTGGCAATAGACAGATACTTAAGTTTCACTTAAGACTAAAGATAAACTTAAAAATAAAACAGAATGACACATAATTATTTAAAATAGAACATTCACAGTTAAAATAATGGGCTTCAATTCTGAGAGTCACAAGAAAAAAACATCAAGGAAGAAGAATGAAGCAGACAGCATAAGTAAAGCCAACCATACTTGACCATCAGGTTACCCCACACAGAATGCAAGAAAAGAAAAAACACCTGGCAGAAGCTATTCCAATTAGAAACATTTCCCTCTATACTTAAAAAAATAATCTTGCCTTACCTGACTGAATGAATGAAAATGATGCAGTCACCCTAATTGAGTTTTTCAGATCTAGAGTATATTTTTCCAAAAGAAAAAAACAAAAAAACCCAACCAAACCCAATGTTACCCATTGTCGCTTAGTTACTGAGGGAGAGCAGCTCTCCCACTAAAAATGTTCAGCACCCCCTGCTGGAACTTTTCCAGCACTGCCAGTCACTTTTCAACTACTGCAACATGCATTTCTCGTGTTTTAATTTTGATGCCTAAAATAACACAGCTGCAAATGAACAAATGGCTCTTGTAGAAAATAGCAGTAAAGAAATTTTCAAATACTGATAAATATTCAAAAGCAAAAGGATAGCCAATGTTTTTGTGAAAACCTTCTTTTGTAGCCTTGACACGAGAATTCTCCTACTCATTTCACCTGCAGCTCCCAGAAATACTCGACTATTTCAGTCAGTAAATTAGAAAAGGTACATGATAAGGATTTACAACAGGCCTCCCCGTATGACAAACACAATCTATATGAGTAGACAACAGTACAGTTATGAAAAATGTACAGTGAAATTGCTACCAATTTTCATTTTTATTAAAGTGAAATTTGTCTATAATAAACTAACATTTTTATTTTTTTTTTTAGAAAATATTGCGGACTCTTCTCTGACAATAAACATCTCTTACTGTCTGATCAAACACTGGCTTCTGTTATTAAAGTCACACAAATCACAGGCTCACTGCAATTCCCTACAACGTAAAGAATAATGGTGGTACAGCTATGCTTGCTGAACCTCAAATAATTAGGTATCATTCTTACAATCGGTGCTTGTAAGATATTATTTTAAGTTATAATTTACAAAGCTCTTCCCTAAAGGCATCATCAAATAGCAGAGATCTCCTGATGCCCCATGGCAAATCATTAAACACTAAATATATGAAGTAGTATTTATTTTACTGCTCAGCAGCATAAACAAACTCTTAAGACTCCAGCATGATGAGACATGACTGTTACTTAAGCAATTTGGAGGCTGCAGTGACATACAAAACAGTTCAATTATACGCTGGTCATGTGTACCAGAAAGGTGTGGCCTCAAGGACCAAATTAAGATGACAAGATCAGACAGCTGAACGCATTAGACTACTCACACCACCTCCTGTTTGGAGCTTTTCATTAAACAGAAGCACTGTTCTGTCAATTACCAAACTACAAATGAGAAAAATGAGTTACAGTGGGATGTGGGGATGTCCTTTTTATCCTCCATCCTCCAATTCCATTAAGCAAGGACAATACAGCCTTAACAACAACAAAAAGTAGGGAGTGAGGGAAACCGTTGGCTCAGGCTTCACAACTTCAATTTAATTGCCAAAAGAAAACAGCTCACATGGTGCCCCTTCTTTGGGCAAAACTGGGTAATCCATTCTGTCTCCAGCTGTTACTACTCATACTTGCACGTTCCTGCTGCTACTTGTCTTGACTTTAAAAAAAAAAAAAAAAAAAAAAAAACAGCCATGGTGCACAAACCACCTTCTAGAATCAGTAAGACTGAAGACTTTATAACTCTCCTAGCTGGAGTGGCAATGTGCAACAGGGACGGGCTCTGGCTCTGTCACAACCATTGCACTTGGAGCTTCAAGTACTTTGTATTAGAATTACAACAGTTTAGATAGGTGTTTTTCCCCCCCTTGACAGTGCAAGCACTTGTATAACTGTTCTTGTTATTCAACACAAGAAATCCTAAAAAAAAAACACAAAACTGAATACATCTGGGTATACCACCATTTGAAAAAACAGAAAAAGCACCTTTTTTGTTCTCCAATAAAACCCTTCCTTTTTAAAACACAGGTAATATACAGCAATACATTACAAAACTATTTTAAGATGAGATGGAGCAGCACAATAAGAATATATTAGAATTCCTACACAAACTCACAATTCCACGAGGTTTGGAAGCTTCTGTGCAAGGTTTTCTGGCTGAAAAAGAGTTAGAGATTTTTAGGTTTCAAAACAAAACACACATTGTGTACCCAACTAATTTTACCAATCACACTAAAACATGTTAGCAGCTACTCACTGAAAAACTGCAACAGAAAGCTTGCATACAATATCCTATTTCCACACCCCCACATATTCTCCACCAGTGCAATTGGGATATTTCAAGGGTGAGCAATTCATTACTGACATTGAACTACAGCCTAGAAGTGACATTAACGTATCCTCAAATGGTAGGTGGACTTCTGGGGCTGAAGAGATGAAATACAATATATTTTCAAAAGTAAAGTTCTAAAGTGAATTAATTGAGGCTGAGAGCTGCTGAGAAGCTGTAACCACTACAGACTTGAAGGGGAATAAGATCTATGCAAGGTAACTCACTTTAACACTTTATTTGTAATGCTGGTAAACCAAGAAAAGATCTAAAAGTTCTGTGTATCTTAACCAATAACCACAAAGCCAGGCACACCGAACCCAACAAACTAAATTGCCATATTTGCATGTTAACATGCTATCATTTCTATAATTACTGATCCATAGCAACTATGTTCCACGATGGCCTTTATAACCAAGAACGTACACCACAAAATGGGCTTGCTAAGTCTAAAATGTCAGTAATCATAGTTAAGACATAGTTAAGAAATCTATTTCAAACACAGATTTTTTACATTATCCATATATCCAAATCAAATTTTAAAAGCAGACTTACCACACTGCCAATTTCCTGTAAAAGAGGCCTAGCAATCTGCACTGCCATGCAAATGTAAGCTGTATTATTACCTAAAATACTTTGCATGGTTTCATAAACTTACTACGAATAAATACATAAACCTGAAAAAGTTATCGCGATGTGCTTATGCAACAAGCACACCACATGCTAGATTTGAGCACGCACAGCAAAACATATTTGTTTTTAAGTAAGGAGCAGCAGATAAGGCTCTGTAATAAATTAATCAGCTGACCTCAGGACTCAACAAGCTAAACTGATCAGTTGTTGCCACCTACTGGAAGGTTTGTATCAGAACATTTGTCAGAATAGGAGATTATTTGGTCAGCGAGTGGAAACTTAATACGGGAAAAATATACAAAGGCTGCAGCGTGCTCAGATCCAAATTAAACACATCGACATTCAACTTGAAAATTAAGAAGGAAAATTAAGAACATTAGCTCTTCCATCCTAAACCTTTGTTCTATTGAGGACGCTAATCTGAAATTCAAACGTTTTCACCTCACATCAAGCCTGAACTGCTTTATCTTAAAATACGAAGAAGTTAAAGGAGGGAAACAACCCCACAGCTCACAATTTTACAGTCTAGAATATCTACCACAAATTCTATTTATGTTCTTGAGTGCCACAAAAACAACTGGTCCGAGTCAAATGCTTTCAACACAACATCTCACAACAACATTAAGATTAAAAGGGACTATTCATGGTCCATGCATTGAGGAGTAAAGTCAGTGACACAGACTGCAGCCTTTGTTGTAGGCACAGCAACTAATAACAATGACAGATGAATAATCAATCACTTCTGCCACCAGTTTAGGGAAGCTTGGCTCATCCTCAGAGGGCATTTTTCAAAAAGTGAGCCTGCTGATTTGTCTCAACAGGACAGCATTGCACATTCTGAGAGCCACCTCCTGGTATGGCTCGATTATGTTTCTGACAGCGTCATGAAAGCAAACTACTTCGTTTTGTAGATGAGGAAACAGGATCACTAAAATGCTAACATTATCAGTCAAATACTAAATTGGAAGGTATAAGAAGTTGAAGTTGGGATGTAGGCATGCTATAGAGCTTCCTGACCCAATTACTATGCAAGTCTTCTATCATTTTCATCTTGGCACTAAAGACAGAAGTTTTTTCTTGAGAAAGGAATAGGGAAATTCTGACAGCGTAACTATTCCAATGTTTCCATAGGAGCTGGTCAGTGTTTTTCAACTCAGACATAATCAGCTGTTAAGGCAGAAGGAAGCACCACCTTAAAGAAACACAGTGCAGATTAACTACCATCAAAATTAAATCTGTATGTATTGATAATGCACTGCTCATCATCTTGCATAGGATTCAAGAAGCACAAGCTGAAAGAGACACTAAAATTACACTTCTGAAGCAGGATCACCTTTTAAATAAAGTGGTATATTTTTTTTAAATTCTCAAATGAGACTCGTTTCCCTTTGCAACTTACTACTACTTCACTAAATTGAGTATTACTCCCCTTACCAGTAATGGACATAAAATAGTAAGTTTATGAAAGCACTGTTTCATAAGAACACAGGTGTCCGCTGTTCTCACCCTTCCTCCAATTCCTTTTTAACTCTGTCTTCTCTTTCCCAAAGCTGAACCCATATCTCTAAGCCTTCTCTCACAGAACATTTTCTCAAGAATTCCCTTGATGCAGCTTTTTTTTCTCTCCACTTGCTTTCTTTACCTTACTTTCTATTCTCAATTTAGCTAGGTTTTCCTTAGGTATATAGCACAAAATTGCAACCCTTGCTCAGCTTACACTTTAATGGTATCCAGGAATGAACTGCTTATGTTTTTAATGGAAACTGAAACTTACTATGCACAAAAAAAAAAAAAAACAACAAACATATGTGCCTTTTTGTGGAACACGCTGCTGACTTCACCTGTTTTGGTCTCCTACAACTTCCAACCTGTATTCTGCTGAATAAATGCTGTTAGATCCAATTTTGGTTGCCCAAGTCACAGCTGTAGCACTATGCACTTGAATGAGATCCCAGCAATTCATATTAAGGGAAAGTTATCCTGGTCACTTTGAATACTAATTCTCTATTTCTTGCTGTTAGAAAGTAAATTTGCCTGAGCAAGATCTAAATTTTAAGTGTTGCTTCAGTTCCATTAACTCACAACTCAATTACAATTATTATTACCTCAAGAAAAACAAAACCGAGATTTAAAATAGACACGCAGAAAAGTGGTACAAAGAGCTCTCCATGTTAGATCCATCTTTTGAGTAGCACAAACTTCATGAGCCTCACACACTAAGTAATCATTGACTTTCAGGTTAATTTTTAAAACAATTTTACTTTTTAACCACGAATGCTACAATTCCATTAAATCATTAAGCAAAAAGACCTCCCCAAGAAGTACCGAGGTAACTTTCTACAGCGCATGCAAACTTAATTGACTTCAAAGATGAAGGAAAGTATAAAACCTTCAGAATCCTCCCAGCTCTTGTGCTGTGAAACAAAGCCTTTATTAAGGAAATCTAATGCAACATTGTCAAAGCTTTAAAAACTACTACTTACTGCAAGAGATGTCAAAAACAACCACCACCCCCCCTCAACCCTTAACGGTTTATTCTTCCTACTGTTGGCAGTTTACAGAAAACAAGTTTCAACTGGCACCTTAACAGAAAGCTCAGTATTAGATCTTGGGATTGGCATTGCCTTTACAGGAAAGTGTACACGAAGGTCAGCGATGTTGAAGCTAATGCAGCTGGACTAAACAGCTAACATCTCCTAACAGTAGAAAGACCTGACCACTGACAATTGGAGCAAGATTTACAAGTTAAAAAAATTATTATGGAACACAGACAAACAAAAAATTGGATCTTCAGAGCTCCGAGAGTATCTATAAAAATGGCATATGCTTTCATTTATTATACTCTACGTTATCCATCCAAGTTAGAACATAACACAACCGTGTACTTGTATTTCACAAGGGATCACGTCATTCAGGATCAAATTTGCTAAAACATTCTTTAACCTTTTCTATTTCAAAATCAGACAGTAAGCATCACAGTAAAGAAGTTGTCGTACCAATGTGGTCAGAGAATTTCTTTTCATATAAAGTCTCTCCAAGTACTGCAGCCCCTCATCTTTCAGTAATTCCAAAGGAAAATGATGGAGATTCCTGTAATTTAGGAACAAATTCTTGTGCTTTTCCAGCTTTGCCTCTGAGATTGTTTTACACAGTTCTGATGCCATGACTAATTCTGTTCCAAGCACCACATCTAGTGCACTGCATCTTCTACAAACAGGCCCATTTCTAGGAGACAAGAGAGAACAAGACAGTATCAAGGTTTATGCCATGCAATCTTTTGAGGAAAGACTGAGACTGTTAGATATTACAACTATCAAAACGTAGCCATTCCATTCAATACATAAAGTACTCAGAACATTCATACCAGCAATTCTCTTTCTGCATAATGTTCAAGTGTACTCAGATCAGTATTACCAAGATGTTACAGCACACACAACAAAATAATGCTTTTTTTTTTTTCCCCCATCATCATTTTCCATCAATAGTTTTGTCAAAGCTGACATCAGCAAAGAGAAAAAAAAAAAAAAAAAAGACATCTCTCTCCTACCCACTACTGGTGTTCTACATTTACTCTGTGGTACATGCTAAGAATGCACAATCTTCAGCAAAATGCAAAATTGATCAGAGGACGCACGTCTGGACAACTTAAAAACATCTCCACGTAGATTTAAAGCCAACATGACAACAGGCTATAAAAGGTTAAGTCTTCCCACACAAAATAACGAGGAAATGCTATCATTGTATGAGGTATTGGGATGGACAGCAAGTAAGACCATCTGAAAATAGGATAATTAATGCAAGAGAAACATGAAATTTTGCAGTTATCAGTCACAGCTATAACAGCAGACTTTCAGCAGTCCTAAATAAACACAAAGTATCCAGCTTTATCAATGACTTCAAAGCCAGAAAACTGAAGCATGATGATTAATTTTTGATTTATCTGTATGTGAAAGCAGGCTTTATTTAGCTTACTTCACAATCAAAATTCTAATCATCATTACATTGCATAAATTTGGATAATAAAAACAATGCTGCCCCTTTTATGCTGCCTCAAAACTCGAGAGGATAAAATACACTCGGAATTTTTATAAAAGTAAAGTTAAAAGCTTCCTACAGCCTTGTGTGTCCCAGCTCATCTCCGTTAAGAAAAAGGAAACACAACTGATTTCCACCAATAACATTTGACCTGTGAGTTAATTTCTTTACTGATGGAAGGATTTCCCTTCTTACCTAGTGGAGGTACTGAGCTATCAGTAAGAGAGCCAACTGAAGCAGTCCTTGTGAGTGAAACTCAGCTGAGAATGCAGAACTGATGGAGAACTGGACCATGCATGTAAACCAAACCACTACACTTCAAACACTGATTTGCAGATAAGCAGCTCTTACAAATGACCCGTGTCCTCCTGGAAGAACGCAGCACTTACTTTCTTCAAGTGCCACAGGTATTACTAATCACAACTTGGATGCAACGTCCCACATACTCGCTCTAGCCTTAATTTATACCCAATTCAAGAAACGCTAAGATCAATTCTGTAAGCAAGTCATGTTAAGAAACCTACATGGGATTGGAGAGTACTGGTATAACTCTTTATAATTAGAGTTCTTATATGAGAAGAAATATCACTGTAAGAAACAGGCACCTCCATCAAGTGCCTTTAGGAGACAGAGTACAGATGCTGCAGGTCTGTGGCACCAGTATGCAAAAGCTCCCTCAGTTCAGCAGTTAGAAGTTAAGCCACTACGAATTCCACATAGATGATAAGCATTAAAATAATTCAAGGGAAAAAAATAGGATTTGTAATGCAAATATTCCATGAATATTTGGGTACTAACTGCTACTATTGAAGAAACGGGAATGGAAAGCTCATCTTTCCCTGATGACAAGTGAAGCAATTCCACACAGGCAGAGTGTTTTCCTTCCCCCTTTGAAAGCACGGCTCTCAGCTTTAAGTTTTTTTTAAGTGAAAAACCCTCGAGACCACAAAACAACACAGAAGCATCCGACAGCTTTCTGACTTTTCCAGAGATGACATTCTGAAACTCTGCACCTACAGACCTCTCCTCACAGCCGCACTCCATGAACCACACGGGGCACCGGGACACACAGAGCGCACCGTGCAGCCCACAGACACGAAGCTCAGCCCTTCCCTCACAGGCAGGTCCTCCCCCTCACCGCCCACCAACCAAACCACCCGCTCTCAGCACACACAGGAGCCGCTGGTGGGGATCCTGCGAGGGCCGAATCCCTGCCGTTTCACACACCACAGAAAAGTGCCTCGTTTACGAGGTGAGGCTCCGCTCCGAGCCGCCCCTCTCGCGGCTGCGGCTGCCCGTGGGAAGCGGCCCGCCGTGAGCGCGTGAGGGGAGCGCCGCCAAGGCCTGTGGGGGCTAAGGGGTGACGGGCAGTGAGAAAGGGGCCTCGGAGCAGAAAAGCCTCGCACTCCCACCGCGGAAAAAGCACCGGGCGCTCCGGCAAGCAGGCGGCGGAGGCGCTCTCCTCCAACAGCCCGACGCGCTCCGCCACACAACGAGAACACTTACCGGACCGCCACCTCCGGCTCCGAACACCGTAGGCGGAGCGGGCAGATCTCGCGAGACGCCACGCGGTCGCAGACCCGCCTTCCCGCCCAAACACAACACTGCCCCCGCGCGCGAGCCTACCAACCAATCGTTAAGCTCTTCGCTGCCGAGAGCCCAATCAGGAGCCGTCTCACGTCAGAGCTTTGCCCGCCTCCTACCAAGGAGCCTGTAAGGGGCGGGCCCGGGAGGATTGTTTGCATTCTAGCGCTGTTCCTCGAGGCAGTGAGGGAGTCCAGGTTGCAGTATTGGACGTTTACACGCGTCCTGTGTGTGACCACGTATCGGGAGATGCCCTTCAGTTAACCGCTCCCAGTAGGCTAAGAACTAACTGTTATGCTGCTGGCAGGATGAGCCCATGTTTGCTGCTGCTGCCTGTCCAAGCTGTTGCTCACGATGCAGTTATCACTGCTCAGAAGCTTCGGAAGGAGAAAATCACTTGCAGGTAAAAGTTGTGATAACCAAAGAACATTTTCCCAGCTGAATTTTGTTGCAGAAAATGGTAGATTTTATCTGTTGACAGCAGACTGGAGCTTTTTGGGCAGCTGCTCACATCCGCAGCCCACCATCATGGCCATCTTGTCCTGTGATAGTTGGTTCAGGTGAAACAGAGAGGAGTCACAAAGCACTTCTTTACACATGCGGGTGTTGGAGCACAGATACAGTTTGTGGAAGTTAATGACAGCAAATTCCCTCATATTCAGTATATTTAACATCACTGGGTATTAAAGATTCTTCTTAGCTGCAGATCAGCCCCACAAGTGGCCTAAAAGAGGATCTCAGGTGGAGAAATCTTCAATTCCCACAGACTAATTAAAATACGCTTGCTATAAGGTGCATGTCAAAGGTCCGCAGGGGTGCCAGGAAGCTGAATGCATTGCAGAAAGCATTTCTTCTGCCCTATATATCCACAGGAATTTCACATGAAGCAAAGCAATGTGCTGGAAGAGCTTTTCTTCCTGCATTCTCATTTGTCTCTTCAGTTCTAAATATCCTTACTTGTTCGTTCTTCACTTTCCTGCCCTTGCAAAAGCAATAACTGATTTTAACAAGTATGCTCTTCTCACCTTACTTGCCACTCGCAGTCTCTCTGGAGTTGCTGTCAGGTGTTTTGGTTTGGTTTGGGTTTTTTTTCAGGTAAATATGTTGAATTTTGTTGACATAATTTGAAATTAAAAAAAAAAAATTGTCCTACAAAATTGAACATTCTCCGTTTTTATCATATTATACTGCATACTTTTTTTTTTTTTTTTTTTTTTTTTTTTCACAGTGTTCAATAGCACCTGGTTGTTTTTCTCAGCTGGACATTAAACTTCAGGGATTGACCTGAATTTATGCCACCAGCATTGTAGGAGTGTAAAGATAGCAATTACATCACATTTGTTAAAGCCACATTCTAAGTGTCTGAGAAGGTAAAAGCTGAGCATAACTCAGACCAAAGGAGAAGCTTAACATGAGCTCAGTTTGCTACACTTTCCTCTGAGGAAATACAGTGGTGGGTCAGCACAAGCCTAATGTTCTTATCCAGGATATTAAGTCAATGATCAGAACAGAAACTTGTTTCTTCTTTATTTCAGTAAAATGCAAGTGAGAAAGATGACTCTTCCTTTGGAAAGCAGCTCTCACCAGAGCCAGGATACTTAACATGTTTCTTTACACATAAGTTGTGCTGTTAGAATAGTTGTTTGCTTAAGGTTTTGTTTTGTTTTCTTGGTTTTGTTTTGGTTTTTGTGGTCTTTTTGAGTCAATAATAGGGAGAGATAACATTACAACATCCGGATTTTTTTGTATCAATTTTTTTCTCTGAGTCTTTTTTTCTACTCACACAAACAAAGAACTAGAGAGATGAGAGCACTGCTAAAATATTTCTGATTCCGCTCTATCAGGAAAATAAATTCAGCTCTCATAGTGTGTTTTCAGTGATTATAAAGCACTTTCCGCAGGGATTCAAAGTAAAGAGCAGAATGAGTTTAGGATCACTGAAACTATTAAAGCTGCTGATAACATTTACACAGGATTGTGTTTTTCAATATTCCAAAATGGACTTTCAAAGCAGAGGATTTGAAAGAGCTTTTTTAAAAAATATCTTTTAATATTTGCAGAGGATAATCAATATTTACATGGGTAGATAGTGATAGGACAATGGGGAATGGTTTTCAACCAGAAGAGGGAAGATTTAGACGCCAGGGGAAAACTTTTCACTTAGGAAGTGGTGAAGTGCTGGCACAGGCTGCCCAGAGAAGCTGTGGATGCCTCATCCCTGAGGGTGTTCAAGGTGGGATGGGATCCTGGGCAGCCTGAGCTGGAGCCTGATTTATTGGATGGCAACCCTGCCACAGCAGGGAGATTGGAACTTGATGATCTTTGAGATCTTTTCCAACCCAAGCCATTCTATGATTCTATGGTCTCTTTTGTTTTCTGAGCGAGAGGGTTCCTACTAGCAGTACATTAAAATGCCTTCTCCCATTTGACAATAAAGAGGAAAGTGTATGATTCTTTCAGACTGCTCAGCTGGCAGAAGAGTCTTTGTATAAAGAAATAAAATATTCTTTGCCAAGATAAACAAACGTCCTCACCCATCTCAACTACATTACATTTTCCTCCTAACCTGAAGTGAGTTTTCACATGTCACTATCTCTTTGTCCTTCTTCCCGAAGCAGTCACTTTAAATTATCTGTTGTTTTGCATAGCCTGCAATTGTTACACCCAGTCATTCTCAATCTGATTCTTTTTTCCTGACCAATGTGATCATGGTTTCCCAAGGTTGTGTCATCAAATTCTGTGCAGTGGTTATTAAAAGCACTGCTGTCTCAGATCTGCAAGCTGATCTCTGAAGTTCTGATCCTGAACAGCACAGGTGTAAAGTCTTTTCTGTGTAGTCACAAGGCTAAAAACGATGAGCAGAACAGGGAGTGTTGGAATCTGATCTTCCACTAAGGCGAAGGCTTGCCTCATTGTTGCCAAGTCATTCCACCAAACCAGTGAGACTAGTGGGAAACCCTTTGCTAAGTACGTAGTTATTCTTTCGTAACCATGGTGTAATTCTTAATTTTGTGCTGATGGGAGCAGGTAACAAAAGGTCTTAAAATTCACATCTTGCTCGGGATGACTGATCTCATCAATATCTACATAGAGAAAATACTAAAGCTTGTGTTGAAATGCAACAACTCTGTAGATCTGTGTAAACAGTTTGCAGTTGCCAGTGTCATCAATTGATTTACTGGAACAAATACAGTAACTGGAGCAAATGGGTACAGCTCCACTGGTGGCCCCCTCTGCACCAAACCTATAGAAGTGTATGTAATGTGCATAAAGATGGATAATTCTTTAATGTCAGACGTTTTACACAAGGTCAGTACTTGAGACAAACGGCTTTGGAAAGATGCAATGGGATATATTTTTATGCAGTAAAGTTTTATGCAAACATTTTCCTTTATTTTGCCATAAGACAGGTAGTACATGAAGAAATTATTCTTAATTGAGTTTTTTGTAATTATTTTGTAATAATTTTGCAAAATTACAAGGTCTAAAATTTCTTATTAAGCCTTTGAACTTGAGTTCTGAACATTCTGAGGTTCAGCCTTCTACTGATGATTCCACCTAATGTTATGACTTATAATGAATTTTTTTCATTAAATTAGACATGCATATTTGGAAAAAGAGACCAAAATATTCACTAAGCAATTTAACAAAGGTCAGTTTTATCAGCAGGAAACTATACTGTGACTGATTCATAAAAAAAAAGTGTGTTTTGTACACACACGTACAACTAGCAAATGTTTTACCCTTTGCCCATCACGAAACATCAGGCTTGTTCAGCTACACCTGGTACAGGGAGGTTTTGTGGTTGGAAGAATCTTCTAGGCCAAGTAATCAACAGATCAACCCAGTGCTCAAGGAATACAAGTTCGTTCTTCTTCAGCTTCTGCTTGAAGAAGGATTGGTGTGTAGTGGAGTGTTAGCACAGGACATTCTCAAGTGTAAAAAGAAGTGAGCCAGTGGACTGCTTGGTACGTTTGCAAGATCTCACAGCTAGAAAACTGCCTTTTCATGGTCAAATGGAAGAAGAAGCTGTTTAACACATGTTCTCCTAGCTCAGGATATTTGAAGTTGTGTATACAATGGCCTGCATTTCAGTGTTTCCTATCTGATAATTCTACTTAATCTTGTTTTTGCTTTCCAATGTTTTCCATAATGCTTTTTCAATATACACAGCTCTCACACAAACAATGGAAAAATTATTCAGAAGTCAGGATATTTTCAACATTTTGTTTTGTTTTGTTTTGCTTTGTTTCATGGGTTTGTTATTTTGGGCAGCATCACGTATGCGTTCACTGATTCATTTGTCATACCACGAAGAGAGAAATTCACCAAAATGTTCTGGATTTACTGACACAGATGTAAGCTGCTCTCCAGAAAGCCCTGGTCCTTTTTAGCACAATTTTCCCAATTTCAATTTATTTTTTATGTGGTGTCAAAACTGTTTGATTCGGGTGGAGAACAATTGCTGTAACTCATTACAGTACGGCTAACTTCAGTTCCCTGAAGCTTAGCTTCAACTCTGCCTGCTGCAACAGTACCCAAAGCTGACGGCAGAGGGAGCTCCTGCATGTCGAGCGCCAGCACGGCGGTATTTGCTGCGTCCCTTTAGCTGAAGCCTGTTCTTTTTCTCGCTGTTCATTCGTTCTTGTATTTGTTGAAGTTTATCTGGCTCTTTTCTCACTTTGACTTGCCTCAGTGTGGAAGTAATGCTAACGAAAACAAATTAAGTGCCTAAATTTGAAAGAAATCTGGAGGAAATTCACGTGTATTTTCTGCTATGGTTCAAATCAGCTTTTCTGATAATTGAATGTTAGAACTGCATAATTCCAATTTGGGCTATGCTCATTAGTTGAAGAAAAATTCCTGATAACTACATTGGTTGTGTTGCAGAATAGATTCCCTAAGAAGTAGTGGAAAATACTCACAGTTTGAAACAACCCTAACACAGAATACACAAGCAGTAAATATTGACTCTGATAGTGCAGCCTTTGCTCATTTCCGAGTTCCCACTGCTATAATTCCTCTCAACTGGAAAAAGAATAATGCTGCACTGACAGCCCTAGGAACCAAGTTCCTCTGTTAATGCACCTGGCAGATAAAACAATAGGCAGAATGAATGTTTCTGCTTCTGCTCCATATGGGATCACAACAAGGCAACAAGCGAGCCAGCTCTCTGCTGTGTATTACATTGTTAGACCCTCCTTAAAGACTACTAAAGCTGCAAGTAAATGATACAGCAATATTTTATGCTACATTTGTTCACAAGACAATCAAGACTTTCAAATTAATTTCAACTAAGCAAATATTATTTTTCACCAATATCACTGTGTATCACAAGTGTATTAATGAATAAAATTTTCTTTAAATTTTGGATTTCACTATATGAAACTTCTTAAACCAGACAGATTTAGTTCAATTAAACCCACTCACACTCAGAATATTGTCTACAGAAGCTTGCTTGATGTTAAACCAGAAAAGTAGCAACAAATTTAGGCAACCTGTGGTTGTTCATTAGTTTCAGGCTGCAAGTGGTATGAAATGTTCTTTGGTCTGTTTTTACATAACCTCAGCAACAATTGTTTTTTACTGCTGCCCTCTGCTGTCATTGAGGCAGCACGGTGGTTATGTTCTTGCAGGCCCAAGGTCTGCCCTCCCTTTGCTTTCATTTCACTTCCCCTGAGTACAGCCCACACATTTGCTGAGTTTGCACTTGGTTTCTGGTGTATTTTTAATGATACACTGGGTTTAATCCTACCAAACGCTGTTGTTCATTCACCTGAAATAAGTGCTTTAAGGTTATTCTGGAGCTGTCCTACTTCCAGTTGTCAGACTAACGGCAATTCTTCAATCTGATATAACTATTGCTACTCGACATTGTTTTCTTTCTCCTTACCTTTTTTTTCGGTCCCATGCTTTTCAGTGTGTTATAACAAAGATACACCTGGAAGAGAGACTCCATATGTTCAGTAAAGATCCATTGTTGCTAAGAATTCACTTCAATTTGGCGAAAATATTGAATCCTTATGTTCCCGTTCACAGTTCCCTAAATTTAGTATACCCAAGATTCAAATGTAAGTGTGCTGCATTTGTTGGTTTGTTTTTGTTTTTGTCTTTAATTGCATATAATACACATACTTGCAACAACATTTTTGTTTTGTTTATGAGATATTTGTATTCCGTATGGAAAAGTTCCAAGTGAGGTGCCAAATTTCTTGTCTGTGTAAGAGTGATCGTTTTTGTAATTTTACTCTGCCATTTGTATCAGAAGGGTGTTAACTCTGTGACCTGTTACATTATGATAGAAATGAGGCAGGTGGTGAGCTATTTTTCATTCCCAGTGAGTATAAATAGTGAAGAGGGAAGTGTGGTGTGTACACTGCTCTTTGATTTATGCAGGCATATTGTGGAACCTGTTATATTGAAGTCAGATATAGAAATCTGTTCCTGAGCCCAGTGGAAGATCTGCTTGCAGAGAGTTCCAGGCTTTCTCCTTTCTGTGAGCTATCACTTCGGTTACTGAGATCTGACCTATCCTTACACTGAACACACCAGGAGTAGCTAAATGTATGTCTGGGTGTCCTGCATGTTGGGGAGGCACTCAGTGGATTGTATTCTGTCAAATGCAGATTTTTTAGTGTTCAAAAGCAAATCAGAAAATCAAAGAGAATGAATATTTGTTATTGTTATGGCCTTTGCGTCTTCTCAGAAATATTCAATGTGAATCCCTGAGCACTTTGGTAGTGAAAAGTCCAACAGTTAAAGAATGAGCTAAAGCAGGTAGCAGAAAATCGAGATGATGTGTAAATGGACTTGGGGAGGCACTAAGATGGTGGTTAATAACAATTTTGCAGGGGTGTTTGAAAAACGTATGTGTTCTTTTCATCTCTTCCCTGGTTTTGTAACATTTGCAATTAACTTTGATAAAGATCTCTTCAGACTATAAAACTGTGGCAGAATACTAGCTACGAACTTCAATTTTCCTTGGCATAAGTGTTTTGGAGTATAAGGCACTGTATCTGGCTCCGCTCCTAGGGAACTGTTCTGAACCGCATCAGTAACAGCTTAAAACGTTCTGTGTGACAGAAAGAGCTACTTTGTCTCCACTTACAATCAGAAATGAAGATGCAGAGTAACTCCAACTGACTGTGACTAAAGCTTCACACTGAAACTATTTTTCATTTTTACCTATGGCATAGGAAGAAGAGTCATGTGCCCTTAACTCTCTTTTAGGAATTAATAGCCCTTAATTCTGTGACAGTGAAGTAATTAGATCTATTAAACCCTTTTAGTGACCTACTGCTTTTAGAACTGAAGTCATACTCAGTGAGTTCAAGTTTCTTAAATACACTTAATTTCTTAAATTGAGCAGTTATCCTTTAGCGAGTGGCTGCACTTGTCTAACAGTAATGCACAGATACATAAAGCTACAAGTTACAGCCAGCAAAACCAATACAGTTTACAGAAGAAGCACAACATATTTGTTGCTTTATAAAATGGAAGCCAGCTAGACAGCCACATACAGTATACACTCACAGTATTTGGATGCTGGAGAATAAATACCTGTCAATGTACCAGTGCTACAGGCCTGTTGTGAAACTGAAAATGAATTTCCATAGCTTTTGTTTCTGTTGCATTTTACTCTGCCTTAAACTGGTGGCTCAGTGTATCCTCAGTGAAACGCTGAGGATTTCTAAAAACAATGGGAAAGAAAACTAATTAGAAATATTCTTTGACCTCCCAGTTTTTTGCTTTACTGCAGGAATATAATAGTTCTAATTTAATCAAGGCTACAGTCTATACTTCAGCATCAAAGACAACTATTATGTAATTGGAGAAAAAGCAGAAACTAAAAAAGCATCTGAATTAATCAATACATTTATGAATGTAAATATTTCAGAGCATACAGAAGTTCTGTGTGTTTCTATCATCTTCGCCAAATGTGTGCTGAAAATCTCTGAAAGATTTTCAGGCCTTGTATTAATCAAATCACCTTTTTTCTACCCAGTACCACAAACACGTCTTAGTCTTCTTGTGCATGAACAGGACTATGCCCCAAACTAAAGACTCATCACACTAGTAGGTGTTTTTCAGAATGAAGATGTAAACAGGGCTACAGTTCAGACTGAATTCTAACTTCAGGAATTTGGTTTTGGTAGACAAGGGAAAGACAGCTTAAGACTGCACAGATTATTTCGATCTAAAAATTGGCACAACACATAGGAATAATTCTGTTGATCTCTTCATGGAAAATGCGACAGAAGACAAATGCTTCTCAGAATCTGTATTGGTCATTTTCATATCATTCCCTGGACTGATTGGATGCCACTGAACTTTGGAACTGCTATAACTTCAGTTACTACTTCAGCAATGTTGGGGAGGAAAAAAAAAGTAATTCATTAACATTTATTTAAATTTTGAACAACACTGTGCATCCAATAATGTTGTTCAATATTCTTCAGAAGTGTGCACTCTGTGTCTGTATCTTATATCCTATCCTTAGGATATCCTTATGATTAATGCCACTCGTGAGCTTCCCTGATTTTGCTCCGGAATTAAGTATGACTGATATTCAGCAGCTTGCAGGACAATACAATCATGGCCAGAAAAATGAAGAAGAAAATGGTCTCAGAATGAATGAAATGGAGATTGGAAATTAGATAGAGTGAAGCTGAAGTTTTCCTTGGTGTTATAATTTTGTCCTGAATGACTACTATAGCCATTTTATTGTGAAAGGTCTGTCTGGTGGGGTGCTACAATGACTAGGGCAGTAATTATAGCTATTTCACTCACTGAAGATAGCAACTCAGGTAACACTGGTAATACCAATGGATCACATATGCTAATGGAAGTGAAAAAGATCTGTGTAGCTTACATGAAACCTGCTTTGATTTGGATTTTGATGTTGTTTTTTTCCCATGTCTATTCTATCCATACTACTATGATTTATTTTTTATTTTTTTTTTAATTTGAAATAATTTCCTTATTCTAGTTTGAGATCACCAGCACAGTGAGAAACAGTTCAGTCTGGATTTGGAAGACAAGTGAATAAATGCAGCACTGTTTGGCCTCTACCTTAAGTTTTTAAAAATCAGTCTGCATAGTCATAATGTACCCTTAAACAAGTATGGAAAGATTGGAAATTGATAGGCTGCTGTGATATTAGGAATTGGAGAGGGAAGCTTCCATGAAAGATTTATGTAGTTTAGTATGCCAGCATTTAACAGCATACATCACATTTGTATGGGTTGATGACAAGATAAGTTTTGTTTTCCCGAAGAAGGGGTCAGCTCTCAAAGATCTGGCCATCCCAGTTGCAGAGAAAGCTGTCAGTGACACAGATATTTTTTTCTTCCACTTGCAGGTGTTCCCTCCCTGACTTCTTTACCACACATTTGTGATTTTTCAAAGCAGTACTGGGTGCATGGCGAATCCTTTGTGTTTGAAAAATCTCCAAACATTTTCCTTCTGCTTCTCAGGAGAAGGACTGTACTGAAAGGACATGAAATAATTACTGGAGATATTTTTCCTCACAGAAAGACAAAGTCAAGGAACAGCGCACAACAGCAAATTGAAATATAAGAGAAAAAAGAGGAAGGGGAAAAGTTTGGTACATAAAAGCATCACAGCATAAGTGTTTAGACAAGACTCAGTGTTTTGACCTCAGCTGCTGCTCTAAAGTGTTTGAATCTGTTCTACACTTGATGGCAGAGCTCAGAAAACACACAAGGTACAGGACATAGGGGAATTTTCCTTTTCCAGAAGGAAGTTATGCCCTGAGAGACAGAACAGTTCAGCCTGAAGCACTGCATCTTTCACTGCACTACAACAAACATCCGTTGTAAGGCTTTCTGGTAAATTCTCTATTGCAGCTCTACGTTAACATACCTGGTTACATTCCTTCCCTGTCCTCAAGGAGAAATTTTTAATTTCCAGCCCCCGTTGTAAAGATCACTCTTGAACTGAGAGAAGAATACTTCTGCACAATTTCTGTAATTTAAAAAAGTAATTTTGGTTTAAAAGTAATTTTGAATCTGGCAGACATAGAAGGTTTAAAGTTTGATTCTATAGAAAGAAAATATTCTCACTATTGCCTTATTTCCTTTTCCCACAGAAGGCAATTCTATTTTTGTCACTAAGTCCAGTATTTGGACTTTCTGATTGTCTTGTTCCATATTGCATGGCACTTTTGATGGAATACTGGTGGTTTTTTTCATGGTATCCTGGCAGTTTCCAGTGCTGTTTATTACTTTGTGCTCTTCCTCTGCCTAATTCATCACTTTTATGATCCAAACTATCACATGGAGCTATGCAGACACCTCAGATAAGACGAACAGATGCGTTGTGGCAAGACACAAAGTAATGATAAGGTTTTGCTTTGTGAAATACCAAGCTAACCATAAGTTTGAGTAAATTGTGGACAGTTTATTGTAACTGAAGCATATTGATTTAAGTAGCAACACCGTCAAGTTTTACCGTCTTAACAGTCTGCTTAGGTTTCTTCCATGATAACCAAGCTATCCTAATTTGCTTTTTTATTTTCTTCAAATTTTTTTCCATTTAATCTTTCCACACTAATTTCTGACTGTAGAACAGAATTCCATAAAATGCAAAATTTCCAATATTTCAAGGGTAGCAGCATTTCTCTATGCTTTTACTGATACAAAACTACAAAAGTCAGGATCTTTTTACAACAAAAACCCTCCATATTCAGAAAAACCAAAATTCAGCTCAATGCAGAGATCCATTGTGCTCCAAATTAAAGCTCCAAGTGCCATAACAAGAAATGTCTGGGGGCTTGTAACAGAATCTCATCTCTCAAAGTTGTGACAATAAATTCCAGTCAATGTTAGCACTAGGAATAAGCTATGCTTATTTAGTAGGAGTTGGCATTGAGAAGGAGCCAAGATAAAATACAGATTTTGCAGAGCTGAACAAATAATTTTAAAATCTCTCTAAAAAGCTTTTGTTGCAGACAAGGTCACACAGAAGTGAAGACAGGCCCATATCCTTTAATTTTCCTACATGCATTGGTGCTCCAGTTCAAGCAGATCAGTTAAATGCAGTGTATGGGGAGAAGAGAATACTACAGAATGATTTCTGCTCAGTATTTCATTGGATATAAAAGTGCTGCTAGGAGTTTCATGCGTATTTTAAACGGCTATTTCAAATGACCAGAGACAGGAAGGCCATCTAAGTTTCGTGGATGCCACGTGTATGAAAGGAAAACAAATGGAAGGAAAATAAAAACCCTTTCCATCAGTATTTGACTTTCCCAACCCATCATATGATAGGCATTAGCAGATCAGCAGGATTTGATGTTAGTTTTCTCGTTTTTACAACTGAGGTTGCCACTTCATCAGTTAGCACCTTGCTCCTTTGGTTTCTGTCCCATTTGAGCAAAGCTGCAGCTCTGTGCAAATCAACCATTGGCTCTGCCTGCACTGTACTTGGAAGAGGGCTCATACTGACTGCTCTGTAGTGCCCTCGCTGTTGGCATGGACACAACTCTTAGGTACAGGACCTGGGTCCAACTCCTTCCCCGGAAGGGCAGCAGGAATCCTTTTACAGCCTCCGTGCTCATCAGAATCTGGGCTTCAGGCTAACAAATCAATATGGATAAAGCCTGGATTAGAATGGTAACACTGCTGGGACTCTACAGCTGCACTGAATCTCCAGTGAAAGGACAATGATAAACATTTCAAAATGGCACTTAATCTGAAGTCAAATTCACCAGTGCAACTGATAAGGTTAGCAATACTTAATGACTGCAGTGTCATATAAATTCCAGCTACAGATTTACAGGCAGCTGTTTTCCCAGCTAGCTGCAACTGATCATTTGAATTATCCACTTGAGAATTTTAAGTGCTTTAATTTCCTGGAGCTATTTACAAATCTTAAAGAATACAGAGAGTACTTCCTTAAAAGGGTAAGAAAAGCTACTGCTCTTACTGCAGCCAGAAAAGATTCTTCAGTCAGACTATCCTTCTATTGTTAGATTGAAGAAAGAGGATGGAAAAATTAAAAGATACATGGGACTCTGTCCTAGAGCACAGAAGTCCTGTGAACAAAATTCCAGAGGTGGGAACTTTCTTCAAAGACTTTTATTGCCTTTTCCAAAAGACGGTTAGCTGCAGATGACATTAAAAGGAATGTCCTGATTTGCACAATTAACATTGCTGATGAGAAAGGATCACACAGGTAAACCAGATCTCAGAACGCTCAGGGCTTATGCAGTTTTAACTCTTTTGAAGTAAGAGAAAATAGACAGTGTACATCCAGGTAGAATATGCTGGCAATTTCACCCACCTATACTTCAATTCATTTCAAAGGATGTTCTGGTGCTTACACATGTGTGAGCCTTTGGCCTGCATGCATGAAGGGCATAGATGCCAATTCTGAGGTCACTTTTCAAGGTTCTCATATTATGGCTTTGACTATTTGTAGTACACATTCCAATACATCAAGGACACACAGATCACAAGTGATTATCTTCCCTAAGCCTTTCAAATGTGCATTTTCTCTCAATTCCAAATTTTGCATGCTGTTCTGGATGGATTTAGACTGTTGAAAGAGCTATGTTAGAGAGATTCTGACTTCTTTCCAGTATTGATTTTTTGGATGTACAATGAATTTGTATAAAGGATGGCAATCTTGTAGTTATTTTCTAATATTCAGGTCTGAAAGATAATGATAACCCGAGCTGGGCTGGCCTTGCCAGGGTGGACAGTGTCAGACTTTTATAATAACACTTCTCCTCAGCACTGAAAAGCATTCAAGACATTTGCCTTTTGTTTATAGCTCTTTCCATAAATGATATTCATCTGAAGCAGCTTGTGAGACAAAGAGTACTTCAGTGTAAACCTTCAAAGGGAGATACCAGAAACAGAACTGCACACAGGCAGCCTTGTTTGGAATTGTTTCCCTCTTTGCTTTTCACTGCTTGAGCCCCTTCCAGACTGTGTTCTTTAAAGAGCATTTGAAAACAGACTCTGCATAACATAGCAGGCACCAGGCAGAGAGATATTCCTTTAACTCTGCTATCTTCCCCAGGCTGCAATTGTCAGATCAGTAACAGTAATAGCACCGACTTTCAACAGTTCACAGCTATTTTGGAATCAGTTCTATTTGCTGTAAATTTTCTGATTTTGTAGTTCATGTTTGTATGTGTCATCCCTTACGCTCTGTAAAACACATTAGTATTTTCCCTATAATTTATTATATAAAGAAGTCTAACATGGATCATGCTCAATGCTATTGGTTTTCAACATTCAATCTCTATCTTCAAAATTCAAGCATTAAAAATATAAATTCTCTTTCATGAGGGAACCATCTTTAATGAAAAACTTGTTTGTCACTCAATAAAATATGCATATATTGAAATCAACAAGACCAAAGCAGCTCAAAGTAACACCACAGCTGTTTCTCTTTCAGTGTATATGCATTCCATGTTCATTTCCTAAATTATTGCCTCATCTTCAAGTCCTGTATTTGCATTAACAGTTCAATTATATGGTCCCCTAGTTAAAAACAAAACAGCAGAAGATGTACACATTCGCTGAAAGCTGATAGCAACGTCCATCACTAAGATTTTATTGCAGAGATGTTCAATGTCCAAATCAGTCAAACTGAATTTAATTTAGACATCTAACTGCCTCCGGCCTGGTTTGAAAATGTCAGCCTAAAATAGCACGTGTTTGAGTACAACAAACTAGGAAGGGAGTTTTTATATATGTATTTGTGTGTACAACCTGATATCACAGAGTGCATTGGAGCACAACTACACTTTTCTTCACTGAGAAGAGTCACAGAATTAGAATAACACTGAGGAGTTCCTGCTGTAATACTTCTTCCACTTGCAAAGCACATGAGCAAAAAGAGAGAAAGAGCTCCTTAATTTAACCAGGTAGTGAACAAGTGATCATCAGAAAGATTAAAATAGCTACCTCTGAGGTACCAGTTATAGACTGGCACAAATGCCAAGGGTTTAGAAAGTGAGCTAATGCTCTAAACAAGAATATATATATTAGGTAACTCTCATGAGTCAAGAAGAAAACTTAATGCTTAGTAATATGTACACAGAAGGCAGAAACACTTTGATTATTCACTTCTGAACAAGACCAAGTTGAATGTTTTTTTCCTCTATTTTCAGTTAGGAAAATGTGAATCCAGAGGTACAAGCATCAACAATTCACTGCTGTTTGTAATTCAGCAAATGAAATGCAGAAGTTACTTAAACACCCCTCAAAGTGTACAAGATCATTCATTATACATCTCCTACCCTAAATCTGCATTACCACCTTGGGTAATGAAAATGTCCAAAGTTCAGAAATTCTTAAATAAGTAATTCTAAAGTTGTTCCTAGTGTTATCTATCTATGGATTTATTGTTAAAAGCTGAACTGGTAAACTTTCCTTTTCCTGAATAAAATAAGCAATTTAAACTGTGTGTACTGAAAAATAAGAAATTGCTTTATCCTTCACTGTTGCAGAGAGCTACAGTGTGTCTCAGCCAGACTCCTAGTAAAGCTGCTTAAAGCAGCCTTTGAATTGACAGTTCAGGTATAAATTTAAAATTCAATTCCAGTTCATATTCAAAGAATTCAAAATAAGATTTAAAAACAAACTATTGGAATTTTTTTACCAAAATTTGTTGAAAAGCTGCATTAAATAAAAATCTCAGCATTAAAACAAAATTCTGTGATATCTTAGATAATTATTAATGGAAGCATTTTTACACAGTTCAATAGATTGTGTTTAGTTTTTGTTTGGGTGTATGGAAAAAACTTCCAGAATTCTTTCATGGAAGATGAAGGTATGCAATAAGGAGAATAACTCTTTAAAACTGAGAATCATTCCTGGTTGTTTCTTACAGACTCAAAAAAAAAAAAAAAATAATAAAAGAAAGAAAGAAAGAAAGAAAGAAAGAAAGAAAGAAAGAAAGAAAGAAAGAAAGAAAGAAAGAAAGAAAGAAAGAAAGAAAGAAAGAAAGAAAGAAAGAAAGAAAGAAAGAAAGAAAGAAAGAAAGAAAGAAAGAAAGAAAGAAAGAAAGAAAGAAAGAAAGAAAGAAAGAAAGAAAGAAAGAAAGAAAGAAAGAAAAAGGCAAAGATCATTACAACAGCTTGACCACCTTTGCTCATCAGCACAGTTGACCAGTGTCAGTGAGTATCTATGTAATTTTTTTCCTATAGACTTTCCATAAAAATATTGTAATTTTGCACCCAGTTTACCATGAATAGTGATACAGACAGAGAAGATAAAGAGGAACACATGCCATAATTTGGACTTCTTCCTTTGATCAAATTAGTTGAGTTGCATAATTGATACTGAAATCAAGATACAATTATGATTCTATGATTGTTATTCTTTCCTATGTGAAACATTCTATTTGTGTTGCTTCATTACTTGTTTGCTCATGCATTGGTGCTGTGAAAAATCCTGTGCTGATGCGAGTTGAAGGCAGTGAGTTACCTCAGATACACTGAGTTATTGACATGAACAAGAGAAGGGTCTTGAATACGTTGTGCAGATTTTTGATGTGCTAGGAGGGCATTTCCATAGTGGAAAATTTTCATAAAATTATATCTGCTTTGTTAGCCATGAGTTCCTTCTTTTATCATCATCGACAGAGATCTTGGTTACAGTTTACATGCTGGAGGTTGCAAATATTAACACAATGAACAAAAAGTCTTCCAGACAAAACCTCTTGCAAACATGTTTGATTACATCTCAGGATAATAATTACAGTATTAAACTAAAGCTCGTGGAAGGCAGTGGCAGGACCTGCACTGTATTCAGAAGGGTTTGGATAAGGCAGTTTTGTACAATTGCCTGAGCCCTCCTACACTCTTAAGAATTTGGCAGGTGTTTCATGGGCACTGATAATGGGAGATTCCTCTCCTCTGCTTTTGCTGGCAGGAAGTGTTTTAGTTATGACATCACAAAATATTTGCTCTGCTTCAAGGCACAAGAAGAGAATTTTTGCTGCTTGCTTTCAGAAAATAATAAGCATTTTTCTTTTCAAAACAAATCCTAACAGGGGGGATCACCACTTTGCACTGCTAAGAGTTTTGTACTAAATGAATATTCAGCTTTCTCTTTAGTGATGTAGAATCAGGGCCTAACTATTAGGAGTCTTTGGAAATCATGTCATATTCAAATAATTGCTAAGAAAATTGCCTGATGTTTTTTTTTTGTTTGTTTGGCTTTGTTTTTTCCTCACTAAAGCTGGGAAGTATTTGTGTCATGATAAGAGAGATCAGTAAGCCATCATTATACTGAATGGCCTGCCAGCAACTGCTGAAATAATTCTACCTTAATTTAGCAACTCAGTGGGGTGATTTGAATAAAGAGCATGTTCTTTTAAATCTTCCAGAAAAAGACTAATGCATTTGGTACAGAGCACTATTTTTAACTTTTCCTATGACAGAATTATAATCAGCTAGGAATGCTAGCAAAACAAGTTTTACTTGTTTCTCTTTTTCCTCCTAGTAAAAATGTACAATAAAAATGTATTCCCATGCTTTAAATGAGGTTTAATCTATTTTCAACTCAAAGTCAGCAAGACTGTATTTGGTGTCACATAAAACAAACAGCACTGCTCCAAATAAGACTTGGAAACAGCAGTTCAACCCATTTTTATGCTGTTCACTCTTAACTGAACCATGGTGCAAGGTAAGATGTAGAGTTGGTTATCAAAGTAAAAGTAGAATCAGACTGTCAAATATCCCTTTGAGGAATTACTGTAATAATTTGTATTTTATTTACTTTTAATTTTTTTTTTCTTTAAAGGAAATCAAGAAATTAGCTTGCTACTCACCCCACCACACATACCTTGGCAAATTCAGCATCTGAAGTAACAATCACTTGTTACAAACATTTTGATAAAAAAAATGAAAGTAGCTTTCTTCATTTTACAAAAGTGCAGTTATTGGTTTCATTTCAAGAATGGCTGTAGCAGCCTAAGAGATATCATGTAAAAATATATAATAATAAAAAAAAATAGAACACAGATTACCATAATTTATTTTCACACATTGCTCAGCAGCTGATCTTTTCTTTCTGCAGGACAATTCTGCTATTCTAGATAGTAGTGTGCTGCTATTGGTCTAATTGGAACAAATCTGTTGAGTTTGAGCATTTTTTAGAGAATTTTTTTTTTGCAAGGATTGTTCAAACTATTCCTTTGACGTAACTGATCTGATGCTTCTCGTACCAACATCTAACAGTAAGACAAAACTTTTAGAGCTGATTGCTAGCCACAAATGTTCCCTGATTCAGAATTCAAAAAATGAAACCAATAGTCATTCAGCATGGGCTTTTTTGGTAGTCCACTCTAACTGTTTATTCTGCACTATAACAGCAGCTGCCAGGGTGGTTTCTAGCATAGCTGTATGGAATTTCTTTGAGTAGAAGTTTCTCCAGATGTAGCTTTGAGCGTGCCAGATGGGCTGGCTCTTCAGTATAAAGAAGAAACTGGAAGCTGAGTCTGTGATGCTTTAGCAGAAAGCAGCTTTGATCAGCACTCAGTGAAAAAGTTACAGCTTTTCAATTTGCTCACCTCATCCAGTATTCAGACTATTTTGTCACAGGAAGATTCACAGAGAGAGGAATATGTGTATTCTCCAATGTTCTCTAGCATATTTTTATAGTACCACCTTCCTGGACCTCCTTTTCCTCCTGCTACTTCTCTCATCCATTTTCTTTCTCCAAAACATTGCCATGAGCAGTCAGATGATGAAAAAACAAGTTTTTCAGCTGTAGTGGCAATCATCAGTTTTTAATGTCTTAGTTATTGGCACATGAAGTTTGTTGAGGTACTTGTCAGTAATTTTAAATATACTGAGTATTGAAATTAAATCCTGACATTGAAAACTAGTGAACTGAAGGCATTAAGATTTCCTTCCACTGGAAGAACAAGATCCACCTTTGCATGAACCATCACTTGTATTTGAAAGATAAATGTCTGAAAACTCCTAAGTCAGTATCTTACTGATAACAGTGATACTAAAGATCAGTACCTTGTAGTACTGCACTTAAAACCAACCATATATCTAGCTATTAAAAATCACTATCTTGTACTATTTTATTAAAATGTGGACAAAGCAGGCACTGGATAAATAGCTCCATGTTATCTGTAGGTACAGCACCTAGCACGTGCTGCATGCAACAGGAAAGTACCACTTAGGTGTGAATAAATAATCTTCAAGAACAGGCCATTTGTGAAAAGGGAAAGAAAACAAACACGTACTTGAAAACATTTCTGTTTGCTTTCTAACTTCATCAGTTGATCTGCAAAGGTTTGGTTTTCTTTTTGCAAGCTTTACTTTAGTTTTTTCTAATATTGCAATCCCAGATTATTCAGTTAATCTAAGCACTCCTTGGCTTGCGTAAAATCACTATGATGAATGAGGGAAAAGAATAACATTACGTCATAGGTTCAAAGCAAAGATAAAAACATGAAAGTAAGTAATATGGAATTTATTTATTCATTTCCAAGGTATTCTCTTAGGGCTCTGGTTTGTGGTCTAAGGGTTTTAGAGTAATTTCGTGACTCTAAAAAGCCTAATGAAAATTTCTAAGGCTCTGCAATTCCATTTGCCTGGAACAAAACGCCTTATAAAAGTTCTGCCAAGCGCTCATCAAAAACCCCTGCTGAGCAGAACCTGATCTGCATTAACAACGACAGCTAAGTAACAGCCAGTATTTGTACAGATGTACATCACTGTATAATCAAAGGCATCTACAATAAATACAATTCCCAACTTCCAGGTAGCAAACACAAAGTTACCTTAAGCACACTTGTGTCTCAATTCACATGTCCAGAGGCAATGCTTTTATGAAAATTGGGAGGTTTAATGAAATTAGCTGTATCCTTATTCAGTCTGATTGTCACATGGCTAGCTGTATTACTCACAGTAACAGTATTTTTCAACATATCTGCATATACAGGTGGAAAATAGGTGCATTTGAGTTTTACTTTTATGTTTACACCAATGAGGGTCCAAGAAATATATAATGTTGAACAGTATGTTGCATTATCTTCATTTATAAATCTCATTTTGCATTCACAACAACAAGAAAGATTGAGACCAATTCAAGAAACTGCTGACATATTCACAGTGAGTTTTTAATTAGATCTCTTCTTGGCTGAGCATCTTTTTGCATCTTGTTGGAATCTATGTTCCTTTGCACTTCTCTGAGGAATGTAAGAACAAGAGTCACACAAATGCCTGGTGAAAAAGACAGATGAGTCAAACTGTTGGAAAGCTCCCAGGGCAGCAGTTCAGATAGCTAACTCTTCAGACTTTTTCCTCCGCTAAATGTCAGATGTGTCACTGGTCTAACAGCCGCTGCCTGAGATTTGATTTTGTGCCAGCGGCACCGCCTCCATGATTCATCAAAGCAGCAAGAGAAAATCAGAACAGAATATCCCTCATCTTTGGTTTTGTTCCTAATTCACACAAAGAAAATCGGTAATTCTCTTGATCAAATCCTGAGCTTAAGTAATAACAGCAAAAAGTTACAGAGCTGGTCACACATCACCTAATTGTTTTGATGAGATGATGCAGTGCCATTAAATTTCTTACAGGTATACCTTCTCTGCAGCATCTGTAAACGTTACAAAATTAAATGGCAAATGGTGTGAGATAGGTAATAAACTACAATTTATATCTCCTCCTGTTTTTCAGGGCCACAAAAACTTTAACAAAACAGAGTTCAGCTCAGAAAGACCAACACACTGAAAACTCCAACCCACTATGAGTCTCCTTCCGACTATTGTCCTAAGGCATAACATTAATATCAGGAATCCAGGCCAACATAAAGCAGGGCTTTTATTCTCAACACATATGACTGCATTTGTTCCATTTCTCTTAGCCATCCTGAAGAACCAGTGTCCCTTCTTTGCATGAAATAGTGAATAAAAATAAATTTCTAGGAGGAGAGGTTGCTTAGATAGATAAGCACCAGAAAAACTTTATGGAGATAAATGCATGTTTTGCACTGATTGTCTTCAGAGTATTAGCCACTGTCTTCTTATCTCCTTTTGTAAAAAGAGGAAAATACACGGAAATTCGGTACAGAAGATGTAAAATCTCACGGCTGCCTCTGGATTTCAAATCAGCTTAGCAACTGATTTATTTAGTTTTCTAGTCTTTTTTAACTGTAGAATGAATTACAAAATTAAATTGTAACCTGTGAGAGGCATTTGGTTGAAGCACACTCCTTTTCCTATCAGAGCTCCAAAACCTGTAACAAATTTTGCCTTATATTAGGGGTCAAGATCTCATAATGTTCTCACTTGAAAAAGGGTTTGTAGACTCACTTCCAGCCTTAGATTCTTACTATAACAAATTTACATCACAGTTTGGAAATAAAAAATAAAAACAATGCCATGGTTTGTGATAAACCAAGATAATATTGATTCTGAGGATAGCAACATTCAAGAAAGTTTTTTTTCCAGCTAGGATAACTTCTTTGTCGGGGATGTCACTGTCTACTATGTTTACATTTCATTGCAGGGATATAACAGAAAACTATAAATAACTGATGTTTTTTTTCCATTTAAAATCAAGTACTTTTTCTAGATTTTAACAGAGTCCCCATCTTTGCAGTGAACTCACAAGCGTGTCAAAAACAGGAAACTGAAAGGTAATATTAAATGGTATATAACCACCAGCCCACTGTGAGACCATTCCTTACTATTCAGAGACACGCTTCAGGTTTCAGGGAAATGAGATCTTCAAAACTGACAGTTTAAGCAGCAATAATTCTTAACTTAGTGGATGAATGCTGAAAGTGTATTTCTGACAGAAGCCAATTTCAGTAGATTATTCTGCTAATCATTTAAGCAGCTTCAGAATATGCTGTGTTTTGTCAGTAGCTTCAAATACCTTTCTGCATGTTTTGGAAGAAATTGAGAACCACCTGTTTTTTTCTTGATAAGTTAAAACTGACTGATATCTTTAGAAAAATCTTATTGGTCACACACACACACACACAAAAAAAAACATAATACCAACATGAAAATGTGCTAAAGGCCTGATAATTTACTTCATTACAAATAAAATATGTGGTTAAAGAGAAAAATGAGCTTTAAAGCATATAGAGGGGTTAATGGAAAAGGAATTCTTTTTTACCGCAAAGCCTAAGCACACATAAAAAGATTTTCTTTGCTAAAAAACAGTGAAAGATAAGACTTGCATTGGTCAACTGATAATTCTGGCATCTCCAGGAGTTACACCTTCTGTGTTGTTCTATTCTCTGCCTCTGATGTTACCAGCTGTTGAACTTGAGGCACTGCTTATCCGTGCGTGTTGAATGTAGTTGCAATAAAGAATATTCTGATTTGCCATCATTTCCATCAGGAATGTGAAAGAGGAATGCCTTTCCTGGAATGAAAAATTATGTTCCTTCTTTGGACTGAAGCTCATCAGTCTGAGAGATCTTAGAACGGGACATTTATAAATGCAAATTTCTTTCCCTTTGGCAACGCAGCCTTTAAAGTATCAGACAGGAAGAAAGAGAAACATTTGCATTGATTTTGATTGTTTAATACTCAAGAGTGAAAAAGTGTAAAATCACAAAGCTTATACCACCACCAAAATGCAGTTTCATTTCAAATAACCAAAATACAAGCTGCCTGCAGTCTCATACAGCTGACATCAACAAACCCAGTTTCAACATTCTTACCGTCTTTTTAAACACCTGCTATTCACAAACATCAGTCAATACAGAGTTCCAAGTCTCTCACACAACTTTCCTTATATTCTATATCATATTTGATATATAGACCAGTGGTTTACACATTTAGAAAAGTGCCCACTTCTTATCTATCTCAGTATATAAATAGTTTTTACCCCCCAAGATTAGTAGTTATATTTTAAAGCTTTTTTTTTTTTTAATCTAAAGTCACCATTAAATGTATTTTGGTTTGTTTTTAAATGAAAAGCACAACTTACATGAGTATGCTTCAGAAGTGCATGCTGTCCAAGGTTATATCACCAATCCTTTCAGCCACATTATAATATAATGCTCATGCAGAAGGTGATTACATAGGGTTAGTACATTAGACAACATTTGTTCTTACTAATAATGCATGTACCTATGGCCCTGATTCTGCAAATGCAACTGTAAGGCCTGCAGCATGTGACTGTCCACCTAACTACATTTTGTTGCTTGGAGGTAGTATTATCCAAAAGCTGTCATTATGCAAAATGCCTCGGGTTAATGAGAGCTAAGTGGAAAATCGGTGCTTACATAAACATTTCTAAAACTTATGCCATCCATACAAAATATTTGTTTTCACAGCCTCAAAGTATTCTTGCAAAGGAACTGTGCATATCTTTAAGCGTTACGCTAATGCACATTGCCAGTTCCCTAAAATAAACTAACTTTCCTACAGCTGAGTAACATCCTGCTCTTTAACAGAACTATTGAAAGTACTCCAAAGAAATGTTTCCTTTCAGAGTAGCGCTGTACCTTGATGTAGCCTACTAGATCTGATTGTGATGCCTACAGGAATTTTTGCAGAGGTGCTGTTGCCTCAGTGGAAATAATGTTTTCTTCTCTCCTGCATTACTAAGAACACTGGTGTTATGTGATTCATTTATGTGAATCCCTACTGGTTTTTATCCTTCAGTTTCTTCACCTCTGAGCAGGTGAAGATAACTATAACAGTGCTAGAATAGTTGATCCTAAGGACAACGTCTGTTTAAGATTACACAGGTTATCAATAAAGAAGGTTTAATTTTGGGAGTAGCTTTTCATAACAAAACACATTCTCTGCAGATGTTCTTAGATCTAATTTAAAGAAAATGTTTGTTTCCGGTTATAATCAAACCTCGAGAAGATTAACACTGATTACTTCTTTTTAAATACTGCTGCTTTTTACAGATCTGACTCCTTTCTTTATTCAGTTATATAATAGTTGAAGTGCAGAATTTGATTGCTTGCAGTTAAGTATCTAGCTGGAAAATTCTGCCTCAGACATAATTATTAAAACAAACAAAGACATTACAATGTCAGCTAAGATGGTCAGCTAAGGAAACAAAAACAGGATATATTTGAAGTATGATGACTAATAACACCCTACTTATAAATGGAAGCACAAGGTCTTTTATAAGCGCATACGAATAACTTTGAGAAATGCTGTTATGTTTCATGGTGAACAGCAGCATACACGCCTTTGGTGCTTCCACAAACCTCAGTTTCCTTCATCTTCCAGCTGTTGATTACACTTCCAATTTCAATAAATGATTTCCTGGTGCATAATTAAAAAAAAATTCAATCCTGATCAACGCTGATACTTATATTCTATATCATATTTGATATATAGACCAGTGGTTTACACATTTAGAAAAGTGCCCACTTCTTTCCTGACACTGCTGTACTTATATAAAATCAGAAAAAATCAGAATCTATAGAAAGATTCGCAATGCAGACAAACCTCCTTTGTTAATCTTTGGAACACTGATAATAGTTTTAGTATACTTTGTACAGTTTCCAACTTAGTTACTAAGGCACACAACGATTAATCTGTTCCATATCTGAAACAGAATGATACGTCAGTCAGCAGGTTATTGCTCTTTAGCTTTGCATTTACATTCATATTATAAAGTAGCAGTCAGTTTTGAAAAATCTAGCTTCTGTTAATATTAGAAGAGTCTGAAAATTGAATATCCATGCCAGACTAAAACAGTTAAACTGGATTCTATTCTGAGTTAGCACACACAGAACTGTGCACAAAGAACCACAGGAAAATAATTCTGTGTCACAGACTACCAGCCTGGCACATGATAGCCATCCAGACACAGGTGTGTTTCTACTCTGCAGAGAAAGTACAGGAGAGTGAGTGAGTGAGTGAGTGATATGCATGTGTGTGCGTGCGTGTGAATATAGCAGCTTCTCGTCTGTTTTTTTTATTCTTGTATGTGTTCAGTTTCATATCTTCTTATCCCAGTGAAAAAAACCTTTCAGCTGCTATTTTTGTTTCTACCAGTACTGCACAGTGTAGTACAGTAACTGGTTCTGATTTCTGACCTGGACTTTGAAGTGACTGAATTTTTATTGTAAAGCTGATTTACGTCCTTCAAAGTGCAGTCAAGTGAAAATGGTTCAAAATGGGTTTAGGCAGAAACCAACTTTGGCCAGAGAAGTTTTATAACCAGAGAAAAGAAATACAAGGGAAAATTAAAATCTCTGGTTGGGTTTGCAGTTCTAGTGATCAGAAAGAGCATCTTCTCATTTGTAAACAAGGCAAGAATTCGCTGGAAATTATCTGACACAAAATGATCACAGACATAATCTATATCATTTTTACGTATTTTCTTCAGATCATAGCTAGTATTAGCTAATTCCACTGTGCAAAGAAGCTATTATGTGATGTCCAACACTTCACACTTACCGTTAGCAACACCTAGTGTCCAGGTAAGCAATATACTGCAAAATAACTTGCTGCTGTTACTGTGCATACACACTGAAGCTGTAGAGTTCTCCTCCTTACTCTGGTGGAAGTACCATCTACTTTTTAATTTTATTCTTTTTTAAATGTACTACTCTGCAATTTCTCACTATGAATACTGCAAGAAAATTCTGCTTCAGTGGTACCTCTTTTTTTTTTTTTTTTAATCTTTGCACTGCATTCTAACTATACAGATAATAGTATTTTTCTCTACTGTTGCCGTGCGTTTTTAAATCCTAAGGAATTGTATTGCAGTTTTTATAGCTGTAATAACTGTATCATTCCTTAAAATATTTTCATTAGGTATTGCATATAAATACACAGAAATGGAACAGAAAATCAGCTACCTACCACTCTCATTAGTCTTATGACCGCTAACATTTCTGGTTAGTAGCTTTGAAGAGAATTGATGAATATTTTAGTAACCAAGTACAATACAGTATTTTTTAAAAATGGAAAAATCCTATTCAAATACACACTTGTTAATAAGATGCTATGAAACAGACGAAAAAACCTACAATCCTCTGAATTAGCCAGTAGCAAATTTCTGTCTCTATAGGCGGAAGAATCTGAAGTTACTGGAAACAGGTCTCTGAGGAAAAAAACATATTAATAGCATGATTTCTCCCAGAAATACGATTTCAAATCAAGTAAAAAGTGTACTGAATAGGTAGAAGGTTTCAATTCTTCTCAGTTTCTCTCTCTCAAAAAAAACAAACAAAAAAAAACTAAACAAAAAAAAACCAATACAGGATAATCAAGAACCTGCATAAACAAATTACCAAGTAGACTTCATTAAGGTGTCCTTTTAGAACCACTGTCCATCATTCTCTTCATCATCTTCCTCCTCATGGTCCAGGTAGAGAAGTGCAACTTTCTTTTCATCAGAAATAACTGACCTTTGGTCTACCATCCTTTGCAATTGAACAGTTTTATCAAAACCTGACTTCTCCGCTATGTTTTCAACATGATCTTGGGAAAAACTGGAGTGAATATAACTTCCTTTATTTTCACTGTCCCCACTGTGGTCACTTTCAACTCTAAACTGTGACTGATTAACAGAAGGGTCTTGTTTATTCGGTATGAGCATTGTTGCTTGTTCTTCACTTTCTGCCATGGATACTCCACCTGCATTGGAAACATCCATTTGGAAAGTGAAAGACTTCTCACTGGATCCTACTTTAACATGCTTCATGGAGCTGCTGCTCTCAGACGACTCTCGTGTTTGTGAATGATCTTCTAGTGTTTCAGAAATGGGTCTTGTAAAGATGATTTGTTCACTTTGAGTTTCTACAGGAGTTATTCTAACATGCCTGAAAGATGTACTGATATCTGAGCTTCCTTCATTCTCTAAAAGATGTCCCTTGTTCATGAGCTCTGGAGTTTCAGAAAGGGAGCCTTGATATATGATTCTCTCAGTTGTTTTAACTCCTGTTTGGCCTAGCCTAAAATGCCTTACTGAGCTTTCTGAATGGGTCTGGTCTCCCACTTCGCTGATTTCAATATGCTCAGTGATGGGGCCCTGGTAGATGACTTTTTCAGCTGTCATAAACTCCTTAGGACCTAACTGAATGTGTCTTACTGAACTTTCCGTCTGTGAAAAGTCTCTAGAATCGCTGATCTCTACTTTACCAGAGATGGGTCCTTCAAAGATAACTTGCTCAGAGTGAATCTCTTTTGGGTGTAATCTAAACTGCCTTACTGATCTGCTGACATCCACAGACCCGTCTGTCTGAGAGAGATTCCCTGAGCTGCTGAGCTCCAGAGAATCTGAGCCTGGCCCTTCAAAAGACACTTCTTCAATTACTTGCCTTGATCCTACTGTAACATGCCTCGTGGACCTGCTGATATCTGATGAAAAGGTCTGCTGGGAAAGATTTCCAGAATCCATCTCTTCTACAGTTGTCGTAACGGGGCCTCTATAAATTACTTCTTCTGTTGTTTGGATTTCTTTAGGACCCAGTTTAAAATGCTTCACAGAATGGCTCATCTGTGACGAGCCCTCTGTCTGAACAACATCTTCTGTGGCACTGAGCATTTCAGAGCCAGGCCCTTCATATACAATCTGCTCAAACCTCTGGACTTCTGTTGGACCAACCCGAATATGTCTTACAGATTTACTCTCATCAGTTGATTCAGGTGAGTGAGAGTCCTCTCCAAAATGTGCAGTTTCCAAAACTGAACCATCATAAATGACTTTTTCAGTGGTATGATATCCTGTGCTACCACTCTTCCTGACTGTGGATGACCTGTAGACTTCTTGATTAGCCACAGGAGTGTATATATCACTGTGTGCAGAAACATCTGTTTCTGTACTGATTTTACCATCAACTCTCTCCAACTTATCTCTCTTCAAGGAGTGTGATGATGTCTTCTTCTCACCTGCAATTACTTCACTGAGCTCAGCTACGTTGAACTCATCAGCATTAAGGGTCTGAGATAGATTGACTTCAGCAACAATTGTCAGCAAGCCTCCCTCCTCTGTTTGATGAACTTTTTTGATATCAAATTCCAAGTTACTGGAGTCAGCCTGACTTTCTTTTGTTAACGCAGACAGTTCCTCTTTTACACTTTCTGGGAGACTGCCTTCCAACTGTTCTAAAGCTTCCTTCAGTTGTTGCTTGGGGTCCTTGGTTTCCTTTGATAAAAGCCCCTTTATTGAAGCCTGAAATTCTTGGGGTATCTTAATTTCTTTTTCAATGACAACAGATTCAACATGGGATGTTCCAGCTTTGGGATGCTCTTCTTTTAATATGTGGGCAGTTGCTTCCTCCCCTACCACTCTGTACGTTTCCTCTGGAGAGCTTACACCTTCATCTCTCTTACTTTGTGTTCCTTGCAAAAATTCATCCTGCCAAGAATACTTAATAGTTGATTCTTCTTCTATGTGAATTTGCCCATACACTGAGTCATCATCTTTTTCATTAATAATAGGATGATCATCAGGAACAGACACAAAGTATTTTTGTTCGATAGGTGAGTCATCTTCCTCAGTCACTTCCTCCACGTGAGTGAAGCTTTCATGGCGTTGTTTCCTCTTTTTAAGATCTTCATATGTAAGTGTTATGTCTTGCTCCTCATCACCATAACGCTTCTCTTTTTCAGGGAATGTGTCTTCCACTTCCTCCACTTCAAAAGGTGTTGAAAAATCAGTCCTTTCATCAGTGGCATAATCCACTGTTTCCTCCACAATCTCAACATTAACGGACATATTCTTTGCATCCCCACTTCCTTTCAGGCCATGATGTACTATATCTTCTATCTCCTGTTTGGAAGGAGTTCCCTCAGCACTCTCTAACACTTTTCTAACATCCTGATTTGAAAGACTTCCTCGGCCAGCTTCAGCAGAAACATCTATGTTTTCTTGTACTCGAGACTGCACTGTCATCTCTGTCTTTATTTTCCCATCATCACCTTGCTTTTGCTTACTGAAAGAGGTTACTTTTGTGTCTGTTGATACTTCTGAACTAGAAGACTGTGTAAAACTTTTAAGAATGTCAGCAACAATGTTCTCTGCTATATTTTCAGTTGACAGAGTCTCCATTTTATGACTTCTGTCACTAGTTCTCTCTTCATCTCTCAGGTTAGATTCTGAAACACTGACTTTGTGAATTTCAGCAGGCTTAGTTTCTCTGTCTCCTGTCTCTCTTCCGATGGAAGTTTTAAAATCTTGGGAACTTATATCTGTGTTATTCTTCTGAGATACTTCATCAGGAGCAGGTCTTTCAAGACTGATGGGTATCTCAATGACTTCGCTGCTTTTGGATTTGAAGGATACATCTGTATCTTTTTTGCTTGATTCATTCTTCAAAGTTCTTGAAATTTCACTCCCTGCTACTTTCTGGTTAATGACTTCCTCCCGAACATATTTTTTCTGCTCTATTCCCATTTTTGCATCACTCTGCCTTCCAAAATTAACACTTCTTTCATCTACAACAGTCTTCTCATCTATCTTTCTTTTCTCCTCCTTTGTTTGTCTCTCTAGCTTATCTTTTTCTTTAGTCAGTGATATGCTTTCTTCAGCTGGTTTGCTGCCTCCTCTTTTTTCTTTTACTGTGGTCTGGGTTTCAGTTACGGTTTCTTCATATACAGATGGTTTTGAATTGGTGTTTAGCTCATAAGTTGGAAATTTAGAGAAGTTTGGTTTTGTTCTTAGATTTTCAGAAATCCTAGGTTTTGTGTCAGCTTTGATGTCCTTGTCTGATCTTTCAGCATGTGTTGACTGTTTTGAAAAAGATACTGTAGATGACGATGTAACTTCTGTTTTCTTTCTTTCTGGGATTGTCTTTTGCTGCGTTTCAGTGTTTTTCCAGCTACTGTAGCCTGGAGTATATGTTCTTAATTCTTTGTGGTCTGTCACAATCCTTTCATCCTTTCTAATGGTTGATGAAGGGCGATATATTGAACCTAGTAAATCTTTTCCAAAGTCTTCCCCACTCACTGCTCTCTGTGATCCAATCTGTGTTGATTGAGCTGAATAGCGTGCAGAACCGCCTATGTTTGCCGCAGGTATTCTGTGCCTTGTATCAGTGATCCTGATAGCTGGTGAAGTTTTATTTTGACTTCTTTCTTGATAAGTAGAGTACGTATCAGTGTACTTATATGAAGAGTTTATAATATCTGCAAAGAGAGTGTAGGCAATCAAATATTAACATAATGGCTTAAAAATAAAAAATATCTAAAAAGAGTACAGAATAAAGAGGTCATGAACTAAGAAACGTAACACTAAAATTTGAAAGGAAACAGTGAATCTTCATTTTCAGTAAAGCTTTGGAAATGAATTTCCATAGGCTTGGCATGATAATTAACTCTTTGCATATTACATTAAGGCTGAAAGCAAAGCTTTTTACTGAGTTGCAAGTTCTTGCTAACTTAACATTTTATGAGCCATTGGATATTACGGCATTTACTTAAGAATTACTCCTTTCATATTTACATTGATGCCCACTCACATTTACAAGTTCTTATTAAAAAGCGGATGCTAATATCCTAGGCTTGGTTTTTTGCTTCTTCAGTCCAAGTGCTCTGAAGTTTCTGTTTCTACAGATAGATAATGGCATACCTGCTACTGCATGCTGAATACTATCATTTATAGCCACAAGATACAACAAGGCACAATAAAGGAGAGTAATTAAGAATCTCTTAGCTTATATCTGTACATGTTAATAAAAAGGACCAGCAATAATTGTCCAGCTCTAAGACTAATTCAAATCTCCTATTCCTAAAAAGCTAGCTACATCTACTCTGACTTTTGGCAGTGCTTCCTGGTCTGCAGTAACCACTGACCACACCGGAGCATTGTCTGCGAAAGGACTGAGTAATCCAAATCAAAACTGCCAGAGGCACTGATAACAAATTAACATTATAGGCAAGTGTATGCAAGTGCTTCAGCTATGCTGTAGTCTATTTAATTTACTACTACACATACAGACTTCCAACCTCTTCTGAGGCTAATGTCTGTGATGGTCTGGTGAGTTTAACACTTAAGACAAAACTCAGGAGCGTTATCAAGACTAATTCCAATATTAATGAGAGTTGCCCTAGCAGTCAGCTCGTAAATTCATCTCATCTAGTATCCTGTTTACAGCAACCAACAGTAGAATAAGGAAGAGTATAAGAACAGGGCAAGTAAATAGTGATACTTCCCTGTTATACTCTCACAGCCTCCAGAGATTTGCAGCTCCTAAGATAGAAATGGTATCTTTATGTTTAGTATGTCTTTGATTTGTCTTTTCTTACTCTGCTTAAATTTCTCTTTAAACCCACGTACATTTATTAACACTCACAATGTCTCATGGTTTCAACTCACAGTGCCGTGGTTTTAACAATGTTTTGTTAAATACTTCTTGCTTCATTACTTCAAAACTCTCTGAACAACTATGGGCATCCGAAAGTTTTTGCACTGTTGAGCTATGAAACATCACTCCCTGCTTAACTCCTCCACCTGAGTCACAATTTTACAATTTTCTTATACACAGAGCACTATGCTGATTTAAAATATTAAAACTCAAAACCAATTTCATAGTACACTGATAAAACAGAAACACTGTAACACACTATTTTCCAATTATATTTAATTCAATTCAATTTTCATTTTTTAATGTTCATTTTTTACCTTGAGGCAATTTCCCTATAAGCTGATCTCTCCATGTAATAATCCACTGGTTGCTTTCCCCTTCCAACAAAGCCCTGCAAAACACATAAAAAAGCATTCCATCAGGATACTGGGAAAAATAATCATAATATTTTAAATATGTAAGTCTTAGAATTGTAAAAAATTATCCTGCAATTGGGTCTGATCCTGAATGTGATTCTCACCTCATAATTTTACCATTAGAAATCCTTGGCTTACTCTGAGTTCAGAGAGTTCACTTCTTTAGGATAATACAACGATCTTGCAGTAGGTTATAGCATAGAGATTGTAACTTCCAAACCTGTCAATATATTGCTCCCTGACATGGAAAAGATACACGGATTTGCATTATGTACTCGTACAAACTAGCATGTTTTCCCAGGACAATAGTCTTACAATGGAACTAGGAAAAAATGAGCTAAGCAAAACTTAGCAGATATTCAGTAAAGTTTTTTCAGAGAAACACGCAAATACATTTTATAAAGAACTGGCGAAAATGAAATAATACTGGCAAGCAAATAACCAGCTTGGTTACGTAGTACTAGAAGTGTTGCAGTATTACAGACAAGGTAACAGTTATTCTAATTTCTATAGAATGTAATTTCTATCCTTTTCAGGTGAAAATATTACTTCTACTGTCAAAGAGTGGCTAGTGCTGGAAATAATGATTCTTAGTTCTTACTCTATCTGAAATCAATACAACATATTACACACCAAAGGAGTAGGAAAAATCTTTGTGATAGAAACTTTTGTGCTGGTGGCACACATTAACTGTTCTTGGAGACATCACACCCAGCTGATTGCTTGAGAACACTTGCTATCCTACCTTTATGCCAAATTTTGCTCCCTATATGGCATGCCTGAGCATGGACCCCTCTCAAGAACAACCAGACAGAGCCACAGGTTTGTTCAGTTCCTAAATAACTTGATGGCCTACTTTATTTTTTTCTGGTTGTGGAAAATACTCCAGAGGTACATTTCCTACAGATACTAGCAAAGCTGAGGGGCAAAATATTTTCAGCATTAACTGCTCTACATAAAGAAATTGATACAGGCAAATAGCAGACTCCTACCCCCTCAGGGGAAAAAAGAACCAAATTGCTCTCTAAAAAAAAAAAAAAAAATTGTTGGCTTCTTCTATTTACAGAGTACAAAAACTAGATAGTGGAGTGACATCTTACTCAGTCCTAGCATTTTTAGATACGGTCATTCAGTAAGATTGGATCCCAAAATTTCTAATAAATTCTCTTGAAATACTTGTTTGCTTTCTTCTCTTCTGCTACTCCTATGCTTGTACTGTCTGACATGAAGTGTATCCAGCAGTTCTTAAAAAAAAAAAAAAAAAAAAAAAAAAGCAAGAAGAGGGAAAAAAAGAAAAAAAAAAAGTAGTTTGCATCTTCTCCATTGTATCTGGGTCACAATCTATGCTATGCACCAAAAAAATGCTAAACTGCAGCATTTGGGTTTATCAGCCTAGAAATTCTACAGCAGGTTCTTTACATATGCAACTGAATGCTATAATCAGTACAGTACTTTGGTGTTTTTATGTTCACTCCCACTGGTGAGATAACTGTTTCATCATTTCCAGTTTTGGAAATGCCGGATGTTTTGCACTGATAACAGCAGCTGCAACATCAAAGTTGTCAAGGGGGGAGGCTGCAGGACTGTGATAGCCAAGGCTTCTGACTGCCTAGCAGGGAGCTGACAGCAATTGGCGGCTGTGGGATAAACGCATTTGCTATGCCTTTCCAGCAAAAAGAACAATGCAGACATTTTAAATATCACCTGTAGATGATGACTAACCAGTTTGAACATTGCATGCTTCTTTGGGTTTCTGACTGCCTCTACATTCAATGGGACAATGCTATGTCAGCAAAGATCACCTGTAAGATTTTCTCTGCAACCGTGCATTTACCGTGGTTCAGAAGAAACGCCAGATTAGAACCGCCTAACATTATTTACAGGTTACTTGCTTCCTTAAACAGGTTCAGATAAACACTTGCAGTTATTTTGTTACATTCAACCTTAGAACAACCTTTACTAGTGAAAATGAAAATACAAGCAACTTGTCTTTGTCCACATTTAGTAGCAATGAAATCAATTCAACATTTCTAGAGAGTGTTCCCAAGAGCAAACATCATATCTCATTAACATGGTGAGTGCCAAAGAATTTGCTCTGAAATAAGTGCTAAAACTGCTGACATTCCAGGTACATATCAAGGAGCTGGCAATGAAAATGTTAACCATGATGAAGGGAACTAAGAATGTGGGTAGTTTGACTAAGGATTTCTGGCTGCTATTAAAACAACAGTTGTTCAGTTGCTGCAGCAACGTATGAAGTCACTAAAAATAAGAGGTAACTGTATACGGCAAAGGGCAACAGCACACAGAAAAGCTGGAGCTGAAATATTACTTCTGAAAATATGTTGTACTTAAAAATGAAAGGCAAAGCTTCATGAAACCTCTAAAAAACTGGGCAGTGGATCAGTGTTTTACTGTATACCGTTCATAATCCATTTCCTCAAGCTTATCAGGTAAACAAGAAGATATTAAACCGATGTTGGTTTAATTAAATTACCATAAGAAACTATAGTATAAAGCACTAGTCTGGAAGTCAGCAAAGCCAGTTTCACTGGCTTCACCTTCACTTCAGTTTATGTAAGTAATTTTGCTTCTCTATTTCTTTGCATCACTCCTTAATAACAATTATTTAAGCCATAAACTCTGTGTGGTAAAGTCTGCTTTAAATCTGAAACTGAACCATTGAATAGTGGAGTGTTAATCTCAACTGTATAAACTTTTTAGTATTTATAGAAATGACAAAAAGCATTCCTTCAAATTGCACTCTAAAAAATAACTGTCAGCCAATTCCTGGAAATCTGGCTCCCTGTGACATACATAAACACTGACCTAAGACTTAACTTAAATATTTCCAGAAAGTAGAACATCTGCACCTTTAACACACCTCATTATTAATGCCATTTATCTAAGGTTACGTGTAGCAGTTACACGGTAGCCAACCTGAAGCCCTACTGTGTACTGGACTGTAAAAGAAAAAGTGGTCCAGAAGAGCAGATAGATGAGCTAAACTGGTTGGGTGGAGAGGGAGAAGATGCCAAAGGTAAAGGAAGTCATGTAAATGTTATCATGGTCATTCACAACAGCAGTAACTTGATCTGTCTCAATGACAGAAACTGAAAATCTCAGAGGCAGTTCGCCAGCAGCCCATAAAAATTCATCCTCTCCATCCTGAGTATTTGGAAAGAGTTGTAAAAAACTTTGGGAAATGGAATGGGGTGGAAGAAGCATTTTTAGGGGGTAAAGGCCAATCCAGCACAGATCTTTTCCATTGTGAGACGAGAGGACAAGGACTGTGTGAAGAATAGCAGGTGACTAATTGTACATAAAACAGCCTGAGCATCAGTGACTTGGAATGTCGTCCAGGAAATAAAACAAAGACAAGTATATTCATATATCTCATATACAAGCTGTATACAGGCAGTAACAAAACTGACTGGAGAGGCTATGGTGAACATCTGAGGAGGCCTTAATGCTGGTGAAGATTTCTTGAGGGGTAGAATTGGAAAGATTCAGAAGAAATGTTGATGGAGCAAACCAACCTAAGAAGGATTGGAAAGTAGGTCTGATAAGTGCATTAGGAGGTTCTGACAACAACCATGACCAAAAACTGCTTTGTAGGCTTCACTGCTTGAAAACACAGCATGATAACCTAGAACAGAACATTTCCATGACATAGGATTTCAAAATAAGATATTTTACCCTTCAACAACAAGACAGTTTAGGAAGGGCAGGAAAATATCTTACGTAGAGGCTCAGGGCAGCCCCAGCTATTTGAAATGAAGCTTCTGATAGCTGAGGAGTCATAGATTCATACAGACACTTGAGTGGAAAAGTATTAAATCTAACCATCAATCTGACCTACCACATCCCATCACTAAGCCATGTTCTTTTGGTGCTATGTACAAGTTTCTCAAATTCTGCCAGGGATGAGGACTCTACCACTTCACCATCAGCCTGTGCCAATGCTTGACCAGTGTGAGCCTTGGATCCCACAGCAGGAAGAATGAGCAGAACTGGATAGGAAGTACACTTGGCCCTTGGGGAAGGGTGTTCTTTGCAACAGCGAAGCTTCTTGCCAGTGCCAATGCAACTGACTAATGGAAAGAACTAGCTTTAGAATGGGACCTGTAGGAGTCGTAAAACAAAAGGAAAACATAGGTGGGAGGTAAAAAAAAGACAGCTCCAAGAGGCTGACCAGACTGCCTTTCCTGCCAAAAGGAGTGGAGGCGCCAGAGCCTTAATGGAAACTTCTCAGTGGAAAGTTCGGGATGCTGAAGTGAGGTACCTTTTGTCTCCAATATGCATAAACAAGGGTATATGCCAGGATTCTTTGTGGAAACAAAGAGAAGCTGGATTCATGTGCCATGGTTATCGCAGATCAAAAGATCTGGCAGAAGAACTGGATTTCAAAGTATTGATCAGCAGTCCAGTCTCTTACTAAGCAGCTTCCTTTACAATAGAAGTAGCATCTGTCTCCAGCCCATAAGTTCATCTTTTTTACATCACGATTCTCCAGACAGAAATAGTCTGGCCTTCCAGCCACACATCTGCCAAGTGTCTAGTTATATACATACAGTACTGAGGATTTATGAGCAGAAAGATTGTTTGTTGATATCTCACACTTGATCCAAACATACTTCCCTAGCAAATAAAGAATATAAAAAACTGGGATTTATCAAACAGACTTTTCTGTGATTTTCTCACTCTTCTCCAGCTGGAAGAAAACAATTGAAAACTCACTATTTACATCAACATTGCAAGAGGCCGCTAAGCAGAATATTTAATGATGAATTTTGCTGTACAACTTGACAGACAGCAGCTATACTGCCTCATATTTATTATGATTATCCTCTGATTAGACAACTGAGTGTGACTGAAATACTTACCTGTAAGTTTCAATTTCAAGGATGAGACCTGCTTTCACCTGCAGCAGTTCTTGATAGTCCTTCAGGTAATCTGTGATTGACATGGTCAGGAACTGCTTTTCTTCTTCTAGAGCATCGATTATCCGCTAAAAAGAAATACTGATTTTTAGTTTTGAATAAGCTCTAAAATCTGCCATATTTGAATGCTTAATAACTTAAAAGTTTTAATTACAAATAATAATAATAATAATAATAATAATAATAAAAAAAAAATCTGGGGGAGCAGTAAATCAACATATTCCATCATTTCAAAAAAACAGTACAAATCAGCTCTGGGACTTCCCTACATACATTACTACTGAAACAGCTTTGTGCTGAGATTTCACTTCATCAATCTAGTGAAATATTTAAGCAAAAGCCATTCAAACGCTGCATACAAAAATAATCAAGTGTGCATAGCAAAGAAAATACACTGCTTTATAAGTGTGACTTGCGTGGGATTCCTTCTGTCATTTTAAGGGTTTAGATTCTTGAGATCTGAATTTTTGCAATTTCTTTGCTAAGAGAACCTGGCTGATTTCTTTGTTAGTTTTTTTAGGTCCACACACATGTGGGCCCAAATTTTGGTTTCTAGTACATCTAGAGATACTCAGTGCCTAAAAAGTGAAGGAAGAACCTCCAGAAGTTCCTTCCCACCAAGTTTTCTACAATCTTTGGATACTTGCTTCTAAATCCAGCCACTACTCTTCTAACTGCTACTCAGAAGATATACAAAGGAGTGCTCATCTTCATTGTGGTTGATGAATATAACTTTGCACTTTTATATGGTGCCTATAAGTTACCTGAGATGAGCAATGACATAACCAAGTCCAGATCTTTTTGAAAAGTTCTGAAAATGAAGTTAGAGGCAGATACTGCAAAATACTGAAGTACAAGATGATCAAAATTTTAACATACTCATAAAATACCACATTGAAACTTAAAAGCTGACTAGCCATACGCAACACAAAAAGCAACAAAGCCTTCTTAAACAGAACACTGAGATTTGATTTAGACTATAATAAGTGAATTCTGCTCTTGAAAAGAACACCGCAGAACACAAGGGCTTTAATCACTGGTGTTACTTCTCACATGAAGGGCAAATCTCCATCTCCAGAAAACAATCCTCTCCCTGATAACTGAAAGGAGTTTGTTTGGTACAGACTCAGAACTGAAAGTATCGGTGGTAGCTTTCAAAGCGATTCTTCATGGTTTCCCCGCTATGGATATCATCTACTAATCCAAAATCAATCCTCATCAGCCAGCATGCTGAAGCTAACTAAAATGCTACAGATTACACTTGGTTCTGAGGGCTAGGGAGACAGAAATGAAATCACAGCAAAGGCCCAGTCCTATTTCGTTCTTATCACTCTGCACTGCGCAGGAATCAAACTGTCATTTACAAAGCAAAGTCTCATACACATATATGGTACTGAACAGGAATTCATGACAGCATATTTTAGATTGCATCTTAACAAATGCTTTGTAATACAGACAACAACATCAAGATGGTGGCAGTCTAGTTTTTGAAAATGCAGAGTATTTTATTTTTATGCACCAAGTGTTCAATTGTCACAGTATGAAGAATAGCATAAAAGCATACATGCAGCAGGAGACTCCCCAAACTGGTTAGAGCTAGTATGATATGCTGCTGGCAGAAGCAAGCAGAACCAAGAACATAAAGTGCTAGCCTTTCAAACATTAATAGGCTTTTTTAATGCAAAAGGAAAAAGAAAGCTTCAGAAGGAACCTGCCTGTATCTTCACATGCGCATGGGAATATCTGTCTACCTATTTCTTCTGTTGTATTTGCAGCTCTTGTTCTATGATTAGACTGACATGTGGGCATTAATTTTACTTGATGTAACACATCTTGTCCTCGGTCTTTGGCATATATTAAAGCTCCTTTTTTATGGCAGAAAACAAATAACATTTGTATATCTGAAACAGCACTATCAGCCATCCACTAGGCTCTCCAGACTGTGGCGGAGGTAACTGCACTGGTATGGTTCTGCATGGTAGCAAGCAGAACCACTGACCTTTAGAGGCTCTTAGGCAACAGTGCTATTCAAGAACTGACACAATGGAAAATCCCAAGATGAGAAGAGAAGTGCCAGGCCTTGCTTTTAAAAGGAAAAGGCTGTGAGAAAAGAACAGACAGGGTGTTGCCAGAAGAGTCTACAAAAGAAACAAAAGACAAGAAAGACTGGATGTCTATGAGACTGATCCGTAAAGGTGGTAAGATACAAAACAAGAAGATTCAGGCATTTGTTGCCTCTTCATTAAATACAGAGACTAAAAAAATAAAATTAGTTACAGTGTCCTAATGATTACCATAAGGGGCTACATAACTGGGCTAGCTGCTTACTTGCTCTGAAGGAATTCATTCCAACAGGAGGAGACGTTCTGTAGACTGGATGGCAGACAGCCTCTTGCCCAGCCTTCCAGTCACTGACATTTAACTATGGTGCAGAACACAACATACCATTTCCAAGCATGCTAAAAAGCTGTCTGAAGCCCAGGAGGTGGGAAACTGACAAACATCAGTTTTGTAAAAAGTAACCTGTCTGTCGCAGTCATGTTTGCTTCACGCTTACTCTAAGGGAGTTAAGTGTGGCTCCTCACCCATATCAACCTCTCTCAAAGTCCTGGTGAAGTCCCACTAGAACTGTATGACTGAACAGAAGCGATTTTCTCATCCTTCAGGGGTCTCTTTCCAGTCAGCAGTGGGAAATTTCAGAAGGACAGTAGGGGAAAAGAAAGTACTTGGGTTGTCCAACTGTACCTACTGAGGGAATAAAGACACGACATCAGGCTCCAGCCCCTTCCAGCTGGTACTGTTTACCAACCCCATTCCGTGGCTCAGTAGGGGGAGGAACTGTGCTTAGCTGGCTGGAAACTGGTACACAACAAAATGCATGTGACATATTGATATTACATGTTCATTTGACAAATCATTTTCTTTTTCTCTGGAGCTCACAACAGGAGTGACACAGCTCTAAAACCCCTGAATTAGTGAAAAACTTCTGCCTCCTTTCAAAGCGACAGCTATGTCCTTTCTGACACCTGAAAACTGCGGAGCTTCCTTCTGCTGTCACTCCATATTGAACCTGGTACTCAAATCTCTGAGAGTGTTTGTGCAAGTATTTTGAGAGCATACAGCTGAAATGATGGAAGTGAGATATAAGAAATCTACTGAGTTCATCCCACAGCACCCAGGACCAGTGAAAACGTTCCAAACAGTGCATGATTCACAGCATGCCTGGTTCGGCTGAATTATAACTCCAGGCACATATTTCTATTTAACGCTGCTGAAAGCTTCAGTGAGGACAGGGATGGGGTAGGAGACAAAGATGGACATATAAGGCGACTGGATGATATATGGAAAGTATGAATAAATCTAACTGCTATTACAGCTGCAGTGGACAATAATCACTTGACTTAAATCTGTACATACTTATCATTTCTATGTGACACTTTGCAATAAATAGGCACGGAATAGAAACTCTTTAAAGAGTCATAGAAAATCTATGCTAAATGTACTTTTACCAAGAAAAGAAACATTGAGAGGAAAAGAAAAAGAAAAAAAAAAAAAAGCTTTGATCACAAGAACAAAACTTGCATGAGCTGCTTCTACACATTCTGCAATTTGTTTTCCTGAATGTGAATCAATGTTTTTTTTCTTTCTTATGCACAAGTTACTGCAAAGGACCTTTTCCACTGGAAACCAAACAGTTCAAACAGTGCAGTGAGGACAGATTTTGGAAATCAAAATAACAAAACATTAGTTGGCTTATGTACATTTGTGTAAGCTTAAGATCCTAAAAGAAAAGTTTAAAGAATGACAGCTTTTGAGGTTTTTTTCCTCTTTACATTTCCCCCTGGCTTTGATCAATTGATAGATTTAATTAGTGAGAGATTTACACAACACTTCTAAAACTTTTGGAATACGTGATTGGAAGAATAAAGTCAGAATAAAGGCTGTCAAAAATGAAAGGAGGAGAGGAGGAGAGGAGGAGAAAAGGACAGGAGGAGAAGAGAAGAGTCTGAGAAGACTCAGAAGTTAAGAGCTTTTCAGATTGCTTCTTGCATACCTACTCTGACTCACTTCACAGCAATCTGCAAACTACGCAGCTTGCAAACAATCCAGCAGCCTACAAAAACCAGACACAGCAGCGGGTCCCAGCCCTATCCCAACTGCCAGCGTCTCCATAATCTGCCGCTGCTGGATACAATGTCACATTACCACCAGGGCTTCAGACAAACAAGGAGCTCCAACAGAGTGTTAATAAAAGGATCTAACAACGAACAAAAGAAATGTTGCCCTCGGGAAATGGATCGATGGTCTGGATGATCTAATATGTGCTCTCCACTCTAAATCTGATGAACTGATATTTTTTCTGTCCTGGCATTTGCTGATCAGTTCAGCATGATTATACGTGCCACCAAACATTATTCTGGCTGCAAGCAAATTCTCAGCTACAGACCTATGATAACCTTCTGTTTAAAAACATCAAACATTCATCTGAAACAGCTGCCAGTCACCTACACTGGTATGGTTTTATTATCAAACAATTCCTATTAATCTTGTTGTTTGTAGCACAGTAATACATCTTCCTGCCTTCAAAAGACTAAGTTTCCTCACCTATAGTGTGGACCACAAGCATTTCTCTAGGCTCAGAAGCGTGCGTAACACTGGAAGAAAATTCAGATCACTTCTCTGATCTCACCAAGTCAACCTTAAGTCTCAGGCCAGAAGGAAAGCTTTGTGTCCCAGTGCTCGGGGACTCGCTTTATCCCCCCCAGGGACTGCTCTGTGTCACCGTGTGCTTGAGCCAACCTGAGCGGCAGCCCTGGCAAGTCTGCAAGCCAGCTCTTGGGAACTTGGCAAGGGCACTGGGAAGGGAGCACCTGTCACCAGGAAGATGCTCTCAGGGTCACCAGCGCACTCAGAAACCCCACCCTTCACAGAGGACTCTCCCTGAAGCGGTGCAACAAGGCTCCCTGCAGCCCCAAGAGAAGGGCTTTTTCAGCCCGAGGAAATCCTGCTGGAGGGAGGCAGAGCGGGGCAAGGGAGCCGAGGCCCACAGGTTTTTATGCACTTCCCACGGCAGGAGCAGGACTCAGAACCATAGGAGCAGGCTGCCAGCATAACGGAGCCTTGTGCAGTGGGATGCTGTGTGATCAGGATCACATCTCACTATGGACCAGAACTTAAAAAAAAAAAAAAAAAGCGAATGGGAGGGTGGAAGGAGATGCAGAGGCACCAAAAAAAGCGCCAAAGAGAGTGTGAAGCAGCACGGCTGGACAGCCTCTGCGAAGGGCCGCGATTGAGGGACGACGCGTCCCCGGACCCGGCAAGGCAACAGTGCCACGCACCTGGTACTCGTCCACCTCGGCGCCGTGGCGGTCCTGCATGGCGAGCAGCTCCTGCTCCAGCCGCTCCCGGAGCCCGCACAGCTCCTGGCCCTGGCGGTGGAGGTCCTCCAGGTGTTGGCGGCACTGCCGGCTCTCCTCCCGCAGGAGCTCCAGGTTCTCTCGGCTCCGCTGCGCCTCCTGCTCTTGCAGCCTCTGGATCTGCTCCTGATAGCGCAGCAGAGTCTCCTGGCAGCTCTGGCTAAGCAGCATCTCGTAGGTCTCCTCCAGCTCCTCCAGGCTCAGGGCGGACAAGGGGGGCGGCAAGGCGGCCAGGTCCATCCGCAGCTCTCGTATCTCCACCGCCTCCCGCCGCTGCCGCTCCGCCAGGTGCCCGTGCTCGTCCTGCATCTGCAGCAGCAGCTCCTCCAGCGCCACGCACTCGCCCTGCAGCCGCTGCAGCAGTTGCCGCTGCCCGGCCAGCTCCGGCTCCAGGCGGCGGCGCATCGCCAGCACCTCGGCGCCCAGCAGCTGTAGCTGCTCCAGCTCCCGCCGCAGCCCGTCCCGCTCCAGCTCCGCTTCCAGCTTCGCCTGGCTCAGCTCCTCCAGTTGCATGCGCAGCCAGGCCAGCTCCTGCTCGGGCACACGCAGCCCGATCAACTCCTGCTCCCGCAGCTCCGCCAGCTCCCGCGCCAGAAAGCGGTTCTCCTCCTCCAGTTCCCTCACTCGGGACACGAAGACCCGCAGCCGGGAATTGAGCTCCTGCAGCTCCCTCTTCTCGTCCCATCCTGCTTCCCAGCGCCGCCACATCTTGTCCGGACTGCGGATCGGAGCCGCTCTGGCCCCTGTGCCGCTGCTGCCGCCGCTGCGCAGCTCCTGCCGCCTCCGCCGCCTCGCCGCGGGCTCTGCGCTCCGCCGCCGCCTCCCGGCCCCGCTCCGCTGCCAAGCGCCGCCCGCTCGCCGCCGCCCGCCTTCGCTCAGCTGCCCTGCGGCGCCCCCTGCCGGCCGCTGCCCGCCACGCTGCGAGCCGGGGCGCTCCGCGGGAGCCGCCAGAAGCGCCGCTGCCGTGCGCCGGCCTCCCGGGAGGGGAGACAGCCACTTCGGGACAAGCTCATCCTTCCCTCGGTGTGGGGCCACCCTGGCTGAGGCTCAGCCTGCTTTACCATCTCTGCGCCGCCGTGAATCTGTTTCCCGTGGGGGTTTCGTACAGTTTGTGATCCACCGGTGACCATTCTGCGGCTGGGCCTAAGTCAATGTCAGGAGCCAAAGGCTATTTCAGAACGGCACTTGTAAGCTGAGGAAGCTACTGAAATGCTTCCAGTTTTGAACTTGTACCACGACTCGCAAAATCTTTAAGCAACAGAAACGTGCTCAGTTTCCCAGGTTTAATGCTGCGCAGAAGCGCCTGCAGCCAACGCATCCCTGTGCCCAATTTTCTGCCTTGTTTGGCACCATATATGGGCTGGATGCAGAGAAGTCCTTTCACTGACTGCACCAAGTCTGACTTCGCGTGAGCTGTTCAGCAAGAAGACACAAAAGCATCACCCTCTGTGCTACCCACCAAATTAGAGAAAAAGATGAGGAGTGACTCATTCCAACCTTTTTCACCTCCCCAGGCATCCTCTCTATCTTCTCTCTCTCCCTCTTACACACACTTAACTTCAGCCAGTGCAGCACTGGGTGTTTTGCAGAAATTTGCAGCTTTGCATCAGGCAGCCAGCACAGCCCCCACCTCTGCATTGACTCCTCTGGACAGTGCCCAACCCAAGCTCACACTGGGAAGCAGCTGGAGTTTGGCACAAGCCCTGCAGAGCTGGGATCAGGGCACAGCCATACTTTGTTGACAGTGCTACACACTCATCTCTGCTCTGTCCCATCCCTCCTGAACATTCCCAGCCTGACACCACATCTCCCTTCTGTCAAAAGGCCAGATTCTGGCTGCTGCTTTGCTTTCCATGGAGAACCTTTCCTTTTAATCTCAATAAAGCCTACAGGATTTAAGCCCAACCAACACAGATAAATCATTGGCTTTGGCCTAAAAGTGAGCCAATTTAGCCTTGGCAGATTTGCTCTGTCAGAGGTCACCGAGAAGCTGATTTACTAAAGACATTTGCTTTTTCTTGGCCTTGTGGTCAAAATCAAGTCCCTCAGTGACATTTTAACACTTGCTGTTCTTTTATGAGGCAAACCACTATGCTTCCGAGAGGAGGTAAGTTCCTGTGGTTTACAGGCTGTTTCTACCTCTGATGTCACTGTTATCCTAAAACCCCTGAATAAAGAACACTGGCAACCAGTGCTCTGCCCACAGCAATGTGCTGCTCTGAGAGGAGCAGGGCAGCTGGTTTAAGCGAGCTTTCTGAAGCTTACTGTAGATGTCCTGCCAAATAACTTACCAGCAGTTTATTGTTCTTCCTTGCTAGCAGTCTGTCTGGTTGTTGGTTGATTGGCTTGTTTGGTTTGGTTGGTTGGCTGTTTTCTTTTTGCTTCAACTGTATACATAATTTTTTTGATGGCATTGTAGAAAATCCAGCTTGCTGCACCTCTACTTTTATCTGTCTTAAAAAAACCCCAAAAACTCACCATAATCTCTTTCTAGATGCTGAATAGCTTTCTGTGCTAGGGAATCAACTTCTCCTTGTTGTGTACGTTGATGTCTGCTGTTGATGCTGTCTGTAGCTTGTTCCTGGGCCCAGACTACAAGGCTGTTAGCAAATGGGCAGTTTGGCAGGGGAATGACTGACATGGGCAAAGTTTAGGCTCTTTCTAAAGCAGAACTCAAAGTTTTCTGAGGTGGATTCAAACACTCTGAAGCTCCTTGAGAACTTCCTGATATCTCCAGGTATGCAGACACCTAAAATGCAAACCCATCCTTGGCATCGTTCTCCCTGAAGACTTTAATGAACATTCGCATTTGCAGGAGAAGGGAAAGGGAAAGAAACCTGATGTCCTCTACCAGTGTCAAATGAATAAAACTCTGAGGCTTCTGCTGCCACAATAGTTTATCTGCCCTTGTAGGAAGAGGTGAGGTGGTACCACAACTTTGCAGTGACTGAAGATGGCTGCAGAAGAGCCTGACAAAAGAGATCACTTTTTCAGCAGCAGATCTTGGACACATCTGAGGCAAGCTATGGACCAGAGCCTCCCTCCTCCCCAGACAAATTCCTGGTGCTATGGGCAACACCCTGCCTCTAGGAAGTAGAGCAGTTAATAGTAGCAAAGATCTGAGGAGGGAAAGAGCAGAAGGAATTCACCATCTTCACTGCTATTTCGATGACAGCAGAGGCAAACTGGGTCTCTGAGGTCTCTTGAGCTTTAGTGAAGCTTTTGTACTTTCCAAAGGTTCATTATCAGCATCCTACAAATTACAAAGTGTCACCCTAGTAACTCTTACTCCTGTTTTAGCACCAATTGTTATGCTTTCTTTCTCATCTGTGAAGTTTAAAGGATGAAGCTGTCACTGGGGAAATGTTCTGGTTTTGACATTCTTGAGACAGACAAAAAGAAAACATATGGTTAATTAAAAGATGTTGTGATTCCTGTTTGTACAGCAGCTTCAAAACACGTTTGTTTACAGATGATTCCTGCAAGTAGATCAATGGAGGAATATTCCTCTGAACCAGGTAGGGAAAGAATGTGAAGTACAGTGTTTCCCATCTTCACCTTCTGGCTTTCCTGGCTACCTTGCTTTTATGATAGTGATAATAAAGAAACCACTGACAATTTGATGAATATCAGGTAATTCCACACTACTAGAGAAACACTTGGGTTCTCTGCATCACTTTTACTGGGCCCCACCAAGCTTGGAAACCCTGAAAAACTGGCTAAAATGTCACCACGGCAGGTGATGTTTCTCCATGAGCTTGAGAATCCTCTCTCTTCTTCCAGACCAGGAACGTTTTTTGGCGCTCCATTGCAGCATCACCACTGTCCTCCACTGTCTCTTCAACAGGAGTTTCACAGTGTATGGATTTCTTCCATAAGCTGAAAGCAGAAGCTTATCTGCAGAGCCATTTTTGCTCTTCATACATGCCGCAGCCCCTGGGGCAAGCACCTTCCTTTTGTGACCTCTGGAGCAAGCATGTGCAGTAGCCCAGTTTTATTTTCAAAAGGTCTGTGAGACAGGAGCCTTGTTTGACTTGATACACAAGTACGTTTTTTAGAAAAAGCCTCACAAATATTTACTTCATGGACCAAAAGCACAAAGTTCTGATTTTGTTGCCTCCGCAGAATTGAGTTTTCTTCTTTTCCCGCGAGCAGCTCAATTGCTGCAGTCAGTGCAGTTTTCCGAGCACTACTTGCAGAAGTGGTGTTCACCTCTAGATGGTGCGTTTTACTCAGAAGAACTTGACTCCTGGGCCCTTATGTAACTTCTGCTCACTTGTCAGACAGGTTGCACTCTCCAACCAAACAAAACACGCTTCAGTATTTCCTTGTTTCCTTATCTCGAGGATCTGGCTGCAGTGTAATGCAAAAATGATAAAAATGTAGTGCTTAGATGCTTCAGAAAAAAAGCTTGTTACATGGCATATGGCTGGACATATGAGGTATCAACTTGGTAATGGATAAACATTACAAATCTTCTGTTTTCATTCCTATGCTAACTTAAAACAGAATCTTTTTTTTTCTAATACAATGTCTCTGCTTTTGTACTTGAATGCATGGGGAGAGGGAAGTCGTTTAAGCTGTTAATATCACAGAGGTGAAGCTGTTGCAGTAACTGTGTCCACTGTATTTATACTTCTCTGTGGACAGCACAGGGTGGAGTGGAGCTATGAAGCTTTGGAGTAAAAGCACAAATTTTAGCAAGCGTGTAACGTTCCTCAAACTTCAGAAGCTCACTGGGAGCTGCAAGCTGTGTAGACAGAGGATTTCCCATTGCTGTAGGATGATTTCCATGGGGCATGCTGCCCAAAAACCTAAAGAACTCTCTAGCTATTAATGAACTAATTAAGACCTAGAACTTTCTTATGAGGCAGATCAAATGATACCAACAGACTCTTTGTGTCCCAGGCCCTTTTCAGGACATAACAGGTACTCTAAAAATGTAGTGCAATACTCCAGTGCAGACAATAATCAATATGAGTGTCAGATCTGTGTTATGGGGAATGATCACAGCTCTCTGCACTCTGAGTCTTAGCGGGCACAGATCTTACAATGATGGTGAGAGGGTGGCAGGCAGAGAAGTGCTGAGCAGTGACACGTGCATTAACCTGGGGAGTTCATGTTACACTTGTGGAGAATTTAGCTGAGCTGTACTATAGACTTTGTAGAATTCCTCTATGGAGGAAGAATAAGAATCCAGTCTATCATTGGAACTGTGATTCTATTTTTGTACCTCCATTTTGATAGTCTGTAGAAAAAAATGTAAGGAAGTATGTGTGAGAAGAATGAGCATCACAGCTTCTGTTATCCTTCTGTTTTAGTTCTCTAACGCTTTTCAATACTCGGGAATGCAAATAAAAGATAGACCAAATATCCAGTGTGTAGTTTGTGACTCACTTAAAATACAAAGTGGTTTCCTTCCAAATGCCAGCATTTCAGTGCACTGAAGGAACGGCATGAGATAATTTAATGCCCGAGTTTTGGTCACTTTAGAAAAGAAGAGGGGAGGATTTGGAGAAGAAATATCACTAGTTTGGGGTCAGGGATAAGAGCAGCTTGGATCTGGTTGTTCTTTTGTCTGTTGGTTATTTTTTAAGAGATTGTAAAACGTATGCTTGTCTTCATTGTTCTCAGACACAGGAATGGTACAGTCAAAGTAATTGGGAATAGGAAAGACCCCAATCTGCTTGCACTGCCCAGCTGAAATGCACAGAAAGTAATGAAATAAAAAGAATGATGAAAAAGAAATTAGATCAAAAAATGTGCTGGTCTTTCATAAGCTAAAATGCTCTTCATGACGCTGGTAAGGAAATTACTTGTGCTGACTTCAATGGATCCAAGATTTTCTCCATGATTTCTAACCTGAAATTGCTGCTTTCAGAAGTTAAAAAAAAGTCCAATATGGAAGCAATTTTTCTAGTGCATTATGAATAACATCCACTGCTTTTATTTTACACCTCAGCTGAGCTTGTAAATAACTGCTATTTCCACTAAAAGGCTATTACGAAGTTATCTTTGATGCGGAGGCTACAGTCACAGTTCCCAAGCATGAAAGAACACTTCAGTGTATAAACACCTACTTAAATATCCTGCTTTCCCCCAGAGCAGCCCAGAGCACAGTGAGGGCATGCCCTGGATGGCTTCGCTGCAACACGCGACATTTCATGCTCTGCTTGCAGTTCCCTGACAAAGGCCCCTCACAGGAGCTAGGCTTTCATGTGCTTATCACAGACGTTTTCATTTAGCTTCTTACCAGGACATTGCTCCTCCTGCTCAAGGAGAGCAATGCTGAGTGGCCCATAAATGCTATCAGTTCTTCTGGCCTCCAGTTCTCTCGGCCTCATGGTCTCCCACTGCCTTGGCCTTCCCCTCTTGTTAACACCTGGGCTGGACATTCGCTCCTGGAATCACATGGGACCACAGCAGTCACTGCTGGTACCCTCTGGGCCTTGAAAGCTGACCCTCTCTGGGCTCCTGAAAGGCAGCAATGTCTCTGTGATGTTTTAGGTTCTGGAAAACACACCTGAGCAGATGTTGATCATGGTTTTTAACAGCAGTAAAATTGGTTGTTTGCAAGAATTCCTAAAGGAAACTGGTGAGAGCATTTGAACATGAAGTTTGCACTTGAAGTTTGGTCAGGCTTGAAGTATTCGGAGAAACCTCAGCAGTGTTACTCTCTTCTCCTTGTCTGTCAACTAGGCATGTGCACAGGCTGATGTGGGCAGAAAGAATAAATCTGCTCATGTAGATATATAACCTCTGATAGCATTTAAGCACAAGCTTAAAAAGCCTTGAAAAGTGTCATTTTTATAAATTCAGCATCTGAGCCATTCATACTGCCCTAAGCTTTGAGTTAACACCAGAAACATCTTTGAGATGGGCACTGTGTCAATCAATTCCAAAACACAAATAATTCAGTGGTCTATAATAGAGCCCCACAATTAAATTCCGCTGTGCAGTTTTTGTTGATCTCTGTGCTTATGATGTGTGTTACACCCATTTCTAACAACGTATCTGGCCTTTTCACTCACTGGTACTCACCAGATTTAGCTCTAGTTTGGTACTGCAATGTCAGGCCTGCCCACGAAGCAGGCTGGATCTGCCATTTTGGATATTATTATGATTCAGTGCATGAAATAAACATGAACTAGGAACTAACATTTAGCCACATTAGGATGATGATTTCTCACTGGTCAGAGGAATTAACACAAGCAATTATTTTATCTTTGCAGGTGTCAGAGTCTCAGTCCAACTTCCTTTTTTCGCCGCTTGTCTTCTCCAATATTGACACTGCCACAGAAAGCAGAATCTCCTGTTCCCCGCCTCACCTTTATCAGCACCTTTGAAACAATCTTAGGAGTCATCTACATTAAGAAACAAAATTGCAACCATTGGATTTCTGCTCTGGGATCTTATGTAACATCAGAGCTCCTACCGTACACCACCCTGGAGACCAGTCGGAGCCTTGTAGACGAAGCTTGTAGTGCTGAGGATGAGGACAGAACTGGAAACCCAGAACTCAGCCCTGCTCACAGCTGAGGTGAGTACACACAGAGCAGTTGGCTCTGGATAGAGCTCTGGTAATGACAGAGCCACAAAGATATGACTTTGGGGTGTAGATGGCATTGCTCCCACAGCCCGAGTACATCTACATCTTCAGTTGTGCAACAAAGGAGACTTGTGCAAGGAATTTTACTCCTGTATTTCTCTGTGTCCGGGCTCCCAAAAGGATTTCCTTGCTAGACAATGTCAAAGCAAGGCAGGCGTGGGGTGAAAGTCCTCGCAGAAGCATGTGAGGTAGTGCCAGATGTTTTACAGGTGATGGTGTTGTCTGTGAGCAAGAGCAGAGGTGGTGTGGGGAAGGGTGTGATGCTGTGCTGGCTCAGATGAGCTAAGAAAACCAGGTCATTAGGGATGCTGGGCTGCTTTGTGTTCAAGCAGCTCTGTGTGTTTGGCAGCATAAGGAATGTTCTAAAGCTAAGCTGCATGCACAGCTTCACAGCCTCACCGGACTTTCTTCTTAAAGATCTGGAAGCTTCATGCAGACCATCATTTTTCAAAGGAGTCAGGTGCTTGCTCAGGAGGATCCAGTAATTTGGTTTTTAGGCATTTCTGAGCAGAAAGATAGAGCTGTGCAAATGTACTCCTTAGCATAAAGGTCTTTTCTTAACTGGACTTCTTCACTCTCTCTCCTGTTCTCATTTCCCATCAAGCAAGCACTGCGTTCCTGCAGCATTTTGGAGGGGTGGGCTGTTCCACGCAGCTGTTAGCTAAAAGGGCTGTGCTTCAGTCCCCATGGAAACAATTTGGAGAGTTTTTGAGCTTGTGTAGCACTGCTGTACTGTATTTTGCCTCTCTTTTCACTTCCATTACAAGTTCTGCAAAGCTTTAATTCATTAATGTTTGAAAAGCACTTTGAGGTCCTTGAAGAAGGTGCTATAGAGAAGCAAAGTGTTATTACCTCAGATTAACTGTTTCTGTTTTGGCCTGGAGTCACTGCTGTGCTTGCTCGCTGTGCTTGGTGAAAGCCAGAATGAGGAGCGAAGGCGTCTTGTTGGTGACGGCCTCCTGGAGAGCTCTTCTGTGCTGCAGAAAGTCACCTTGACACGGGCTGGCAGGCAAATCAAAGCTTCTGCGAGGGCAGGCGGATGGGGACTACATTCTGGAAAGCTCAATACTCTGATCTTCAGAAGTAAAACGGAGGGAGATTGCAAAAGAAGATAGCACCACAGCTCTATGGTGCTCTGATGCATACCATCACTGAACTGTGAGATGGAGCAGATGAGAGCTTGTGGCACTTGTCACAGCAAGAGTAATTGCTGCCATCATGGATGTGAGGGTCCTCCAGCCTGAAGTCCCCAGCCTCCCCAGTCTCCATCCTGAAGTGCTTGAGGAATACACACGGTCTGCCATGCTCTGCACAGTTACAATCTTTTCCACCTGTACTGATTTCCCTGTGAGGGCAGCCACCCTTGCACCACTGAAGCCAACCCATGCAGCTGACAGGCGTCAGCAAGGCTGCGTGTGCTCAGCTGCCTCCCCTTAAGCAAGGCCTGTTTGCAGATCCTGATGCTACTAAAATATTCAGCTACCTCAGAGGTCTACATCCACCTGAGCCAGGGGCTTTCAGGTTGCTTTCTGCTCCTGATGTCAGTGGTGTGCACACGGAGCTCTGGCGTAGCTTGGAGTAGGCTGCACCCCATTGCTGTGGCCAAGTGTAGCCCAAACATGTTTGTAATTCAGAAAATAACATGCTACAGCCCAAAGGGTCTGACATTTCTATTCCCTGCCCGGTGTCTCATCACCTTTCAGGTACCTGGTGGTCTCCAATCTCACCCAGATGCTTGCTAAACCATTTGTCCTTGGGGATCACTGCAGAGCTCTGGGTAAATATGCAGCTGTGCACTGGACTTTGGCGTCCCCACCTCTCACTGCTCCACTGCTTCAGTGTGTGGGAGCCCTGTCGGGTGGTTCCCCTGCAAAATCCTCCCCAGCTTTCTGCCGCAGTGGCCTCCCGCGTTGTAAAGAGGAGACTGCAGCTGCTGGCGAGGTTTACTGAAGAGCCTGCCAACAGGCATTGTATCTGGGCTGCATTTTTCATTCCCTTCTTCAATTCTGCTTTGTGTGTGTATGTGTGTGTATGGTGTTGTTGTTTTAATAATGCTTTTCTTTTCTTTTTAATTAATCATGGCTATCTAGGAAGATACAAACAATAAGAAATAGCTAAACTTTCACTGCCTGCCTCATTAGGGATACAGTGAGTGAGGAGCACTTCTCCACATCTCTGCTCTTATTCCCAACAATTACAAGAGCTAGTTTTAAACTGTTTATTTTAGCACTTGAAAGAAGTTGTGTCCCAGGCATGCTTTCACCAATTCGGTGTGATCGGCTGAAAGCCACCATGACAAGAAACGAGAAGATCGATTTCTATCCCAGTCAGATCCTTGCCTGAAAGTCTGAAGCCTCAGGCTAGGCAGAGCTGGTGGGGTGCAAGTCACTGCTCACTGTAACAGCAGACTGAGGTGAGCCTGAGCCCAGTGGGCGCCCCCAAGGCATCCTCCCCCACCTGGTGACACCCAGCCCCTGCTCGCTCCCCATGCCCTCTCTGCAGCACGCACCATGCTCTCTGCCACCCTGCTTCAGGCTCCCCTTGCCCCTTCTCCATGTCCTCCCACTGTGTGATTCATTCACGGTTCAGAGATACCAGCCCGAATGGAAAAAAACTCATCAAACATTCTGTACATTTCCTAGTGACTCACAAGGCCGACCAGCTCACTCAGTCACTCGCTCCCTGCCAGATAGGCTTGCCTGGCTCCCCGTGTCACTCCCGATGGTCACTGCTGTTTCTTTGTTGTTTCCTGCATAACAAATCTCGGGATTCTGCAGCAGCCCAATGCAGAATTCTCCCTCACTGACCCTGCCACACAGGACGATGAGTGGCAGAGAGCCCTGACTTCAGCAGCTCTGCCTATGGGACTGCACAGCAGAACTGCAATTTCTCCCTCGGCTTCTCCAGTTTGGCTACGCACAAATTACTTTGTCATTGTGGTGAAACAAATAAGGCTTCATTATCATTACCATCCTGATGGGAGTAAACAAGTTTATTTACACTTGAGTACAACTGAAGAATAAAGTCATGGAGGAAAGTTCATGGTAGGTGGCCTGTCTTTGTCATTAGGGACGGCTTTTACAAAATCACTGCCCGCTCGGCAGGACAGGCTGCTATTCAGGCAGGCCTGGGTTAATGAAAGTATGGTGTTTGCTTGTTAAAAGAAGGACTACAGCACTTATAATCATGGGTGGTCACATTTTTATTTAATGATACGTATCTTCCCTTTCTCTGGTGTTCATTCTTAACTCTTTGCCTCCCACTTGCAAGTCGTTACGCAAGGACTAATTAAGGCCCTCATGGTAAAACCTGACACCAAGTCCACAACCAGCTAAACCCCCTGAACAAGTCATTTCTGTTTCTGAATAATCCTTTTGTTAACAGCCCTGATATACCAAAAGCTAAAAGATCTCAAAGCAGAGAGGGCCCCACATGTGTAATCACTGGAGCTAAAATAATAATAAAAAGACAACTGCACACACTCTTGTGGAGGAAAAGGCTGCAAAACAGAACAGCTTCCTTTCTTTCAAGGCCTTGCTTTGGCCCCAGTGATAAATCTGTTGGGACAAGGATACTTCAAAGCCAGAAGATTAACCCTGCCCTCACTTGCGTGAGTCCCAAAGCTTGTGTCAATGGAGTTATCCCCGGGCAGGAGGCTCAGCCCTGCTGTTCTTATCTACAGATGCAAAGAAAGCTGAAGCCAGCTATGATGGGGAAAAAGAATCTATTTATCTTTGACATGACCTTGCTGGATTCCTGAGCATATCATGCTACCCTGAACAGCCTCCCACCACTTCCAAACTCCCCTGTGACTTCTTATGACTGACTGGTCTGGAGTGCTCGTGCCTGGATCCTGGGGAATTTCAAGCTCAGATGCCATTTTTGCATCTTTCAGCATATTACAGAGCAGCACAGGAGGATACGTACATGTGTGTGCCCACACACAGAGGCAGAACTCACCATTGCTCACACCGCGTGTTAATCAGTCTGTTGCAGGCTGTTACATGTTTCTGTGGTCATGCACAGAAGTCTGTCCACCTGCCAGCTTTCCTCTCTCCCCGCAGTAATTCTTGGGCTTCACCATTCCTTTTATCAGAGGAGCAGAGATGTGACAATGTATTTCTTCAAGCTTAGGAAAACCCACAGCTGGATGGAAAGCTGGTGCTCCAGTGCAGTGTGTGAATTATTGCCTGTCACTTATGGATCTTAGTCACAAACATTTTCCAGTAGCATTTAATATAAACACCCAAATTACAAGCAGTTTTGGAACAAGAAAGGTTCCCTACTCCCTTCTTCCTATCCTGAGTGGACAGGGAGAGCAAAATACTTAAGGCAAAGATTTGTACAATGCTCTGCCTTAGGTGCGATTCCTCTCTTTGGTTTCCTTATGGGTCAGAGGAGAGCACAGCTCCCACCTTACTCTCATTCCACACTCCTGGAGCCCAGGAGGGGCTGAGGACTGCTCCCACGTCCCTGACTGAGGCCTGGGACAGCAGAGCAGGAGGAGCCCGCTGCTAAGGGAGAGCATCAGGAGCATCACTAGTGTTGACATGAGCAAGTCCCTGCCTGCCCAGTGCTCCCAGCGCTCCCCGGCCCTACTTTAACCTCTGCTTGAAAGCATATTTATTATTCCAGAGGAAACAGTCTGCTGGCTGCACGAGTTATGATAAGAGGATGAATGATGGACTTCTGGTACATTGGAGCCTCCATGTACGGCGGGCTGAGCTAGGAAACCCAGGTATCTAAAAGTGTAATTCAGCCAAGCAATTAGCTGCACCGAAGGGTTTGGCAGGGCTGCAAGCCTTTGGCCCTCAGCTCGCATCTACTCCTACACAAATGCACAGCGTTCAACAGATGAGGGCAACATGCCCAGGGTACCTCATCCCCAGTTTTCTTGTACAAACCTGAGGCACGAAAACATGATCATCAGGGGGAATGGTGGCATCAGTAGAGAGAGCAGGTGAAGTGTCACTGGGGTAAGCCAAACTGCTGCTGAGGCTGCAGGCGCAAATGAGACTGTGTTGCCTCTGATGAGGAGAATACAGATAGAGCTATAAAATAAATATGCTAAGATAATAGGCAGTGCTAACCATGTGTATAACTAATACTTGCTGCTTAAAAATTGTTAACCCTGCTGAGTGCTTTACATATATCAGCAGCCAAACAGGGAGCCCTGCTGGCCTCCCCAGCAGTAGGCAAACCAGGACCCAGAGAGCCAAGGCTCCTGCTGCCAGCTGATGTCCCCAAGCCTGGGAGCTAAACTAGAGGAAATACTTCAGAAAAAGTGAGGAAAATGAGTTTATTTGTTTGTTTGTTTGTTTTTAAATGATGGAAACTTTCTTGGAGTATAAAGGAGGGAGCAATTCAGGTGAAGAAAATTCTAAGCTAGTCCTGAACTTCTCACCTTGCTGACTCCTCTCCTCAGAGGCAGAAACAAACCGAACTGGGAACTTAGGAGCAGCTGAGGTCACCCATGAGCCAAGCAGTTACTGAAGGCAGGTGGCTCTGGGAGTTACCCTTCACCTTCATCTCTTTCTTTCCTGCCATTTTCCACATCAATTACAGAAGGCAATGAGGAGTTGTCAGTGGTGTGAGGGTTAATGAACGAAAGCTTGCATCTTGCTGCAGTGAGGCAAAAACCTCTGAGTCTTCATGCTGTCACAAAGGTGTTGCTGAGATTACAGTGCATGAAATATCCCAGAACTCCTGCAAACTGCAGGATTTACATTTGCAGGCTATAATTACAGAGTCTCCAGAACCCTCCCACACTGCGCAATGCTTCCACAGGCGGAAGCAGCCAAACACCTGTCCCAGGCTCCCATGGGTTTGCAGGTCCCTGCTCGTGCCAGGCTCAGCTGCTGCAGGAGCCAGCTGCCCTTTCCTGCAGCCCTCCTGCATGGCTGGGCCACAGCAGGCAGTCAGATGGGGATTTCGGTGTGGAACATCAATTCCGCCCCAGAACACTGTCAGTGCAGTCAGGTTTGCAAACAGGTGCTCAGAGGCAGGTTAATTCGATGCCACTTTGTAGTCATTGTGATGACTGCCCTGAACACAAGTGCCAGGGGCTCCAGGCACAGAAGTTTTGAGGGCTTCACTGGAGCCAGGCAGCACCAGGTTTGCAGAATGCTATTGCTGTATGCTGCAGGGTCTTCCCCAGCACCCTGTTGTGAAGCCAGTTACAAGCTGATGTCATGGGAGGCTCTGCCTGGACTGGCACGGGCAGGCTCCTCCACAGAGGTGCTTCTCTCTGCCTCCCGGGCACTTTTAGGAGAGCCCTTCCAAAGCATTCTCCCCTCCCAGCCCCCACAGCCATTTGTTCTTCCTTCCTCCTCGCAGTCTTCAAGTCATGGCAGTACTAATGCCAGATCCAGAGGAGACAGCTGGCAGGAGAGAAGCTCCCCAGCACCTTGCTGGGCAGCACCTGGCTCACTGTGAGGAAGGGAGAACCCACAGCCCACAACCAGGGCCACCCTGGGAACAAAGCCTCAACGCTTACCCAAAAAATGCAGTGTGCCAAGTGGCATAGATGTGGAGGCTACGGCTGTCAGGGAGGACAGCAGCCACCAGCTGAAATGCAGCAGCACCAGGAGGTGGTGGTGTATGGGCAGCGACAACTTTGATGAGCGGATTCGTGCCAAGGAAGACCCTCAGTTCCTTATGCTTTGTCTATTTGTGCTCCATCTTTTGTAACCCCCAGCACTGGTTTGCACAAGCACCCTCCACGTCCTGGAGGAGCAGAGGTAACTGGTGGGACACACACTGGTTCCTGCAGCAGCCCAGGTCCATCTGTCCCACTGTGACCCTGTCTAATCTTTCCGAGTCATGTTTGTCTTAGTGTGCTCTGCCTGGATTTGGCCTGACGTCAAACACCCCAAACATGACTCGCAGCTACTGTTACTCGTTATCACTGTAGCTGTTACTTTATTAGCCCTCAACAGTTGGTCCTCCTGTGTTACGCTCTGAAATGACTAATGCCGAACCCAATAAAGAGCATCTGACATTGCTGTGCGTGAATAGCTGCTGTAGGCTTAGCAGGCAGCTGTATGGTCTGTCATGTGGGCAGGTGGATATACCCCAGTAAGTTTGGTGTGTGTCCCATAATCCTGCTCCAAGGGCATCCATTACGTCAGCTCCCTGTGGTGGCTGCAGGGCTCCCCAGGAACATGGCATGGGAGCTCTGGCAGTCAGGGAATTCCCCTTTTGCCACCCAAACCATAGGGCTGCTGGTGCTGAGCATGAGATAAGATGTGTGCACAACTCGCAGAGAGAGCTTTTCTCTTGCCATTACCAGAAGGGCACAATTTGTTCCTTAGTCATCTTGTGTGCTCTCTCTTGCTTTAAATCACTTGCTTTTGTCTTTATGGTACCCAAATTGAAGCTGAGGTTCAGGTGACCCAGTCAAGGCCCTTGGAGCAACTGCAGGCCCCAAGAGCAGCCCTGGCCCTACCTAAAGCACTGCCAGTTCCTGCTCAGCCGCTGCACTTCCCTGTGCTCTGCAAAATCCTCGCCTCTCCTGCTTGCTCTTGGGTGACTCCTGCAATCGCATGAAACCCTCATGATCCTGCAGTGCACACACCATTTGCTCCCCTGCATTGTTCTCCCAGTGGGTATTTATTTGAAGGGTTTCATTAAATTATCTCACCAGCGTCACTTGGTACACAAGTACAAATTAATTCAGTTTGCATTTTGGCTGACCTAATATTCATTATATTCCAGTCAAGTGCATGTGTTTTCTATTTGACAGTTGGTTCCATGATAAGATACATGGTCCAAAGTACTACACTTAGGAATAGGAGTAATATTTACAGACACTCCATGCAAATACTGCAATTACCTGATTAATTACAGCCCTTGCATTTGGTTCTGTAGATTGCACTCTTATCCCTCCTTTCTCCCCCTCTTTCCCTGTTGCCATATCTGCTTATAGTAGACGTGAATAGCTTTCAGATCTGCGTAAATGAAGAAAATCTGTCTCTATAAAACCTAAGCACTACATGGTTGCACAGAAGTGCCTCCCATTCCCCATCACTGTGCTTGCCCGTGGCAGTTTGGTGTGGCTGAAGTGTGCTGAGCAGCTCCAGTGCTTTGCTTCAGCGGCATCCTCAGTCCAAGGGGATGGAAATCAGAGAGCTGAATTGCAGCCCTTAAGAAGAATGGAAAGTAAAGTCAAGAGGGAAACAGTGTTAAACGTGCAGGAGTGCTGTAACTGCAGTTCTCCCTAACCACAGAAAATAAGCAAGCTGCAGTGGGATTGACAGACAGCTGCATGAGGGAATGCTACATTTTCACAGCATTTTGCATTCTGGTATCAACAAGTGCCTTTAAAGGTTCCATGCCACCAAGCCAAAAAGCAGCCACTGAAGTCAGTCACATTATGGCATATACTACTAGCCACATTCTGTGTTTAAGCGAAATTAGCAGGCAGTGTTAAGGTAGCAGCATTTCGGTTTATTTTTGATCCTGTCTGTGGCCCCTCTGCTGACACCAGTGAAGACAGCCCTGGCACAGCTGCCTGCTCAAGGAAATAGTTGGGAAACAGAGGTGGAGGACTGGAAGCTTCTCCTGGCTGGATGGTGACTCTGGACAAATGGGCCTTGCCAGGGAGATATCAACACAGAGTATAACAGAAAGGAGCATGAGAGCTCAAATGTTTCCCACCTCCCAGCTCATGCATTTTGTCTTACCCACAACTGCTTCATCCTGCCTCTGCCATTTTGGCCTCCTCTTGCTTACCCTGGGCTGCTCGCAGCCTGTTGCAGGTGAGGCTCTCCCCTGCCAACGCTTCCCACAGCCTCTGCAGAGCAGAGCTTCCTGTCCCCCTGCCAGGAGCTTTCCTGGGGGCTTCCCTTTATGCTTAATCACCCTGCAGTCAGGAACCTGCAGCAGTGCAGATTCGTTATCTGCATTCCAAATCTGTCAATGAGCTGATCTCCAAGGTGAAATATAAGCATGCATTACAAATGAAATGCTCTACTGCTCTCCTTTGCCTCCTGCAATCACCTCACTGGAGATCTTCGGGGGTTAGTTTGAAAGACAGCACTTCCCTACTAATTAACATCTCAAAGTATTCCTCTCTCACCCTGCCACCACGAGGCAGGGGCTGCTAGAGCCCCTGCTGTTGCTTGAAATAATTCAGTGCTTGAGAAATATCAGCAGGTTCCCTGTAATCCTGCAGAACTGCCTTCGAACTGGTTCTGTCCTCCTGCAGCTGGTGCATTAGGCTCTGCAGAAGCTGGCTCAGGACTTTAACTAGATTTTATTCTCAGAAAGCACCTTTCCAAACAGAGTGTGTCTGATTTTTCCAGCAGAATTTTGTTTCTTGCAACAGTAAATAGTTTGGCCAAAGAAAACACTATGCCATAAGCATCACCTGTGAAAAGTCACTGAATATACCTGTGCTTCCAATTCTTTACTGGAATCCCACATTTACTTTGTACAGCTCACAAACAGATGGAGACAGATATTGTCTTTACTCTGCATAACTGTGGTGTTTGGTGCAAAGCCTAAGATCTCATAGGTTTTCTCTGTGTCCTGCAAAATCCGTAAGGCACAGTTTTTTTGTACAGGCATGGGGTAACCTGGGACACCCAGTGACTTGCAGAGCTCCTCAGAAAGGTCTGCATGTTCCTGCATGCACTGGCACCAGGGGCAAGTCTGTGTGTCCCTATCCTGGCACCAAGCCTGCAAAACTGGGGAAATCCCATTCTCTGTAAGCTGCTATCCATATCCTGAAGGTTTCAAACCAGATGGATGGCTCAGGGAAGCCCTGACCTTTCTGTGGCTGCTGGTTGGCACCTGGAGATGAGAGCAAGTGGCAGGATGAAGATACCAAAGCCCAGACGTAGGGCAGCATCTGAAAAGGACCAAGAAGCCATGGGTGAATCACTGCTGGGATGCTGCAAAACTCTCCCCTGCCTGTGTGTGTGGACACTGCTGAGTGTGTGTTTGGCAGTGGAGGAGCAGGAAGAGCTATTCTTGACTTTTGTACATGAGTATTGCTCCAGCACCCTCACCTGCAGCAAACACCTTTTTGATTCTTGAGCACCCATCACTTTCACATCTATACCTGCTCTATAAGAATAGGAATCTGGGATCTTCCATCAAAAGCTGCCTGAGTAGCCCTCCAGTTTAGCCCAAACTTGCCGTAACTACAGAGATCTTGCTCATGGTGCAAGATGAAAGAGGTAGGTCTTGGTCATTACTGGTATCTCTGGAAGCATGAGCCTTGGAGAAATAATCACAGTTTTGGGAGCAGATAATGACAGAATGGTAAATTACATAACCTCCCGTAAACGGAGCCCATTCGTAGCCCAATTACTCGTTCCAGAAGCACCATGCAATTGATTGCAGGATTATATAAAGGGCTTTTCATTAGTCAGAGAGCCACAAAGGGAGCTTTTTCCAAGTCTTCCTTGGGATTACTTAACCATCACTCCGGACAAGACCAGCAGAGCATCACTTGGATGGGTTGGAACAATGTCTACCCTCTCTTCCTCAAGCACGTTCGTGCCCTTCAGCCTCTCTTTGGGATGGCTGCTGCAGTTCCTGCACTAGCTGGTGCTGCCCAGAGCTGAGCCCCAAATGGGGCAGGTCCATCTTGCTCTGCTGAGGCCAGAGCTTTACGCACAGACACTGGGGGTTAGAGCATGAAAAATATAATGCCCTTCAAGCTGTACTGCACACGGCAGAACAACTGCAGGTGCAGCAAACAGCAGATATCCTTCTCTCTCTCCACCATGTCAGGGATGTGCAGGCTTTTCTGCTCTCCCCAGACCTCTATATGTGGCAAAGACCCCAGGCATGAGTGCCAGAAATTCCATAACTGCAGCGGTGCCACGGCTCTGAAGAACGTGGCCAAAGATGCAGGTCCCACCCACAGCCTTCCTACAGCTCAGCTGCCTGGCAGAATGCTTCTCCACAGCACAGCTAACAGCAGCACGTGTGCCACACGGCTTCATTCATCCAGCTTGCTTCTGGTATTGCAGATTATCCAAGAGCAGACAGGAGGAAGACTATCAGAGAACAAGTTCCTATTCACTTGTCAGCTAGAAACAGTAACCTATTTAAGGTGAAATAAGAAAAAAAGTCCTGCGGGTGCTTGTTCCTTGGCTTTCACTGCCACTCATTTTGAAAGCTCCCTGGCCTCTCCCTCGTGACTGCCTGAGTGCAGTGTTGGCCACTTCACTGTGCACCAAATTGGTGTCTTCCCTCCCCTGGCGGGAATGACAATGCAAACAAAAATAGATATTGCATTTAAAAAATCTACGGTGGATTGTCATGGCAATAAATAATTGTAGCATGTTGCCATAGTAACTCTGGCTGTAATAGAGAGAGGCCTATCTGCAGTTTAGCTAAATTTAGTTGTTCCAAACTATTAAAAACATTTTCAAGAACTCTGGTAACTCTTCTAAAAAATGTTTAGGCTTGAAAAAAATTATTGAACATCATCTTCATTCATGATTTTGTTTTGTCTCCAAATTCCAAATGTACTTAATCACTGAAGTTACCAGTGCCATTCAACCAACCTAAAGGCCAGTAAGCTGAGGAAGCCATTAAGGATTTTGCTGTTTCCCACGTGGCCAAGCCATTCCACCTGGAGTTTTGGGGTCTGACAACATGAGGTTTCTGTTGTACCAACTGTGACAGGATCATGGACCTCTGGAGCCAGGACTTCCCAGCCAAAACTTAAAACTCATCATCATCCACCTGCCTCATCTTCAGGCCTGGGCTTTAAATTTTCAAGCTTATCTCGTGCTACAACAAGAATGAGAAACAAGACTGCGGGGGCTCCATCCCACACATGGTCTGGCAGTTGCAGACCTCCTTCGTTCTAATGAGACTGCTTCAGTCCATCCCAGGGATGCCTCATCTGTATTTGGCTATGGTAGGATTCACTTCTGGTAAATTGCAAAATAGTTTACAGAACATTTTCATAGAGCTAGTTGTTCTGCTGTCAGCTGGTGACACTGTGCTAATGGCACGATGAATTACAGCTGCTGCAGGATGGGGTAGCAAGGTCTGGTTCACAAGCAGAGCTGAGCTTCCAAAAGGCACTTTATAGCCCATATGATTACATCTCACAAGAGACAAAAGCAAGTCTCTTCATTGTTTTCCCATTGAAAAGAAACTGCAACTGTGGCTCACAAAATACATGGGGCTGAACCAGAATGTGCAGCACCATAAGAAGAAATATCCAAACTCCACATTGCTGCACGATTTAGGAAAAACAGAACCATGCCTTCTTGTTAAAATACAAAACCAGAGAAAAGCATTTTGAATGCTCTTTAACACATCACTGCCTGTACTTATGGAAGTTTTCCTCTTTATGCACCCCAAAAATCTCTTGGAGTCAACAAGAGGCCAAGAAATGCAAGCACCAGTCAGAAGAGTAACCGTGCGGTTACAGCGCTGAGCAGAGCCCCAGAGATCTGCTCAACACTTACCCTGAACTTTTAGTAGGACCTTGGGGAAAATCACCTGCGAGTGTTCTTCTGCTGTAGTTTCCAAGCTGCAAACAAGACTAATGCGTTTACCTCTCACCCTTTGATCTGGCTGGGCAGTTCAGCACAGCTAGGCATTGTGTTTTGCTGGTACATTTGTGCAGCACCCAGCGTGCTGCAGTTCAAACTCCCTTTGAGACTCACACACCCTGACAAGACACAACCATCGGTAACTCTCTGGTATTGCTTTTCTTTAGCTTGATAGCAGTGTTGCACATGCTGGTTGTTTTCTACTTCCCCATGGCCCCATGCTCTTCTGTAATCAAAGGAGTATATTTTTAAGAGCTTGTTTGGAAGTTCCCACTGACAAACTGCAAAATTTGGTGCTGGCAGCTGGTTTATGAGCACTCCTTCTGCAGCAGATGCTGCCTACAGTGTGGGGAGTTCCCTGGCAGCATCCTCAGCTGCAGCCTCAGCTGCACCCCTCCCATCCTGGGCTCTGTTATCACTCCCCTGACCATGCTGATGCGTGCCGGTGACATCCCAACCCACCACCCACTGCCCTCTCAGCCCTGGCAAGAACTCATCAAGGCTGTCCTGCAAATCCTGAGTGGCTGCAGGGAATGGTGAGAAGCAGTGCCTTTTACAGGGCCATAGCCAGTTTTCAGAAACGGAATATATAGCAAGGACAGAAAGGCTCAGCCTTGGGCAGAGAAGGGAAATTCGTTACCTTGAGAGTCACTGGGCAGTGAAAAGCCTGGCATTTCCCTCCTCCATCCTCTGCCCAGCAGGATTCCCAGCACCCTGCTTCGCAGAACTATGAAGGAGAGAGCAAGATTCTGTATCCACTCGTAGTCTGTTGTACAATATGGATGCGGCATCTAAATTAGGTTTAAAAATAGACCACGTTTTTTTCCTTGTTGTAAACACAAGTTATTATCTCATGGAAACATTTAACCTCAAATGGAACCTCATCTAATTTTTGCTGTGTTTATTATAGCCTGTGAAAAATGAATGAGTGCCACTGATATAACTCCATATGATTATTGAGCTGCTATGGGCCAGCTGGAAAAGATTCAGCTGTTTGAATAAAGAAACAAAAGTTCTAATATTGTGCTGATCTTTACTGGATGGTCCTGACCTCCAGGAAGTGCTGGGAATGTCCCTTCTGGTTGAGCTGCGTTGGGTTTGCCCTGGTCGTGGCTGCCTGCAGGAAACACAAGAGCTGATGGCAAAAATGCACTGCAGGCTGAACTGCCACTAACTTTATGTGCAAAAAAGAGAAAGAAGAAACTTTGGCTTTGCACTTTCATTTTTATTTTGTCATAATCTTAAGGTGCCTGTAATGCCACATGTTAGTATCGTAGCTCATATTTTGGTGTGTTTATGTATATATACAGTTATTTACATAAAACCATGATGGAAGTTTTTGCCCGGTTCTGAAGAAAAGTGTAATTTCAACTTAATTTCATTTGAGCTGGTAGCTTTGCTTCACATAATAGTTTAAGCCACTCGTACAAATCCTACGAAAGGGAGTGTGTTATTTAGGTTGGCAAATTCCCATGGGGTTGAGTCCTCTGGGGGCTGCACCAGACCCCCACTGCCACTAACCCTGCAACTGGGCTTTGCCCCCAGGAACCCCCGTTAGATCTTGTAGCACCCCCATTCAGAGTGACTCCATTTCCATAGCCCTGGTTACCAGTGACCCATGCGATGGGCACAAAGGATTAGAATTTGTTCTTTGTAAAACTTGTTTTCCATCACTGAGACGGCTGGCATCTTTAAAAGCAAGTCATTTTCACATTATTTCTTTCAAATTAAAGCCAAATAACAACAACAATAATAATAATAGTAATGAAGCATGAGTTTAAAGCAGTTCAAGATTATCAGTTTTACAGGTTGCATTTCTATGAAGGAAATAGATGCAGACCCCAAATGCTCACCTTCTACCTCAGCCCTCAGTGCCTGCATGCAGACATAACCCCACTGCATGCAGCAGAGCTGCTCCTGGCTTATTCTTGTAGCGCTGAGATGGAAATGAAGCCCACTGCAGCGCAGAGCTTAATAATGCCCATCTTCAGTTAATTCCTGCTACGCTCAATGGAAAACGCACCTTGTGAGAAGTCCAGGTGCAGGACCATTTGTTACAAACACCATGCAGAAGTCTATTGGAAAATTTAATGTGTTTAGCTCCAGTGACTGGCTTTTCCCTTAAAAGTTCTAAATTGGAAAAACATGCTCATTCTGAAGAGGAAGGAAAGAAAACACTGCAATGTTCTGTTAGCCGCAAACAAAGAATTATCTGCATCGCTCTCTGGACAATTGATGGGTGAATCGTTTGTGAAGTGGTGCAACTGTAACAACTGATGTGCAGTCTAGATAATTTTTACATTACATCTGTGCTTAAAAATACTTTAATTTTAGAAGGGAAAAATAGTTGCTAAGGAACCAGTTACAAACTCCTGACTGGTTCCGCGTGAAGTGCGCAGACAAATATTTCTATTGAAGCTGTTAGAACTATTCCAAATAATAAATTGAATACTGTAAATAGAAGGACAGTTTTACTGTTCTGTTCACACTAGAGTTTTCATACATTTACACTTTACTTTGGGGGCAGGAATAAGTCTTGCTTAATTTCAGTAACGCAATAAAAATATTGTAATTTAGGGTGCAGGCAAGATTCTTAATATGGAAATAACTAAATAACAGCCTTTCTTTTTTTGCCCAAACAATAAAATAAAATATGTGAATAATCAAACAAGCTACATATGATGAAAACAGAGAGAACTGTCTGCAGGACATCCTCATTATTGGTTACATTATTTAACAATTTTATTACTTTCAGGACTCCGACATTTAATTTTTGAGTGGCTCAGCTAAGCAGAGATTAATTCGTATTCCGCCATAAATGCTATCTAATATCTTGGGTTCTTTTCAATTCCGAAACAGCCAGAGATGACAACTGGTTTGGTGCCTTGTGCTTATTTATTCACCAAAGCACATTTTTTCAAAAGCTACACAGGGGCTGCGTTCTCTCTGTGGGCTCCCAAACACCCAGGGCTCGTGATTTCTTTCAGGTCGTAAAAAAGGAAGTGGCAATCAAGGCGCTGAGATGCCAGCATCTCCCGTGAGTGACGCAGCTGTGATGCCTGTGGGATGGGAGCCCTGCTGCCCGCCTGGGCTGCCCCTGCTGGGCTCATAAGAACAACCCAACCGGATTTTTTGAATGTGCACCTTTGACAATCCGCCACAAAGACAACAGAACCCCCAAGGTGGCTCTGGTGCCAGTGACCCAGTCCCAGCCTCTCCTCTCCCACACAGTGTTCCAAGCCCTTTGGAAAGCGCTCTCTTCAGCTCTGTGGCACAGCACAGTTCTCCTTCTGGCACTGTGAATCTTCATTGCTATCGTCTCTGTCTAGCAGCATCACCGCAGCTTTGGGTGCTCCTGCAAAGCAGAGCTGGAGCAAAAATCTCCCAGCTTCACATCATCAGACCTTCACATTTCTGAGCACCCCGAGCTGCAAGGTTGAGAGGCAGATCTGGAATAGAGGGAGTAGCACTGGTGCTCAGGAAAATCTCTTTGCACCCCAAATAAATTTCATTCAGACTGAAAGACAGACAGAGCTGCTCTCAGCAGGCACTGCGCTTCCCAGCCTGCTGGGACGTTGCCAGCATTTGTCTTGATGTCAAAAAGTGTGAGTGCTTCGTCATAAAAATAGTGTGGGAAGTGATTCAGCCAAAGTGAAATACTGAAAGAGAATGATTTTCAAATTTCTATTTCTTTTCCATCTGCCTAATGCAGAAAACAGTAAGAAACAACCAGACCTTGTATCATCCTGAGAACTGGCTCCAGATGAAAGAAAAGCTGTGTGTGTAAGAGCATGCAGTCTCCACCTGATGGTATCTGCACGAAAGAGGTGAAGAGGAGTAAGGAGTCAGCTACTGCTCCACAGCAAATGGAAAAAGGCTTACTGCTGATCCCCAGAAATGAACTTAAGAGGGTGCTTTGAGGACTAAGCGTTGCTCTCTGGTGCAGAGTGAACCTGCTTGTGAGTTGTGGCTGTACAATTGTTTGTAAGACTGTGCTGGTCACCCAGCATGAGGGAAAGAGCCCACAAGGAGGCTGGGTGCCTGAGCTTCAAGTTCTGGGCTTGTCCCTTGCTTTGCAAAGCACTGAAGCACTTGCTGACTTGGGGTTAAGGAAGGTGGAGGCACTGGGAGAGCCTTCTTGACTCATGATATTTTCCAGCCTGTCTTGTTTTCATTGTGAGCATGACTCTTGTTTACCCTGATCAAAGATGGCAAAATCAACAACACCATGCAGACAGGGACTTGCAAAATTCCTAGGGAAGGCACAACTGTGCCCAGACCTGCAGCTCCTGCTCATCCCCTGATTTTCTTACTGCCATTGCACAGAGCTCTGCCCTGCTCTGCCCTGGCTGCCAGGGATACTCCATCCCCCTGTTCATTTTCTCTAGAGTGGCAAAGTGGAAACCAAATTTCTCTGCTGCCTGACTTGTGAGGGCTGGGGACAAGCAGAAAAGTCACCAGGAAGGTCAGAAAATAGCCCCAGTGCACAGTGGGTGGGTTTCTGCACAGCCCTGGAGCACAACCGCTTCTGGTCAGATGGGAACAGCACCACCAAGATTATGATCTTCCAGCCTCCAGAAAGCTTTTGAGCACACACTCCTCACAAGAGCCATTGCAGACACCCAGAGCATGCCCTAACAGCAGGAATGAAGCTGTGTAATTATGCAAAATGCATCTGCAGTTTATGGACATGATGCAACGGTCCAACCTCAAGCAGCTCTCGCACAGGCTACGGAGAGGCTGCAGTACTGAGAACCCAGGCGATGTAAGGGGCCTCAAGCTGCCTTGCCACCTCTCAGGATCGAGACAAAAGGCAACGTCCTTTTCCCCTGTAATTTCTTTGCTCCCTCGACCCAATTTCACTTGTTTAAATACAAAAGGCCCATTAAATGTCTCAGGTCCATTTGAAGCCTGCGGCAGGTTCCCCACCTGAAGGCAAGGGCAAATTCGAACATGGAAGGGGCTGAACGAAATTCTGCTCATGCAAAGAGGAAATTGCCAGGGATGCCCACAGGTGCCCAGCGGTGCCCAGCGGTGCCCTCGGCCCGGGGTTCCCAGCACGGTGGAGGAGCTCCCCGCAAACACGCCCTCACTACCAGCACGCCTCGCGTTTCCTCCTCCCTCAGCATCCCAGCCTGTAAGAGGTTATCAGACAAAAGCTCCGTGTATCAAAGCAAAACAAAGCAGCCCAGGCGCAGCACGCCGGCAGCTGTGCGGGCAGGGAGAGAGGAGCGAGCCCGCGGCCGTAGGAAGCAGCTCTGCGGCACGGCGCGGGGCGGAACGGCCGAGTGGCGGGGCAGAGCCCGGCTGCGGGCATCGCCGTTTGGGATTTTTCCTTCCTTTGTTCTGGACGAGGCGAGGTTTTCAACGAGGCTCCGGGTTTCGGGGGGTGAGATCCAGCCCGGCTCTTGCCGCGAACGCCGAGGAGGCCCCATATGTCATGGGCAAAGTATGCGGCCCTAAAAGCCCTAAAAGCCGGCGTGGAGCGGGAGCGGGTGGGAGCGGGACCCCGAGGGAGCCCGGGGGCTCGGGGCCGGCCGGCACCCCCGGCCGCGGGGATGCGGGCACCGGGCGCGGGCCCTCCGCCAGAAATTCCTGCGGATTTGACATTTACGAGGCTCTGCCGCTCCCAGCCCACGCCCGCTCGCCGCGCATCTCCGCTCTCGACCTGGAGGAAGAAATCGATTTCCTCCGGTGGAAGCATCCCTAAAGTGACAAAAGGTTTTCTCGTTTCGCCGCCTCCGCACCAGCAAACCCTGCGGACGGCGCGGCGTGCGGCCGAGCGCCGGCTGCGCACACAGCCGCACACTCACAGCTCTGAGTCACAGCTCTGCGGCTCCCGCATATGGTCCGCACGCTCTGCAGCTCCTGCTCCTGACTCACTCGCTCTGCACAGAGCAAAGAAATCGTTTCAGCCCGAGCGAGAGAACGACGCGAATTTTGCCATTGCCTCCTCCCCGGGACGAGGGAAAGCTGCGCAGCCCGACCCCATCCCGCGGCGTGGGTCCGCTGCCATCCCTCGCGAGTCTTCTGCTTTTCGGCATCCTGAAATTGCCCTTCGGCCTGATCTTTGCCGTGGTCAAAAAATTAGTGTCTAAGGTGTCTAAAAGTGAAAGAGATAAGAGAAATACTTCTCTTTTCCCAGGTTGTTTGCTCGGTTCATTCGATATCGTGTTGTGGATGGGGTGTTTGATTTCAGTGTTTCCACTCTGCGGTCACTTGAATAGTTTCCTTTTGTTCCTCACATGGTTTTCTTTTCGTAATGATGCAAAGAGAGAAAGAGAAAAACCTTTTAAAATGTGATGGCTGAAGCCACAAGTATTGGCAGTTGGACTCACTCACGTCAAGTCGTGGAAACCAAAGCTGGCCAGCTATTCAATAATGAAAGCAGAATTTAGTTTGGAATTGGTTAAATTGCCATGGGCATTCTGTTAGACGAGCTCTCAGTCAGGTCTGTGGTGTCAAGTTTGTCTGACATTTAGTTTGCATTTTTATTTTTTCAGTTTTAGAATGATTAAAACGTTTGAAATATGAGCAGCAATAGTTCAGCTCTCCTTATAGAGAAAAAATCCTCCACACTGTGCAAAGTGCATCATCTAGAATTGATCACCTGCAGCCCCATACAAACACTGCTCTCAGCTCAGGGCTCGGCTCCCAGCACTTTTCTCTCTGTACATTCCAAATTCAAAGGCTGGAAATGCTTCTCCTCCATAACTGAGCAAACAGACTTAAAAAAAAAAAGAAAAAAAAAAACCAACAATGAAGGAACCTGTGAATGTATTCAAACAGCTCTCTTTAACCCCTGTACTTTTTATTTAAAATGTAATATGAAATTCAAAGCCATTTAATTAATTAGAAATTGTAACACTTAAGCGCGTACAGCAGAATTATCAAAAGGGATGCTACAGCCATTAAATAATCAAATAGCAAGGCCATTAAGTAAGTAATTAGTATGTGCAATAAATGGCTAGACTGCGTTAACGAGATCTCTCATATACCCTAAGTAGGGTCCAATCCTTCACCGCTGCACAGGAAAAATCACCCAGTGCTCTTGGTTCTCTGCTGAGAAATGAGCAAGCTTCCTTCCCTTCCTGAGGACGTGCCCTGCATGCACAGCATCTCCCATCCAGCCTCAGTACCAGCATCGTGCTCTCAACAGTCCCTCACCTAGGAAGTGCTCCCAGGATGTCCTGGGAATGCTGGCTAAGGGGGAAATCTGGATCCTTTTCCTGCAGCACTCACGGGTGAAGCACTACCCCAGACCCTGGTAGTACAGCTGGGGGCAGTGGTTTCTGCCTTCAAACTGTTGGCTAGTAGTGAAGCATGCAGCACTGACAGCTCACAGCCTCTCCACTGATGGCTCTTCCACAGCTCTGGATAGAACCTGGGAGAGCAGGGCATTGATGTGAGCAAACGTGATAAATCAGATGAATAGAAGAATTAACAAAAAAAGAAAACTAAGTGGAAAAGCACAACTGTACTCTGATCAGAAACAAGTTCCATGGAAGAATTCACAGCAGCACTGGGAGAAGGATGCTTCAAGCAGCGTGCAGGTAATAGGTCCCAAATCTCCCTGGGCACGTTGTGGTCACCTCGAGCTGCAGCAGAGCCTCACGGCGCCCATACAAGTGTAGGGCCCAGGGCCAGGAGAATTAAACTTGTTGGTGTGAACAGAGCAGAAGTGTCTCGGTCAAAGCTGCCAAACAGATCAAGAGCAAGTTTAAGCCCAGCTATTTGGGATCCTCCCTGGAGGTGCCTCTTTGGACCATGCTTTCCACGGCAGCAGCCCCACAGAGAGAGGACAAGCAAGGACATAATTTTTTAGAAGAGCCCAAACCCTTTTTCACACAGACACAGCTGCCCTGGCATCAGGCTGAACAACATATCTGCTCACCAGGAAAAAAGCCAGGAAACGAAACTCAAGAGCCACCCAGCTCCTTTCTCAAATGATTTCTTATCTTGACTGCATAGCGTCTGCCACATTGGCTCGGCAGGAATTAGCCCGGGCTGTGCACATTCCTGGGAGTGGATACCACCAGACAATATAACACTAATTAGGTAGTACCAAGGCAACTGTTTACAAGTCTCTTCCAAATGCCTCCCTTGTGTTTGCACCCTCCTACCGCAAAGGCAATATTTAGTAGAAATGTCCTAGGTACAATTCTCTGGTGGCTTATTTAAATGTCAGTCAATCCGACAGAAGTACACTGTGAAAAGCAATGACAACAACAGGGAATGAGCTTCAGTGGGAGAGTTCTGGTGAAACTGTGATCATACAAAGGTGTTGCCTCACTTCCCCTGGAAGGCAGCTAGTTAGATACCTGGCTGTAAGCAGCGGAAGAAAAATACCAGGTGCTTTTTAGCTGGAAGGGGAATTTTCATAGGCATGGTGAAATTATTCATTGTGAATTCAGGTGCTTTACCAGCACGGGAAAACCTTCCCCATTAAAACAGTGGGCAGAACTTTGTTCAGAAGTTACTTTGGTTTTCTGTGGTCACCGGAAGACGAGCGGCACGAAAAGGTCACTGATATTTCTCAGCTGATAGCTCAGTCTGAGTCAGCCGCTGGAAAATGCACTACAGGATATTGTCTTAAAGTGCTCTTGTAAAGTTAATCAAAAGTTTCCTGGAATGATTTACAAATCTAAATTACACAAAGGAGTACGATGAAGGGAAGTGGGAAAAGTCCGGTTACACAAAGCACTGCAGAGCATTTGTGAAAGTAATTTTCTAGCAGTTACGAGTTAAGGGTTCAGGGCTGTGTGTTTCTGGAATTTTGTACTCTGATAAGTACATATTTGACGTTATAGCCAGCATTTCAGCTACTGGAACAAACGCTTTCACTTTCTTTAAATATGGATATATGTATAAAAGCATTATTAAATTACCATTTGTACTAGTCAGGCTGTTGCCTCCATTGAGAAGAGGGTTGGCTGGACCTGCATTCTCACCTCGAGAAGTGGTTGGCCCTTCAAACAATTGTTTGTAGAAGTCATGGAGAAGAGAACGGAGGGGCTGGAAGCAAAAAAACATTTGTCAGAGTCTTCAAAGAACAAGAGAATAACGATCCCAACATCTGGCATTTAACTGTAGCACAAATAGTGCTGCTAAGCTCTTACAGAAGGATGGCCAGGAAGGTGATCAGACAGGGTACCTTGCTGGATCTGTGATTTCTATGCCAGCTGGCTCTCTCTGCCTCTTTGCAAGGCACAGGGGATCATGGAGGCAATGTGGAGGCATGGGTAATGTAGAGGAAGCCCAGTGGGGGGGATGAGCAGGGCTCAGGGCCAGCCCCACACACCTGCAGTGCACTGTGGCTGCTACCAGCGAGATGCCCTCGGGGATGAGGGGGGCTCTCTCTATTTCCTCTGGCTGAGAAGGTCTCACAGATCCTTGTTACAGACCCAAGTCTTTGGAAAACACACCCCAGCCACTGGTCATACATCTGCAGAAGAGCTGTATGCACTGCCTTCCCTTTTCTAACCACTCAAATCCAAATAATATTCAGATAATAGCTGTAAAATATTAACCCGTCGTGCAACACGTTCTATAAAGTACGTCCTGGAATGGAGGTAATTTCTTCAGTGTTACATACTGGTGAGAAACAATAGGTTTTAAATTAAACAGGAAAAAGACTGAAAGAAAGGGGTGATCCAGCTGGATATTCTCCTTTCTGTTCAGAAGCAGGCTAGCTACCCTCGGACTGTTCAGGATCCTGGCACTAATATAGAAAAGCCCTCATCAGTATGCATGAAAGTTTTTTTCATGGGTTTGTGGTGACAAATTTATATAAGTTTATCTGGAAGATTTCTAAAACTAATAGCATTTGTCGGATGAATATTATACAATTAATGTCTAGCTGAAATACCAGCACTCTACTATTAATTTTAACATAAGAATGGGAACATTAACATTATCTGAATTCTAATTACTGTGGGAAGAAGCAAAATACAAGTGATGGGGAAAAAGCTGTTCTTTTCTGTTCCATTTTGTCCTGTGCCCACCGCCCAGGTGCCGGTACGTGTTTGCTGCAGGAGACTTGATTTAGGGCATCAGAAACCCAAAATTAAAGAGACTCCCTGAGCAAGATGTTGTCGATTTGAAAATGTGATGACATTTGGTGCATAACAGACTTAATTTGTGTTAGGCTTGTGTATGTGACAGTTTATTGCTAAGAAGCCCACTTTTCTGAAGTGGCAATGCACTGCTACTGTTCTCCACTGCCATCCACACACCTTCCACTGACAGCAAATGAGGGCTGAACTGCAGACACAGTTGCTCAGTTGTCCTTAGGAGGAAGAAAGAATCATATAAAAAGCACTTTTCAGAAGTACAGTCATGCTCTACAGAAGTGAGTAATTGAGGCAGAATTTGGCCCTGTCCTCCATGAGTGAGCTTGGAAACCTTCTCCAGCAGTTCTTTTGTTTGGCTGTTGGTTTGGTTTCAGTGAGCTCTGTTACAGACATCTGCACGTGGAGCCCCAGAAGAGATGGCAGGATGCAGAACGCTAAGCTCAGCCACAGAGGGTGGTGTAGAGCAGGAGGCTGCCACAAAATTCTGCCCAGCATAAGGCAAGTGCACAGCCATCAGGGAGGAAAGCACTTTTACTGGGGACTTGAAGTGCTAGAAATTACCGTCTGGTGTGCCAGAACCCAGGAGTAGCAGCACTGCTCATTATACAATATTAATAGCTTGATTTGGAGAGGCCACTGCTGCATTTGAGCCCAGTTATACAACATCATAAGCTAGTAAACACATAAAAACATATTACCCTTTAAGATCTTGATTGTCTTCAGTTTACTATGCCTACTCAAGAGCGTTAGGTTTTACTAGGGACAATATTACAGTACATGTGATAAAATGAGTGTGTTGCAGCTGCAGCTGGAGCTGCTGGGGCTGTGCCCTGCAGGGATATGGGGGAAGGTGCCGGGGGCTTTGCAGTTGGGTGCTGAATTCAACAACCTGTGGGGCCCAGCACAAAAGGTGACAATGCAGGTTGTTCAGGAGCGACGGCACCTTTCTGACAGCTGATGTACTTCTCCCTTCTTGTTGATCCCTGATGTTGCAAAGCTAATATTGCACCAGCAACCTGCTTCGAGGTGTCCACCTACAGAAGACAATCACCTGGATTAAGAGCTATTTAAAAGATGCCACAGTTATGGCATTGTGTTGGCTGATCTGTGAGTAAGAGTTGCTGCTGTGAGTAGAGCAAAGGGAAAGCCACCTCCTAAAAGGAAGGGAAAGCAGGCAATAACTTGGATGTCCCATGTTCTTCCTGGCAGCTGGCTTCCTGCCCAGGATGGATCTCTGGGATGGAGCGATACGTGCCACCTCCCCAGGAAAACCCTGCAGGTTTGGGTGCAAGAAAGAGGAATCAGCATTCAGAAACACACACAGGCAGGCTCACAGCAGCTAGAAGCCTGGGAGAGGATTTTCAAAGGCGGGTCTGGAAGCTAGTACAGCGTGGCTGAATGATCTGCTCACTTTGACAACTCAACACAAGCAGGTAATGACGCAGCCCTGTCTCAGTTATTTCTGCCAGGATCTGGAAGGTGGGGGAGGTAGCCAGGCACCCTTGTACCTCACTCAGCAGTTTCTCTCAAATTTACATAAATGAATCTATGCCAAACTCCTGTGAGAACAGCCTTCCCTGATAAGATCCTGGCTTACAGTGATGGACATTCCCTCAGAATCTGGTCTCACCGCATTCTGGTAACTGGAATCCCATGCCTTAGCCCACACTGCCTGGAGATTACAACAGGATTTGAATTCATCCACCATTACTGTAACAAATACTACAAAATGCAGCTCTCTTGTATGAAGATACACTTACGTAAGACCTCATTCAAAAGTGTCTTATTTAAGAACACACTTAAGCACATACTGAGCTTCACTGACACATCCTAAAGAATGAGGGTCTCAAAAATGCATCCGAGAGCTTTCCTTCACCTCTGAAGGAATTTAGAAGAACGCTGTCTAATGCAACTGTGCTTTTTTTTCTATGCAAGATGACTTAGCAGAAAGAGCAGTTCTGCAGACAAAATCACTTCCCTTTTCAAGAGGTTCTTTCTTACATTATTTACATTATAGGTTTTTTTCAACGTTGTTTAAAAACCATTGCGGAACAAATAATTATGCCAGGGGAAAAAAATATATATATATAAAGAAAAGAGAAGGAGACTAAATGAATCCTTTCCCTAATGCCTTAAAAAAAAAAAAAAAAAAAAAAAAAAAAAAAAGGTGATTTTGGACAGCCAGTCTTTAAACAAGGTAAAGTGTGAGCCCATGAGAATGGATCAGACACTCACACTGGGGGTGTAATGGCAAAGGCAGCTCTGTAAGCCTAGCAGGTATTTTTTCCCCGCAGCCTCTTGAAAAGACAGACAGATTCCTTTCTGAGGGACAGCGGAGAAGCGTGTTAAGCTTTGTCACTCCCAGTATTCAGTGAAGAGAGTTTTTGGGAAAGATGCCCAGATACCATGGACCAAGTTCAGCTCCAGCGTAAGCAGACAGAATTCCCACTGAAATCAATGGGAGTTGCACCTGCTGACTTTGGAGTTGAATATGGCCCAATCTGTGGATACTATAAAGGTTTTGTTTCCAAAGTTTCTTCTGGCTTGTTTTATGGGAATGCAGCCCTGGCGCCAGGAACATCAGAGGACCAATAAATTCACTATGGGAACTTCCAGGCAAATGACAACTCTCTCGCAGCACAAATGCAGAAGCTCACACGATGCTGAGGGACAAAATCTCAGTGTTCTCCCAGTTCATTGGCACGAATAATGCTTTTGGTTCAGAAACACTCTGAGAGAAGAAAATGGAGGGAGTTATTAAGGAAAACGCTTTGATTGGTTTGTCCAAGGTAATGGAACAAATGTTTGAATTACTCAGGACGCTGGTTACCCTGTAGGAACCGCGGTCTGAGGTGGCTGGGGGAGGCATCCTGCACATCTCCTGGCTATTTGGTGGCTGGTCTCAGCAGCTGCTGTGCTCCTTCTTCCCAGTTTGGGCTGAAATTTGGCTGTGGAGATCTGCAGGGGAATGGGAGCACAGACAGGGCTTAGGGAGTCCGTCCAGAAAAAGGCAGTAGCTTGAAAGTATCCACGTGGCATTGAATACAGAGGAGTTAACAAAAGCATTATGTGAAGGAGACAGTTTGTCTCTGTTGGGGCTGTGAGCTGCTGTTAACTGGGATTTAAACAACTGCGATTCAAAGCCCTTCTCTTGAGTAATTTCTGCTCCAGAGCCATTCTGATCACACAGCACATGTATTCTTTGCAGGTTGTTTGTAGGCACAAAAAGAGAAAACTAAGACTGCAATAAAAGACGTAATCTTGGAGCTCTTACATTAAAAAAAGAAAGAAAAGAAACATCTAATTCATTTTAATTTCTCGACAATAATAAAAAGCAGTACTAGACCCACGTGCTGCACTCTGCTCTGTGATGATGTTTGATGTTGGTAGTTGCGATGCGAGTCCATCTCAGGGCCACACGCCACAGCAGCCCGGTGTACCCACGGCTCAGTGAGGACTGCAGGTCTCCAAACCACGTGCTGGGAAGGGAAGGACATCCCTGCCTTGCAGTGGGCAGCGCGCCCGCTCTGGGCACTGATATGTGGTGTGAAGAACGAGGGCAGGAGCGGGACAAAGGGACAGGGCAGCACGGCGCCGGGGAGAGGCGGCTCCGAAAGGAAAGCTGAAGTCTCTGGTTTTTGGCACAGCCTGGAAGTGACTGCTTGGAAATATCTTTCCCAAGCCCCCGGCGATTAACGTCCTTCTCTCTGTCTCCTCCATCTTCAGAGCCACGTTCCTCCTGCTGCCATTGAACCTCTGCAGGGCATCCATTGCACCGCACGCCGTGCTCACGCAGCTACAATGCGCAGAGGGCGTTAGGGGAAAGCTGATGTCACAGCCTACCAAGTTTGAAGGGCCTTTTAAAACCTGCCCTCAGAATGTGCTAATATTTACACATTCCCAAACCATCTGGAAATATGTTCCAACTGCTTTAAAGCACTTTTAGTATTATTAAATGTACATTCAGCCTTTCAGAGATGAATATTATTTTACCCTAAATCTAACGATAGTTTAATCACCACAGGAAAAACAACAGCAACAAAACCAGTATGCACAGCCCTGTCTTTTACCAGAAAACCAAATTCCTGTTCCAACAGGATGACAGGATTTTCTTTTTCTTCAGCAACTTCTGGATGTTCTCTTAGTGCTGAGGATCCAGTTTTTTCACCGTAAAGCTGTGTTTTTTCCATAAGCTTCTTAAAGAAAAGACACAAGAGAACAAAAACATTTTTCTTTCTTCTTGCAAGTGCAAGAGAGTTTGGATTTCACTGGACTTGAAGGAGTGTATTGATGCTTGCATGCTATCAAATGAATGGAAACGTGAAGAAATTAAAACTTAAAAATATACATCATATGCGTCGTGCACATGTAATATTTAGGTCTTTTTATTCTGCATAGGACTCTATCAAACATTTGGTACCAGTGAAGGATTACAGCCCACTTAATTGACTGTTTTGTGTTCCTTTCTACTTTCTGTCGAACTACAATGAAAGCTCCAGTCCCTTCTGGGGTCAAACACAAGTACACAGAGAAAAAAGTTCCTTCTGAAATCAAGTTTAAAGAAACAACTGAGGTTAAAACCAAACTGAAGCCCAGCAGCACCCGTGGTCCTCGCAATTCTCCTGCAGGTAGAAGGGATGAGCTTAAACTCCCTGGGGCAACTTGCACCCGATTTCCTTCCTTCCCATCACAGAGGCTGCAGAATCCACCCTCCAGTGAATGAACAGGGCACCAGGTGGGACGTGCAAGACCTACGGTGGAAGTCTGATCCTGTTCCCCTCCTGCTGATAATGGGACTGACTTGGTGTGGCAGGAAACACAGAAGAGGAGGCCACTGTGAGGCACTTGGTACCAAAGCGAGATTCCCCTCACAAAGTGCTTTCGCAGCACACCGGCAGCCTGTTAGAATGCTGTCAGAAAGGCACAAACATCAGCATAATTTATTGGTGGCTATTTTAGGCAGGTGCATGGGAACTCTAAATATATGGCATCCAGCACTCGCTGCAGTTGCTATGGATATGATATCCCAGGCCTGTAACTAGGGTTATAAATGCTGTTGTGTGCTTATTATTGTTGTTGTTATTAAAACATGAATTTTAGAGTTATGCCTGCAGGGCTGCTGCTCCTAAATTGTCCACGTAACGGCATACCTCCTTGTTTGAAGGAGGGGTGTGTGGGAAAGAAGCGATAAACAATCTCCTTTCTCCCCTTCACTTTCTATTTGCTCCAGAAGGGACCAATTTTGGGCCACTCTTTGCAGTCGTATCAGGGCCAGGAGAATTAGAAACCTCTGCTGTGTGATCTACTCATATCCTGCCCTGTGCTGCAGATCTGGAGTAGCAGATGGTGATGGAGGGACTCAATAGACACCTTGGGCACTGCAGCCATACTGTCCCTGTGCCTGTCCCCATCCCTGTCCCTGTGTAAATGGGAAGCCACATTTTCTTGCAAATGGGAACCTGTGGAGATTGCTGGTGCTTGATGCAATTCACAGCAGCACAAAAAGTGGCGAATAAGGAAATAAATAGACAACGTGCATTTTGCATAGCGTGGAAGGGTTTCTTGTCAGACTCAGTGGTTTGTAAATGGATGTTTGGTGAGGAAAAGGAGCAATGCATCAATGCATGTGTCCAGGTGCAGGTGCATGCTGGGCGGAGAACAAGGAGATGTTCAATCTGAAACAGAGCCTGGAAAAGGTTGGCCAAATGGAGAGGTGGAAAAGGAAGGTGGTGCATGCTCCAAGCAGGAGGTGAAGGGCAGCAGTAGCAAAATGCTTGGGTGTTACAGGTTGTGACAAGCCGGAATCTGGCAGAGAGGTCAGCCTGCCCTGGGAGCGGTGTGGAAGCCAAAATAAAGTCTAGCCAGGCCTATGCCGAGAGTGAGCACAGGGACAGGGAAAATAGCGAGGCCTCTTTCTCCCCAGTGGTGGCCCCAGAAGGCAGCGGTGAGGCTGCTGTTAAAGTTAAAACATGGCTGAGGATATTTGCCTTGGGCAGATACATGTTTGGAGAGACCGGGGTCAGCGGCTGATTTAACCGCACCGTTTCATCCCCACCACCGCACTTCCTGAACTTTCCACTTAAGCGGAGTTTTAACAGGACACAGGTATGCTGGTGGCGTTGTGCACCGCGCCCCAGAGGGTGAAATGTGTGTGCAGTCGGCGCTCCTTTCTGTCCATCTGCCTGTCTCAAGGACTGTAAACCAGAAGTGGGAAAAGGAAGCACAAGGAGAGGGGAATGAGTGTGGAAGCAGCGGGATGCGGGCAGGACGAGCTGGGAGAAGGGAACTTCTGCTGCTGGAAATTATAGCGTAGGCTTCATGAGCAAAAAGAAAGCAGGGGAAGATTTTGCACAAGTCTAGATGCACAGTGCATCAAGCCAAACTTACGTTACTTCAAAACAGTTCATAGGACAGCAAGAGGCCAGTGATGGCCCCAGAGTGTGCAGTGCTGGAGGTGGGAAGGGGTGCCCAGTGCTCAGAGAAGGACAGCAGCTGGCAAAGCACACAGAGGGATGTCATCCCAGCAGAGACTGCGAGTGGCAATGACTGCAGTGGGAAGCGCTCTCCTAACACGCTCTTGATGTACGTAGACGGACTCACAGATATTGGACCTGCAGGGGGTTTGCGCATTGAGCGCCTCACGTAACCCGACAGCCGAAACATTTCCTTTCTGAGCTGGGGATGTTTGCATCCAGTCAGATTTACTCCCTTTGGATGCAATTCCAATCAAACGTTTTAATCACCTCTCCGTCCAAAGGGCAATTGTTCAATCTGTACTTCAATCTTCAATCTGTACAGTTGGTGTTCAGCTGTGATAGGATGCCAGGTGTGGATCCCCAGTAACCAAACACTCCTCATGATTCATACCAACCTCTTTTGAGCAGGTCTGAAGATAAAACAGGTGCGTGCAGTGTCAACAAGGAAATAGACTTCATTGTGATGCACCACTGCACAGTACTACGAAGTGATCTGTATTTTGCTCAGGTTGCAGCAGAAGGCACTGTGCTGCAGAAGGCACCATGCAGCTGCAGTGGGACAGGTGCAGGTGTCCTAGCAGCATCCAGCCACACCATTTCTACTGAGGAACTACCATCACATTGGCACTGCACCTGGTGGCTGCAGAGCACCGCCAGCACCACCCAGCCAACCCTGAGCAGATATCATCACTTTGTTTGGCTTTTTTTTTTTTTTTCCTTTTAAAACTGTCTGTCAGGTTCCAGAAAGAAGCTCTTTTCCAATACCTATAGGATGGTGTTTTTGAGAGACTGTAAGCACAACTTTCTGTTCTCTGTGCAGCATCTAGTACGGAGTGCTTGTCCATGGCTTGCCCTATTTGTCAGAGCAATGAAAGAACGGCTCTTCGACAGTAATAGAACTTCTTTATGACAGCAGAGTGATGAATGATGGACACTCCGTTCCCACTTCAGCTCTGCCTTAACACAACAGCACATTAATCTGTAAGTTACGCATTATGATGTGTGTGCATCGATGCCACAACATGCACAGAAAGGACACTTGTTCTGCCCACGTCCAGTGCCAGCACTGGGCACAGCTGGACGCAGCAACAGCAAAATTCACCAGTGTCATATCACTATCAGACTGCATACAGAGTCGATCTCCCTCCTGTTTATAAACCCCTCTATGTGCTGGAAGGCTGCAGTGAGATCTCCCCAGAGCCCTTCTCTCCCCGTGCTCTCAGCTCATCCCCATAGGGAAGGCATTCCAGCCTCCAAGCATCCTCACGGCCCCTTCTGCGCCCACTCCAATAGCTCCATGTCTGCCTCATGCCGGGGACCCAGGCCTGGATGCAGTCCTCAGGGAAGGTGTAAAAGCAGACGGAGAAACTACAGGAGCACTTGCATTAATCTCATCAGTTTTGACCCTTCCTTAATGAAACCCCCAGTCCTATCTGCTTGAGTGCATCCATCCGCCCGCCTGGCAGCACTGTGGGGCGCAGTGGGGTGCAGGCAGCGCTGGGTGCAAACACACGGAGGGCAATGGGGAACGGGACACATGCTGCCCTGCGCCTGCACTGCACCATGTGCCTGGAGGGACTGAAAGCAGCCGATAAGCGGCTGTGGTGTGAAAATGGAAACTGGGAGCTTCTCTTTCCTCCTAACTCAAGATCTTCCATTTTATATTTTATTTTATTTTATTTTATTTTATTTTATTTTATTTTATTTTATTTGTATTTCATTTTATTTCATTTTTATTTCATTTTATTTCATTTTATTTCATTTTATTTCATTTTATTTCATTATTTATTCCACTTCCTTTGTTTCGTTTCCTGGTATTTTATTTTATTTATTCCATTCCATCCATTTCATTCATTCATTTCCCCAGCCTGCCGACCTGGCGCCCTCCCACCCCGCCCCGCCCCGCCCCGCCCCGCCCCTCCCGGCGCCGCTCCGCTCCGCGCGCCGCGCTCCGCCTTTTGCCTCGCGCCCGCTCGCGCCCCGCCGCCGCCGCCTGGGCGAGGGGAGCGGGAAGGAGGGAGAAGGCTGGGGGGGGCGTGCTGCGGGCGCGCGCTCGGCGAGCAGCGAGGGCGCGTGCGCGCGGAGGCAGCAGGCAGCAGCAGGGCGGGCGCGAGCCCCGTCCCCGCGCGGCCGCAGAGGGAGAAGCGGAGCGTCGGGCGCGGCGGAGCGGAGCGTCGGGCGGTTGTTTACCGGCGCGGAGCGGAGCGGGAGGAGACCGGAGGGGATCGCAGCTGCGAGCGGAGCGTTAAGCGCGAGGAGTGGAGCACCCCCTCACCCCCCTCCGAGGAACGCGGACCTCCTCGCGCTGCGGGGCTGTGACCTTCAGCGCCCCGCGCCCCCCGCGCCCCTCCCGGCGCTCCCCTCCCCCCGCCCGGCGCCGCGCGCACCCCGAGAGGAGGGGGAAAAAAAAGAGCGAGAGGAGGCGAAGGATTTACAGAGCGGCTCCGGGAGGCTCCGCGCTGCCGTCCGGCCCCCCCGCCCCCGCCATGGCTCGGCGGCTCGGAGGGATGCGCGGGGCCGGACCGCGGGGGGAGCCGGCGGGGTGCTGAGCTGCCCCGCGTCCCCTTCATTTTTTAATCTAGATTTTCATATTTTTTTATTATTATTATTATTAATTTTTATTTTGAGAGAAGGCGGCGGCAGCGGCGCCGAGAAGAGGCCGAGCCGAGCCCCATCCCCACGGCGGTGCGGTGCGGCCGCGCCTCTCGGAGGGCGGAGGGGGACCCGGCGGGGCAGCCCCGTCCCCGCGCGCAGGGCCGGGCGCGCCGCTGTTGTTGTTTTGTAATCAGATTGTCTGGGCCGCCCCCCCGCCTCCCCCGCAGCCCTCCCAGTTCTGTGTGTGTGCGGTGCTGGAAAATGGAGGCTGAGGATGCCGAGCGCCGGCCCCGCTCACGGCCCGCGGGCTCCGGGCAGCGGCGCTGAGGGGACGCGGCCGCTCCGGCGCGGGGCTGCGAGCCGCGCTGCCGCCGTTGCTGCACCGCCGCCTCCGGGAGATCGGAGCTCCCGCTGCGGTTCGTCGCTCCGTGAGGCGGCGTGGGGCGTTCGCTTCTCGGCCCTCCGTCGTTATTATCTGTAGGGCAGAAGAGGACAGCGAACCGTTCGGGACTCGGGGTTTTTTTGGTTTTTTTTTTTTTTTTTTTCCGGTTTTTTCTTTTTTTTTCTTTTTTTTTCCCGGAAAAGTGGATTTTTTCCAACTAAAAAAAGAGGAATGAAGTCTGGCGCCGGAGGAGGGTCCCTCGCCGTCTTCTGGGGGTTGCTGCTCGTCTTCGCCGCGCTCTGCCTGTGGCCGACAAATGGGGAAAGTGAGTATTGCGGGAGCGGGGCCGCGGGGGGCGGCGGCGTCGCGTGCGGGGCCGCGAGGTGACGGCGTCGCGTCGGGGGACTTCGAGGTGCGTGAGGACACCGTGAGGGACCACGAGGCGACGGCGACGTGCGGGGGGCGGCTCCGCGGCGGCTGCTGCTGCGGAGACGTGCGGCCGTGCGGGTCTCCCCTGCCCCGCGCGGCGCTCCTCGGCCCCCGGCTGCCGCCCGCCTTTGTGTCCCGCACCTGGCGGGGCGTGGGGCCGCGTGGCAGGCGCTGCCGGGCCGGGAAGGAGGTCGATGTTTGCGAGCGCTGCGCGCAGTGACCTGCCGCGGGGAGCGGAGCGATCGTGCAGGCAGCGCGCTGCTTTGCTGCCCGGCGCGGCTCCGGGGAAGGGACTCGGAATGAAGGCGGTGGGCTTCGTTTCCTTCGTGAGCGCTTGGCTCGGTGCGCAGCGCTTGTGTGGAGACATCTGATGGCCGGAAGGGCCGCGTAGTAACGAGTGATTTTTTTTTTTTTTTTTTTTTTGGTAGCGAGCTGCTTCCTCCATGTGTGTAAACGTGGGGCACGCCCGCCGGCAGTCACAGCAGCCCGAGCCGCGTTCGGGTGCCCGCACTGAGAGCCTCTCGTGCGTCAGGTTGGCCGCCCCTCTTTTACCCGAGGAGCCGTGCGGGAAGCCCGACCGTTTTATGGGCTGCTTCGTTTCTTCTCTCCGCCCGCAGAGCCGTGCTCGTTTCCTGTGTTTTGGTGCTTCGGCTTAATCCGCTGCGTGTGTTGTTCGGCGCGGTCCTTGCGTGCCTCGCCTTGGGAAAGCCGCGCGCTGTCGTGGGGATGGAAGGGCGAGCATCGGGGAGCTGTGGAGCTCCTGCGGTAGTGGGGGTTTCAGGTTGAAGAGGAAGTTCCTCGGATGCGCTGACGACGAGGCTAAAACAACCCGATGTTTGAGCAAGATGCGTGTAGACGGAGTGTGTAACGCGCGTTGAGTAATGCCGCGTTTCGTTAGGCGGCGAGTGCCAATTAACCCCATGCAAATGAGGCCCGAGCTGGGCCGGTGCGGGCGGCCGGGCTGGGAGCTGCAGCCCTGCTGCCCAGAGCCGTTCCGAGAGGCAACGTTAATCCGCAGGCTTGAAAACAAAACCCCCGCGGCCTTCTTCAGGGCTTAAGCAGGATCAGCCCGCGTGGGGAAAGCGGGGACGAGGAGATGCGCTGCGCCCTGAGGTGTGCGCTCGGAGCTTCTCCTGATGTGCTGCCTCAAGTCAAAGTGTTCACCCAGATCCTGCAATAAAATCAGGCACGAAGGCTTGGGATATTGGCTTGCAGTGCTCCCAAATGCTTGCCGTTGCCATTTAACTGAAACGACCCAATTAAGAAACTCCCTAATGAAATATCTCCTCCTGATCTCGGTGTTTACGCGTGGGGAGATATGCTGAGGAACTCGTCCTGGCCGGGCGCTGCCTCTGATCGATCGCCTTTGTAGTTTGCACTTTAATGGCTTTTGTTTTCACCACTTATTGCCCAAAGAATTTTGCTGTCAGGGGGAAGAATGATCTCCAGAGCAGATGTTTTGCATCTCTTCATATTCTTCTCTCCCTGCAATAGTGGAAGGAAGATTAATCGTAATTTTTATTTGTTTTTCATATATACTGTGTCATAGCTAAAAGGCACTTCCATTTTCGGTCAAACAAGCACAGCATTCCTAAATAGGAATACAAAGGAGTTGCAACAGGAGAGGGAAGCCCATCTTTTTAATGCTGAATTACGTAAAATCTGTTTGTGGTTAGGTGACAGAAAACTCTGAAAAACGTAGGTAGCCTCAGTGGTGCACATCTGGTGGGAGAGGATGCTACAGGATGGTACGAGTTTGCTGAGACTTGGTTAGAACAGCGTAAAAATAACAAGGCCCTTGGTGAGGATGAAGCTTGTGCTGTGTCAGTGCCTTTGGTGTGTAGGGCTGCATTGCTGGGAGCTCTTCCATCCAGGGATGGGTTTCAGACACAGCTTAGCCTGAGTGTTTTCTTCCTTTTGTGCCTTGAGCATGGAGGGGTTTGTGCTTTTCTCTCGTGTGGTTGGTGCTCATGAAGGGGTGTCTGAGTGGAAATGGGGTGAGTGTTTAGAGTAGATGGTTCTAGTTATTAATCATAGTTCGGACTGAGGTACCCTGATGGATCTGCTCACCTTTCTATGAGCTCTTGTTCATCTAACCAGTCTGCTTTGTGTTTCTGGCACTAATAAGCGGCAGCTCGTGCTGTATGCTTAATCTCTATCCCAAGCTGCCTACTAAAACCTTCCTGCCCTTCCAGTGCTGGCGTTACACACACCTGGCTTCACATCAGCGCCTCCGTGTGCACCTCGTGGTCAGTGGATGTTGTTGGATGGAGCTGGGAGGCTCCTGGAGCTGAGGCTGCAGGCAGGGAATGCTGGCGGTAGAGGAGCCGGGGGTGGAGCAGTGGGGGTGGAAAGCTGCTGGGCTGCAGCGGTCACCACGGCTGTAGGAGGGAGCGCTGGGCTCAGGTTGTGTGCTCTGGACTGGAGCAAAGGCCTGTGTGAGTCAGAAAGCAGAGGGGTTAGGAAATGACTTGGCCGATATTGGGCAAAATGCATTGAGAATGTGAGAAAGCAGAGGAACGGGTGTGGAAGGAAGGTGACTGAGAAGTTTCAAGGCTGAGCTGGTGTTGGAAAGAAATAATCCTCTGTGTTTGAAGGGAGAGAAGCTTGGTTCTTGGTGGTGGGAGCAGTGAGGAGCTGCGGACAGCAGGACGGCTCAGTATAGCAAAAGGCAGAGTGTGTTGGCTGTGGTAGGGAGAACACTCGGGTCTGGAGGGAATCATAGAATGGCCTGGGTTGAAAAAGACCGCGATGATCATCCAGCTTCAACCCCCTGCTGTGTGCTGGATCACCAGCCCGCAGCCCAGGCTGCCCAGAGCCACATCCAGCCTGGCCTTGAATGCCTCCAGGGATGGGGCATCCACAGCCTCCTTGGGCAACCTGTTCCAGTGCCTCGCCACCCTCTGAGGGAGGTGATGTGTGTGTACAGGGGATGTTTTGCTTCTCATCTGCTCCTGGCTCTGTGGTCCTGCACAGCACACAGCTCACCTACTTCACCACCTTCTATGTTGGCCGTAGAGCTCATAACTCACAAAGTGTGCTGCATTAAATTATTGCTTTTTTTTTTTTTAATTGACTACAGTGAAATGAATGGCTTTTCCTCATTTTGAAAGGTGGTAACTGGGAAGCAATGATAGCTTTCATCAAGTGTTCTTTAATCTTCACGTTATGGACTTGCATCAGTTCTTACTTGAGCTCTGGCATAAAGCTGTCTCGTTGGAGACGTGTGGTGGTAGGGAGCAGCAGCTCTGCTGTGTGCATGCATGTTTGTGCACATGGAATGGATCAGCTGCAGTTTATTCTCAATGACTGCCATACATTAGTAAATGTCAGAAGACTGAGGCACAAGGCTCTGTAATCTCGTAATTCCAGTTGCTGCAGATTGGTACTTTCAGTTTATTTCAGTTCCTTCTGACAAATGCATGACTTTAAGGTTTTTGGGCTTAGATGGAAGTGGAATCTGCTGCTTATGAGAGTGCTGTGTTCGGAGAGACTTTGGGAGCGCAGTGATGTGTTTGAAAGGCAGAAATACTGTTTTAGTATTTGGGTATATTTGACGTGTGTAATTTTTCTATCACTGTAAATTGTATAGACAGCTTCTTTGTGTAGGATAGTTGGATTAGTTTTTATGATTTATGAAAGCTGCTTCAAAAAGAATGGCTTCAGAATGTTCGTATTGCACTAAAGCAGGACTCAGCAAACAGCAGTCGCCGGAGACACGCTGTGGTTGTTGGCCAGCCTGGTTTTTCCTTGTAGCCAAGTCATGACAGGTACAATCTGGGCTGGTTTCTGTAGTACTATATTTGTCTTTGTTGTGTCCAGAACTGTCTGAGACCACGTTTGAGGACAGCCGAGCGATGAGCTGCACGCCATGCTCACACCTCCCTGTGCTCACACTCAGCAGCACTGGTTCCCCAAAGCCCGAAGCGGGCGCTGTGCTTTACACAGGGCTTGTTTTGCTGCAGGAACTTGCAAACAGTTTGGCTTATTCATTAATGAAGGATATGCATTCCTGCAGAGCTGGTGTTGGCATGGCAGTGGCTTGTGAAGGTTTAACTGGCGTTTATCAGGGAAAGCTTTCCTCTCCAACCTCTGCAAGTGCCAAATATGAGCAACTCCTTCAGGATTTCTTTCAAGACAGCAATTATTTCTTCATTGTCAGTGTATGGGGGTGTTGCTGCTGATTTTTAAAATGAAATTGTTTAAGATTTGTTGAAAAGCAAACGTGAGATGCAGTGTTACTACTGTAATTTACAGTTCAATTTGCAGCTGACCTGTAAGCTTTAATGCAATACCGCTTTCTGTACTGATGTGGATGTACCCAGGCTTGTGCAAGTCCTGATGCCTTGCTCCTTGCTTAGTGGGCAGGAGCAGAAAGAAGTCTGTGTGTGTTCCAGTGATGCCACGGAGGTCTTTGTGGTAACTGAGTGCTTGGACTTCGCCAGTGAGATGAGATCTGACCCCAGTGAAGTTAGAGGGGTGTTCTCTGCATGCACTGAAACATGCTTTGGAAGAACAACTGTTGGTCTTAAAGCTGCACAAAATCATTTTAATAATAATTTGGAGGAACGATTCACGTTACAATGATTGCTGAAGACAAAAGGCTTCTTAAGCAGGAAATTGTTGGATTGTACGTTTATGTGCTTTGCTGCAGTGGTGCATAAAAGAGGGGTGTGCTGAGCTTCTGCTGGCTGGCTGAGTCCAGTGGTGTGAGGAGCTGACTGTGCTGCCAGCACAGCGTGTGTGACCGGTCAGGAGGGCGTTATCTGCAGGCTGTTATTGGGGCCATTACGCTGTAAAGATAGAGCTGTTGACTTGGCGTGTGAGCTGAGCTCTGATGGAAGCACTTTCTCCTTTCAGGTGGGCTCCTCCTGCACTGCCTGCTGCTGCCCTTTCCCCCATGGCCAGAGCAGTGTGTGAGCGTGATGGACAAACAGCAACAGCCCCGCAGCTCTTGTTGGAGGGAACCTTGACGCAGTGTTGTTTTGAAGTTGGGTTGTTGGTTTTTTTTTGATGTGGCCGATCAGGTGTCATATATTTTTAGTGAGTGTTTCCAGAAGCTTTATTTCATTCAGTAGGAACGGATCACTAATTAGCACATTCCTCATTTAATTGGTTGCTTAGGCAGTCGTGTTCCTATAGCAGAGGGTTGGATTGGAAGAAATAAAGACTGGTTTTTTTCAAGTTCAGAATTTGTGAAGTGAATCCACGTTGGAGCAGTGCTCAATCCTTGTGTGCTGTTGGAGTGCAGGCTGCCTGGATGGTGGGTACTGCACCTGATGCTGGCTTCACAAGAGTGGTTTGTGCAGATTATTTTTCAAATCATCCATGATGCTACAAGCATACCTGACAGGTTGAAAATAAATGTCTTGCTGGGGAGAGGGAGCATGCATAAATTAGAGCTGGGGTAATATGCTTTCTGAAGTCTCTTATGTGTGCAACTGCTGAAACAGCTGGGTGGGATCCTGAAGTAAGGAGTACATCATCGCCTTGGGTAGTGTTAGGACAACAGCTCTGTGAGGTGAAGGGGCAGGGAGTGCCAAGTGCTCATGGTGTGCTTTGTGACAGGTGTTTCTTCCAAAATGTGGGGAGTATTGAAGGGACGAAGCCTCTGTAAGTACCGCAGTTCTGGGGGGCTGCTGTGCTGAGGTAAGGTGGGCTGGCATTGTGTTATTGCAGTTCTTGGTAGTTGGTGGTGCACCAGGAGGCTCGCCCGGTGCTCAGTGGGATGCTGTGGTGGGTTTGCTTTGAAGCATGGCAGTCAGCCTGAGAAGGCTTCCAGGTATGGACGCACAGGGAAGCTTGGCGAGAGCTGCACTGCTGTGTTTGGCAAGGTTTTTGATGGGGGAAGAGGGTCTCAGGTATCTTGGATGTGAAAATGTCTTCTCCAAACAAACAGATGTGTTGCTGGTGTGCCTGTTTCATGGGCAAGCAGATTGGTGTTTAAATTCTACTGCTGTAATCTACTGGAGGAGCTGGCTGCTTTCTGTGTGATGGAGTGGCCATCAAAAAAGTCAGGCTTTTCTGGAAGGGGACAGTCGGACAGGGACTAATGGGCATCTCCAGCCTTACCCAGGTACGGTGTTTGGACTGGTGCCTGGTGACAGCTGCTCCTGGAAGCAAACTTCTCAGGGAATTGGCTTGGGCTGCAGTAGGGCTTTATTCCTGGATCTCACTGGAGTGGTTTCCTTGTTATTTGCTGGTCACAGGGGAATGCTTGGGCTGTAGCATTAGAGTTAGGATCGTGTTGAAAATAGCTTTCTTGTGCTGCCCATCCCCTCTGTTTCTTGCCACTGCAGGAATTGTTGTTGGTAGTTTATGTGTGTGGGTTGTGATGTGCATTTTGATTATTACTGCTGTATTCAAACTTCATGTGCAGCACTGGGGATTTGGTGTGCTCCCCAAAATACATACAGAGTTATGGGCTGTTATTGCCAGGCTGCCCCAGGTGGCTTTGCCTGCATTGTATCTGAGGAGTGGCATCTGGGGATGCATGTGTGGCACTTACTGGAAAGTGCAGGCAGAATTCCTACCCAGCTGAGCTGTGGGATGCACATCGGTTGCTGTTCATGCATGTGCTTGTGCTTCTTTGGACACTAAGGGAAAATACATTGCAAACCAGGGCTTGGAGGAGGATGCCCAAAGTCCACAGGTGTGCGAGGCCTGCTGCTCACCTACCTGGGATACAGAGGTGTTGTTTGTGCAGGTTGTGTTGGTGTTCCTTTGAAGTTCTGCCAGTGGCTGCAGCCACGGTGCGGGGTGTGTGTGCCAGTGCCACTGCACAGAGGCAGGGATGGGCTGTAAGGAAAGCACTGCTGCTGTTCTGAGCTTGACACTTGGCTTGGTTGGACCTGTGGCTCTGAAGCCTGGGAGTGACAGAAGGTTTTGCTTTTTGTTTCGGTTCTGATGTGCGTTAATAAAATACTGGGATTTCTGTCTGATTGGAGTAGGCTGGTTCTGAGCTCAGACTCTCTCATTGATGTTACACCTTAACAAAAGCTACGTTCTGTGTATTTAATACGTGAATTAGGTCGGGAGACCCCCTTTGTAAATTTGAGCTTCTCCGTGCTCTGATGGGCTGTGATTCCAAGAAGTGGCAGAAAATTCACCGGCGGTGAGCTGGGAGTCCCTTCAGGTTGGCTCAGCTGTTAGCAGCAGGAATGAGGAGGAGAGAAGTGCTGCCCCTCGGTGCAGTGTGTGTTCAGGCAGTGGTCCTGGACTTGAGCAGGGTCACGTGTGAGATGGACGTCTGTTCTCACACGGTTTCTGTTCTGTGCATCTCTTGGTAGCTCACTGTTTAAGCAAACACACTGCGTTCACTGTAAGGCTGCAGTGCCTGCTGTAAAGCTGTGTTGGGTTTTGTTGCTCTCCAGCGGGTCTGAGAAACAACAGCTTCACAATTCAGTGCATTCGGAGAAGATTACAAAAGGAATTTGGGGTGGATCGCAATCAGCACTTCAAAAGCTGTTGCTTTGGAGCGACTCCCCTGTAACGCAGCCCAGCGCCCATGGAAAAAACACGGTCATCTCAGCAGATGCAGTGTTATTTTGGAGATTCCACTGTATAAATACACGGGCTGTGGTTAAATTGTGATGGCAACAGATGCGATCTCTGCTCTTGATTCTTTCATCTCTCTAATATTTAAAAATAACCCACAAAGTTAAAACACGACAGGGCTGGAGATAGGCGTTCTGTGAGTTGCTGGGGCTGCATCTCCTGGGCCTTGCCCTGCTTCAGTCTGTCACTGTGCATGTGAGCAGGGCAGCTTTGTGTCACCGCTGTGCCCATGGTGCCGGGCAGCTGGCAGTGAGCACAGCACTGCTGGGCAAATGTCAGTGGGATCGAAGCCTGAGTGCGTTAACCTGGCAGCAGCATCTCAAGTAATTTTCATAAGATTCAAGTGATGATGTGAGGATAAAAATCACCTGCTGCACTGCCTGAGCTGGTGTTGTCAGAGATGTTTGTGATGCTTGCGTGGCTGATAGCAGTGACTTCACGTTTAACTTTGCGGTGCATTGTGTTGTATGAGGGGTGAGAAGCTTGGAATGTGGGGCTCAGCATGGCAGTGCTGCACGTTGGTTTTCCTGTCTTGAGCAAGGAGCTCTCAGCCTGTATTCTCTAGTTGGATTTTTTGACTGCCAGCTGTTGCACACCTTGATTTATTAACGTGGCCCTTATGGGCAGTGCATCTCTTTGTTTTCTTCCTGCCAATAAAGAGCATTTGTCACTTTGATACATCTGTGTAAATAAGCGACAAAGATGTTTGTTCAGATCCTCAGCTTTCACATTTTTAAGAGGCAGAGTAGGAGATTATGAATTTTCTGGTGGATTGCTTCTCATTTGCATTCCTTTTCTAATTGGACGGAAAACGGAATTGCAATTAAAATGTGGAAGATACGTTTTGAGCTTTAATTAAAAACTCATTGAGGTGGACAGGCGTGATTTAAAAAAAAATCATCAACAGAAAAAATAATTTCTCGTTGTCCCTGGGAAGCCAAGAGCTCAGTGCCCATCAGTCAGTGCTGCACCACACTGACGTCCCTGCGATGTTGGGACTGCTCACTTCAGTGATGAACGGGTGGCATCCATGGGGCTGGATGGGATGAGGCAGGGGCACAAGGAGCTGTCGTGTCTGGGAGGGAGCGCAGCTTTTTCTGTGTAAATTATATGCTTACTATTTTTATTTTATTCAAATTACAGTAGGCATTTACCCTAATATATGCTGTTATAATTTCACGTTCGATTTGTAGTGAAGTTTATTTTTAGAAGAATGCGTTTAAGTGGTTCATATGAAATGGTTTTCTATTTTGGTAAATGAAATAATCAGCTCTTATTGACTTTTAATTTCATGCAAATGGTTGTTGTTTTTTTTTTCTGGCTCGGTGGCTGTGTAAGCAGAACGAAACGCCGTGATTTGGAAGTATTCTCTGAAGGGGAAGAGCAGGAGGGTGGTTGTCCCTCATGGGGGTGGAGGTAATGCAGATTGAGGCTTGGGCAGGTATGGAATGGAGCAGGATGAGTTTTATGTAACTTTTCTGCTTAATTTTTCCTGGTGGAAACTCAGAAAACCCAATAGCTGCTGCATTTAGGAGCTGGTGGGGGGAGACAGCACGGTGTGGTGCTTTCTGCAGCGGCCTGACCATGGGGCTGTGGGCAGCCAGGCTGTGTGTATTGTGTAGAATTGTAGAATAGGATCGTAGAATAGAATCACAAGGCTGGGAAGGACCTTGTGTGCCTGCTGGGTCTGCTGCTGTGTGCATCTCTCAGGGATGGATGGTGGGCTGGGGGAGCTGAGTGGTGAGTCATTACAGGGTTGGTACCATCACAATTGATCTCCATTTCCTGTTGATTCCAAAATTAGTGAAGTGTGAAAGCTGAGAGCGACCGATGGCTCCTGGGGGGAGTTGGAGGGTGGAATGTGGAAGTGGCTCTGTGCAGTAATTTGATGCTGCCCGGGGGGCTGCATGGAAATGTCCCTGTGAGAACAGGTGTGGGGCAGCAGCTTGGGCTGAGCATCACCTGGTGGGACAGGACTCTGTGCCCATGCAGGGCTGGGGATGAGGGGATCGGCCAGGAGCAGCTGATGGGGGCTTGAGGTGAACCTTCCCATTAGCCTTCACCATACTGCAGAAGTCATCTGAGCGACCTCAGATTTTGTGGCTTAGCTCAGGTTTTGTCCCAAAATTCCTTTGCTCCCAGGTGCCATTTACTGTGCAACACAACTGCAAAATGAATGTCAGACTGCAGAGTGACGGAGGGTGGGATGCAGTGCTGTGATGGAGAACATCTGGCACATCGTGGTCATTTTTTGTGGTTACCTTCTGAAAAAATTCTTGACCCCTGTCACTGTGCAGCATTGTCCTCTTGCAGGGAATTGGGATTCATGCTGCTTTGAGGTAGCAAACAACATGTTGTTGTAGCACATGCAGGTAAGAATTCTCATTTATTTTCATTTTCTGTTACAAAATATTTTTTGTTACTGACGTAACTTAATAGTTCCTGGTCTGCCTGCACTGCATATATGAGAGCAAATTGCTGAAGGGGGATTTCTGGAAGAAACCAAAGGGAGGATTTGTCCTGTTCTTAGTTGGGTTTGGGACCAAGCTGTGAAGAAGCCTTGGAGTGATACACGAGGAGGAAACTTAGCTTGGCTACCTGGAGGAGCAGGAGATGTGAGGTAGGGTTGTCCCTTTTCTGTTTATTGCTTCCCTCACAGAATTGCATTTTTATAGACTTTTTCTGAAGTGGTCATTTGGAAGGAAAGCTAGCAATCTGCGTTCCGTGTTGTGGCCATTGGGTAACTTTGAAACCATTGAAGCTTGCCATTGATGTATGCTCGGATACACTGTGCTAAAACTGACCAAGGAGGAAAAACACACTTTTTCTTGGAAAGCCCATGCGAGCTTTTTCCAACGTTGCCATACCTAGGGCTGCAGAAAACTGAGAGGGAGGGAAAAGGAATGGTTGTTCTTGCTGTCTGAGAGCAGCTGGCTGTTCAAATAGATAAACAAAATAGGGGAGAAAGTTCTCCTGGGTTTCTGACGAGCTAGGTGTGTGGTTTTCACAGTCAGAGAAGCTGATGCAGTTGGTCTGGTTTTTGCAAGTAAACAACTAGAGAAATAAGTGACTTGCAGAGCATGTGAAGAACTTTCCTTCAAACAGAACTTTGCAAACTCCCGGCGCTGAGCTGCGTGGCTGCAGTTTGATGAAGCACGGCAGGGCGGTGGTTGTTAGAGATGTCGGGCTGCTGCTTCCATGCACAGTGAGCTGAGAAGGAACAGTACACGTAGCAGAGCTGTCTGGGTTGTAATGAGAGCCCTGGGAGCTGCAGGAGGGCTGTGGTAGCAGGGAGCTGCAGCTCCCAAACCTGTTTTTTTTGTGGAGAGTATTAATAAACTTAAAAGGCTGTGCCTTGTTACTTTATACCTTGTCCTTTAGGATCCATGTTGTGATTTGCTATAATAAAAGCACTTTGTTAGAACAATTAAATGCATGATATTTTTGTAATGCTGTGTTTTGGAAAATCAATTATGGCCATTTTCCTTTGAAATGGCAATGAGACTGTTGTGCTGACAAAGTAGGATGCATTAGGAAGGGGTACTTGCTGTCCTCTCAAGAGCAATGTGCTCCTGTTTTTTCCTGGTGAGCAGGATGTTCCCTGCAAGTCTGATCTGTACTGGAGCAGAGTGAGGGAGAGAATGTCAGGAGCAGGCTGGTTTCAGCACTACAGAATGTTTAAACCCACTGGCCTATGTTTCCTTGGCTTAAAGAAAGTCCTGTTAGAGGCCACCTCAGCATTGGACTCATAGTGTTTGTTTTAGACAGAAAAAATGCCTTGCCCCTTCAGAAGATTGTAATGCATCACCTTAGGAAATAGCCCAGAGAATAAGGGATGTAGTTGGCACTTTTCCATTTAGCTTGGTTAAATGTCAGAAGATGCCTACAACATCTGGGCTTATTTACTGGTTCACCAAAGTACTGTCTGAAGATCAGACCTCTTCCTTTCTTGCCAGCCTTCCTCTCACTCCCCATTTTATGATCTGCCTTTTCCAGTGCTGCAGAGAGTGGATCTTGCAAGTCATGGCATTTGTTCAAGCCTTTCAGGGGAATTCTCTAAAAATGCTTTGCTTTCGATGCAGTGAAGGAAGGGCAAAGACTTGCAAGGGCTGACAGCACGGCTGGGAATTGGCATGTGCACAGACAGCACCTCTTGCTGTCATCCCTAAGTTTTGTTGCTTTAGTGACCAAAAGTTTAACTGTTTTTGTGCTCAGGTAGCACAGATGTGTTCTCTGCTGTTTCTCTTGGATGGTTTCAGAACCCGTCAGTGGAAATGGGCTGAAAGGGCACAGAAATGAAATCTTTCCCACTTGTTTTTCCCCACCTTGCCTCTGTTTGAAGAACGTGAATTGCTTTGAGAAAGTGTGTGGGTCACATGGAGGTTGAGATAAAACCACTTACCTGTGTGTGTGTGGTAATATCAGTTGTCCTTGGGGAGCAACTCCTTAGCAGGGGGGTTACCAAGTCTGATGTTTTCCACTTCGTTAATGGAGTTTTTTTGGTGAGCACGCAGCCAGGTGTGGGATTCCAGGCTTGCTTGTTGTAGGTGCCTTCCTCACTTGTCTTTCTCGATGGGCTTTTCCGTTCAGATCAAACATCACCCTTTGTGCTGGTCAGTGTGAATGCAGCCTGCTTGACCTGCTGGCTCGCTGCCTTTATGCTCTTTGATGCAATATTCTGATGGGACTCGCTCCTGTCTCACTTCCCCAGTATGGGTGGGCACGTGTTCACACCAAAACCAAGGTCACTTTTGAGCCTGTTCTTATGCTTGGCTTTTATCTGTTCTGTTTTCAACTTGTTGATGCGGAGTCTGTTCCATGCCCTGCCTAGGTGTTACTTCAGCTGCTTTTTTCTTTTCCTGCATGGGTTGTCTTATTTGGGATTTTTTTGATTATTTTGGCTAGGAATGTAAAAATCTGATTTTGTTTGTAAGACTGTTCAGCCTTTGGCAGCATGACTGCCAAGAGACTCTGCTTCAGCACAGAGAAGTTCCGTTCTGATTCATCTGTGCTGCCTTCTAGTTTCCTCTTTGGTTTAGCTTTTCTTTGGGTATCCATATTAAGGTTAAAGTGTGACTCTTCAGTGGTGCTCACCTGCCACTCTCCTCCTATGCATTAAATGTAGAGGTCTGTGTTGACTTCCTAGCACCTGGCTGTGCCTCCTTGGAGGCCGATTGCTGGGGGTTTTGCTGAGCTGGAGCAGCTGGGGCATGAGCACTCCTGGCTTTGTACCAGCACTAATGCAGGGCTGCACAGAGCTTTGTGGCCTTTCGGTGCCTTGGGAAAGAGAAAGGGAGAAAGAAAAGCAGCTGTTCTTTTTTTTTTTTTTTTTTTACCCCACTCAGAACTGGGAAGGAGGTGAGGGTGGGATGGAGTTGGGTCTGCTTTTGTACCTGTAGGAGGGGATAGCTGCAGTGCTGCCCAATGCTGCCATCCCTGTCACTGAGAAGACCCCCTTTGGGGGGCTGCCTTGTCCAAAGCAGTCCATAAAAACTGCCAGTGGTGACTGTGTGTGACCTCCACAGGGCCGGGGCGATGTGCGGGTTTACACCTATCTGTTGGTTCCCAGAATTGCTGGTTAGCTGTAGGAAAAAGATGGGGACTACCTTGTGCAGCCGAATGGAGCTGGTACATGGTACAGCAAAGTGCAGGCTGCTCAGGTATGTTTTCTTACCGTGGCACTGAGCAGCCCTGCACAAATACCATGGCTTTCTTTCACAAAACGAGCTGATGGAGCTGTGAGTGCAGCGAGGCCAAGGGCTGTCAGCTCTGCTCTCCTGTGGGTCTGCCTTGAGTGAGCCATCCCCAGTGCAGCTGGAAAGGAGCTTTTCAAACTCTTCCTCTTCGGAATGCTTCTACCTACATTTTTTTTTTTCTCCTGTTGTTTTCCTTTGTCAGATCAGAGCTGGTGCTTCGCCATGGAGGTGTGCTCAGCATGGCTGCGGTGCTCTCGTTACCCACCATCATGGCTCCATCGTCCCCTGCCCGCAGTTGGCAGGAGCAGTTGGATTGGCATAGCTTGATGCTATTCAAACAGGCAGGGAACTATAGGCAGGAAAACTCTTGGGACTGCTGTCGTGGCACATCTTATGCAATGGAGATGAGGTTCTTCCTTTACCTTATAGGACTGGCATCTGGTTATGCTGTTGCATTGCTTCTATAGTTTTGGTTAAAGAAGTTTAGTACTGAGTAAATATATTACTCATCTTTTGGTTTAGTAGAAGTACACAGTGAACATGGCAAACATGATTGCCAACAACTGAGCATTCAGTAGCTGACTAATGCCAGTAAGCTTAAAAACAAGAAATCTGTTGAAGTTGTCAACTTGGTTTTGTGTAAGAGTGTCAGTGTTTTGAATTGGGTTGGTTAGAGCTACTCAGCTGAAAGAACAGAACAATAGATTGGTTTTATCTCCTTCCCTTTGTGACTATCCACCTTTGTTCTAGCTCACATGTCTTCTCATTCTTACTTCACCTTATGCGTGAATAGATTGAATATAGAAATAATAGCAAGGAGCTATCAAAGCTGTGCTTAAGGACATGTTCTCCAGGCTGTATCTGTGACTAGGAGTGGGTTGTGTATACGAGGTTTGAAGTAAACATAACCATGGAGATGGTCTGAACCTCCAGATCTCAGCCAAGGCTGCCCTTGATGTACCTTCTGGAATGAGTGCGTCTGCAGGTGGCAGTGAAGAAGTTTTGCAAGCATCCAGGATACCTGGTGCTGTTGTTTTGGCATCTTTGTGACAGTAAGTGCAGTTGTCAAGCAAAATAACTCAGTACAGGCAGATTGAATAACTACCTAAATCACGTTGTTAACTAGAATTAACGAATTGTACGTTGTTCACAGTGCTTATAGACAGTGTTTAAAAACTGCTTATGGGGTAGGAAATCTAGAGGCTTGGGCAGTATATAAATCCAAAGTCAAAAGCATCCAGAAAAGCGAGTTTGCATGGGAACTCCTACTGCCACAGCTATGTGGGTTTGTATTACTGTTAAATTTGGTTCTGGTGCAACAGTTTGCAGTTGATAAGCCCCAGACTCGTCACTTTGTCTCTGGTGCCAACCCACATGTTTTACCATGTATTTGGAGAGGAAGGTTCTTTTTTCAGTCTAGTTAGCTCATGACTGGAAAGCCCCACAGTGCCTGCATGTATGTAACTTAATACCTTTAAGGACCTTTTTTGGGGGTGCAAGTTGGTCATGTTTTAACTGCCTTGAAAAAACAGGTTCCAGCACGACCTGTGTGATTTCAGCTGTGTTGCTGCCATGTGAAGAGAGGGCTGGGAAGGCTCCCTGCTCTCTTAAATCAAATTCGATAGCGTTGTCTTTTTCTCATGTGAATTAGATGCTTTTAAAAAATATCTTGCTTCTCTGTTCTAGTGGAAATTTTTATTAGGTTTGTTAAACAGAAGCGGTACTGCAGAAGGTCAGAGCATGTAGGACTTGTGTTTCATCAGAGAAATTAAGAGAGATTATTACTATTTGATAGGATGGTCGTGTATTACATATTGTCATGAATAATGGTGTCAGACCTGTCATTTGCTGTGGATTCCTGTGTAGCTAAGTACAACTTCTGACTCTTTGTTAAATTCTTTTGCTGAAGATGATGATTAGAAGATGATTGCAGTTATATACTATGGCACGGTCATGTTTTGGCAATTTGCTTCTAACGAAGTCAAAATGATCTGACCTCATTGAGTGGTTTTTGGAAAAGGGAAAATAGAAGTGCTAAAATACATGAAGGAGAAGCCACTTCCCCAGGTAAGTGCAGCACAGTAAGGTCTCCTTAAGTGGGAACTGCAGAGCCCAGCCGTGTGATGACTTCTTGTTCTGTAAGAATTGGCTGCTTATCCCTGCATCCCAAGTGAGTACATCCCATAGCCTCCCATCAGTCAGCTGCTGACTCACTTGGATGTGTAGACAGCTGTTCTGAAAGTAAATAAAGAAAATCGTGCACACAATTATTTTTTTTAAAGGTGGGGAAGAACAGTCCCCAGGAGAGATGGTTTCTGCTAAGCCCTATTGTCATGGCAGATTGTGCAACATAAATTCAGTGTTATAAACAGCTTGTAATTTTAGTCTTCCATTTCTGTGTTAGCAGGAATTAGACAGAAGCTACTGGCATAGAGTTTAAACATTATTACCACAGTAAAAAAAAAAAAAAAAGGAAAAAGAAAAAAAGTTTTACACTTGTAGTTATCGATCATAAAGTGCCACCAGCTTCCTTCTCTACTGTGTATTTAGTATAGAGTGGGATGCTTTTTATTTTGTGCTTCTGTCAGAGGCAGTTCTGCAGGGCAGGAAGGAATGCAGAGGTTTGAATTCTATCTTCTCACGAGGATGAAGCTTGTCTTGTAATTTAGGCTTTACCTGCTTACTCTTGCGGAGGGTTTTTTAGTTTGTTTGGCTTGGGCAATGTTTTCACAAGCTGGCAAGCTCAACTGTATTGTGACTCAAATGTTGCTGTGTAGTTTTTGGAGTTATTCTGAAATTGCAGTAAGCTGTTGCTCCATACAGCCCACAGCAACCTCACCAGAGTTTGGAGCAGTCAGCTGTGATGCTCCAACAGCAGCTCTTGGTTTGGGCACACGTAGGGCAGTGATGGGTAAGGACTTTGCTGTGGATTTCATGTTAGTTAGCTGTTGTCTTCTGTTGAGGGGCAGAGATTCTTGTAGGTGTTATCTGACCTGGGAACTACAGGCTGTGGAGTCCAAGGTTTGGTGCTGCTCTGAGTTGTTTGATAGTCAGGCGTGAAGCATTACCATGCAAGCCCGGCCACTTGGATGTTACTGCAATGCTGTCTTCCATTTTTGCCCTGTGTACCCACGGGGACAAACAGCAATCCATGCCAACTGAGCTGCTCGTGTTGTGCTATTTCAGTAGCAGGAGCTCACAGATGTGGCTTCAGAGGAGCCCCTGAGGGATGTGCTGGGTCAGTGCAGCCGAAGTGAGAGAGGATTAATTTGGGGATGACTTTGTCATGAGGATGCTTTCATGTGAACTCGGCTAAATCCAGAGCTGCTTGCTCTGGTGAGCCGTGTGGAGAAGGCATCAATCAATATTATTATAGGGATTCGGTTCGTTCTGTTGGCTCCATTTTTGTTAAGCCGCTGTTCCTGTTGGCATTCAAAGTAAAGTGCTGGCATGGAGAAAGCAAGCAAGATGAGGGACAGATATGTAATTTATTCTGAAAATTTATTTGCGTGCTCTAAGGGGAAATCGGAGGAAGTTCGTGGAAAGCAGCAATGCCAGAGGTACCTTCAGGCTGTGACAACTGAAATGGCAGGCACAGAAAGGCCGATCTTAGCTGTGATGTGGTCGTAGTCCTTCTGTGTATTATTTCTGTGAATGATTTGTTCTGGTCAACTTGGTAACACAGTGGTCCTTGGGTTGGAAATATATAGTTGGTAGAGTGGTAAGGGAGAAAATTGAAATAGCATGTATTTTTCTAGGGACTGTGGGAGGCAACGGGAACGTGTGTGGAATCCAGTCTGTTTTTTGGGTTATTGGGCCAAATCTCATTTGTGCCTTTGGATGTCATTTTTTCCTTCCAGTTCTAGGAGAGAGGAAATTCTATAGGATGATGAGAGGCACAAGGTTAATTGATGATAACCAATGGTTATATTGCAGTATAATCACCAGTCCCTTGAGTGTTCAGTCCCTTGGTTGTGGTCTAGCTTTGCCCTCAAAAACTTGACTTCTAATTAAATGAACAGAAAGCTGGGCTTAGATGTGTAAACAAGAATGCTCTCAAGACTTGCATTCAAATGGAAACAGTTTTTGTTTGGGTTGAGTATGTGAGCTAAAGATGGCAGTGGTGTATGAGTATTAGAGAGTTTTAGTTACACTATGGCCTGAAATGGTTGATGTTTCATGGGTTGGAGGGTGTCTTTTGTCTCCCTCCCGAAGCAGGGAGAACTTGGTAGACCTCAGGTGGTTCAAGTGGTGAATTGAGTGAGGAAGCACCCTTGTTGAAGGGCTTGGAAGGCAGCTCCGAGCGCGTGATTGAGGATTAGTTCCTTGTTACTGCTTCTGACATCCCAAGAGGTAATAGAGGAGCTGGCTTCCCTAGGAAGAGCACAAGTGATTGATGTGACACATACAGGATAGGTGAGCTTAGAGAGTACAGAAACTTTGTGGGAGGTTGTGTAAGTACATTAAAGGCACTAAAATATATATTTCATTCACAATGTCACTACGAAGGCAAAAACCGAGAGCGTGGTGGGTGGTGGAAGACTGTTTTAATGTAAAGTGTCGTAAGAAATCTCTTCAACCACTGATTTCTGTGAACTCCACATTTAATTTCATCTTTACACAGTATGCAATTAAAGAATCCTTAGATTTCTGCAGTAACATTTCTCCCTGCATCTGCAGATGGTGCAGCTATGCTGAAAGCTTCCTGCGTGGGCACAGAGGGGGATTGTGGCTGCTGATGGGTTCCTCCTTGGGCTCAACATGCTTGATGCCTTTTGGAGTGGCACTACAGGATGGGCTGTGCAGACGGTCGGGCCCCGGCTGCAGTATTGGGCTCTTCAGAGATGGTCAAATAAAATCAGTTCTCTTTGTCAGGGCTGTGTGGGAATGCTGATGGCTTTATTAAAACGAGCATGGTAGGTATCAGGAAGAACAACGATGAAGATGAAGTATTACTGTTCCTTGTTTGTAATCTATACAGGCACAATGTTTTCAGACCGTTGCCTTTCCATTTCCACTGATCCTTTGCTTCCCTTCTGAACAATTACAGTTGTGTAGAAGAGAGGCTCCCTTTCAATCTGCTGAAGGGCCTTATTGTGCTTTGGTACCTTTTTGGTAACCTGACTCGGGTCGGTTTTGAGTAACCTGGAGGCTCAGAAGCTGTCATCAGCCGTACTTCTTTAACCCTCAAGTGTCTGCACGGTCTTTTTTGAGTCTTTTTTTTTCTTAAGGTGCCAGACAGCCCCTCTATTGAGTTAATCCAATATATAGTAAACATCTCAATATGCAGACCGTTATGCATTATGCAGATCTCAGTCCATCCGGTACAATAAGTGCCTTCTTTGTTGTTGTGAAAGAGATTGTGACGCTGGAGATGTTTGCCTTGAAAAGGACACTGTATGGTGCGGAGCTGGGATGAGCACCGCTGGACCGCAGCCACGTTCAGTAGCTGCTTTGGACTTCTAATTAAATAAAGACCTGCCATAGATTAAAAAACACATGATGGGCAGGAAGTGGCTCTGTAAGGAATAAATGCCAATGCTGTTCAAAGACGTGCTGCTCTCCCAGCAGACCCCAGCTCAGGGCTGGGTTGCTGAAGGATGGTGCATCTGAGCCTCTCCTTGCATGAGGTTGGGAGATGGCAGTGATGCTTGCCTGGCTCTGTGGGCAGGAGCTGCAGCACAGCACTTCTGTGCTGAGATGTTAATTCCACAGATGTGTTCGTGTCTGGGTAAAGAATCTATTGCTGCTTGTTATTTAAATAAGCATTTCTTTCATGAGGTGGTTTTCCATCTAAAATCAGATTTAGCTTAGAATAAATCTGAGATTAGGTTTGCAGCTTAAGGAAAGGGTAGAAGGTCTGTGTGCAGCTGATTGAAAACTGTGTGAATCTGATGGTAGTTATCCTGGGTGTTGGTAATCTGCCTGAGAGCTGCTGGAGCAGGATGAAAACACGTGCTGCCTTTTTATTTTTCTGTTAGTGAGAAAAGTAAATGCATGATAGTGAATTTCCAGTTCAGAACAGAGCACAACGCAGAAGCAAGCTGTGGCAGTCATGTTTAAAAATGATATCTGCTAGGATATCAAAATCACTTAAATGGAAAATAAATATTCTGAGGAACATTTGAGGTGCTGTTTGGCCTGACAGGCCAGAGCGTATTGTAAGTCCACACACACTTCTTGTAAAATGGGATCCAAAGAAAACACAGCACTGCCAAATGGAAATTGTGGTACGCTTTGAGCTCTGATTAATTATTTTTTATAAAATCCCTTTCAGGGCAATGAGAAAAACGTGAGAGAAGATGATGCATTGTGTTATAATTAACTTTTGAGAACAACGTGAACTTTAAATGAACTGAGAAAAAAACAAGTCTGCTTTGATTGGAACTATCTCTCCCAAATATTAGCACAGACTGAAGTGCTTGTCCTACCTCCCGTTTAGGGCTCTGCAATTCTCATTATATATATTGAGGTCTGCAAGATGTGACTTCCTTGATAAGCTAGTAAGTTCTTAAATCACAAGTGTTCGTAAGTTCTTAAATCAGGAGCACGCTCGTCTGCAGGCAGTTCCTAGGCTGGAGCCCGCTGGACTTCTTCCTCCCCTGTATTAAGGGGATGAGGTTTCATAACTGAGGAAAGGGAGTGCATACTTTTTCCATAAAGTTCTAGGAATCTCATTGATTTATAAAAGCATTAAATATCTGAAATTAAGTAACTTTCAAGCTGAGACAAACATAAAGCTAAAACCAATATGACTTGTAAAGCCAAGCTGCAGAACCGGTGCAGGAGCAGACGTATAACGCTTGAGTTAATGGTTGCTGCCATTTCTCTTACAAATTGTTCTTTAGGGTATTGTAACTCAGCTGTTTTTAAACCCATCACTCTGGAACCTTGCCTACAAAATGTCAGCGCAAGTGCAAATTTTACTCCTTTAATGAAATAAAGGGCTTGGAGCAGCTAAGCTTTACTAAAATTTGATGGCAGTAAAATAGATTTTGCTGCTTTGGCTTTGCCATAACAAGAACCATACTGTTCACCTTGTCCTGCCAGGTGGATGAGACAGAAACTGAAGCAGTTAAATTGGAGAAACTATGCTGTAATTTGGCTTTTTTTCCACAAGAGAAGCCTACTGCCTGGCTGTAAACATGCTGGTATTGGTGGGCTGTGCTTTGGGCAGAGGGCACTGCCTCTCGAGATTGGGTTGGAGGGATCGCAGAATGGTAGGGGTTAGAAGGGGCCTCTGGAGATCATCCAGTCCAATTCTTTGTTCTAAGAGATGACTTCTTCAGAAGAGAATTTTGGAAATTGGAGCAAGACTTGGTACTGCCAGGTAGATGCAACTTTACCTGGGCTGGGGCTGTCAGTGCAGGTTCAGGAGGAGAAGCCTGTGTTTGCCTCATGTGACTGCTCCATCTGTAAGCAGGGCTGTGACCTTGGAGATCTTGTGTGTTCCCTCTCTCCCATCTGGCTTTGAAAGCTGAGCAGTGCCAACCCGTTCACCTTGCTGTTTTCCTTTCCTTGAAGTCAAAACCTTGACACTTACCCCATGCAGCAGTATGCAGTTGTTCTGTGATCAGTATATACTAAAATGAGAATTTCTCACCTTGCTACTCCTGAAGGCCAGGCTAGGTACACGAGGTTTTGTTTGTTGGTTTGTTTTTAAGGTTTTCTTGGTGGTGGCTGCTTACAGTGCAGCAGTCCCCATTAAATTAGCCTATGCTTTCAGCTCCGATCTTTTACAGAAGGAAGATTTGGTAGCAGTTTGCACAGAAAACAGCTGCTTGTCAGCAGAGATCCCGTCCTGTTTTGTTTTTTTAACATCCCTCTAACAAGAAAGTGACACTCTTACTTTGCTTGTAACGTATGTTGTGTGCTGTAATCATTTGGCGTATTACCTGTCTTTTAATTCCTTGTTGGATGTTATGAATTTGTTGTTGGACATTAGAGATGCTGTGGTTTTAGTTTGTTTGCGTTCTGGATCCTTTTGTTAGCTAAAGTTATTAGCTTTAGATAAGCCCTGTACTATGGAAGGGCTGCTTTGGATTGTCAGAGTGGTTTCTGAATCTCTGGACTGTTTGTCAGGGTTAGAATTAAAATTTTTGGCTTCAGTGTTTATGTTGAGGCTTATTCCTCGTCTGAGGAAAAAATGTTGTTAAAACAATTAAGCCTAGCATGTGTAAGAAGAGAACCTTTCCACAAAATTAAATTGCTTGGGGTTTATTTAAGTTTTGGGTTTCCCAAATAAATTGGCATTTGACTTTGTTTGCTTAAAAGCAAGTCATTATCTGTTCTGGGGAATCTTTATTTCCATGTTTTCCATGGAAGACAAAGTCAGAGGGAGTCCAAGAACAACAGCTCTGCACGCCATCGTTCTTTGTCTTACTTCAAAGTGTATTTTGTCTAATTACTGCATTATTATTGCTTTTCTTCCACTGCCTTTAAAATTCTTATTGTGGTGCATGTATTAGATGGAAGGATCTAATACATAGACGTATTAGGGAAAAATCCTCTTGGCCATTGTTTTCTAGAGTGCATTGAGTTCAATCTCATGTTTTCAAGGGAAATTTCTCTCTGTGATGCTGTGTGTTCTTGTAAACAAACTTATCCTGTTTCTTAGAGGAACTTTTTTGTCTTGATGCCAAAAATCAGTGCAACTGGATTCACAGGAACATGGGAACGCCACGCTTTAGATATAGGCCCAAGTGCTTTCCTTCCTCCCAGTTGCAGTGCAGGCTGTGCTGAGCACTTTCTCTGGTCCTGGCAGTGGTGCTGGTCTATGGCAGGGCTGGCATTGAGAATTCAGACTAGTTTACCTTGTGACGCTGGAAGAGAAGATGATTTGAGCAGTTGTAATTTTTTTTTTTTTAAATAAAATGTTTGCCTTTATGCCCATGTATCATGAAGGCTGGGGAGGAAGGAGGAAGTAAATTCAGTATGCACTGACCAGTGGGTTGCTGTCTGTGTTACTTCTTGGGAGTTGTGCGGCTGAACCCCTGCTCAGATCCCATGTATATAGTGATTTTAACTTGCAGCAGGGCATGCAGATGCACTCAGTTTGTATTCCTCAATCTGTTGCAGCGCTCTTTTCCACAGCAGTAATAAAGCAAGGCTTGCTTGTCTGCTGAAGGATATGGCTCATAGCGCTGTGCTGGTGCTGATAGTGCTTGTAGTGATGAGTTAAATGATGCAAATATTCAGGATAGATGTACACCAAGCACTCGTTTCCTGTTTTAACATTGCAGCCTGATTATTAAGTTGAAACAAAACAAAACAAAAAAACCACTCAGCGAGTGTATGGCCGCGGGAATAGCCTACGTGCATTACAACTTTAAAAGTCTTAAAAAGGCTTTATTGCTAACTTTCCTTTTTTCTTCCACGTTTCCAGTTTGTGGGCCGAACGTCGACATTCGCAATGATATCCATGAGCTGAAACGTCTGGAGAACTGCACGGTAGTGGAGGGTTTCCTTCAGATTCTGCTCATCTCTAAAGCAGAGGATTACCGCAACTTCCGCTTCCCGAAGCTGACTGTCATAACTGACTACTTGCTGCTGTTCCGTGTGGCGGGCTTGGAAAGCCTCAGCGATCTCTTCCCCAACCTCACAGTTATTCGTGGGAGGAACCTCTTCTACAACTATGCCTTGGTTATCTTTGAAATGACAAATCTGAAGGAGATCGGGCTTCACAATTTGAGGAACATAACCCGCGGTGCCATACGGATTGAGAAAAACTCTGACCTGTGTTACCTCTCCACAGTGGACTGGTCTCTCATCCTAGATGCAGTCTCTAATAACTACATTGTTGGAAATAAACCGCCGAAGGAGTGTGGGGACTTGTGTCCAGGAACGATGGAGGAGAAGCCGCTGTGCGAGAAGACCTCTATTAACAACGAGTACAACTACCGCTGCTGGACCACCAACCACTGCCAGAAAAGTAAGCACTGAGCAGCTTGTGCTTTTTGTTATCTCTTTCTGAAGTAAAGGTTTAATTTTGTGGTTGTATTTTAAGCTCTTTAACGACCTAAGCTTTTATTCTGGTATGTAGGCCCACATGACATGTTATCCAGTTACTAGACAGATGAATTCCTATCAACAAGCAGAGGATCATCGCACTCGATTAAAATGGCAACAAAACCAAACCAGCCACGAAAGCTCACAAACTTTCTGGGCTACTTCCTCATTAAGAAGTGCCGAGTGTTTCAGTGTAGAATTAGAGCGATGTAGCAAAGCTGGAACCACTTCTGTCTGTGAGTGGTTTAGGCAGGAGATGGCTTTCAGGTACCATCTTCTTCCTGCTGAAGTGACGGTTCATGTGTGTCTGTGTGTGCCTCTCATTGCCGTGCTGTTTCCCCTGGCACGCACCTTGAGGAATTTCTGTTATAATAAATTCTGTATGTAAACATTTTTACTAGAATCATTTTTTGTAGTACAATCTGTAGTGTTAAAGATTTGATGGCTATCGTGGCTCTCAGTGAAATGATCCTTGCCTGTTTTCTTGTTATCTGGCACGATGGGGTTTTTGGTTTTCCGATAGCAATCAGTAGCAAAAGCACAAGCTGATCTCTTCTCACTTTTTAAAAATAGAGTAAACAAATACATAGTTTACTCAGATAACACGATTGCATGACAGGCTCTTTGAGTTCATCCTGTAACTTCAGGAAAGCTGAGCCCCGGAGTATCAGCAGGTCTTAATTACAAGCGGTCATCGCTGGGAGGAACGATTCCTAAATTCCATGCACTGTCCTGAGTAAAGCTGCTCGAATGCTGGGAAACATAACCTCGGCTGTTCAGCCTACCTTTGTCTGGGGAAGGTGGTTTTTTGCTTGTTTTTAGGTGGGCAGAGCCCTCATGTTCAGATGGGACTGAAATGGAGCACCTTGCCGGGCCCTTCCAGTGAGCATATGGCAAAAATATCTCAGAAGTCACGGATAGGACTGTGATTTTTATTAGTAACTTGTACAGGAAATGAAGTTTGCATTGAAACGAGAAAACCCCTCGCACTTAACTGCAGAGATGTGGCTTGTCTGAGGTGAGGGAAGTGAGCTGCTCTGCTTTGTTCCCATGTGCTGCTATGAGTCGTTTGGCTTCAGCAGCCAAATTTATGTCCTCCACAAGAGTGCAACTCTGTTCTCTGCAGTGTCATAGGTGATTCCTTTGCAACCTCCTTTGCCCTTAGTGGTTTGAATGGATGTAACTAGAGTATGTTTAATGGAATACTTTTCCTGCTGTGTGCTGTAGCTATTTGGAATAGACAAAAACAATGTACAGAGGAAAGCTTGTTGACTTCTAGGGGAATGTTAATATAATTTGGATCCCAAATGCACATGAGAAGAGATCTGTTTAAATAAGATGAGGTCATAGTTAAACTGTGATGACAGCACTTTTAAGGAAGGAATGTAAGTAATGTAGTTCTTTCCCTGTATGCTTTCATCTTCCTTTTGTGGGAGATCATGAGGAAGAAAGCAAGTATTGAAATATAGCCTTAAAAGGCTCATGAAGAGCATTATGCTGCAAAAACAGTGTAGTTTTAGGCTCTAAACTTCAGGGTATCTTAACATGCAGAGCATAACAAAAGCTACCAAGTTCTATTAAATAAATAGTGAAGAAATTGGACCTATTTAATCTCCTAGTCCTGATAAGCTACTTTGGGAGGGGAAGGCTTTCCATTTGCCAGCTGTTAGTCTTAAAAATAAAATTAAAAAAGCCAAACCACAATCCAGAAGTCAGTCCCCTTATGGAGATAAGCGAGGGAGGTGTAAATGCCCAGTTGTTCAAAAGGAAGCTTTTAGTCTGTTGTGCTGCATTGCGTGAATGTGTTGGCAATGAACTCCTGGTCTGGAGAGGATTCTGCTGTACAAAACTGCAAGGGCATGAAAAAGAATAGAGGCAAGGACTTGAAGTGACTGTGTGTTGTTATCTGTGTTTTCCTTCCTGTGCAGACATGGGACCTATGCTATTTTCCAGGGATATTTTCTCATTGTAGTATTTTATTTAACCCTGACATTCTCCCTGTGCGTCACAGTAACGTTGAACTGAAAATGCTGTCTATCACTCAGGGTTCATTTATGCCTTTTTATTTTTCTTTGTTCTGGATCTGTGGAGGAGGGTACATGAAATCTCTTTTGTCCTTGTGTAGGTTTTACGCTGAAAGATATCAGGTTGGTGGGTAAAACGTTGTGTGGGAACACTGAGTACTTTAAAGTAGCCTGCCTTCATGTTTAGCGTTGCCATTGAGTAGAAGTTGTTTTCTTCCTTCTCTTTCTTGCTCACAAACAAAGGAAAAATGCTGTGCTTCCTTCAATGTAACTTGTGCAGGAACAATGTCGAGGGAGGAGAGAGGGAAGGATATGCTGTGTTTGACTCGCAGTAATCCATTGACGTCTCTGTAATAGAATGAGCTACAAAGCTGTAACTCTTTTAAGTTTTTTTTTAAGGTTCATCATGAAGTGCCAGCAGCATCTCTGCCAGCTGTGTTCCCTGGTGTCTGTGCAGTGCACATCCCTTTACCTGGGGGTGCCCCAGGGCAGCAGCCTTGCTTTGCTGGCTGTGCTGTGTTTGGCATGCTGTGATCCCTGTGACCAGCACCTAGTTTGCTTTTCGTGGACCAAATGCCCACCATACTTCATTCATTTCTGTTGCAGATCCACATAGAAACCTCTTCTGAGTTAGTAAAGTACTGAAGCTGTTTACATCAATGGTTGGGCTTTGAGGCACAGGCAGAGATGGAGGAGGTAAAAATGTAGTGCTCAGGCACATAAGTAAGAATCTCTTTGGCTTTTTTTCTTACAAGTTGTGACTGCTGGGAATGCTTGTGGAAGGCTGCTTGCATCTTACTCAGCGGTTGATGTGAGAACCAGAAAGATGTTCCTGCTGTGCCCCTTGAAAGTGCAGTCGGTGGCACGTTCGCTTGGCCTGTCCATTGACCTGCTGTAAAGAGAACTCCCATTGTATTCTATATTCTTTTGCTGATGGCCAAATTTTGAGGTTTGCTGCCTTAGTCGCTGGGCCTTTGCATAAACCAATTGTGAATTGCAGCCTTGAAAGCTTGCCTTGAAGTTTCGGATCCCTTGTCTACCATAATCTGTGTTCAGTTTTTTGAACGAGTCCAGCTAATGCTTCCTACAGAACTTGTGCTTGCAGAGGCCATGTGAAGCAAAGCATGCACGGTGTTTGTGGGGAGCAATAGCAAAGCCAGCGGTGATGCGAGTATGTAGATCTGTAGGGTTTTTAGGGTTTTTGGTCTCTGCGTCTTAATCATTTATCAGCTCTGCATCCGCCATCAGGTATCAGCTGTAAAAGCCATGAAAGCGATTGTCTGAAGTGTATGAGAGACCTTTAGAATTACGTTAAAAAAATTAATATGGGTTTGAATTCTTTTTCTAGAGAGTTGGGACTTCAAGCGTGTGTTTTAAGAGGTGAATTTGATGTGAAAAACAATAGCTCGTGTAGACTGCTCCAATATACAACAGAAGAAATCTTCAGCCTTCCAAGTGTGTGAAACCAAAGACCACAGAAAAGGCATGTGAGGATTTAGAGGCTGATAAAGAAGCAGATGGCAACTGAGCACAAAATGTTTTCAATGAAAATGTATCCTTATTCCTCTCTGAATTGCTTTGACAGTGGCCTGAAAAGATGCGGTCTATGTGGGGAATGGTGAACAGGAGGGAAAGAATGACAGTGAGTGGGAAGCGTGGTCCATATGTATCTTCCACTGAAATGTTTAAACATATGGAGACAGTAACATGATGTGTTCTCACAAATATTCGGAATCTGCTCCTGTTTGTTTACACGGAGCTCAGCAGATAATGCAGCTGAGTGGTATCGTTTGACATAGCTCCATTGACTCGTGCAGTGCTTACCAGCGCGCGCCATCTGGGGCTCTGCTCCCTGTTGATTCAGCAGAGTAGTGGCGAAAACCATGTGCTGGGATTTGTTTTCCCTTCCTCCTCTTTGGTTTTCCCTCTCTTTCTCGCTTCCCTTCCTTTGGAAATGTTGGATGTATGTGAACTATGCACATGGGAGGGAAGGGGGCAAAAGACAGCAAGGAGACAAGCTGGGAGTTGGAGGTGCTGGATCACACTGCCTGTATTTTGTTTTCAATTACATGCATGCACTGCTGTTTGCTTCTTTATTCAGAGTTGTTTTTTTTTGTTTGTTTGCTTGTTTGAATCCTGAAATATAGTAGAAATTTTCTGTGTCAGCAGAAGATGACGTGCGTTTCAAGTTTTTCTCTTCTAGCAGGCAGATGTGGCATGATACAACATTAAGTGGAACTTGTGTGCGTAGCACTGATCCAGCTTCTGCTGGGTTTAAGAAAAGCAGAAAAGGCTTGATACAAACCTGGACGTATTTAGACGTTGACAGGTTGTTTGTCCATTTGGTTGGTATGCAAACTGCAGCAAATAAACATCTGATGTGAGGAATAAACAGAAGGGTGGACAAAAATATTGGAAAAGACGCGGTGTCACCAAGTTAGAAAAATCTGGAGCCTGTTAAAATTTTTTGGTTAGTGTTTTGGTGCTGAATGAAGTTTTCCCTGACTTTCAGTTCCCTCCTGAGCAGCCTGCTCTTCAGCCAAAGGGTTCCTGGAACTTGTATTATGGCTGTGAGAGCATATTTAATTAGGAAGCTGGAGCGGCCACAGAGTAGTGCAGGCCAATCTGCAGTTAATTACAGGAGCAGCAGTTCATATTCTGAGAAAAGGGCTAAAATGTAAACGTGCGTTTGCTGTTTCCCTTTGTGCTGTAGCAAGGTTCTGTTGTTGCAGGTTGCCATAACCTGGGAGGAGCATCTCAAGTCCTGCAGCCAGCGCCAGGCACTGAAAACCAAGTGCTGCTGTTTACTATTTGTGATTTGTGTTGACACAACTATATGGCATTTTGGGGAGGCCTTCAGTTTTTTGAGTTTTGTTTTTCATTATTAAAGGCTTGATACAATGAATTGTGTGCAGCAACGAGACTTTGCCAGTGGCTTTTTTATTTAAAAACACTTCAAAGTCGATGCAAAAATTGTAAGTTATAAAGTCAAGAGAAATACCTTGAATTTGTAAGGTAAAATGAACTTTTCTTAGGATCTTGAACCTTGTGCTTTCTTCTTGTGCTTGCATACATGTGTGCACACAGTTTTTCTGCTTTTGGTTTTGCATGCAATGCTTCTGCAAATAGCAGCTAACTTCTATCGCTGCACAGACTGAGGACAATGTAAGGTTTGAAGAATTACTTTTTTTCTTTAATTATTTCGCCTTCTTTTGCTGTGGTGCCATTCTAGATCTGTGAAGTTAAATATGTGTCTAAACTTGAACCTCAGCTTTGGTTACCATGCACAGCATAGGTTTCCTGGCACGGTTGATAGATGTTAGGCAAATGTTTGGTAGTAGAATAGGCAGTTGTGTAGTTAATTACATGCAATGTAAGACTTAAGTTTTATGATAAATTTTCGAAACAACTGGGAATAGCTAGCAAAATGTCAGGGAAATGTCAATTGTAAAACCAGAAGAAAGCTGTGATTTTGCTAATGCTGCAGAGACAAGGCAGACTTGCTCTGGCTCAGCATTTTCTGCATTCTGTGTCTGTGCCTGGTACTTGTGCAAGTCGGCCGTTGGCTGAGTAGTTGCTGGGGATTCCTGTTGTGACAGTGACTGTGTGGATGTGAGTGAAGGTGAGCCCTGTCCTTTGTGGGAGGGGGCCCTGAACAGGTCTGTCCCCCACCCGGCTGTTCATCCTCACTGACTGCACAGAGCTGTATCTGCGCTGATGGCTGATCTGCAGTGAAATCTGGCTGGAGTGGGCTGAAGGAGATATGGATGTGGCCATGTGAGCAAAGTCACTGAACTCACCAACCTAATTTTTGTATGAAATAAAGGTAAATCTGAGTTCAACCCTGGGTCAGTTGTGCCCCCTAACATTTTGAATGATATGCGCCGTTTTTCCTCCTCCAAATAGCATGAATGTGGGAACTAATTGTCCTGAAGTGTTTTCATGAATTGTTTTCATGTGGCAAACAAGTTTCTCAGTGTGTAACAGTGATGAAGCAGTCTTTGTTTAGGCTTCCTTCCCACTAATGGTGTGATTTTCCTCTCAAGTCAGTTTATGGCTCTGAGAACGAACTTGTAATAGGATGCTTGAATAATAGTATGTTAATTCAGACTGTAGGATCACTTTGGTTATTTTTTTTTATCTGCTCCTCTACGCCCTCCACTTCTGGGGTGAGCTGGGCCTTGTTCAGTTCTTGAGTCCCTTCCTTTCCATCCGCAGTGAAATTCTCAGCGTTGGCAACGGAATGTGTATGTGTGTCAGCTCAGCACTGAAAATGCTGTAGCCAATGACTTCTCCACCGTAACGTGGTCAGATCCTGAGGTGCCTGCAGTCTGCACGGGTGAGGCTAAAAGCCTGTGAGCTCAGGGTGTTCTCATTTTTTCTTGTGGACTGTATCTCCGTAGGCGAGATGAACCTGTGGCTACCTGCCCACAGCTCTGCTCTGTGTGCCCTGGCTAATCATTAAATGTGTGTGTGTGACCCTTGACACCATGAGTGAGAACAAACTGGATGGGTGAGGATCACTGGTTGGCATGCTGCTGCCAGGATGTTTGGTTGCTGATGTGTGTGGTCAGAGGGGCTTGGGATGCAAGTTCTTCTGCTGGCTGTTAGCTGAAGTTCAGCTGGTGCACTTAGGTGGGTGCAGCCTACAGCCTGTCCGTCAGCACGACCTTGCCATGTGTTCGGTGCTTGTTGTGACATATTTGCTTTATAGGCGCTTAGCTGTTCCCCTCTTAATAAACAGCACTCTGTGACTATTGATGCTCGCCGCTTCCTGTGTACTCGGTGTCCTTCCATCAATGGTTTCTCCAACTTGTTGTTAGTGTAACGCAGTTGAAGGCTCTGCTTTTCCTCTTTTCATCTTTTTGCTTGATGTGAGCAGTATATGGGCTGCTGGGTGATAACGGCCCTGGTTCTGTGACATGATGCCACTTAGGAAGTATGCTGGAAGTGTTGAGCGCGCAGTGAAAGTCTTTTATATCAATGCAGCCTTGGGAGGAGGAGATGTTTTTCTATGTATAGAAACTTCCCATATGGGATGGCGAGGGAAGGCTGCAAGGGGGTTGCCTGTCCCTTTAAGTGGGTTTATAATTGGCCAGGAATTTTTGTCAGCTTAGTCACTGCAGCATTCAGCGGATGAGGGAAAAAAACCACAGGCCCCAACCGTTACAGCCGTGGATAGGCTCTGTCATCCCAAAGGAATGCATGTGAACAAAACACTTTGTGCGGTGCAACGGTTGGCCTAAACAGTATTGCATTCTTAGAGTGGGCTCTGAGTCACATGGAGCAGATGGATTGTTTCGCTAAAATGGAAGTTATGTATCACTGAGCACCGGACCCAGCTTGTAAGCACGGTTCAGAGAGGTCATGATGTGGGTGTGGCGAAGGGGTAGAAAGGTAACCAGAGGAAAAAAACAAAGAAAGGGAAAGAATGTTCTTGTTGTTTGGTGAAAATGGCTTCTGTGGCATTATGAAGGTAGGAGGATGCTTCGTGCTGACAATTACAGTGCTGGCACATGGCTGTAAAGAATTCTCCCTGGACAAGAGACAAGTATGGTGTTAATTCTGAGGCCTTTGTGGTCCTCAGATGCGCAGTACCAGGAAGCCTCGTGCTGCACGAGCTCAGCCAGAGAAACTGCCTTTGGTGGGAGGGGGGAAAATATGCCAACCAACCAACAGCAACAGCCCTGCACCAAAGCGGAGCCCAGCCCTGCTGGCTGTGGTCGTGGTACTGCTGCTCAGCATCTCCTGCCTGGCCTTGCCCTGTGCTCACTGTCTGTTCCGCAGCCCCTCCTCTCCAGCACACTGTGGGTTGGCCAGTGAGAGATGCAGCTCTGTCTCTTGGGGTGGCATTTCCCATCGGTTGGCTTTATCTTTTCCTCAAAGAGATCAGCAATAACCTCCAAGGAGCGGGGCCCACCTCTGGCCCTGAAGTGTGGAGAGGAGGAGCTGCGACTTCTGGCTGAACCAGTTCAGAGTTGTGAATGTTTTTCTGTTTGCTGGGGAATTCTCTGAAGGAGCACATGTAGGCAAAAGTGCTTCACCTGCAGTGCTTGGGGGAGACCGTCTGGCCATCAGAACAGGCTGATCATACAGAGCGCAGTGCACACCTGAGATTGTGGTAATGCACTGGTCTGCACCAACTTCTGCCATTGGAGAGCCTGGGGGTGGAGTGGTGATGGTGAGCCCAGCATTCAGTACTTTATCCTCCCAGACAAGCCACCTTTTATTAAGAAGAAATACAGTAAAACTTCAGAGTTTGAAGTTCTCAGTACTACACACACAGTGGTGCACTCGTCTCGCTGGGAAGCATGTGGGTGCTCTATCCAGCATCCCAGCAGCATCTGCGCAGAACACTTTTAGCATGTCTGACAAGACAAATCTGTACTATGTTTATTCAGTGAAATCGTGTGGCAAGAAGTGAAGCTCTTTACTTCTCTGTTTGTGCTAAGAGATCTGCATCATCTGACTGGAACACCGGAGTGCTGTTGTGATGAGGATTGTCAGCATGCGGTGGGCTTCTGTTTTGCCCTGTTGTCCCAGTCATTATTCCAGTATCCAGGGGAGACTAACATTGGTGCGTACAGCTCTCTGTCTTGCTTCATTAAACACAATGCCTTAACGCAGTAGGGTTTTTCATTTTGATTTTCTTAACGAATCATCCCCACCCCCCAAATCTTACTAGAAGAGATTGAAATGAAACAAGCCTTCCTGTTTGTGTTCTGGGCAGCGGCAGTGACTATGGCAGTAACTTGCTGGGGTTCTTACAGGCCATGTTCCTGTGTTCTTTGGAAGATCTCTGCCTGGCCTGTCCTCCTTGCATATGCTGTGAGGAGCTGGGAGCCTTCCTGCTGGTGCTTGTTGCCTCTTTCCGGAGCAGCACTGACGTGATCTGCCTGTCTGTTGCATTCTGCTGCTGCTTGGTAAACTAATGAGCAGAGGCACTGCAGCTGCCAGCAGGAATTCCTTTCCAGCAGTTTTGTGAGAAAAGTCAGCAGGATTAGGGCTTGGTTAAAACTTGATGTTTCAGCAGATCTGCTGTGCAAACCATTTGGATGAGGGAGAGAGCAACCAGAGCGGCAACCAACTTTGCTTGAGGCAGAAGAGAACTGTGGGAAGAAGAAGGAGACAGTCTTGTTCTCAACAAACTGTAGTGCCGCTCAGATGTGAGCGGCTTGGTGTGCTTGAATATATATGTATATATTATGTGCCTCTTTTCTGGAGCGACACTCTGAGCTGCCCTCTGTCCTGGCTTAGAGGCAGCAATTGTTTCAAAAGCCTTTCTGAGTGGCTGCTCTGATGTTTTGCTGTCAGAGGTGCCAGCTAGTGCCAGATCGTGCACCAGATCTTGCTGCTCTGCAGCACCTCCCTCGGTATCTGTCTGCGGAAGGAGCACTGGGGCACCTCCTGAGTATTTAAAAATAGAAATAAACATCTCATGCTCTTTCTTCTTTCCTTGATTAAATTTGTAGGGTTTGTGCTGGGCTTGTTTTGTTTTGTGTGGGTAAATGGGTGTGTCTTGTGCACGATAAAAGCAATTGCAGGGAAGTTAAGAGTCAAAGGATTATGTTCATGCATTAGTTTAGAAGCCACAAGGTCTTTGATCGTTCTGCTTTCTGGGTCAGTTTGCTGGGTTCCGCTGTTCTAACCGCTAAGATTGAATGTGTTTGTTTTGGTTCCCAGCGATGGGTGTAATGTGGTTGCAGGGGGAGGCCAGCGTCCCGGCAGTGTGAGGTCATCTGTGGCCATGGCACGTGGGGGTCTGGGTTGGGACCTTGGTCTGTACCCCTTGGAAGAGCAAATACAGGAGGTGGATCTCATCGTCCTCCTAGTAGAAAGGCAGCAAACAGTAGCTTTCAAGGATGTAGGAATTGCAAGTCTAGCAGTTGCAGTAACCAACAGAGGAAGAGTCACAGATGTGATTATGGTAACATACTTCTTAAGTAAAATTAGATGTGGGAATTGAACTTGTTTTTAATTTTCTTCTTGTCTCAAGTGCTTTTTGTATACTTGTTTTTTCCATTCTTGTGAGGCAGGTGTGGTTTTACCTTTTTAATGTACTGCAGTAATGAATGCTTGAACTTCTGTGTGTAGTTGTGTAAGATGAGCTTGTCAGGAATAACTAAAACACAGTGTTTGGTCTGTGCTGCTATGGGAGCTGATGGGGCACCCAGAGGCGAGCAATGAACCAGTTAAGCAGGGACCAAGCACTGGTTTAGCAAGCCAGTCTGAAAGCAAGGCATGGATGGAAGTTGGTGGTTACAAACTTGTTTCTCCTACTCTGTGGCTCCTGGGACAAGCTGCCTAAACTCTGTAAGGGAATTGTTTCAAGTGACTTCCAGTTAAATCATTATCTGGGTTCAAAATGAATCTTTTGTCTGTAGCATTCCTGTCTCCAGGTGACCAGAGTATTCCTGAGGGTTGGGTCTGTGTGCATGTCCTTTGGAGGACCTCTGTTGACATCTTAGTCTGCTTTCTCACTACTTATTGTGTAAAAAGAGGTGAGAAAATGGTAGTAATATAGGAAAATACTTGTGAGTCACTGGGCCAGATGGTCTGTTTTATAACGTGTTATAGAAGGCTGTTTAATTTGTCTTCAGCACTGGGTTTTGTGAATTGGAAGCGTAGAAACTCTCCAAAGCCGAATGATGCTTCAAAACCCTGGAGTCCTGTAGCATTGGATGAGTTTTCAGGGAGTTTCTCTGGCAGATTTGTTGCTTCTGGTCAGACCAGGGGGAATGCTAACCTCTCAGCACTGGTGTCAAAGGCCTTTGGAGATGCTAATAGAGCAGTGCCAGTGAACAGAAGAGTGCAAGTAGTCTGGGAAAGGTTACCTCTGGACTGCTGCCTGTTTGGGCTGTGCTTTGGGTGGATGAAGTGAAACTGGAGTATTTCAGTGTTTTTCAGTATGGTGTCCTGACTTATTTATCTTTTTTCTGGTATTTTTAGGAAATGCTGCGGTCCACAGCTTTCAGAGCTGACAACTCCAATGTAAGGTGTCTGAAACAGGCAGATGTATTGGAAAATCTAGGCCAGAGGATTTTTCCAACTGTAAATATTGACTCATGATGTGAAAAACAACCAAACTTTTTTGGTTCATTAACATAATTTACTGGAAGGCCAGACAATGCCCTTGACGTGGCTTTTTATGCCCAGGCTTTTACACAGTTTATACATCTCACAGATTCTAAATTGAGTGGTTTAGGTAGGCCAACCAAAAGGGACCTTTTTCATCTATAATAGTAATTCCCAGCTTGTCCAATTAGACTTGATTTTACCAGTGTCACCTTGAGTAAAATCGGGCACCTTAGAAAGTAACCTATCTCCCAGTTGTCTCAGCTGGGGTTCATCTGGGCCAGCTGCCTTGGTGAAGTCCAGAAGCACGGACTCCAACTTACAGCAAATGCAGGAGGAAAAAGTGGATTGTGGAACTGAGTCCCACTCAGCTCCTGTTGGAGCCGGGGGTGGGTCTGCATTCAGAGAGAGCTTCAGGTTGGTGCAGACCCTGTTCTGCATCAGTGTTCTCTCATCTGATGGGTTTGGGGGCGATTTCACCCCGCGTGGGTCACGGGGAAGTACATGGGGTGGTGGAATCTCCCCAGCCCTGTGTTCCCCAGGGCTGGTTGTTGTCAGTCCTCATTTTACCCCCCACACCCATCAGCCTCTTTTGTTAATCTGTGAGTTTTGGGAATGCCTGAAGAGTGTTTATTGCTTTTATTGTTTGAGTGGGAAAACGGCCATGGAGCTTTGATTGTTCTATGGCAGGAGAAAGGCTATGTGGAACCCCAGGCTTTTTTTCTTTTTTAACCCCAACAAGGAGTGTGGAAAAGTAACCAGTAATTTAATTCCGAGTGAAAAATCTCTTGCTGGTTACAGCCTAAGGGCATGCTTTGCTTGATTCCAAAAATCAACCAATAAATAATGGTTTAATGACTCTCTAACATGTCTTGTTAAAGTATAGATCAGTCAGTGCTGCGAAGGCATTTTGGAGATGAGGACCGTGGGCTTTGCGGGGATGGGAGCTAACAGCTGGCTGTGCTCAGTGCTGGCTGCCCTTACAGCCACACTGTGCCATGGGGGAGAACTCGAAACCTGTTCTGTTGTGCCTCGTTGGGAAAGCTGGGATCTGGGAAGGGAGAAATGAATACTAATCTGAAGCAAAATCTTAATAAATCTTAATAAAATCTAAAGCAAAAGTGCATAAGCACGAGTGGCTAATTTTGAAGCTTCTAAAAGAAGCCACTTCTGTTTTTCTTCATAGAGGTTTTATCTTTCTGTATCTATCAAATATTCAATTTTTAGATGGTTGGTGTCATAAAAATGTCAACAGATGTAAATGATGAACGCCTTGCCTTGCCGTGGTTTTTCTGCTCTGATAGATGGCTTTCTGCAGGAGAAGGCCCCTTCTTCTAACACATTCAGCACGTATCAAATGTTTCAGAATGATGCCAAGCAATGGTCCTTAAGCTATGTATTCCTGCATCTTCCCTCTGAGTAAAGAGCAGAAATACTAAATAACTTTTTGTTCCCAGCAGCTAAAAAACAAACACTTGTAGACGTTTTGTGTGTTCATTTACATGCTAAATGCTGCTGGTAATGATTGGAAATGTGTCAGCTTCTTTGCTCTTTCATGTTTCCTGTATTCAGAAATCTACTTTGCTTCAGCTTTAGAATTGCGGTGAATGTCACTGGTAAAAGAAATAAGGAAATTTATTGCTATTGGTCTCTATTTCATAAAATTCCCAGGATGCTTTTTTTTTTTTTTTAGTGCTCTCAGTACCTTTGAATTTTTAATTCTATCACATCTTTTAGATCAGTCTAATCAGAATTTAGCTTCACATATTGAATTTTGCAAGTCTCTTACCTGTGTTGTGGGTGATGCATTGCCTGTGTCTGCTCTGCGTACTGTTCTGTGCATGGGCAGCTGTTTTGAATGGTCTCACACCTTCAGGTGGGCTCGCTTTCTCTTTCTGTCCCATGCCTGCTTTGCAGGAAAGTAGCTTGTAAGTTGCAGTGTCCCAGCTGTCCTGTAAGCAGAGTGTCGTTACGTAGCACGGGTATCGTGCACGACTTCATGTTTGTGACTGGTTGCTTGTGCCTTCTAGCTATCAGCATGAAGAACTGATGAGCATCTTGCTTGGATGCTTTGATGTCAGATGCATTTCTGTTATTCTACAACCCTGGTTTTTTCCATTGCACTGCAGTAGTGATATGCAGGACTGTATTAAAGTTCTGTAGCTTCTTGCTTAAGGAAAATCAGTCTGCTTGGGTGAGCGTGCTGGAGGTTTTTGGAAGCATGTGTAAGGCCTTTTAAATGAAAGAGACTGCGATTCATTGCTTCAGTACAAAGGTCCATCAGGACAACTTCGGTATTTTTCTTCCAGTTTGCTATTTAGGCACTTGAAAGCATTGTAGAGGAAGAAGGAAGCGTACACAAGATGAAATACTTGCTTCTCCTGTTCTTGCTGGTGTTTGTTGCTTTAATTTCTCATTTTCTTCCACATATCTACTCACGTTACCTAGGCAACAGTACAATGCATGGACTTGTGAGTCAGGGGAGGAAAGTACTTACCCTTAGATAATAATTTGATTGCTAAGTCCATATTGCTTGGTTGTTTTGTGAGGAAGTAAAGAATGTGAGCTAATTGTGTGCTCTGGAAAGCCTGATCGTTGTTTCACATGCATCTCAGCAAGAGGTTAATGGTGTAGTGCAGTGTGCAGGGTGAAATGCTGTATGAATCAAACTCTAGCTCTCCTAAGAAGTTGGAAGTGATGGAGACAACTTACTGTATAAAGCATGATCCAGTTATAGTAGCAAGTGATTTGTTTCACTCAATGGTGTCTGTATTAAAATAACACAAATTGCAGACCCTTTGATTTTTGCCACGCTTAATGCAGTTACACCAAATATGCAAGTGGTGGGAATGGAGAGTGGAAGAGTTGAGGTGAATGGGAGGGTGAAATCAATTACCTGCTGACACACTGGTGCAGGTACGTCTGCAGGGGCATGAACTGCTGCTGTGGTATTTGCTGAGCAGCCTTCCGTGTGTGTATGTCCTGACACCAGGGCTTCCTGTTGTGAGGTGGAACAGGCACTGGAAAAATACCACCCCCTGCTTCCACTGAAAAAGAACCCCAAACAAATGAACTGCCTTGAGATGTCTGTGTTTTTAAGTTACACTAACAATTGTATGAAAGCTGTTTGTCTCCCACTTCAGCGTCTTTATTCAACCAAATTTGTTTACAAAGGAACAACGTATATTTGGCCAAGGAAGAGAGGTCAGTTTTGTATGTTAAAATACTTCTTAAGTGGGCAGTGTGCAGGAAGGAGAAGTGCTGGGGTTTGTTTCCCCTGAGCATCCCAGCTCTGCTGCTGCTCCTGACCTGCCAGCAGGCACTGTGCCCCAGGCAGCAAGACATGGAGCGCCAAATGACAAATGTGGCTCGAATATTTGCATCTAGGTATCATTTAGGAGCATGGTACAAATAAGCATATTTGGTTTTCATTTTAAAGAAGGAAAACAGTGCTGATCTATGTTGTGTTGTGTTGTCAGGGATCCCCAGCCTCCTGGTAGCTTCTTCTTTTGGAGTTCTCTGGGATGCAGAAGAGAACAGAAAAGTTAGAAGAGGTTTTCCTGTGAGGAAGCAAGGCTTTAGCAAGTATAAGTCTTAATGTGAGGAGGATTTTTATTTGTCTTAGATTGCAGAATCACAGAATTGCCCATGTTGGAAGGGACCTCAAGGATCATGAAGCTCCAACCTGCTGCAGGCAGGGCCACCAACCTCCACATTTAATTAGACCAGGCTGCCCAGGGCCCCATCCAACCTGGCCTTTTCCTCTGGAAATCACTTGTTAATGCGTAACAAGTACAGAAATTTGAGTGTGGTGGTGGGAGAGCTCTATTTCAGAGAGGGGAGGCTATGGAAGATCTTTCCATGGGATCCTTCCTCAGCAAACATGATGCATATTGTATGTAACTTGCAACTTACTGACCAGGCTGGGAGTGCTCTGAAGGGAACATGCTGGTTTCTGGTGAGTACCCTCATTCTCTCAAATTCTCTAGTAATAGCAGGCCTAACATTTTATATTTTTATATATTTGTATACGTTATATATTTTTATTTCTTAAAATATACAAACTTAGATTATTGCTGGGTGGTTGGTTTGCCTTGGTGTAAGTGAAATACTTGGCATAGCACCAACTGTGGTCAGTGTTTGTAGAAGCAGAGCTTCCAGAAGTTTTGGAGTGCAGTACAGAATTATATTTGTATTTCATAGGTATTGAAGGAAGATGCCCATCAATCTGCAGCACAGCTATACAGGAATGGCTTTACTTTTTCTTTTCTTTCCCCCTCTCAGTAGTATGGCTGGTTTAAATGCCTCCTTGCCCCGCACCAACCCCTCTGCTGGTACAATTGTTTATGGACTCAAGCAGTAAGTGGGAGCAGAGAACTCCATCTGGTTTAAAAATAACTTGGTCTTAAAAACTAAACTGTATTTTTAACCTGGGTCATGTTTCTTGCTCCAGAACACGGTGCAGCCCTGTGAGTGCTCACAGTGACGCAGCGTGGAGGTGCTGCAGTGTCCTCGGGGCAGCGGAGGTTGTTCCAGCAAGGTTTCACCTTATCCACCAGGGGAAGGAGGCTGGGAAGTGAGCATGGAAACTAGTTCTGCTGCTTCCTCAGCAGCGGAGGGATGTGTGTTGTAGATATCTGGGGGCTCTGCATCTCTTCCACTTCCTAGAAAAAGTGCACGGAGTCATCCTTGAGCCCCAGCAGTGTTACAACAGCTCAGCTCTGCCAGAGTTGCTTTTTGCAGGTAAAAGCTGGCATCTTCCTGAAGCCGAAATCTCATCTTCAGCTCTAAAAGAAGGAAGAATCCCATGCACCTTACACCTGAAGGAAGAAATGAGTGTGCAGTAGTTAATTAGTCAGAGGGCTCAGCCTTCTCATTGGTTGGATCTTCAATTCAGACCTCTCTTCAGCATAGCTTCTATCAGTGTTCTCTTTTCCACAGTGAGGAGAGGGCAAATTTTGTTTTTCTTGCACTTCACAGAATTATTTTAGTGTATTGAAGGTCCTAGGAATGGCATGCCTTGGTCCCTAGTATGGCTTCCTGTTCAGACCTGGGCTGTGTCTGTACAGCCCTCATTGAACCAACAGTTGTTTTTGAGGCTGTCGCTTTTGGGTCTGGGACAGTGCTGTGAGCAGGGGCTGCTGGGGCTGGGGGTGATGCCATGGGGGCAGTGGGAAGCTTGCGTGGCAGGGCTTAGCCTGGATCTGTGCTGTGTATGAGAGGAGCCCACACATGGGTTGGACTGGTTTTAGGGTGAAACTAGAGAAGGTTGGATATTACAAAAGGCTTATCTGGAGCACTGGCCTGTTCAGGGTGCTTCCAGTGACTTGTGAAAGATGGCTTCTTGGTGCCAACACCTGGATATCATCTGATTCCTTGGGGCTTTCTACATAATTACCTTGCTTTGGTACGTCTAATTTTTTCATAAGTGAAGAAATACCTCAGTTCTCTTGTTACAGTCATAAACCCTTGGCTGCGGCGTGGTGTTAGGAGCATGTGTTGAAGTAATCACTCGCTGGAAGTGCTGGTTGCTTTCTGTCCTGAGAGGTAGATGTCTCTCATTTTTCCAACATACCCTGTTTTCACATTTCCTTTTGTTTCTTAGTAAGAATAAATAAATTACAATTCTTGAAGGTTCTGATGTGTGAAGATTCTGGCTGCTGGTTGTACTCCTGAATGTATGTGTGCCGAATGCTGGACACGTTCAAATGTTGGACAGAAACTTCAGAGTGGCAACAGGGGAAAGGAGGGGAAAATTGTTTGATGGTCAGTGCGCCCTGGAGAAGAAATTTGTTATGTTAGCATTAGGATAAATAATATCCTTCCTGAATGTAGCTTTACTTTTCTAATCTGTACTTTTCTTTGAGTGGCCAATTTCTGCTTGAGTTTGACCCATATGGGTTTATAATAAGGGTGCACAAGAATATACGTGTTTGTATTTTTTTTCATCTGAGTAAGCTACAATTGATATGTAGCTCTTTGGTTACCAATAACAAACAAAATTCCTTCTTAATCATTCTGATCCTACTGTGGGGGAGATGTCCTGGATTTAATGTTCCACTTGCAAACTGCTTAAATTCCATGTTTTCTTAAGCAAATTCTGAGTGTCTCTGCTGAACTGCTTGCCCATCTTCCTCATTTATCTGTAGCAGATTGTGTGTGCCCACAGTAGAAGATCCTTTCTGAGATGCACTTGTTGGTTTCATGGTTGGGCTTGCAAACCTGTCTCAGAACTTTGGGTTGTTGTGACATGGGAGCTGCTAAGTTGTAGCATCAGGGCCATCTACGTTATTTGGCAATGCTATTCTCCAAAATGTGTTAGTAAATACTACAGATAATGGGCTGCCCTGCCAAGTTTGTGTCCTATGAACATTTGTATGTTAGATGAGTCGTGCTCAGTCTCTGATCCATTGATCAGATCTCAACCCAGAAGCCGTTTGCTGGCCCAAGTAAGTGATGCTGTTCATGGTGGCTGGATGAGATGCCACCCCACGTTTGGGGTTCGCTTCACGGCTGTGGCACTTTGCTATGGGACAGGCACACACGGAGCAGCTGTGAGCGACTTCGGAATGAGGAGCATGCCTCCCACTTGGCTCCCAAAGGTCACTGCCCTGCTGGAGGAGCTGCTGCCAGGCATGCGTGGCCATTGCAGAGCTGGTCCTTGTTTTTAGGAGAAACCAGCAGTGCAGCTCTGCCCAGTGCTGTGCCACACTTGAGAAGCTGGCAGTCCCTTTGGCCTTGCTGTTGTTATTGCTTAGGCTGGGGTTTGTGATGGTGTAGGTTGTTGTTTTTTGTTTTTCTTTTGCTTAGATGAAGTTTATGGGTCTTGTTGTTGGAGTTTGCTGGGTTAGCAGTGAGTAGTGTGCTGCAGGGCCATCTCTACTCCTAAGAGGCAAACGCGGTTTAATTTCGTGTTCCTCTTGCTGGACTGAGTTTATGTACTTCAGTTCATATGAGATTTCTCTCACACTAATTATTGGCTCTGAGAAATGATTATAGTAACTAGAAAAATAGAAGTTCTGGAAGCTGTTGTGCCCCATTTGTTTGGGAATGTGGTGTCAATTTGTCTTAGAAATAAATGCCACTTTTTCCTGTAATTGTAGGGATGTGGGGGCAGTGAGATGGCTCCTGCCGGGTGCAGCATTTAGATCTGTGGGCTGGATTGGAGTTATGTGCTGCCATTTATAGGATTGTATTTACTTGGTTGTCATAAAGACACTGCATTGTTCAGCTGCCTTCTTTTATTCGTGTTTGTGTTAAAAAGAGAACAGGCAATAAATACCACCTCCAGTTCTCTTTTTGGCCTTGTCCTGTCTCTCTTGGGTCAGCACCAGCTTGCTCTGTGTGAGAAATGGGACTACTTTATGAGAAGCCCAGGACTTGAGCATCATCAGCATTGCAGATGCAGGTCCAGTATCACAATAAATACTCCATTTACATGGAGCATTGCTCCCAAGCTCTCTGTACCATGGGTGAGGCTGTGTCTGCACTGTGCTGCGGAGCAGTCCTCCATTTACAGATACAAGAGTAGTTTTTCACTTAACACCATGAATTATTGATCACTGTGAGCTTCTTTTCCATCTCAGACCCTGCTGCTCTTATAGAATGCCGACTGGAGATGTCCCCACCATGCAGCATCGCTGGGATCGATGTGGGGAAGGGAAGGGTCCCATCAGTCAGCATGAGGGTGAAGCTGCAGTGCAGTTGGCAGGAGGCCTGCAGGATGTGCAGATAGCTCAGCACTGATAACACCGTGTCGTGTAAACGCCTCTGTGGCCAGCAGTAGTAACTTGGGTCACGGTGACATCCTTACCTTGAAAGCAGTGCTAATGCATGTGTGGGCTGTCCTTGTCCCTGGGGTTGGGGGAGATAGGGATCATGGTGAGACATTTCCTGGAGCTTCCAGTATTTCTTTTGTGCCTTTACTGATGATGAAGAAACAGGAAAAGAAATGTCGTGGCATTGGTATCATGGAGTTTGGAATGTTGCAGTTTACCCAAACAGCAGGATTTAGAGCAGAGATGTGGAATTTCTGATCCTTGGGTAGATGACAAGCTTGAGTTCCCGCTGTCAGCCTGGAGCAGAACCATTTGTCTCTAACCTGAGTGTGTTTACCTTTTTTCTTGTTTACTCGAAGTGAGTGCTTTGCTTTCTTGCACGTCTTCCATGCCTGCAGCCGGCAGTGCAGCAGTTCTGCTTATGGGGATGCTGTTTGCACCAAGCTCCATCCTGCTGCTTAGCACGTGGCTGTGGCTGTTTCTGTTCCTGTGTGACTGACGAAGTGCTGCTGGATTTTGTTACCGAGGGGCTGTACAAATACCCATAATGCTGCTGCTCTAATTCTGCATTGAAAGCAAGAATGTTCATGGAATCTTGGTCCTATTTTTTAGGCCTTGCATTCCTTAGTAAATAACAGTATTTGACTATAAAGTACCATTTGGGGTTTGGGTAAGGGAATGCAGGAGAGGCCCAAATGCATCAGCTAGCTGCTGCTGCTCTGGGCCTCTGTGCAGCCCAGCACTGTCACCCCTCTGTTTTCCTGTCCTTTAAAAGTCTGCCTGCAGGAGTTTCTGTGCCACAAATTCCCTTTTCTCATGTGCTGGCATTTCCTAACTGACCCTCATCTGTAGGGGTGTGACTTCAGTGACCAATGAGGGGGGCCTGGGGGGTCTCTCTTTGTATTTTGCCACACTGGCTTTATTTTGAGAGCACGTGCTGCTGGTAATCAATGCAAATTACCTCAATTATTGTTGCTTTTCTGGCTTCTTGCATTCTGCTTCAGAGGCTCGATAATGACTTCTAGGTAAGAATCCTGTTTGGAAAAAAAAGAAAAGAGAAGAAAAAGGAGCTGGACCTTTGAGGCATGTGCTTTTTTGGTGGTTGAAAACAGGAGCAATAAGCATCTCTGCCATAACCATTAATGTAAATCCAAGCAGATTCAGTATCCTGTGGTCGTAGTGCTGACAAAAATTGTATGAGTCAGTGCTGAGAGCACAGTGAGATGGTGCTGGCGTGGCTCAGACCCTTGCTTCTGATGGCTGGGTTCATCACCTTCCCTTTCATCACGTGGAATTCCAAAGGCACAATTACTTTGTTTTGGACACAATATCTTTCTTTCTTTCTTTCTTTTCTTTCTCCTTGATCAGAACTAGAACATGTGTGAGGAGTTCAGCTTCCTGCCTGGGGTCTGTGTCTGTCCCGGTTGCTTACCTGGGGATTGGGCAGGGCCTGGGGATCAGGGGCTGTGGAAACCCACCAGCAAAAAGAGCACATAAGAACCTTGGGCGGGGGGAGAAGGAAGGGAGAGAATGCAGCAGTGCTTTTTTGTCAGAAAGTGCCATTGCTGCAGGCTCCGGTTACGACCAACTCCATGGAGAGCAGAGCTCTGCCTGCAACTGTTTTTCTCCATGAATCCGAGGAGTTTCGAACAATCAGCCCCGCGTCACAGCAGCATGCTTGGAATCTCTCCAAGGTTCATGCTTACGTAGAAGCCCTCTTCAGTAGTTTTCCATGTCAGAAGGATCCAGCCTCATACTGACAACAAGAGCTGCCTGTGTCTGGAGGCTGTGGGACAAGCAGATAGCGGGGAGCCATGGGCTGTGCCTGGCAGCCCCGTGTTCAACCTGCTGTGACCAGAAGGCTTGATTGTGTGCACAGTTTGCTACCAGTGCCTTTGCAGGCCGCACGCTGCAGCTCAGGGCCCTCATTAGCTTGCGTCTCTGGGCTGTCTTGTTGCAGTAAAACCTCCTTGAGTCAGTCTGGGCATTGCAGTGCATTGCTGTCTGTTGCAAACCTACACGTAACTGAGCAAAACAGTGCTGGTTCTTGCAGGGACCTCACTGGTATCATTTTTCTCTATCTTAATGAAGCATTAAAGTTAGTTTACATAGTGATAAATATAATAATTATTGTAGCTGTGGCTGTGTGCCCAAGATGCCTAGAAAGCTGAACATGAAATCTTTCTAATGGCATCGTAATGGTCTTTTGTAAGCGCTACAGATTTCCCAGTGTTAGGTATAATAAATAGCAGACGTTATTCTACTGCGGACTTGTACAACTCAGCAGTGTACACACATGGAAAAAGCTGTATCTTCCTTGCTTTGAGAAGATAAATATTTCTTGTGACAGCTTTCCCTGGTTAGGCAGTGCTGGGCAGTGGGAATGCCCCAAAAGGCAGGCTGAAGCAGGCTCTCATTGCACTGGGCTTGCTGGGGAGTGAATCTGTGTGTGTGTGGAAGGGGAAGATAAGGTGATAAACACATGCTGGGCTTTGCAGGGTATGTTGCATGCCTTCCTCTCCACTAATAGATTTCTGTGCATTATTTTCTGTTTTGTAAATAATGGATTTCACAAGAATACACACAGACTTGCCATGGGATGGCTTCCTTCCTTTCTGCCTCTTAAATCTCTCAAAGGAAACAGACTGGAGCCAGTGTGAGACGCTTGTTTGTGGGTTCTGCTTCACTTGGCAAACTGTGGTTCTTTTCACTTTGGGTTCCATTGCTGGCAAGGGTCAAACATTTAACTACAGAAATCAGCAGGAAGCCATTGGACCAAGATGCATCAGGCAAGAGAAAAGCTGTTTGTATTTTTTCTTTGCTTGTTCCAGCAGATTGGAATTAAAACTGTGTGGAGGAGTATTATACTCTTGAACTTCTGGTATTAAAACATACTCCTTTCCTTTCTCATGCTTTAAATTCTATACCAGCAGTATCTGCACAGGAATAACGCGCTGCAGATGAGCCATGAGCTCTTCACAGCATGGAGGGCTGGATGTCTGTGTGGTTCCTCCTTCCCTTACACTCAAGGATGCAGATTTCCAGTAGCTCTCCATGTTCACAGCTTCAGTGTTAGCATCCGACTAGAGCAGAACACTGGATCCATAGCAACCACAAACACTAAAATCAGGGTGGTGGCTTTTAATCAGATCTTAAGATGTGTGTGTAGAGTTCTGTGAAAAGTGAAAGAGGAACGAGTAATAGGATGAGAACGTGTAACGATCTTTGGTGATTTTGGGAGCTGTTATTACCTCATTACTTTGTCCAATCTAATTTTTTAATCCAGCAAATCACAGTATTTCAAAAGCACTTGGAATGTTGTTGTGCAGGTGACTGTTTGGTGCAAGTCAGGGACTAATTTTTCCTGTAGTGCTGTTTTGTGAGGGAAGGGAACAAAACCTTGAGATAACAGGAAAAGGTGGCTCCTGAGTAAGTATAGCCATTTTCTTTAGAAACCCAATATGAGAGGCAGACCACAGACACTGGGTCTGCAGCTACTTACTGCATCTTTGGGGCTGCTTGAGCAGATACTGTAATGCTACTAACATACATACATGTTAACAGAGCTGGCCCTAGATCCTAAACCTGCAGTAGCTCACAGGAAGCCTTTGCAGTCTGTTGGTTCCAGCTCAGGACTGGAGACTGGTGCTTAGGATCACAGAACGGTTTAGGTTGGGAATAACCTTCAAGGTCATTGAGTGCAGCCATCAAATCGCATCAGACTGTGGGAGAAGCCTACACCTGGCTTTATTAGATCACTGCAGGTTGCTGTCACCAACCTGGAGCAACGTTCGAGGAACAGGGATGCCCACAGGGCTGCGGGACATTCACATAAAAGCAGATGAAGAGCTAAATCTATCTGTTGCAGAATAATAGGTGGCATATGAATATGTGAACTGGGCAAATAAGAGGGAGTTGCTTCAAAAATTGATCAGACAGCCCAGGCTCCACTTGAGGCTAGACAATGTGCTTCCTGTGACCTCAAGTCAATCACTTAATCTGAGTAATCTCACTTGGTGGCTTGCTTTCCTGTTTAAGTTAGGGGGGTGATAGTGTTAGCCACTGCTGCATGTCTCAGGTGTGTAAGGATTAGCAGGTTAAATTTAGCTAAGACATGTCAGGCACAAGTAGGAGATAAGTGTAATAAAAATGCTGCTGTTACTGAAAGGCAGTTGAGAAGTAATCTCCTTGATAATGCTTGCCAAGCACAGGGTGTTGTAGACGGGATGTTTCTGTTCAAGGCAAAACTCTTACGTAGCAAGTCACTAAATTGTGCGAGGTATGGTTCTTGTTGCTGTGTTTTCTCATGCCACTTGTTAACAAATCAGTCGGTCATTTATCAAGTGAAGCTGGAGGCCTCCTGCAACATCTGAACCCAGAGATTACATTGCAAGGGTCACATAGGTGGGTTGGCAGGAGGGTGACAGCTACAGCTGAGTTGGGGGGAGCTCAGGGTGTCTGCTCTGCGGAGGTCCTCCTGGGGCTGCACACTGCTTTGGGTTACCTGTATGCAGCTCTTGCAGCCAGACACAGGTACTGTTTCTCCACAGACACCGTGGAAATAAGAGTTAACCACCAATAAATGGAATTTTCAGCTCACTAAGGTGGTACTCCCCTACCTGACTCTGGAAGAGAGTTTTTGGGCAAGCAGGAGGAGGTGCAGCAGAGCAGGGAGCTTTGTTCCTCCTGTGCCTTGGCTGCCTGGTGTTGGGAAACCAACCAGGCTATGGCATGGCACAGTGGAGGCCAGCACTGGAACAAGCAGAGAGCCAAAGTCACTTCAGTAAATGCAATTAGCTGCTGTCCGTCTGCATTCTGTGCCTGTTGGAGCTTTGCTGCTTCCCAGCTGTTTTCTGCTGCTCTTGTGCCAGCTGCTTTCTCTCAAGAACCGGTGGAATAGTTGGAGTGTGGGCTTTGTCCAGGTACAGCTCTGCAGTGCTGTGCCGTCACCTGCGCCTTCCATGTCCTTGGGATCCTGCATCTCCTGTAAATGCAAGTCAACACAGCAGAGCTCATCTGGAGGAGGAGGGAAGCGGGAGGAATGCGTTCAGCAGATTGCTCCGGTTTCCTGTGGAGGCAGTGAGGGACAGGAATGTCATGGTCATGTTTAAACTGATGTGAAATAGGGCCTCTGCGTGCAGCCTGAGGAAGTGTGTCCTTATTAAAAGAATGGGAGACGAAACAGCTGCTTGTCCCAGAGGGTGGGAGCTTCCAGAAAACTAGAAACATCAGCTAAGGTTCCTTGTCTTCTGTGCAGAACAAGCAAAGGTTCTCTGCCTCATCTTTTGGTGCCCTGTCTATAAGAAGGACTTGCAGAGCTCAGGCTGTAATCTGAATGGGGACTGGTTTGCGAATCAGTGCTTACAGGGCAGGTGTGCCACAGAATGTATTCAGACTTCTGAAAAATGAGGAAAAAGATGATCTCCATTTCCTACACATCATTTTGAAGAACCAAAGCACAGTTTTCAGTACAAATCTTCACTTCTTGTGAATGGATTTCTCCAACTGGTAGGAGCATACCCACGTGTTAGATCCTATAGTGACTGGCATGCAGGTAGTGCCTGTCTGAGTGTACTTGTGTTGTTCTAGCTGAACAAAACCAACCAAACCACTTCTTCTGGAGTTGTTCTGATCGTAATCTAAGAGCCTGGAAATGATTTTAAATGGAGAAAGTGATCCAACCTTGTGCTGTTGTTATCTAAATGCAGTCACTGTATACACAACATCGCTCCGTCTGCCGTCTGTTTGCCAGCAACTGCTGCAGTTCTGCTGAGAAGGGAACAGTCATAGAGGTGGAGGTATTCATCTGAGTCATAATTCTCTCAAAATATTGTTTTTTTTTTTCCTGAGATTCGGAGGAATAAAAAAAAAAAAGTTGAAACTTGTGGTAATCTTTCTTTCTCCACAGCAGACTCCTCGTCTCCCTTATCAGCCATGCATTTATCAGTGCACTGGTGGCACGGATTGTCGTGCAGTTGTGCCTCTGCAGACAGAGCAGCATGGTGTGTGTGCACTGTGCTCTGACATTCTGGTCTCCCTCCCCCTGCTTGTACAGCAGCCCTGAGTTTATGCACTTTTATACCAGCTGCTCAGCGGGACTGGGAGAACCTGTGATGTAAAGTTCAGTTCTTGCTTTCATATCTCTCCATAATTGATACAGGGAAATGGCATTGCTGAGCTGCATGAGAATGGCACTGACTGGTCAGCAAAATGTGCACGCAGCGTGTGCTGCAAGGTGAGGAACAAGCATATGAGCAACATCAGCTCTGTCCTTCTGGGGGTCTCGGCCTTGGAGCACCCTTCACTTGTAAAAATCTTATTGAATAAAAGAGTCACTATAAAATCTCAGTGCCATTAAGCATTGACTGTACGAGGGAAAAGTGTTGACGTTACCAGGACTTGCTGCAAAAAGATGCTTTGAGCTGAAATGGCTGCAGTCATTTTTATAGATTAATAGGGTTGAATTTTTTAATAGAAACAGAATATCTGAAATTAGCGGGCGGTTGTGTGAATTGATTTATGTTCTTATGTACGCATTGATCTCTGTGAGGTTGTTTTGTGAGCAGGGTTTAGGAACGTGGAGCAAGTGATGGATACTGTGCTTGGCAGGCAGCTCTGCCCACACCTTATTTGTCTTTCAGGGTTGCTCCTGGAAGCCAGGCGTGTGGCTGGGTGCAGGCACTCCTGGCTGAGCGTTATCTGCGGGAGGCCAAGCTGTGTGACACTGAGGATTCTCAGCAAGATGATTTTTCTGAAAGCTGTTGGTGTCAGTTTGGGGGATAATGAAGGGGGAAGAGGATTTGGGATTAAAATGACTTGCTGCCTGCTATGTGCTATAGATAGCTGTGAAATAGTGCAGTTTGTTCGGGGACAGCTTTGCTACCTGGAAATAGAAAATAATCCTGGAATGAAGCTGCGCTCTGTGCTTTCTGTTGGAAAGGCACCCATGTGTGTGTGAGGATGGGGCAGGTGCTCCCTTCCATGCAGGACTGGTGCTGCTCATGCCCACTGTCTTGGGTGCAGGGCTCCGGGTGCAGGGCTGCATCTACATCCTCTGTGCTTGTATATCAAAAAAGAAATGGTCGTTGTTGGTGCTTAGGAATGGTTTTATTTTGCAGAAGCACTGTTTGCTTTTTTTCGCGTTTCTGATAAATGCATGAGTTCAAACCAGAACATTTTATCTTGAGATTTCACTGTAAAAATAAATTTATTTAGCTCTCTTTTGGTCAATTGGCCAGAACTTGAGCTTTGAGCTGGCGCTGGGCTGCAAACCTCATAAGCACTGCTATTGTAAGAGGGTCACTGTCCGTTTGTTTTTAGTCCTGTTTACTTAGAAAGTAAGAAAAGAAACAAGGCGGTGGAATTGCATACCCTGGTCTGAACAAGAATGTTTTCTTATTTGAATCAGGAATGGTAAGTTTCTGCCCTCATCCTTGGAGGGATCAGCCCCAGCCCAGCAGCACTTGTGATGCTTTCGCAACTGAAGAGTGAAACAGAGAAATTCAACTTCTTGGGATGTGCATGGGAACTGCCTAATTGTACTGAAAAGCATAGGAAAAGAAAGGGATTTGGGTGAAAAAAAAAAAAAGGAGCACGGAAAGAAAACACACACAGAATGCATTTTAATTTCATTATCATTGTGGAAGTTGATGAAAAGTAGGAGAACGATTACAAGCAACAGTACATATCGCAACACTGCCATTCGGTACTGTAATGTCGTGTAGTAGGAAACGTTGCATGTCTTTGTTCTCTAATGATAACATAAGAATGTGAGGTAAGGGGGAAAAAAGCCCTGAACCTAGAGTGTGATTAACTCAGTGCTTGAGAATACTCCTCTCTTTGGAATAGCACCTTGCTTTTTGGGAAGAAAACCCCAAACCTGCAGGCATCATGAGTTTGCACTGCATGCAGGCACCCCTGTACCTGAATGGTGAAGTGACTCAGATGTGCTCCTGGGTTTGAAGTCCCAGTCCGGTGCCATAGGAGGACATGCTGCAGCCACCAGCCTGCAGCCAGGCGTGTTCTGCAGCCCTGCTGACTGCAGCTGACCTCGAAATGAGAAAAGGCTGTGTTGAGAACGCAGCTGGTAGAGCCTTCTCCACTTGATTTCAGGTTCTGTATACTGAGTTCAAGACTCATTTGCAGAGCTCGCATGAAAGAAAAGTAGTAGTACTAAACTGCATTGCAGCAGTATGTTTTCCATTCATTTTTGAAGTCTGCATAGTCTTTAAAACATCCGAGATGCCACTACCAGAATTCTAATGTGTTGCTAGGAGTTAAGGTCAAAGGGTAAATTGTAGTTGCTATATGAACAGCCTGTAACAGAGCTTGTGAGAAGTTAATGCATGAGATGAATATAAACCTTTTGCATTTATCTTCTTGCCTTTTTTGTTGTTGTTGCTGCCTGGGCATGCAAAGATCTGCACCTCATTCTGCCAAAAGGTTGCAGTGGGATGAATGGAGTCCAGGAAGTGTAGCTATGATCTTAGAGGTCCATGAACACCTCTAATCTTGCTGGGTGCCATCTGAGCTCATTGCAGAGCAGCTGTTGGTGACGCGTGCAGGTGTACCTGGTGGCTTTTGTTACCTCAACGTTGTGCTCTGTTGCTGTGCTGGAGGCGGTTCCATGTGGCTCTTGCTGTGCAGTGCTGAACTGAGGTGCTCCCATTTGCCTTAAGGCAGGAACAGACTTCTGAAATGCATGCAGTGAAAAATACTCATATTGAAGTGTGTTCTCTTGGCTTGTTGGAATATCCAGTGTCTTTTCTTACTGGGAGATATGGAAATAGCCATTCACCCAGTACTTTTCTAGCTCTTGGAAGGTTCTCTGATCATCTGTGATCAGATCTGTCCCCTCAGTGGGGTGAAAATAACCCCATCTCTGGCAGTGGAATTGCTGCTGTTTGCGTGCTGCTGTCCTGCTCAGAATACGAGGTGCTCACAGGCATTGGTTTTGTTTACAGTTGGAGTATATTGCGATCATGTGTGAAAACGGAGGAAAGGCAGACACTTAGCTACATCCTTGACATAATCGACTGCAGGAAATAATTAAAAATTATAACTCTTTTCCCTTTGAATAAGAGTTGTATAATAAGCTCTTTCATATTAGCAGTCTCTTTGTATTGCCAAGTCTTGATTGTTCCTGTGTTCAAAGGAATTGTTCTATGGCGTGTTTTGTTTTCATTACTCCATTAGAAGTTGCAAAATAAAAAAATGGCAAGTATTGCCATTTTTAAAATTGAAGTTTTTCTCACTCCCTCAAACACCTGAACTTCCCAGGCTCAGTTTTGGGGGCAGCAGGCAGTGATGCGGCACACGGAGCCTTGCCCATCTTACTGAGAGGACCGTAACCAACCCACATTGTCCTTCATCTAAAGCCACCCGTGCTCCATGTCTGTTGGGTACAAGGAAACCAGGGCTGCCTCTTCCTGGACAGAGACTTCTCAGTCATTTTGTTTCTAAAGGGCTGTTCAGTACAAATCCTGAAGTTTCAGGACATCCCATTACCTTTCACATTGCTTTACTGGAGATACTTCAGCAACCCTTTCATAGCACACACAGCTCTGTGCTGTGCCAGGGGTTTCCCAGTGTAGCTGTAAAGGTTTTGCTGCTTCTGAAGCTGGGGAAAGCAATGTACAAGCTGAGATTTGCTCCTTGCACTGGTGTGAAGAGAGATGAGGAAGGCTTAGAGATGCAGGGGGTTCCCTGCAGCCCTGGTGTGACTCCCTGAATTTGCAAGGTGAGATTTGGGAAAGATACTGGGGGAAAAAGAAATAGTGTCAGTAAATGCCGAGAGCATCAACTGTGTCATTTGAAGGGAAGTGCTGCTCTGTTCGAAATTGGAGAGATGTTCAAGGAATGCAGAAATAAGTACTGGAAATAAAGCTACATATGGTGAGATAGACTAAGTGTGAGAGTGCCCACTTGTTTCATTTTTGATTCAGAATTGTTTTAGGCTTATGAATTTGGAAAAAAATCCTTAAGCTTCTGCATTGCTGATAACAGGAAATGTTGTGTTGCTGAAATGTGGCTTGGGAGCCAAAAACCTGACCCAGAGGGCATCCTACCACCACCTGGTAGTGCCATGTTGTCTTCTGAAGGCAAAACTACAATTTGTGTGCATGTTCTCCTTCTATAACTCCTGAGGAAGAGGCTGTGCTGCTTGCCCTGCTCTGTACTGCGAGCTGAGTGTAGGTGTGAGTAGTGGCAACACATTTGTCAGTGGGTCTTAGAATCTTTGTAGGAGTGGAGTTGGAATGGGTTTGAACCCCGTGCACATGGGAGTAGGGTGCTTCTGCTACATTTGCATTTGTTAGGTGGCTTTTAATGCTTAAAAGTGCTAGAAAGCAAATTTTAATGACTTTCCAGAGCTATCAAAGTATTGACTGCGGGTGGATGTATGTCAGAAGTGAGTGTTCATTGAAAAATGTGTGTGCCCCGCATTCTCATAGCAGTGAATATCCATATCCAGCGTTCCTGTACTGAGGAACAAGCGCAGTGTGAAGGAGCAGCAGAGCTTGGTGAGTCGGTTTTCCTGAATCCAATCAATAATTAAAGAAACACCTGGAGATCTGTTTTTGTACTTTGGTCTGGAGTAGCGTGGGAGGTGGATGGGAGGGAGGGATGAGACAAAGTCTGCAGGAACTGCCCTTTTCTTTGCTTGCTTCAGCAGCACGAGGTGTACGGTGCTGTGTTACAGTGCACTTCCTCCTTTCCTAAATGCAGAGTGCTCATCTGAGGAGAATTCTGGAATCTGGTACAAGGGAACACCTCCACATCTGCAGGAATCAAGGAACTGCAGTCGGAATTCCTTAGAAAGTAATACGCTCCTGGCTGAGAGTCTGATGCCTGGGAGACGTTCCTGTGCTGTGTTTGTGTATTTTTTAACCTTTATTGTGCGCTGTTGAGATGTTGGAGCCTCTTGCACATGGAGATCTGTGGGCGCTGCCTGCAGACGCCATGCAGTGTCTGCTTGGTGCCACCTCCCAGCCGCAGGGCAGGATCTGTGCTCCTGCAGCCTGGCGCCGAGGTGCTGCTTCCCCTTACAGAGGTGGAGGGCGTTTCTACGCCAAGGCTGTGTTTTTCAGCGCAGCGCATGTATGCAGATCACTGTGTTTATGCATACATACATTTTTTTTAATCTAGGGTGTGGTTAGAGCAGACTGCCTGTTCCTGTACTCCCAGTCCTGAAAACAAACAGCAGCAGCAGAAGTGGGGAAGCAAACAACACGCTGAGGAGATGGAGCGAGTGCTTTACAAGCAGCAGTGGGGCCCTGTGTCTGCTGCAAGCTGCTCCAGGCACTGCTGCCGCGGCCCAGCAGCGTGTCGGCATGAGGCACCTCGAGGGGGAAGGCGAGGGTGGCCTGTTTCTGCCCTTTATATGTGTGTGGGAAGAGGAATGACATGCCGTTTGGCTTTCCGTCCGGCTTTATAAACCCGTACCTCCCCACACTTGCACTGAGGATGCTTGTTTACTGTGAGAGCAGAGATTTTGTCACCGCTCACGTCCCCGAGCGAGGTTTCTCCTGGCTTCGGTTAATGAGGAGCGCCGCTGGAGCTGGCTGTGCCTGGAACGAGGGAGGGAGGCAGCGGTGCTGTGCCCTCTTGTTTTTGTCTGGAGCAGGAAGAAAAGCTGAGGAGCCTGTCCTCCTCCTCTGAGTCAGCTGCGGTTACGGTTTGCTGAGTAGGCGTGAGTGTTTTGAAGGGAAAAGCGGCTTCCAATTAAAGCAGCTCAACACTGCGCCCAAATGAGTATGGGGAAGCTTCCCCTCCCTCCCTCACACACACTCTTGTTAGAGCTGACAGGATGGGGGAAAACTGGTTTATGATGATCATAAAAACTATTGTACGTGTTGGGTAATTTTCCAGCCAAATGGGAAAACAGGTTTTGAGCCCTGGTGAGCTTTTCCACATTGATGGCTGTTAGCGCGGCAAGCTGGTGCTCCAGGCCGGAGGGAGCAGGTGGTACACACAGCTGTGGTGTCAGCTCCTGGCTGAGGGGACACGTGGGTCCTGCTGACAGCACCAGCACTGTGTGCTCTCTGTGCTGCAGTGTGGGGCAGCTCGTGGTAAGCAGGCAAAGGAGTCAGGAAGGGAGCTGCCCTGTGGTGAAAGAGAAGAACAAATTAGAAGGGATGCTGCGGAGTTCCTGTAGGAATCCAGAAGCATGGAAAACGAATCTGAGAATTGGCAGGTGAATGCAGGAAGTAGCTCTTTAGTAGGGAGTGATAGAGAGAAAGCCAATTCCACTGCCGTTGTTTGGCCTCTCATTGTCACACGCACAGGAAAATCATTTACTTGAGAACGTCCATCAAAAGAAAGAACCTGATACACGAATGTTTGTCTTGAGCAAATGCTTTAAGAGTGCATGACGCTTGGAAGTAGTGAATGGTCTGTTGATAGCTGTTGGGTGCTATGGGAGAGTGAGAACTGACCTCAGTTGGCACTGGTTCTTTCCATAGGCAAACAAGCATGGGCTCTGAAGAGCGTCCTGCTTCTCTGTTCCAGTTTCAGCTGTGGGAAGCATGGGGACATTTCACTGAACTTTAATTGAGCCACACACAGGTGTTTCCACATCAGGTGATGATGCCTGCAGTCTCATTCATCAATATAAGGTCAAAGTGCTGATGGTTGGTGCTGAGTGGACTGACAGGGGAGTGGGAAGATGGGAGGTACTGGAGCAGCAGTGCCCACATGGCTGCTGGGCTGGGTGGGGGCGCGCAGTCACCAGTGGGTGCTGGCTTGAGTTATGCATTAACTTGGTCCAGTGTTTTGCAGAGGAGCCTGGCTCCTAATCACATGCCTTCTGATGCTACTATGTGCTATCACTACGGCTGGAATAGTTAATGCCTTGTTTCTGTCCTTAGTTGCCATATCTTTGCTAGCGGAAATAGTCTGTTCTTATTTTTGAGGGAGATGGAAACTGCTTTACTCTGCTATTCTTTTTGTGTCTTATCCTTTTTCCTGCCAAAATGAGCATAATGTGATTTGTAGTGGTTACTTTTTGGACAAAACGATCTGCGATGAAAGCTAAATGACTCTGTTTTGCCAACGTCTGGAGTTCCAAGTTTCTTCATGTCATTTTGTTTTGCTCTTTTGTGTGGACTTTGATCATGGTGAAGTTGCAAGAAAGTAACATAATGATGTTTAAGTGGAAGAGGAAAGTATAAAAGCTGTTTCACTTGTCATGAGCTTGTGCTCTGCCCGGATAGTAATCTTTGAGCTGACACCAGCAGCAAAAATAAATACCGAAAAAAAGAAAAAGTCTGTGGGCTTCCTGGCTGGGTGCAAAATTTAATATTTTTAATGAATACTAAATGGAAGCTGTCTCTTCCCCAGTTTCTGGTTCGTGGTGCACAAGTTGTTAAGGGTTGTCTTTGGTCTTGGTGAATTGTTGAGATTTGAGACCATGCTTAGCAGATGCGGTGCCTGCAGTTTGTGGCTTCTGTGTCTTGCACTGAAGGCCATAAGGCAGCTGTGTGGTGCTGGTTTGTGCTCTTCGGGTACCTGTGGGGTGGGCGTTCTTGCACCTGCAGGACAAAAAGTGGATCTCTGTGCTGGTGGGCACTGTGGAGGATTGAGATGATGACGGCAAAGGACATTTTCAGATTGTAATTCATTGTCATGTTTTCTGCATAGAAAATATTATAAAGAGAGGAAGAGCTGTGATTTATTTAAAAATAAATGCGTTCGGTTGTTTTTGTGGTGTGTCAAAAAGGCTTGGTATGCTTCTGATACTGAAGAGGACTTGGTACTGAGGAGATTCAAAGAGAGATCCCACACTACGGAACTCTTTGCAACCTGCACAGGTGATTTCATGCACCTCGGAGGCTATCTGAAGACTTTCAGAGTCTGATACCAGAATACTAATTTTGGGTCAGGCACACAGTTTAAGGAAAACGAGCAAGGTGTAATGATATAGTTTAGGTGCACTGAAGAGAGAATATGTTCTGCCTAGCAGGTCACTTGTGTTTTCTTCCTCCTTGCTGAAATGCTGCCCAAGGTGAAATGATGTACACAGGAGTTCACATTATGGTTCTGGTCCAAGAATCTTCTGTCTATTCTATAATGGAAACTGTTTCAGAAATGTGAATGGAAACCATGCTCGCAGACAACTGGTGCTGCAGCGTTCATCAGGAAACCTTCTCCTACAAAGCTCCTGGCTCCCACCATCTGTGGAGCCTGGGATCTGCCCTGGTGATCACACCTACGGGGGCCAGCAGCTCCAAATGGCTTTCAGCACATGCCTGTGGGACTTCTTCCAGCAAATACACTTCAGACTTACACAAGCAATTGCTGAAATATTTTACAAAGAGTTATTCTGGGAAGAGATGCCAGCTGCGGTTTGTTTGATAACGCTATGCCTGCTTTTCAGAGGGCATGCCTGCAGGGAAATGCTGTCTTCGGGGCTGTGGAATGGAACCTGAGAAGTGGTGTGGGTGGGGTAGGGGCACATTTCCTTTATTTTCTGAGTAACTTTTTAATGAGACATTGCTGATTAAGATATAGTCTTGGACTGAGCATTAATGTCTTACTGCTTTGTTTTGGTAGATGGGCACATCTGGGTGGGTCAGATGTGGCAACAGTTGCTTGGGAGTTTGGAAACTTGGTTTTCTCCTGAAATGCATGAGAGCTGATGGCTCGCTGCTGAGGATCTTGCATCATCTCACAGCCTTCTGTGGGCATTCTGATGGGTGAGCAGGATTGTGTGAAGTACCACTGAATTATCTGCTCCTTTAATCTGTTCCAACTTGTGTTTATTCAGGGCCTTTTTTTTTTTTTTTTCTTTTTTTTTTCTTTTTTCCTCTCTCTGGTTCTGGAGAGAAAATAGCTTCAGTGATAAGACATAGCTGGCATTTGGGGTCAGTTCTGCAATGCACCTGGGTTATTTTTCCTCTAGTGTGAATATGATCCTTCCTTTCTTCTTAGTGCAAAATGAACAAATGAGAGCAGGGCAGGCTTTCTCTTCCTGCCTGTGAGCTGCTCTCAATTGCACGCTGTTGGCTGTGGGCCCCTTCGGATGTTGAGGAGAATGGAAGAGAATTATTTGTCATCTTCTGCATTGTCCAGTTACTCTAACTTGGGAATAAGGAATCGTTTTCTTATGTACGTTACTTATCTTGGGAAGTTGGCTGTAAAATAAGTCCTTTATTAAATCACTTTGTAAGAAGTGGATTTGAACTTCCTGATTTATTGTTCAGCCGGAGAATTGGTCATTGTTCAGCAGGAATTGAGGTTTGTTTAGCAGGAGAGTCAGAAATGGGGAACTCGCGCTGATGGTGACAGTTACAATCAGTCAGTTTATTGTCTGATAATGAGACAAGTCTTCGGTCTGGCCTTGGCCCCTTTACCAGATATTATTAGTTACTCAGGTTTTGGAAAAATACCCAAGTTTTTGACAAAGCTTTTTTCAAAAAAGAAGACATATTTGTGGGGGGAGGGTGTTTATCATTCCTCATACTTGCAGTACATCTGCACAAACACAGAGCATCACAAGCGGGCTCTTCACCCTCTTCCCTGTATCTTTCTTGCTCCTAAGCACACTGTCCAGTTCAGTTTCTCTTTTTTTTAATATTTTGGAAGCTGCCTTTGTAAGTGCAAACACTACTGCCAGGGATTTATTCACACTGATATTGTTATGGCATGCTTGAGTCTTATTCTGTCTAATTAAAATGCAGTGAAGGAAATCCGAGCAGTACATAGCATAAAAACAACAGTGGGAACCAATAAATTGAGCTATACGTGCACATTAGCTGGGAAGCACTTCTCATTGAAGCAGGCAGAATCGGAGGTGCCGTTTTCTTCCCTCAGTGCCATCCTGTTTGGTTCTCCTGCCCCGTGCCCGTTCTGTGCACGCTCCATCCATAGGGTCCCCGCAGCACGCTGCCCTCCAGGAGCACAAAGGCGGCCTTTGAGAGGGGCTGGCAGCAGCAGCGTGCAGCCCGACCTGCGGAATCCTCCGGCGCTGGTGGTAAACAAGGCTGCCACCGTCCCCAGCTCCAGAGTGAGCAGCAGGCGTCGGAGAGGAGAGAGAAGCGGTGATGGCCAGCAGGTCCTGAGCCCAAGGGCAGGCCGGGCTGCTGCCTCTGGCTGTCGGCAGATGTGCTGGCCAGGCTGCAGCTGGAGCTCCTCAGCAGCCATTTATGAATGAGGCACCAGAAGGGGAGGAGGGGATTTCTGTTCCAAACCTGCTGGGGCCGGGTTTCATTCACACCTCACCATCCCAGAGTGACTGATGCTGTATTTTAATAACATCCTGTCCTGATTTTGAAGAACAAAATGCATTCATTTCTTTCTCTGTAGTCTGCTATGTGATTTACTTCCCTTCCGCCTTCCTGCATCCCTTCCGCTGCCCCCCAGACTGCCACCCCGCACACTGTGAAGGACAGGGCTCCCAGTTGAGCTTCCTTAAAACACAGCAGCAAATGGTGCGGTAGTCTGGGGCACAGGAGGAGCTAGGCAAGGGGACTGCAGCTCTTAGTCCCCTCCATCTTCCTACCAGCTACTCTAGGTAGCCCATTATTTTGGGCACTTCAGACCCCTTTGTTGTAACTGCATTGAAGCGGGTGACAATGGCAGCCTTGCTTCCTATTCACAGCAAAATGAAGAGACAGGCCATTGTCTTGAGCATAATTGAGCCTCTATCAAAACAGAAACAGAAAGAGATGGACAACTCAGTTAAAGCTTCTTGTTTGAGCTAGAACAGTGGAGGCTGTTTAGGACTTGAAACCTAATTACCAACGGTAAGTTTTCTGAAGCTGCTGCTGTATCTCCTTTTAATTTGACATGTAAGTTAAACTTTTTTTGTGTGGACATGCTACAAGTAATGATGCTGCTGATAGTGACTCACAAACCACCTACCTCCCAAATTCGGTTTAAAAAACAAAAAGCCAGTCTGGCTGTACAAGAGGTCACAAGTTCTGAAATCAAAGATGTCTCCTCCATGAAGCTCACTAAGCCAGTGATCTCATAAAATTCTCAAGAGCGTGAATCTGGTCAGATATGTGCTGCCTTGTTGCAGTATTGTGCTCTTACCTTGGCTTGCAAAGCTATAGCATTAGTGACTGTTCTTCCTAAGTCTTAAAACAGTCAGTTTTACATTTTTACTACGAAAAGCACTTTTTGTTCGCTTGCTTTTAAGCAGCCACTCTTATGAGAACTGCTGTGATACGGAAACACACCAAAACAGCTCACCTGCGAGTTTATTTGCCTAGTCTAGATGGCAGTCTTTAGCAGTCACGTCCCCTGCGGTGTTGGTTTGTTGGCCATAGGAGTGTTGATGTCAGATATTGGTAAGATGGTGGTGCAGATGTGCATCCTGAACAGCCCCGTGCTCTGTTCTAATGATCGTTAAGGTGAAGGATAGTGCACACTGCTGTAAAAACAAAAAAACCCACTGTGTTGTTATTTCCAAAAAAAGTTGCTGTTTTGATCATCTGAGATTTCGTTCACTTAACCTTGTGCTGAGTGCACAATAACTTCCTAGGTGTGTGTAATGTGTGTGGAGTGGATGGGTTTTTCAACGGGGAAGATGTCACTAGCAGTGGGATCTCAAAGCTGGCTTATGAGTTCAGAAGAACTCTTTAAAAGGCTTCTTTGGCCGGATATGGGAAACTGATGAAAAGGTTGGGAAGTATGGTGAGGGAAGCTAATTTCCTGTTTTTTATGTGTCCTTTGAGAACTGTATCTAAGGGGAATGAATTGTTGGTGCGAGGAGAGTGGCTTCATCTTGCTTTTTTTCTGGTTAAAAGGTATTTCAGAATGGTGAACATGGTGAGCATTTTACCATGTGGAAATGAATGCTGTGGAGCCCCAAATGTTGATGGCTGCTGATGTGAAGCTAGGCAGATGGGCTGCTCTTCAGAGCAAATTCTGGGCAGATACTTCTGGCTCCTTCCAGAAGTGAGCAGCTATATATTTTAAAGATATAGAACAAAGTAATCTCATTCCCAAAGACCCAAATCCTTTTTGGAAGTGTAGTGAAGGGCCTCTTTGTGACTCACGCCCACTAAAACAGACCCATGATTCTTGGGAGTGAGTAAGCTCAGATGACTTGGGAGGTTTGTGGGCCATGAAAGAGTGGCTAAAGGGAACTGGAGCATGACTTCAGGTTGCTCCTAAAGAGTTCCAAAGGTTACATTTGTTTTTGTGCAAATAATGGAATATTCTGCAGAAATCAGTTTTCATGTGAGGAATTAAGCACTTGGGGCATAATGTGGGCACAGGAGTTGATAAGCTTGCACCTTGGATGGGCAGAAAGCTTTTGGGCGGTAGCATCAGACAGATACATAACTGTTTCTCCACCCCAGCTTTGCATGTGGATGTATTTATATCTTTTTTGGAGGGTCAGCCAAATCAACGCTACAGTTCCACTCAAGTACAGGCTACAGGTGTGTTTTGTATGACCCTGGTGTGGCTCACAAGCATCTCCAAAGTCCTGCTGTAGATGTTTTGGGGAGTTTGGGGGGTCTAATTTTTACTTAAGATTTCTAAAAACAGTGAAGACATTGATGTGCTTAGGACATCTCTTCTGCAAGGACCTTCTCGCTTTCTTTCTCTCTGTACTTCTGTATTGCTTATGTTGGTGGTGTGCTCAACTTATAAGCTATTTAGGTATGTTATGGGGTTGCTGGCTTATCCTGGGTAAGTTGAGGAGACATATTCTTGATGCTTGAACTTGAGATCTCTTGTGGTTCTGGCTTGGAAAAAAACAACAAAAATGCAGTTTGAGAGGTAGATGTTCTGAGAGTTGTCCTCAGCAATACACTGCTTGTAAATTCTTGCCTTGCTATTTTTAATATTTGGAAATGTGCAAGGCCTGTCACGGTGCCAGTTTTATAAAACTCTTGAAGAAAGTGTAGGAAAGAGCTCATCTTGCACCACATAAGTGAGCTCTTCCTGCCTTAACTGAGGTTAAGTAAGCGGATGCAGAACTGTGCCGATTGCAGGTGGATGCACTTAGCAGTGCGGGGCTGGAGAGAATTAGCTCCAGGCAGGGCTCTGTGGTTGCCCTCCAGTTCAGAGCCCTCTGCTGATGGCACTCCTTTCTGCTTCTCTGAACTCTGCCTCATTGCACATTAGGGACTACACTTTGGGGAGGGAAGTGGGGAGGGTTGTGTTGGTTGCTTTGCAGTTTCAGACATGTTCTTTGGGGGTTTTGTAAGCTATTTAGAGAAACTGAGCTGAAACAAAAAAAGGAAAATACCTCTTAGTTTTTTTCATATTTTTCATATTTTTCATATTAATATTTTATTAGACAAACAATTGTTGTGTATTTTAGTTATTTGGAAAATGTATACTTCATTTTGTGGTTATCTTTCCTTGAAATTAAATTCATTTGTTGGCCACGGTATTCTAAAAGAATGCTCAAAGGAGATGGGGGAAATCCCAGATTTTCTAATCTTTCTTTATAATCTAGTATGAGCTAATCCTCTATTCTGTGCTTGCTAGGTGATTTCCATTTGAGGAACTGAAGCATAAGAAAAAGATTGAAAGTGAGCCTGAGAGATGGGTCATGGGCTGGTCCCTGTCAGAGACAGAGCACACGGCGGGGGCCGGGCTGGCTGTGAGCTGAGCCCTGTGTCCATCCGTGGAACTCTGACCTCATTAAAATTGTGTGTAAACTACTGGCTTGCATGCAGTTGTCAGTTCACCCATTTAGGAAAAAGATACTCTTTAGGACATCTTGTCTGCATTTTATTTTAAAACACTGCTGTGATCTTTGTGTATTTTTTCCCCCTGCAGCATACTCACTTACTGCAATGCGTCCAGCCCAGCTTGGTTTTTTGACCATAAAGAACATTTTATTTGCATCTCTGCTCATCTCACCAACTTGCTGTAGCACAGAACCTTCTGCATGGCACCCATTTGCTCTCGCTCATGTATGTTTGGAGCAGAGATTTTGCATGTGTTCCAGCAGCTGGGCTGATAAATGAGGTGTTGCTGGATGCTATCGTTATTGATTGTTCAGGGTTCTAGTTGTTTCTAAGCTAGTGCAGACATTTTTTAATTGCCAGCGACTTGAACACATTTTTGAAAGCAAATTAGAATACCAAAACAAAACGTGTCCCTTCTGTGTTTCTTCATGCTGGAATCTGTGCCTTGGAGGTAACTACAAATTAACTGTTCTCCTTTATGGGTTTTCTACACTGGTTTTTAGCCAGCAACGCCTGTGTGGGTACAACTGGTCAAACAGAACCAAAATACAAGTGAGAACTGGCTGCCATTGTGCTCAAGGGTTCCTTGTAGACAGGTAACCATCTATCTATAAATATATGCAACTTGTATTTTACCAGCTGATCTAGAGGGCTTTTGGAAATGACTCCGGATATAGTTAGATGTTTTTGTGAGGGTCAAAACTACAATGCAGACCAGGTTGCAATTGCTTTTATGGTTCTGTTGTCCATTTTTCTTATTTTGCTTGTTAGACTTTTGTGACTTGTCTTTGTGCCCCCATGTTCTCTATGGAAAAAAAAATTAAGCTTAGACATGGCTCAGAATTGTAATTGCTCACCATTGAGTGATCTGTTTGGGTAAAACTGACCCTGTCCATGATAACCTTGCAGTTTGTCCTTCTCAAATTGTTATAATTGTGTGCTGCGGATTTGACGTCTCATGGTCAGGGGTGGGGTGCTTATCGTGATTTGAGCAGCCTGACTCCACAAGAAGACTAAACTCCATGGAGTGGAGTCCTGGAAAAGGCAATGCAGAGTGCTCCAGCAACCTTGGATGGTGCTGTTCACATAGCTCTTCAGTACTGTTTAGGTATTTGCTCCTGTAGAACAATCTTGAAGCAGTTCTGTTTAAAAATAAGTGAATTTTGTTTTCACCAAAAGTTTATGGCACTCTTGTCTCCCTTGTCTCCTTCTTTCTCAGTCCAAACACACAGATGACAACTAACAGCTTTGCCTGTCTGTGTGTTTGTCGGTGGCCTGGTTCTTTGGGTGCAAGGTATCTTCATGTTCAATTCTCCAGATACAGGGTGGGTGACAGGATCCTAGATATTTGCTTTTTGGTGCAGAAACAGAGGCCAGTAGATAGAAAACTAAATGTTATATGCTGAGCCCTTGATGATGCTGCTGTTCATAAATTGGGAACCAAGCAACACGCGTGTGGAAGTTCTCTGGCTTTCTCCTAGCATACGAGAGTACTGAATGTACTGTATCAAATTATTACATGCTGTTTTCCTTCCATTGCCATCTGTTATCTCTCTTCTGGTCCTTATCTTTAACTCTGCAAATCCTTTTAGAATTTACTTGAAAATACCAGAGGGGAGAAGGTGGCTCTTAGGTAATGTTTTTATTCATGCAGTGCTTGTTTTTAAGTGCACCACCCTCTTTATTTTATACCCGTATCTTTCTGTGTATTTTGGGTGCAAGAGCAGTGTGATCTAACTTTCTGGCTGCATTAATATTGTGTACCTTAGATCAAAATAATAGGTTCCGTGAGCTTGTCTCTTCCTCAGAATCAAAAATAGGCAATACTGTACGTGCCAGCCTTTTCCAACTGATTAATGTGTAGTATAAAAGCAGTTTGTTTCCATGGTCATAGAAAGTTTTAATTCCCGATCTTAAACTTTATTAGAAACTCTCAGAGTGAAGCACCTGCTACCCCTAATACTTGAGAACACGAGTGTGGCTGTTAACCAGAACCTGGTTCTGTTCACTGTGCCTGTAATTGAGCTAATGCCGTGTGCTTGCTGCTATTGTAGGGATTTAATTTGAGCTTGGAAGGGCCCTGTGAGTTTCCAGAATTGTCTCCATGTATTACACTAATGCTCAGTTCATTTTGAAATATTTTTGCAGTAAAGTCTTGTGATCCAGTGAATAAGGAGGAATAAGAGGAATGCGTGCAGCAAGGTGCTAACAGAGTTTGTGGTGTTCAGGATGAGAGCGTGCAGAGTTCATGTTAAGAGCATTGAAGTCCTTCCATTATGTGCTTCGATTTGTTTTTAGGATGAGAAGCAATCATCTTGAAATGTTGCAGGTTCTTAGGGCTGCAGAGCTAAAAAGTTAGGAAGTTTTAGAACAGGGTATCAGAAGGATGCGAGGATGGGAAAGTGCATTCCCCCTTGCTTTTGTAAATCAGTATCCTTTGTTGTACTTGCAGCTCTCAAAATGAAGGCAGTCAAATGATAGCTGAATATGATACTGTTGTTTGATTTATATGAATTTTGCTTTGAGCTGAGTTCTGGCAGCTTTGCTGAGTGGGAAGCTGATATGTTTGGCCTCTGTGCTGGCTGTGTGGGCTGTCATTAGGAGGTGTTTTGTAGAAGTTGCTGTATCTTACCTTTTCACTCTGTTATAATGCTTCAGCAGGCGGTCTCCTCTCCCTGACTGGCACTGTGTTTGTTGGGTTGAAATGATTTTGAACCCCTAAGGCTGCCAGGCTGGTTCTGCAGCAGGCTAGGAGCTGTTGTGCTGCCTTTCTGGTTTTGTACCCCAAGTGTTTTATTAGTGAGGTACCTGTCTCTCAAGAAGAGCATCTCATTATCTAGTTATGAAACACTACCTTGCATTGCAAAACAGTGTTTCCACATTTGGACAAACCAAAGCACATGCTCATCAACCCTTTTAGGATAAACATTTTGTATTGCTATTGGAAATCTTCAATAAAGCTAGACTGCAGTTGTGAAGAAAAATGCAGTGGTCTAAGAGAATGTCAGGACCGTGAAGGGAGGACAAAGCTGCTCCATCAGGTAGCACTGTGCTTGATGGCGAACAGAGAGAAACTGACATGGCGCGTTAACTGCTCCTCCTACAAGATCACAGCAACATTGCAGGGTAACAAATTAGCTCTGAAGTAGTTAAACTAAAAGCAAAGCTTAAAAAAAAAAGAAAAAAAAAAGGAGAATGCATTCATTTTCTGGCAATCCACTTGTGCATGTGAGCTAAAGACACGCTTCATGGTGACCATCCTGCTGGTCATGCAGATACGTGTTTGTCATTGCTGCTGAACGACTGCACTGTGCTTACAGAGCAAAAATATACTTGTGCTCTCCATAAAAACAACAGAGCCTTCCTTCTAAATTACCTTCATGTGCAGAGAAATTTTAACTTGCGTGGCCATGAAATTCTCTTTAGGCAAACATTCATTGTGGAGGCCTTCAAAACATCAAGGCAGAAATGAATTGAAAAGCAGCTAGCAGATAAGCATTGCAAATTTACAGATACTTATCTGAATCTTTTTGATTTAGAAATTGGGTTTGGGAATCTTGAGGGAGCCTGTTCTCACGAAATGAGGCCTGGTAAAGCCCAGATCTGTGGAGGAGTTCAGCCTTTCATTTAAAGGATCGAAGCCCTGTCCTGAGGTGGTCTAAGATGTGCCTTGCATCTGAGAATTGTTAGGGATTTTGAGATTTGGTTTTGAAATTGAATGTTTTGTTAAATAAATATTTCTCTTACTGTGCTCATGATTTTCATGCATGTATTTTAAAGTGTAAGATGTTAAAAAAAAAAAAAAAAAAAGTAAAAAGCAAGAAGAAAAAGCTGTAGGATCGGTTAAAAATACAGAGATCTGCTTAGTTATTAGAACTGATTTTTTGAGGTTTTCTTTGTCAACTGTTTCAAGTGCAGTCAGTCTTATTCCGAAGCACTTTCACAAAATGTATCAGGAATAGATCAAAATATTTCTCTCCATGCACACCTATACCTTTATTCATTTGATAGCTATAGCCCCTAAGGTATAAAGCGTTTATACTCTGCGGGTTTTCCCAGTTTGCCAGGCAGTGCTGGGAACTGAAGCCCTGGTCTTCAAGTGATATTTGGAGATTGCATGGCTAGTAAATGGGCACATCACTTGTGAAATAACCTTATTTAATTTGGGGTCATTTGTATTAAATGAAGAAAGCCCCCAGTAGATCCTGGTATCGTATGCTGAGGGTCTCCTGCATTCGCTCTGCTCCCAGCACCATCACAGAGCCCGACTGGGACTTGTTATGGCAGAGGCTGCTGGAAGCAGTTCTGGGATGAACTTGTGGAGCAGTTTTGAACTCATCTGCACAGATGAGAAACCTTGCTTATATCTTAACTTTTTCACACACAGTAATGTATACACGATGATGTTGTGTCTGTCAGTATGTCTGTGTATGCACTAACTTTAACCAGAGTTACCTGAAAAATGCATGGAATCATTGTAACCCCAAAACAAGCTCTTACAAACATAGATTGTGGAAACATGTTAGTGCTCAGTAGATGGGTGGTGTTTTAAATCTCTCTACAAATTATCAGTAATGAGTCTGAAGTTAAAAATAGACATTTATGTGTAGGGAGCCAGGGGGAACTACTTCTGACCCAAAAAATAATAAAAAAGTGCTTTCATGGAGCAGTTCGTTGTTCTTTTCTCATGATGCAGTCAGGTTTGGTTGGGTCTCTGTTGGGTGACTTGGGGTGGCCATGAGCTGTACTGTCAGGATGTGTGGAGCCCAGAGGGGTGCTGGGGTGCCTGGGCTGCTGAGAGAATGCTCTGTAATGTCTCCACACGTGTTTTTACAAGTGAGACTGGGAAGGGTCAGCAATTAGTGGTTTTGCTCCTCTACTTTTCTTGTTTTATACTTTATAGAAAAGCGAGGCAATGTCTCCATCTGCAGAAATGTCTTTAAGAGTTTTTTGACCTTACATTTTTTATTCTTCATTCTGTTCTGTTTTCCCCCTGAGTTTCAAAGCAAGGATTTTGAGTAAATTTGTTAAAAACCGGAGGTTAATTGCTGTGGCCATCAGCTGTCTGCTGCTTCCTTAGTCCCTTGTGGTCCGTGTTTTGAAGTGTGGTTCAGATCAGTTCACCTGCACTGCTGCATTTGTTGCAGTCTTTCTGATGCCCTTCAGAAACCAAAGCAAATAACCGGAGCAATGGCAGACTGCTGTGTGGCTCTGCCCTTGTGCAGCCACACTTACACTTTTGCTTTCTTCAATCTTCTGTTGTAAAGAACAGATTGTGAGATCTCATCTATCCAGCTTGTGCTGCTGGATTTGCTTCACACAGAGTAATACAGTGTTATACATCAGTACCGCGCTAAACCTTTGGCTCTGGGAGCTGGTGTTACCCTGCAGCAGAGCTGGGTGCTCTCACTGCTCAGCCTTGTCGTGATGTGAGCGCTTCCATGTGCGAGTGGTAGCGTGTGTGGGACTGATTGATTTCAGTGTGGGACTGATCTCAGTGTGCGCTGCTGTGAAGGTGGGTCACAGCTGGGGGTCTGGGAGAGGCCATGGCCGGGAATGGCACTGGGTCTGCGCTCAGAGCTGCGCTCGGTGCCCGCCGGAGCCGCCCGCAGTGTGAGGGGCGGGCAGGACTGCGGGCTGCCGGGGAGCACCATCACCCTTTGATGTTGGCGGGGCGGGTTGTTTTCTAATTCCTGACACGGAGGAGGAAGGTGAATCAGTAAGTGAATTACAGCTCTCGGCTTTCTCAACTCAAACGGACGATTATTTCAAAACACCTCCCGGGCAGAGGAGATCTCTGTTGTTTTCTCTCCGGCCCCGCACGGGGACCTTCCCGCCCTACAGCTCGGTGGCGGAGCGCTGTGCCCGGCTGGGGGTGCGCGGGCCCCATTGGCCCCGCAGCCCCGCTGGCCTCCGGCCGGGCCCTGTGGGACGCAGCTCCGTGTGAGGTCGGCGGGGAGCCGGAGGGGCTCGCTAACGAGGGCTTGTTTGTTTGTTTGCGTCGCTGTGCAGCAGGAACCCCGGCGGCGGCCGCCTGGGGCGGAGGTGTGAGGGAAGCCGAGGGGAGCGGCGCCCGCCCAGCGCCCCGCGCCCTGAAAGCGGCCTTTGTGTGCATCCCCCCCCCCGGGCCCAAGCGTTACACAATCTCGCTATTGTGTGCCTGGGAAAGGCTACGGCATCCTATTGCAATTATTTAGGAAAGAAAATATTTGATGTTTTTTTTGTGGAAGGTGGGCGGGGAAGCTGGATTTACCTCTCTCGTTGTTTTGAAGTCTTCTTTCTTCCTTTTGTTCTTCCCGTCCGCAGTTTGAGCAGCGCAGTGGACGTGCTTTAATCCGTGTTGTGGTGAACGTCCTGCTACTGAAACAAGCACGCTGCTTCTGCAAATCTTCATTTGGAGTCATAAATGAATACACCCAGCTCTGCTTTAGGGGCTTGGTTCTGGCCCTTCATGCTTTTTGCCTCGTACGTTTTGTAGTAGTGTTTAGAAATGTGGGGTCCCACTCCGTTTTCCCTGCAACCGTGGCTGTAGTGAGAGAAAGAGCTTGGGGGGGTCCCTATTTGTTGCCTTTGATCTGTCTGTAGGACTGTCCAGTGATTCCTTGCCTCCAGTGTGCATCGGAGGAGTCCCACTGCAACATTGCTCCTCTGGTCCTTCTCCTGGAGTCACGTTTTGGTAGATGCCTGTAAGTGGTGGTTCATTGGGTGAAAATTTAGGCAGGCTCATCATGAGCTGTGGTGGTCAGCTGGAACACTTTGGAGAGTTCCGCAGTCTTGTAGCTGAAGTGAATGGGAAGGCAAACCTCGTCAGGGTACCTGGATTGGTAATTCTTTGAAAGTTTGTATCAGATCAGGGGATAAATCTTTGCCCCTTTTGCCAAAAGAGCTGAGAAGTGCCATCTTAGTGGAAAATGGGGTGATTACGTGATTTTTCCAACACCATTCTTACTGCAAAGAATGCGCAGCTGCCACGATGAATCTTACTGCGGTTGTTTTGGTGAGACGTGGTTGAATGAGTGCTCCTGTGGCTGGTGAAAACACTGTTTTGTACAGAATGATTTGTAAAGCATTCCGAAAAGTACATGATAACAGAAGAGTTTGTTTTAGGTCCTGCTTAGTGACAGCAGCCTGCTGAGCTGAAGTTAGGAAAAGCTTCCTGATCCAGGGACTCGTGTGCTCTGAGCATGACCTATTCCCATGTGATAATAGCAGTGTGTTTGGCCTGCTGCAGATCAGGTGGACTCAGCTGTACCTGTGTCATCCTCCGTGCATGTGGGGCTTACCGTGTTAACCCAACTGACATGCTGGTGAGAACAGATTATGTGTTTATGAGTGATTTCTCACATGGTAGCACAGGAACTTTTATTGCTGAGATCATGGTTGCCAGAAAACACCCACTATGAAATGCCGTATTCTAAACCACACAAGGTAAGCAAAACAAAATCTCACTTTGCTATTTGCTTAATTTCACTAGGCCTTTTTGTCTTCCTTGTTATTGTCTGGAAGTTGAAGCTAGAGCAGTTCTACAGCATTTCTACTTCATTTGCACATAAAAGCTCTCAGTTTCTTTATGTCTAAGGGAGCACAGTCTGAATTACTGTCTTAGTAAAATGTGCTGGAGTAGTTTAAGCAATATGTATTAAAACTGAAACTATTAAGGCACAGTTTTAAATATAGTTCTGTGGTTTTGAGGATAGTTACAAAAGTAAAAGCATGCACATTGAATGTCTTGAAATACCTGCAATTTTTAAAACCAGAGGTAGTGATATAATGTGTAAGAGGATGATTGGACTGGTAATGCAGTGTGTGAGTTTAGGTATAGCTCACGTTATATTGGCTTGAGTTGGTGATAGCTCAAGGTAGTACGATGCTCTGTGCAGAAGGGGCACTCTGCAAGCTTTGCTTCCCAGTACGTGTGCAGGTAACAGTGCAGCCTGCCTGGAAGTTGCACTCACTGCTGGCTGCGGTGTTCACAGGTGGCCAAACTACAGGGTTTGTAGAATAGCCAATCTTTGGGGTTGTGCTTTTTTCCATTAGACATAGTCTGTGCAAGATGTTCTAAAAGTGCGGTGCTGGAAGAAGTGTGCAGAAAATCCATTATGTAAATATGGGAACTAGCTTTCCAGGCAACACTGTATTTGCTTAATTGATTTTGTGTAAATCGTTCATAAAGATATTTTTGAATTGCAGATACTGTGGTTATGTTTTGAGAGATGAATAGGTGAGTGCTGTGTGAGAGACAAGTTACTGTCCACGCTGTGTCTGTAATGTTAGTTCACGCTGAGCTCGAGTTCATATTCTTGTACTTGAAACTGATCTGTCTGGTTGGTGTGTGTTTCTGTGCACATGAATAATTCATCCACGCATGTTTGTATTTATGTGTGTAAACACATCCTAGTGCCTGCCTGTATGCTAAGTGGAAAACCTACCCTTCAGTGGGCATACAAGAGGCAGAGCAGCCCACTTCTCTGATTATTTTTCCAAGGCCTTGTTGTGGACCAGATAGATTTTCCTATGGTTGTATGTGCCGTAAGACAGTATTTTTCAAAATGGTGGAGATATTGAGTGACTGTCACTGTGTGCTTTCTTAAAATTACTCAAGAAATGAAAGTTCCTTGGTGTTGGCTTTCAGACATCGGAGCAGAAGGGCAGTGTGGTGGGCCGTGGGATGCTGCATGCAGAGCAGGGTCCGGCACTGCAGGGCCTTGCAATGCAGCTCTGTGCTCCTTAGGGCTGGGGCAGCAGCCTGCTGCTCACTGCTCTCATCACTCTGTGGTGCCAGCACGCTCTTTGTGTGCGTGTTGTGTATGCATGCATAATTATGTGTGTGAACAGGTGTTGTTAGCACAGTCTCTGTTGTTATGTTGCATATGGTTTCCATTTTCCAGTCTTCAGATCCTTTCTGCAACAAATCTTTTGGAGTTTTGCTTTAACTCTTGCTGCGTTGTCACACAGCTCTGACTCCTGCCTGGCCTCCTAGTGCTGTTATCATCTCCCATCTCAGAAGACAGTCTGAAAGCAGTGGGCCTCTCCATTCTCCCCATGCCCTGTGTCCAGGAGCCCTGAGGAGCAAGGTGGCCCCAGCCTGCGCAGTGCTGCGCTGCTGAGCTGCTCCTGGCCCTCCTGCGGATCTGTGGGAGGTCTGGAGGTCCCGAAAGGGGAAGCTGAACTGCAAGCACCCAGCTGAATAATAAAATGATGTCACTGCTGGCCAATCAGGAGGGGTGATGTCACATGCCTGGCAGCCCCCGTGTCCGCACAACAAGAGGAGCAGCCCCTGCTCTCCTGTTGTCCCTTTGTCACCACCAGGAACTGCTCGGGACAGAGCCTTTTGAAGTGTATTATTTGAGAGTTAAATGTGCGTGGAACACGATTCATCAATCCTGCAGTTTCCTGGGATTGAGAAGTTTCCCAAGGCTGCAGAACTGTGTGGGAGCTTTTACAGCTCGTTAATGAAGCACGCGAAGAGCAGGCAAACGGATCTGTTCGTACTGTTCTTACAGTACTTGTTGTTCAGCCCTGTGTGCTGAGTAAAGTCTGTGTTGGTGTGTGGCTTCTACTTCTAATGTGTATGATAAACCATTCTTGTTTGCTTAGATTCTAGTACGTAGCACAAAGCTCATTTATTTCTGTGGTTAGTAAATCCCATAGATGAGCTTTGCGTTTTCATCCACTATTCTGTTTCCTCCTACCCAGTTAGGAGAAGATGAGTGGAACGCCTTGGTGGCTCAGGCTGTTGGAGGCTGGAAGAGCTGTTTGTTATTTTTAATTGAATCTTAGTTGCTTTTCAAGCTGGAAAGCTGAGGCACCCTTTCTGACCCTCAAAATAATGACTGTATGTACAGTTGGAGGCAGATTAAAAAGAAAGAAGAAATATTATGTTGTTTTAGGACATTATTGGCACCAGTTAGACAAGAAAGATAAAAGCAAACACATGAAAAAAATAGATAGGACAAAATTCTGTCTTAGAGAACAAGCAGGGTCCTGCTGCAGCATCCCCTCACTACTCCTTCTAGAATTACAAGCCCACCCTCTAAAGAAGCTGTTTCCACATTGTTTCCCTGGCCAGGACAGGCAGTCGTGTTGTGCTGTTAGGGTTGTGAATCTTGGGGAAGCAGCTTTGGGGAGATGCCTACGAAGAGGAGTTGTCCAGAGCCAGTGATTCCTTCAGACTGTGTACTGATTTCATGCTTTTGGATTAGGAATTTTCAGCGAGACCAGAAATGGTGAGGAGAGGGGATGGAGGAGGGCTTTGTTTGTGTCTGAGACAAGGAGAAGTTATGTCAGATTGATGGTTCCATGTTTTTAGCAGTAGGTCATTTGCTCCAGTCCAACTACTGAAACTTTTCTCATATTTGAGCTACGTTGGATTTCATGTGACACATACAGGAGATGTTTGATCAGCTTTAAAGGCTGGGATTCCTAAGATGCTTGTTAGAATGAGAGTCAAGCAAGACCCAGGAAGCAGCTGGGACAAAAGGTTTCATTAAGAGCTTGCACTAGATTGCTTTCGTGAGGGGTGAGAGGTAGGAGGAGGCGAGTTGTCTTCCAAAGTGAGGAAACTGCAGAATGAAAGGCTGCGAGCGGCTGCTTCCCCTGACCTCTGGCAGCCGGATCATAAATTGGATTTGCTGCAGGCAGGAAGCTGAGCAGCAGAGCAGCCCGTGTGTTCTCTGGTGCTTGTGGAAGCTGCTCACATCACGACCCAAATTAAAGGTGTTTGTTTTCATAGTACAATATAGAAGTGATTTAATGTTTTGTAATTGCTTTCTGGGAGGAACAAAAAAATAAGTTTACGCATTTATGTGAGCCACTGAAAGATGTAATTCATCTCTGAACAGTCAGAGTATTTTTGAAAAGTATGCAGCTTCAGATAGCTGGATTATTAAGAAACCACACTGGTACTATAAATTAAATGTTATTTTGGAGTTTGTTCTTTTCTTCACTGCCAGGTGTATGGGAAACTTGTGCATCTTTGGACCAGGGGGTCATTTCTGTACTGTTGTTCTTACCTTGTAAAGAATCCTACAGTAACGGCAATTATTTACATCAGAGTGCATTAGGAAAATAATGAAAGTAACTGTTCTCATTGAAAGTCGTCTTGGTGGCTTAGCAGCACTGATGCTGAAGGCAAAAAGAGTGCTGTATTTTACAACCAAAAACATGTTTTGGAATGGGTTTAAAACACCTGAAGAGACCATAAACATTTCAGGCTGCAACTGGCAGATGCTGCCGCTGCTGTGTGCGAGTGTGCAGCCACAGAGCCTGCATTTCCCCTTGTTATGGAGCTGAAATGAGCCAAAGGCATGTTAAATTCCATGGGAGCTTGGGTGGGCAGGGTGCTCTGAGAGCAGCCATCACCATGGTGGTTTCAGCTGTGTTCTTTGAGCTCTTGGCAGCTCTGGGTGCTTGAGGGCTTCACTGATGAAGGTGAAGCCCAAACTGGTTTGATTCCCATTTGAGCAGAGGAGCTGCACTTTTCTGTACTGGACTGCTGTACTTTGTAGTATGTTGTTGAAAAATAGCAGCTAGTTTTGTTTTCTTTTTTTTTAAATCTTAATTTATAGAGCATCTCTTATACGTAGTTTCCTAGAGGAGTACTTTTTACTTGAAAGCAAAACTAGTACAGCTCAAGTGTTTCCATTTATAGCGTATCTAATTCTGGGAAAGTCTGATATAGCTGAATTGAAAACTGAAGACTAGACATAACCGTCTTTTTTTTCCCACTTGAGTGCTACTTCAAGTTATTCCTGATGAACTACGGCGGCAAATTTTGCATTGTAATGGAAGTTGGAGATCTTTGTGGGGCTGTTTTTACCAATGCAAAGACTGCAGATAGGGCTATTTGATAAAGCGGGATACGGAACTCACTGGTGAGTGTGTCCTAGTGAGTGCATGTGGATCTGTGCTCCTTTCTTGTTTTTGGGTGTAGGCACTCGAGTTCAGCAATTGTTTTGGCTTTTTGTGGTATATGGAAATAATCATCTGAAATAGGAAATGGGTTATCAGTAAAGTAGAACTGTGCACACTGAGCTTGTAGCGGGGTCCTGTATTAGTTTTGTGTTAGATTTGCAAGTAGTGGAAGTTGGCATTGAGAGAAGGGCTGCCAGGCCACGTATGGATGCTAGGCTGGGTTCATCAAAGAGTTTCCGACTTATGCTGGCTTGCTGGGTCTCCTGGTGTTCCCTTCAGTTCAGTGCAGCGAAGATCTCTCACTGCAGCACTGAGGGTTGAGGATGCCGTGGTTACTCAGCTGATCGGCAGGAGAACTTCCTGCTGATGGCTTGGGCATTCTTGCTCTTCAGCTGGTACGCTGTGTGTTGAACATTCCCTTCTGTGCTCTGGTAGAAGAACGGCTGGTGAGATTTCTCCTTTTAGAACGTGGGCTGCCGTTGTTGCAGTGGCCAGATATAAGAGCTGAGCAGCTGGCCGGAGGCAGCAGAAAACAGTGGCTGAGGTTGGTGCCGGAGGTTATATCACATAGCCTCTCTTCTCATCAGTCTTCTAGGTTATTGCATGAGCTTTAATTTTACAGGCCAGTAATTTGACCAAAGCAGTATTCTGAGGTTGGACTTCACTTTTGAGTAAGCTGATATTAAGTTTAAATTGATAGACAGAGTTACCAAAACGGCTTGGATGTTTGTGCTTTTTGCTGTTTCCTTCCTCTTTCCTACTTCTGTTCCTGGCAGCTGTGAGGACAGTCCTCTGGACCAGTGGCACAGCTGACCCATTCCCAGCCCATGGTGGGATGGCTCGGCTGCGTTCCCTGCTGTGCTGTGCACCATTCTGGTTGCCTTGGGTCACGCAGAGAGCAAGACAGGACAGGACAGGACTTGCTGGTTGTATGGTCCAGGGCTCATAGCTGGAGTTGATGTTGGTTTACAGGTCCCTGAGAGTGCTTTGTGGTGTTGGTGCTGCCTAATACTGCTCAGGGATCCTTTATAACTTTATGTTTGTTTATATATTAACTCCATCTTTTTGTGGTGATTTTGCTGGTGGTTGGTTTCTTGTCTCCCTACCTCACCAACGTATCTTCCCCTACTCCTGCATTTTGTTTCTTTCTTCCATTTTACTTCTTTGAGTGCTGTGCAGATAGATAATTAGAGAGTCTCCTTCAAAGCAGATGGCTAGCAGGCAGGTTGTTTTGGATCTACATGCTTTTTTGTAGCTGCGTCTCATGCTGGTAGTGCTCTCTGAGCTGCTGGCTTGTGGAGGGAAGATGACTGCTCTCATCTGGTTCCTGTTTCCAATGTCCGTGTAGTGGAGACTTGTGTTTCTCTTTACAAATAATAGCTGTCAGAATTCCCTGAAATTTCACATGTGCTTCTTAGCTCAGAATCTTTAGATCAAGCAATAAGGTGTTGAGAAACACGAGTTACTAATGGGAATGCCAAGTGGTAATGCCAGCGAGTGAGAAGAAGGGATGAAATGTCACTGAGGAGAAAATGCGGGGTCTAAAGGTAGCAAAACAATTTTTTAAGGAAACACTATTTCAAAGGCTGAGGTTTTTTTGAAAACAATTTGGTGCCAAAAGCTTAACCTGTTTTTCATAAACATGGTTGCTGTTTGGAGCCAAAACAAACAATTAAGGTTGTTAAGTGAACCGAAGTGAGGAATCATAGCTGCCCTCGCACAGATGCTGTGAGCATGGCTCAGCAGGGGGGCTCAGAGTGCAGGGCTTTGCAGCCACTGCTTCCTCAGCACTGCAGTTCCTGGAGCTGCATAAGGAGGATGCTTTGCAGTGAGATCTCAGGGGGTGCATGCTCTGTCCTAGGCACCAAGGTGGCCCTCGCTTGGTACAGGCTCCTGTGATGAGAATTTGTAGGGAGCAGTTAAATTTGTGGGATGGATTTGTGGAACTGGGAGACTCTCAGGGGTCTGTTGGGGTCTCAGGCAAGTTGTTCTGTCGTGCTTCGCTCTGTTCCAGAAAGCAGAGGGCTTTCAATTACGAGCAAAATCCCTCACGGACTGTGAATTTCTGAGGGACACTGTGGTCGTGTTGTTGGACTTACCTGTGTGCTCCTTCCTTGGCAGGGTAGGGAGGCAAGCAGTGAAGGTCACAGTCTAGAGAAAGCCGTGAGAGTACTGTTCTCTTATACGTTCCTTTAGTCATCAGCATGGAGAGATGGGTGAGGATTACTTAGAGCCCCAGAGTGAAACAGTTTCAAGTTAGCTTTAAATTTACCTCTATGAACAAAGGAAGGATGATTCGTGGTTTTTTTTTCCCTTTTTTTCCCACTGTGTCTTCGAGGGAAGCGTCAAACTGTTATTTATGAGCTGTTGCAGATATTGGACTTCTGCATGACATCTTCACCTCATAAATGCCTTGTTGGAAGAAGAGGAATAGCTGGCACTGCTATTTTCCAGTTCTCCAGCTCCCACAGTTGGACCCTGCTTATCTGACTTTGCCGTGGGCAGCCTGGAGGTTCTCTCTGGATGAACTTAGGGAGAGTTTTGTGACACAGATGAGCTGGATGTGTGCTCAACTCACTATAAACAAAATATTTGTCCTTAAATATTAACCAAAAAGGAAATGAAGCAAGGAAATGTTAGTGATACTCCTTAAGGAATGTCAGTAACAATATTAGTGTTGATTCTTTAAAACAAAACAAAAAAAACCCACCAAACCCCAGTACAACACAACATCATCTCTGCCTGTTGAAATGCTGTGTTGTTTTCTTAGCAGATGCAGTCTTCACCCACACCAGTGAATTCCTTTACAGTGGGTGTACCTGCTGGTTTTTGGTACAGCACTACTTTGGCATGTTAGAAATAGGCCTTTTCCTCAACACTTAGGATCTAAATCATAAATTCAGTGTAAAGCTCTGTGGAAAACAGACTGAGGAACCACTCTGAGAAGGATTTATCAGCAGCAAATGCACTGAGCTCTGAGTACGGGGTCGTATTGCAGCCCCAGACTTTCTGATCCTGCAGATCCTTACGTCAAATGTGCAGTGAACTTTAGTGCCTTCAGCATCTTTCTATCCTGTGATGTTTTTACTGCATTTGTACACGTGCAAGTGTGGCAGCTTCGCGGCTTTGTCAGGCAGGAAGGCATCTTGCTGTATGGGCTGCTTTGGTCTTTTTACGTCAGAAAATAAGTGTGGTTCGTGTAATGAACTGTGCCTGTTTTAGATCTGTGAGTTGTTTCTGTGCAAAATGGGGACTGGCTTTATTTGCTGGTGGTTGGTTAAGCACGGAATGTCAAGCTGGGACAGCCAGAGTGAGGAAGTCTCTTCTCCAGATATCCTTCCCTGATTCTTGGCATTTAGTGCTGTATATAAGGGACTGCATCAACAAGCGACACTTTCCTTGCTTATTTTTACACCCTATAACCATTGTAAACAAGCAGCCATGTTTCCCCATAGGTTCCCCTTGCTGATGATGTGGGTGCGTTGTTGCTTTGGGCACCATTTGCTGAGAATCGTGGACTGGGGGTTGCCAGTGTTTGGCTGTGATTGTGCACTGAGCTAAACCAAAATGGACCTTTGGCAGCCGCCCTTGTGTGGAGGTGGGCACGTTCCTGTTCAGCTGCGAGTTTCTGTTAACATTCAAATGCTGAACTTCTTCATTAAAAAGAGCTTGCCCCTCTTCCTGCGACTTCAGCTAGTGTGGGAGCACTGCTGACAAGGCGGGCTCTATATGTATGTTGTGAAGGCATTTGCAGTGTCGGATTCCTCTGTCTGGTAGGTGGATGTAGGCTTTTTCTTAGTGAAATTGGACCTGATTTTGTTCTCGTTTCAGCTGCAGTAGCCAAATGACAGAATCTTTCTTAATAGCTTCAGCAGGGAGGAATCAGATGGCAGTGTTAGCGAGAGCAGTGATTTAATAACTACTTAACCCTACAGGAGAATAAACCTTGATTAATGCAGACGAATTTAAAATATTTAGAGGCACTTGAAGCTTTTAACTGGCTGTTGTGTGAGTAAATGAGTGGCAGTTAGGGCAGGATCAGAAAGCATCACGTGCCTCCTGATCGGTCACCCTGCAGCCAACAGATGCTGCCCTGGTTGCAGAGGCAGAGCCCCGTGGAGGGGCACGAGGCTCTTGGGCAGAGCACAGGAAAATTCCTGACATATTTCACAGCTTCTTTGGAAAGCAGCTTTGTGTGTTTGTTATCACTTGGTTTGGGAAGTAAAAGTCGGGCTTTGTGGCATACAGAACCAGCTGATGAGCTGGTCTTCTGCACTTACAGCTATAGTAAATTGGGATTTGTATTTGTCTAAAAGTGAGGAGGGGCTTCTTGCTCTGTTTTGGGATTTTGGCACATGTTACCAAAATATTTACAGCGCAATCGCATGTATTCTTTCATCGTGAAAGTGGGAAATAAAAGCATATTTGTTCCTATATGTAAATGCTCTTCCCCTCCACCCCCCAAAAAAAACACAGAAAAAAGTTTGCTTCGTAAATCCAGTCTGCTTTGCTCCTCAGAGTGAATGTCTGTGATCTGGAGCTGAGGAAGGCGCACACACTTGCAGATTATCATGGTAGCAAATAGAGGGGGATCTGAGCTCTCCCTCAGTGCTCGTGGGGTTTGTTAAGGCAAGTACCCCGTGCTGCACTTCAGCGACCTTCTTAGGAAATGCCGTTCGTGCCGGAGCGCATAACCTTCCTCCGGCCCCTTCCCCAGCATAGGAGGGGCTGCGGGATACAAAGGAGCCTGGGAAAGGGAACGCGAATTCTTCGGTACAAAGGAAGCTCAGAGTCCCATGGCATAGACATAGGTCTCTCTGTCTTTCCCCTTGAAAATGTTTTTCTTTGCCCTGTAATCAGTGAATTTTTTCCTTATTAATTTTACTTTGGGTGGAGGGAAAAGGGAAAGATCTATTGTTCGTCTGGAAGTCGCTGCCGGGGGCACAATTGGGCTATTGTTGGGCTGTAATTCTAGTCTGGGCTCCAGGGAGGTGGAGAGGAAGAAGAGGAATATGAAGAAAAACAAGTATTAAACAAGTATTAACTCCGTGATCTGCTCCTGTTGTTTACCTGAAGAGCCGGAGCTTTCATCTTTTTTTTTTTCCTTTCCTTTTTTCCTTAGGGCTGATGAAATGCAGCATTACTACAAATGGTGCTGCTGCTCCTTTGTGAGCATCTCAGTGAAGGGAACGAAGGGAACTTCTTTTCCTCTAGTTGAGAACGTGCTGTTAGTTATTTTTCTGAAGCCAAAATCAGGAGTGTCAGCTGAAGGCAGAAGCAGACCTCAGTAAGGGAGACAGAGATCCCCGTTCTTTGGACCGCTCTTCCTTTAATTCAGAACAGTAATAATTTGCTTCAATGTCTGAGGAAGAAATGTACTTACTATCATAGTGTGGTAGCAGAACTATAATTAAGATTGTTTTTGTCACTTTTTTTGTGTACTACCTTCCTGTGGGAGGTCTTAATGGTTGAAAACTACTAGGGGCACAAACAAGCATGTCCCTGTGAGCTGCTTGGAAGCTTCACCTGCCTGGTGTTTTGAAACACCCCAAGTGGCTTTGGGACCTCACAGCCCTCCTGAGAGCACAGCAGGCTGCTGGCACCACAAGCGTGGTAGATATGCTTCTGCTTTGCAAGAGAGCCTCTTGTGAGTTTGGATAGTCTCATTATAATTTGAAATGTTCATTTTTCCTGTGTTTGTTTCCTTATGATGCTATCGGTCTTGACTTCTGACTACTTTTCAATGCTGAAGCTCCCCAAATCCTGTGAGAAGTCACACATGCCCCCCTGCAGACTTCAGTACTCATTTTTCATTTTGATTGGCTTCTTTCTCCAAGAGCTCCCAGTTTCGGGTGATTTCAAGTGTTCCACCACTCATTTTGTGCTGCGGATTCTTTGTGTTTCAACTAAACAATCTTGTTTTAAATTAGTGTTTCCCAAAGGAAACTATCCAGTGTAGTGAAGTGCTCTGTCAACAGTGTGTGCTCTTGTAGCAGCAGAATGGGACGGATCCGTTGTCATTACCTGGAGCGGGTGCTGCAGATTCCCATGAACAGGGCTTTCTGTTCACCACTTCTTCCTTGCACAGATGGATCTGTTTGTTTTTGATTAAACATTAATCAAAAATCAATTTATGACTCCACATAAGTGGCGTTAGATAATTCTTCTTTTATCCACGGTAAATGAAAACATTGTTCAAATGTGAACAAACATCATTTGTGGCTTGGTTCAAGTTTAAAAGTAGATTGGGAGAGCAGATCTCAATTAAAATTGCAGATTTCATTAGAGAATGTGTTACTTCATGAGAATAGTTAGAGCGTAGCAGGATAAAAAAAAAAAGGAAGTAAACATCTAGATGTTTTGCAGAAAGCAAGAAAGTAAGACTAACAGAGATCTATCAGTAGCTTAAATCATCTTGTTTATTGAGTAGAGAGGGAGGAGATTCCTGAGAAGGTAAAGAGCAGCCTTAGAAGATGATGGAAAATTTGGACAGCCCGCAGGATTTTGGGGTCTGAATGCTCCGATTCACTTGAAGGGTGAACTGAACATCCACCCTGAGAGCTCCAGCACACAAACAAATTCGTTTCAAGTACAGATGCTGGCTTGGAGGTAGATGAGGAGATCTTGGTGGTGGTGTGCTGCTGATAAATCGGTGCGCTCATGGATTGCAGAAGCGCTCAGATGGAGCTTGCTGCACAGGTGCATGGAAGCTGGGCAAAGGGCATTTTAAATATTCTGAAAGTATATGTTCTGGGGATTAGTGTGCCAGGAAGGCTTCTTTAAGACAGCAGCTAGAATTTCTTGTTTCCTGCATCTGTACCTTTTCTCCCTCAGTGCAAAAAAACATGCCGTTCTCCACGTGAAAACCAGTAATATGTTATTTGTTCCACTTCAGGTAAATGAGTCTTGGTGTAATCCTTGCCACAGGATAGAAGGATAAGACCAGAATCCACCCAGCCTACCTAATTTGTAACAAATGTCTGTTGTTATTTTACCAGGGGGAAAGCTGCTGTGCCATTAGTTATGTGCATGGTTAAAAATTAGCTGCTGTGGAAAGCAGTGTGTTCTGTGACCCCACTGTAAGCACACCTGCTGGTTGTGTGAAATGCTGAAATTAAGTGCTGTTCCCCAAATTAATCAAGCATCATTTATGTTTAAATGGTAATAAAGGCAGCTGGTTTATAAGTATATTGATCAACATAAATATATTAGTTTTATTTTAAATGAGCCATGCAACAGCTTTAAGGACATGCTAACACATTGCCTTGCAGCTTTTTCATGGCCCCTTGGGAGCTATAGTTGACACTGCTATAGTGATGGGAATCTGTATCACTTGAAGATAGAGCCTATGGTGAGGGAGCTGCTGTCGTCTCAGTAGGTCTTTGTCATCCTCTCTGTGCCATGTCCAGATTTATTTCATTTGTTTGATGTGAAGGCATCAGAGTGTGTATTCACCACGTTATCTGTGCACGTGTGATACAGCGTGACTGGCAGAAACTTCTTGGCTGGCTCTGACTTGTTCTGTTTGTTACTTTTGTTTGCACCCAGAGTGCAGGGAAGAGGATGCTGAAGCTTAATTCAATCCTCTGTTATCAGGCTCAGTGCCGCTACTTTTGCTGCCAAGAAAGCCCACAGCTGATGTGTAGGCAGGAGCAGCGTGGGAGTTTCAGAATACACAGCATCTTCTAATTGATGCTGGATCTGTGAAGTGCAGCTTGTGTAACAGGCGCTACCTGATCTCTTGCTCCCTCCATGAGGCGTGTTGCTGATCCATATGAGCGATGGAGGTGTTTCTTGGTTTTGGAGAGAACTGCCTGGCTGATCAGAGATGTCTTGCTACTGATTTGCCTGCAGGCTTCCAAATGGAAGCCATTTTCAATCAATTCGGAATGCTTTCTTGCCTACACAAAAGGCTATTCTTCTGCTTTTAAAGGTTTTTAGGAAGAGAAGGAAGCATATGGATAAGGGAGGGTATGGCAGTGTTTGGTATGCACTAATCAGTGGCAGCTCACACCAAATCACTTGTGGTCTCTTGCTGCTTTTCTTGAAGCTGCATGGATACGTGAAGAACTGCTCAGCAGGTATTTTGGTGCTGTGCTGCTCTGCAGGTGTTTTGTCCAGTGGTACAGCGTTTGCTTCCCCTGGTGGCCTGGGCTCCTGTTCAGCCAGGCCAAGACGACTCCCAGTTCAAGCACAAGCAGTGCCACAAAGATCTTGCAGACTCTCCATAAATATGAAGTCAGTTGTGTGTTCTCTCTTCTTCACTATCTCTGGAGTTGCTCCAAAATAAGTGTTTGTTTGATTTCAGTTCCTTTTAATGCAACTTTGAGGTTGCTTCATGGGTGTTTTTTTTTCCTCTCTAGTAAGGTCTTCAGTCTTGGTTCTCATCTCCTTTGCTGTCCCTGCACCTCTTGTGCTTCAAGACTAGAAGAGGTAGCGAGGGGTTGGGGCAGTGCAGGGGTTACCTTTCTCTCTTCCTTGTTCTCCCCATGCAACCCAGCAGATTTTAAGTTTTATGGAAATGCTGATTCTTACTTTGGTCAAGATGGAAACAAAATGTCTGAGATATTTCATTTAAATGGACTTTCTTGGTTTAATTTGGTGTTTCCTGATGTGTGGGATACAGTGCTGGTAGCGGTGTCTGTATGCAGCTGTGTAAGGATGAAGTTCCTGTGTTCCTGAGTTCCTCTGCAGCACTTGAGGAAGAAATGGAGGCCAACTTTTTGTTCCCAGGAATGCTGTGTGTGTCATTGACTTGACAAAGGAAAAAAGATGAGCTGCCCTGTGGTTGTGCAGCAGAAAGGAAGGCAACATTTTCCCTGGCGCTCTGATCTGTAGAATATTCCTTATGCTCTGGGCTCCTGCTGCTGGGGAACTTTTTCTTAACGTTTCCTACAACACAAATAGCTTTTAAAATATGACCTGGGGTCCATTGTGTCTAGAATACTCCAAATGTTTTCAAAGCTGCAGCACAAACATGCCCAACTCTGTGCCTCCCAAAATAGGCACCTGGAGGGAAGTGTGGGGCCGGCACGGAGCTGGGCCTCACGCTGCCACTCTGTCTCCCCACATAGGCTGCATTCCTCTCCTGAAAGCCACCTTTCAGGCCCATGAAGTTGCATTGTGTAAACATGTTCAGCAGTAACTTACTCTCTTGCAAGAGGCCAAACTAATCCTCCCATCTCGGATGGAGCTGCCTTAGAGGTTAGGCTGAGCCGTGCATTTTGTGTCTTCAGCAGTCGTGACATCGAGTGAGTAGCAGCAGAACGTGCTCAGATAGCATTTGAAACCATCATAACAATCCTCCCCTGAGGGGCAGCACTGGGAATGTTCACCCCTCATCTGTATGTTGTCAGGGTCAATACCAAGTATTTTTAGTGGTGTTTCAGTATGAGTGGAAAATACTGCTAATTTTGGTGCATTGATAATCCATCCTCTCCCTTTTTTTTTTTTTTCCTTGGGAAAAAGAGGAAACACTGAAAAAGAAAGGGGTAGAATAGTCTGTATACATCCACCTGCATAGAAAATAAGTGGAATTATGTCCTGTAACTCGAGTACTTGTGAAAATTGTTTAAACAACTTTATTAAGTCCTTCAGGAAAAACATTGATTTTTATTTTTCCCCTTCCTATTCCCTTATGTTTTTTAGTGCAACCTCAAAAGCTCTGTGTTGTTGTTATGGCCTGCAGTAAGCTTGCCTGAGCAGGGACAGGGCATCTTTGGGGTTTACCTCTGTCTGCAGCTCTGGAGCTTGTTTACTACTTTCCACTTGGAATAACAGGGCCAGTGCTAGGGATCCTCTCTGTGGAGCAGGATTGGCTTCTGCTGAAATAACTCTGTGGGGCTGGGCTGGGCTGGTGGGTGCTGCCCCAGGAGTTGGGGTGCTGCCCAGGGGCTGTGGGGATGTGGGGATGCTGCAGAACCCCTGGGAGCGTGAGTTCAGCCCATGTCTGCTGTCAGAGGGAAGAGAACAGTGAGCCCCTTCTCAGGAGTGAGGTGTGTTTAAGCCTATATTTGGATGCTGCACCTCTTCTAAGTTTGGCTTTCTCCTCATTAATAAAGGAGCTGTTTTAATTGCCCTCTAGGGAAAAAACAGAGGGTTGCTGTAGGGTGGGTTATTTTGGTGTGTTTTTTTTTTTTTTCACCCCACCTTTTAGAAAAGACCAAGGTCTGTTTTGACCAAAGGAGGAGAGAGAGGGTAAAGGGTAGAGTGGGAGGGGAGGCTGTGCCCTTCTGAGCTCCTTTGTGTGGCTGTGAGCACTGGGCAGCCCCCCGCTCCCCATTTCTCTGGGGAGAGCTGCAGGAGCTGCCACAGCCCCTCAGTGGGCTCCAGAAGGATTGTGGTACCACGCCAAGCAGTTTGGGGCTGGGAGGGAGCAGCTTCTCGTTTCCCCCCTGTGCTTCCCTGGGCAAGGCTGGGCTTGGTTTTCCTCTTGCTTCCTCCTGGCGCCTGCGAGTGCGTTGAACATTGCAGGGCACTGCTGGAGCTGAGCTGCATCCCCCAGCTGCCTCTGCACGTCCTGATGGGGGGAGAGCTTTGGAAAAGATGCTGAGAAACAGGAGCAGCTAGGAGAGAATTAGGAAGAAGTAAGTGAAAAAATAAAAGTACAAGTTCACGGGGGTATTAAAGTAAAAGCATAAAGGACTTTGGGCACTAAGCTTAAAACTCCAGACACCCTAAGGAAATGCAGCAGAATTGAATTAGTTTCAGGAATTAATTCATTTTTGCTAACTCCTGCTATTAATCATTAAAATTATCTGAGATGGAAATTATAATACCTTTTTTTTTTATGTGTGCATTTCAGGGCACTCTCCCCTCCAGTAATTTGACCTAGTTTAGCAGTGTTTTAATTCCACATTCATTTTGAGCACATTCCCTTTATTGCTAGCTTTGTCACATCTTCCTAAATACCATCTACTCCGTTTCAGGTTCAAATGGGATAAGCATTCTCTTCTGACTAAAGCAAAGCAGTGCTTAAAACAAGTACTAGCCAAGTCCTTCAGCACAACAGGTGTGTCTGACCTGAAAAAAAACTTGTTTGCCCCCAGATCTTGTTGTTTTTCCCTTCTCAGCCCCCATCTGGTGGTCCGACAGAAGGTGTTCCTCTGTAAGCTCCCTTGCTTGTATCCTTAGACCATTCAAGTCACACAAGTCTACGGCTAGTTACCTTTCTGCTTTCTGTGCTGAAAGTTTGCTTTTTTCCTCCTGTTTTACACTCCTTCATAACGAGGATTTGCCTGTCAGAAAATTGTTCTTTGTTCTGAGACTTCTTGGCAATTTCTGCTAGAATTATTTGTTCCATACAAATCTGGTTGTATTGTGTAAATGATGCACGTGCTCCAGGGGAAGCAGAACGTTCTGGAGGCAGTGTGTATGGGGGAACCTTGCTTTGTTGTGATAGCGCTGCTTTCTAGGACAGATGTACTTGACTAATTCTTCTCAATTCAATGCAAATTGGTGCTCACAAGTGGTGCAGGGGGGGCAGCTTACCAGCAGCTTTTGTGCTTTGCTGGGAGGAGGGACATGTGCCGCTTTGAGCAGCGCTCGCAGTGTGCTGTTGCTTCGTACATTTATCAATGAGCAGAGCCGACAGGTCTCAGACAGAAGCTGAACAATGGCGTTAGTGTTCGTTCCCTCGGCTCTGATATTTCTTGTTGCTCTTCTGGTGTGTGGGTATGGAGGGTATGGGAAATCACTTGCAAAGAATTAGGGTACGTTTGTGGGAAGTCAGGTGCGGTATGGCGAGGGTTGCAGTTAATATTTAGTGAATTTTGCAGGCTCTATTAAATCTGTGAGGTTCATCTAGTGACTTTATGTGTGTTAATCTAATGGCTTTATGTGTTTCTCAAAACTCTATTGAGTGAAAATTATAGATATGTAATTTCTGCTTACAGAAGGAAAAAATGGCTTACAGGTACCGAGCGGTGCCTGTGCTGATGAAGGAGCAAATCTTTGTGCTGATGATGGAAGCAGCCCCTTTGTGCTTGTCTTCGATCCTGTTTCTGGCTTCCCAAGCAACCAGTAAATGTTCTTTAGGAAATCACTTCTTCTCCCCTCTCACTCCCCCACGCTTTGCAGGGGCAGACAAAGCATTTTTACCTCAAATAATCATGCTAATAGTTGTGTTTTCAAAAGCAATTATTGCTTAACAAACCCAAGTTTTCTGCCTTCTGTTAATGCGTTTTTACCAGTTCAATAAGATTTTCATTTAGACTTGTCCAGAATATGTGAAATTGAGATAAATGAAACACCGAGTGACATCCTTTTCGTTGTAATTCATCTGTCTCCTGCCTTGTGTGCAGCGCAGTTCTCGTGGTATTCCAGAAAGGAAGGTGAGGATCGCTAAAGAGCTTTTAAATGTAACAGAATGTATTAGCTGCTCTCTTTTCTGTAATAATTCTCCCCTGAAACTGCACAACAGGAAGCTGCACGATGCGAAACTGGTGCAGAGCGCTGGTGTGTCTTATGCAGTGGTGGCTGCTGGGCTTCTAGGTCTGTTCAGATTGTTCTGTGAAGGATCCGGGCTGTAACCTGCATCTCCAGGGCTGTCACTTCCAGGCTGCATCAGAAAGGGATCAGGTCATATCTGTCCTCCATGTTTGCAATTCTCCTCGATGAGACAACCCAAGTGCAAGTTCTGGAGTATCTTATTCCTTGGTCCTTCTGGTGCAACCCCAAGCATGGGCCACGTGCTGACACTCCCCAGTGGCTCAGGCAGCTCAGGCAGACCAGGGCTGTTTGATTCTCTGCTCAGATATTTAAAGAGCTGAACAGAACCCGTGGTCCATCAGTCACAGCTTTGGTTTTGAAACCATTGACATGAATTATTTTTCAGTGTGCTTAGAATAAGATTGCATCTGAAACCTCCTGAATTTGCTGATTGGTTCTCCAGCATCATAGGATGTTTGAGCAGCGGAGGAGGAGTGAGGGCTGGGAGCTGATGGATGGAGGCAGCCTTTGCAGCAAATGGAACCTGGCTGGGAGGAGAGGGTGGTAGCGCTGGACTGATACGTAACTCTTACTGTAAGGAGCTTTTCATAAAAAGAAAAAGAAAAAAAAGAAAAAAAAGAAAAAAAAGGAATAATCTGAGAGTGGCTGTAAACTGCAGGAATTCAGTGTATCTCACTTGTGGCTGTACTGAAATCTATTGCAGCTCTTCTTTTTATATCCTTTTGTCCTTTGAAATGCCTTGCTGTTAGGGGTTGGGCTCATATTTATTTATTCCTTCCTCTCGGCAGCTGCAGTGCTCAGACTGGTGGGTCGAGATGCTAACAATGCGCTGCCTACTGCCAAGAAGGGAGGTGTTTGAATTCATTTTCGCTTTCTTATTCTGAACACAGAAAAACAAATAACCTCCCCATGGTCCCTCTGAGTCCCGTGGCCCCGCGGTGTCAGTGCGCGTGCGGCTGCGCAGGTTGGCTTCTTACTGCTGGGCAGGTGCATACAGCAGTGTGCCTGGCAGGTAGCACAAGTGTCTGCATTCTGCAGCACAAAGCATCTTACAGAAATCCAGAATAGCCAAATTAAAAACGAACTGAAAAAACACCCAGAAGCGTTAGGCCGTATGGCAGTTATTTAACTGATTATGCACCTGATGCTTTACTTTCATTCTTACTGAATGCGTTTATTTCTTGCCACATTTGTTCATACTGCTATGATCATTATAAGCATTTTTCACACTGTAAGTACTTCAGATGGTGGTGGTGCAAGAAAGATGGATTTAGGGATTGCTCAGTGATCCTACAGCTGCAGTTCCAATGGTGCAGAACCCGCTGTGCTCCGCTCCGTGCTGCTTCAGGGAGCTGTGTCCTGCCACTGGGAGCTGTGCATGTGGGAAGCAATTGGGATTGCAGCCTTCCTGACCGAGGCGTGTGGGATGGGCTGATGGGGTTGTAAAGGCAGCAATTTAACCCAAGGGAATTCTTTGTTGAGGGGGAATCTGGGAAACTCATAACTGTAAGCATCGGGCTTCTTCTATTGTAATATATTGCCCAAAACAGTGAAAATACTGACTTTGTTTTGGTATGCTCAGTCTCTAACAAGCCTCTCATTATGATTCAGAGCACTACACAGAAATCCGCTCTGCCATGTATTAAATGATGCAAAATGTTTCTTTTGTGGTAAAACCCCACTACCTCAGGAGTGCCCTGTGTGCGTGTGTCCTTGTCGAATTGAGCATGTTCTCCTGAAGGAACCCTACCCAAGGCTGCAGGGAGCTGGCACACTGCTCTGTGCTGTTTGTGGTGGTTCCTTCCTCCCTCCTGAAACACCAGTGTAAAGAATCGCAGGGCTAAAGGGAAAAGAAATCCAGTGGTACTTGTTCAGAGCTATCAAATAACCTCCAGTGTGGGATTTTTATCTCTTTGTGGTAAGAGAGGCAGAGAAAAGGCACTTGAAAGCCTACGACGGCACAGCCTGTAGTAGCTTCACAAATTGATTCAGATGTTCCATTCAGAACAGAGATTTGATACGGGGTAATGAAATCGAATGGCTTAAAATAATCTCCTATTGATTTTTATGGAGAGAAATCTATACCTGCAGAATCAAACGGAGGCTACAGTAAGAGCTGCCTTTCCATTTCGCTTTGTTTTGAGCATGTGTGCTTTTAAAAGCCCACGTTTCTTCTGTGCTTTGAACGGCTGCCTCTGCTTCCCTTTCATTTGACTGGGGCCCGAAGCCGAGAAACACGTGCTGAGATGCTGGCAGCATAAAACCACACAGTCCTGCTTGTTTAATGCGCCTGGGTGCATGCGCAGAGTTCTGAACTGATGATTTCTCTGAAGATGCTTCTCCAGGTCCCTGGGAGCGGCGGGCGCAGCGGGGGCACCGCGTGATGCTGCTCCAGCCTCATAAACAAACATCACGTGGCCGCAGAGCCGCGCCGGCACGGGGAGAGCCAGAGCATTATCCTTATTGGATTTCCCTTCTGAGCTGCTGCTGATTTGAATGTTTTGGAATGTGTGGTGAATGAAACAACACCAGGCGTTTCTTTTTCCTTTTTTTTTTTTTTTCTCCTCTTTTTTTTTTTTTCTTCTTTGCCTTTACTTTTCAGCTACTGGATTTAGGATGCACCCAACCTGGATTTAGGTCACTGAACCTATGCAGAAGCTTCTGTAAACACTGGTGCTTGCAGGCTGCTTTTCTTTCTTGACAAAAATACATCAATGCGAGCAAGCGTTGTACATTTAATACTGAGTGAGGGAATATGAAGGTGCAGGCAGAACAATGAATGTGTAAGAGATTTTCAATATTTTGCTCAGTACAATTTTTTTCCATGTAACCAGTAGAGGTTTTTATTAAAAATGGATTCTTGGGCTTGCTGGTGCATTGTTCCTGACCCATAGCTTACACTACAGAAGCCACAGCACTCTGGATGGGAGATGGTTCCTTGGAACAGCATGGCAGCCCTTCATTGAGAATGATTAGACTTCGAAAGCACTTAGCTCTCAGTGTAATTACAACTCAATTTCTCACATGTTGGGTCTTTTGATTTACAATGCATACATTATAAATGATTAAGATGCTTCCCATAAAACAATATATGCTGCAGTACCTTGCTAAGATCATAATTTAGACCACGAGATCAGTCATCCTGCTGTATACTTCTTAGTTACACTCTTCATCTTCAGATAGCAGAGCTCAGCAATCCTTTAGTTTGTTGGATGTGTGTCAACATCGCTAATTTATCATGCTAACCCTGATCTAAACCAGCAGAAATTTGATGAGCTGTGTGAACTTTGTAGCTTCTGGTTATTGATAGGGTTGCCAGTAGGCTGTATTGACATTTGGGACGTACCAGACTCGTGGTAATACTTCATTAGTGGTTTGCAGGGAATAACTGATGAGATTGCATTTTTTGGAGGCTGAGGTAGGAGGAGACTTGAGGAGTGAGTTGAGAGCTAGACAAAGAGACTGCCCAGTGCACAGGCTTAGGAAGGGTAATTCAGGCCAGCAGTGGAGCAGGGTAAAAGCTGGTGGGGGGAGCTGGTAGGACAACAGGGGGCTGTCCTCACCTGTGCAGAGCTGAGGGATATGGGCAGAGCTGTTCTGCAAAAGGAAATCCAAGGGAAGGAGAAGCTGGCCCAGGGGCCTGTGAACTTGCAGAGTTTCTTTCAAGTTTAGTTTGGCAGATTTCAAGTGGCATTTTAAAAGATTTTGGTTTCCAGAAACATTACTATTAAGTTATTTGTACTGAGCCTAATCTTCTTTTCTTATCCATTGCACTGAGAACCACAAAGTGATCTTTGAATGATCTTTTCTCAGAGGTACTTAATGCAGAGGAACACGTTGCCTTGGTCATGTCATTCTCTAAATCATAACTTTTAAAGCTAAATATGTTTGTTAATAAAAATTTAAAAAAAAAAAAAAAAAGGCAGTTTGGAGAAATCTCCTTAGTTAGGATTGAGTCCCTGTGGGTCACATCCCATGCTGTGCAGCCCTGGAAGGTCTCACAGCCTCCATGTTCCTGGTTTGCACTGTGGGTGCAGCGCTGTTGCTTTACCCCGTGCGTTGGGCCAGGAGGCAGATGGCTGCACCAGTGGCCACAGGGCTCTGTGTGGTACAGCTGTCACTGGCCATGGAAATCCTGCTGGGATGAGTGCAGTAGAGGTCATATGTACTGTGCAGCGATCTGCAGTTAGGTGAGGATCAGAGATAAACAGCCTCTGAGAGTCTGGGAGGTGTGAGTGCCCTCTTTCAGGCTAACCTTTACTGTTAAATGAAATAGAATATTTCTTTGTGGTTACTGACATGTCTACTCCTTTCTTGTCTTTTTTGTTTTTCTTCTTTTTTTTTGTCCATAACCCCTACATGGGCTGATTATTTAGTTTTAAAAACACTTTTTTTCTGGCTTCTGCCTTTCCTGTTATGTACTGGCAGCTGGACAGGTAATGCTTGAACCCCAGGGCATCTGGATTGCCTTGTTTAATTGTGTGCTCAAGTCTGTAATTCAGGACTTCGTATATCTTCAAATAAAGTTGTGGTGCTCATGTAGGGAGAAGGGCTTTGTCTATCAAGACAATCAGTTTCTTCTATTTCTGCATCTTCTGCTGCAACCTTGAGTAACTCATTGTCTCGTACTGCATCTATTTTCTGTCACTTCAAAACGGACATGAAAATGACCACTTGATTAGATTTCATCCTTTGTAAAACATTTTGAGAACTGCTCGAATATAGGCATAAATATTAAGTATGCATATTTCTGTTACTAAGCTTTCATGAAGTTTCATTAGTAGAAACCAAGACCAAGGAGCTGATGGGACTAGGAAACCTCGAAAAGGGAAGCAAAAGGTTTGTCAAATGAGCTGCTGGATGAAAAGAAACTCCCGGGAAAGGAATTGGATTAAAAGTTTGCCTTGCAGAGAGCCATGTGATGTGGGGATGGAGTGCAGTTAGTCTGTTCGGAGTTCCTCCTGTAGCAGCTAATCTTCAGCCCCAGCGTGGCCACCAGCGGACAGTGCTTCCCCAGGGCTGATCTCTGAGAAACTGCTTTGCTGTCATCAGTTTAACAAGCCTTGGTGCGTACGTCAAATCTGAGAAACAGTTAAGCTGGAGCAAGCATTAAGGTTAGTAGCTAGCCCAACCCCCTTGCTTCTTCCTCATGTCATTTCTAATTCATAAAACTGAACTATAAACATCCCTTGAGCTTCCTGCAAAAATCTGTTGCTTTGTAATTTGCAATTTAAATGATGTTTCTCTGTACTTGACTGCGGGCGTAATGAACTATTTTGTTCCCATCCAACTTAGTGCTTTTAGTTTAGTGGGGGGAATGTCCTGGAAGAACGATTTTCACCCCCAACTGTCCACAAGCAGGACCTGTCTTAATTTGGTAGTTTCCTTTCGTTGTTCTTTCATCGAAGGCTCAGACCTGTTCTGTCTGCCCTTTAGGATTTGTGTGTTTTTTAACCAGTGTGATTTTCCAACCACGCGTTCAGGCATCGCATGCATAATGACAGTAAACTTCGTTATGAATGCAGATGCAAGCTTCCTAGCCCGTAAACTGCAGAGGAGCCATGGCCTCCTATGGTTGGAATCAGATCCATTTGTTGCTTCTTTTTGCAGTTGAACACATTGGAAGAGAAATGTCATTTCTAATGATGGAGTTGGAAAGCATTTCTCAAACTGAATGTTTTCTGGTGGCAGCGTTGCCTGGTCCCAGCATGGCTGGCCAAGGCCGGTCACTGAGCTCCTTTTATAGTCACAAGTATCTGGAACAGAGGTGACTGATAATTCTTTGTCACAACATTTCTTGGTGTCAGCACGGAATGTTGTTGGGGATGTTAACAGATTGATAACTCCAGAATAGCCAGAAATATTTTGGTTTTGGTTTGCTTTGTGAATTGGAAATTTGTAAGTGGCAAGCTTCCTTGCCTGCATTGTAGGCAGGTTCAGAATGTTGGGGGAAGGAGAAAGTTGTACTTTTGAGTAGAAAAAGCATAGCATGTGGGATTGGAAAGTGGAAGGAACAGCAGTGCTTTCACCCATTTAACCTGTGTAGCCAAATGTATCTACAGTTACTGGCTTAAGGAGGCCCACAACTGAAAGAAAATGTAATTTTCATTGCAGCATCTCTGAGAGTTCAACTTAAAATTCATTACATTTGCCATTCCTCTGTAGGTGTTGTAGGTGTCCTAGGACCTAATACTTGCCAGGGCAAACAAAGTTGCCTGAAGTCTTCACAGCCTATCTCAAGTCTGCAGGCTCTGCATGAAGTTACAAATAGTTATGTGACTGAATGGCATCGTGTGTGTTTTGGGAGTGGTAAAATGGTGCTGCTTTTCCCATACCCTTTGTCAAATGAGCGCAGTGCTGGGATGTAAGGGCAGGAGGAGAGCGCAGCACTGCCTGCCTGTGCCGAGCCCTGGCCCTCCTGAGGATGACTTCAGCCCAGCACTTGGTTTAGAGCTGTTTTAATTGTTTGCAAAACACATGTAAGTGTTCTCCTCGTGCTGGTACTTGTTTTGAGCACACAGAAAATGCAAACAAACCAGACACCGAGCCCTGTGTGTGTTTATGGTGATGTTTCTTCACAGGTGCCTGTGTCTGGCAGTGTGGCGCTGCTGTCCTCAGCTATTAAAACAGCACTTGTTTGAACTTAACCAAAATATGTCTTTGTTGACCTATGCCCTTTTTTGTTTTTGAAATCCAGTTTTGTTTCGTACAGGGACAAAGGTGCTTTTCTCTCTCTCATCTAATACAGTTTTGAAGGACAGATGTATTTGATGGTCCTCATGGGTCCCTTCCAACTCAGAGCATTCTGTGATTCTGCAATTTGTATGATCAGTTGTTTTCATTAGACGTGTGTCAGATCTGCAAATCAGGAGCTATTTCTGTGCCCCACATGTGTTACAGGTGCCTGGCATGTGTTAGATTGGTGCATTCCGAGGCGTTCAGCGTGGTGGAGGCTCACCCTTCTCTCCAGGATTTCTGAACCCATGAAGAGATTTTGATTAAAAGATGATGCCTGGGCAGGTCTTATGACGTCTGTATGAATTACGTTCATATGGATTGCAGGCATAAGCCACTCCTCATTGTAGGGAGCTTTTTTGTCTTATTGTACTGCATTTAGGTACCTGATGCAGTTCCTTCTCCACTGCTTCTCTAGGTTTTGCAGTATGTGAGTGTTGCTGAACATGCTGTGATCAATGGAGGGTTTTGGATCAGGTTCTGGCTTTTGTTTCCTCCCAGCTGTGAGCAGTCTGTTGGAGTGGGGTTTAGTGCTTGAGGTGTCCATAGTGTTCACTGCGGGAGCTGCTCAGCCGAGCACCATAGCGGTCAGAGCAGAGCGGTGCGTTAAGCGTGCATTGCATGGGCTGGGCCAGGCCTGGGTCTGTGCTGCTGCAGATGGGCTATCGGTAGCGTCGATGCACGATCCGGTGCCAGTTAGGCATGTAATTGCACAGAAATGGCCTCTAATACCAGTTTCAAGAGGAGCTGCCAAAACCACAGAGCTGAAGGCCTCTCCCTCTGAGTTCGGCCAATACTGGAATGAAACAGCCCCCAGTTTGTTCCTCCGGGACACAGGCCTGCCTTGTTAGGAAATCGGTGAAGTTTGGGAACCCACAATACCTCACATAGCTCTGTGTACAGTAACAGAGAGTAGAAATAGGGCCATAGGCATGAGCAACCAGACGAGTTATAAATATAGACTACTCTCTCAATTCCAGTTTCGTTAGTCATGGGAGGACAGTGAGAGTTTTATAAACTTATAAGGAATATACAAACAGTTCTGCATTAAAATAACTCTGTATAATTTTTTTAGTGTGTGAAAAGCGTATTCTTTTTTGAGACCATCCATGTAAGTATCTGCTATACACAGTGTGTAGGGATCTGTGTATTTATATGTTCATGTGAATGTGACTCGAGAGTACAAAAAAAGGTACGAGAGTGGAAAGCTGTAGTTCAGATGTGCCAAATTCAAGCTGAAACATAGTGGGAAGTGCTTCCCACTTTTTGTCAGTATCGAAACATGAATCCTGCTTTTTTTCTTTCTTCTTCTTTCCCTTCTCCCCCTCCTTTTAAATTAGTGCCATCCTGTGCCTTCTCAAGCTTCAGTACAGCAGAGGCAGCATCTCAGAACTGGCTTTGCTGTAGCCCAGAGTCCCTGTCGGATTCGGCGATACAGCTCACCTTGACTGTCCTTTGTAAAATAAATAAACAAAGCTGTCTGCTACTCCCTAATCTGATCACAAATCCTTACTACGGGAAGGGATTTAGAAAATCAGAGGCAATGTCATTTTTTTCTAGTCATACTAGTAGGAATTCCTCAAAAGCATGTGCTGGTAAGTAAGCATAGGCAGTTGTGCATCCAAGAATCAGCTGTACTTGCCTTTGTGGGCAGCAGCGCTTTGTGTGCCCCTTGTTGTGAGTGGATCATGTGCTGGCAGTTTCCAGGGGGTGCCGGTTCTTCTCACTCAGGTTGTTTTATGGCTGTGTTGGAAGAGCTGAAATAGTTCTGATAGCAGAGGAGGTTTTTTAGAGGTAGCAAAGTGAGTGCAGCCTGGATGAGGCAGTGCCATCATTCCCTTAGGTTACATGAAAACACTGAGAAAACCCATCAGAATTGCCTTTTTTTTTTTCCTTTTTCGAATGCTTTCTAGCTCACAATTGCATTTTGTATGAGAAGACAGTGATTTTAGTGCAGATTTCAGGTCGCTTGTGCCCTCTCTGCTGTCCACGTTGTGTGTAAGTTGAAGTGCATTGTGGGACTCAGTCTGCCTTTGGGTGCTGTGAACTCTGGCACACTGTGTGTTCTGTCTGCGTTTATATTAGAGATTTGGAATGAAGATTATTCATGATTCTTAGGAACCCAGAGAAGTGCTTACTTTTTGTTTGCTGAGGATCTCAAGAACACAACCCTCATTTACTGTCAGATTTGCTTACACGCTCTTGTATTTCAAGAAGTTGTGTAGGCAATATTTTGCCCATCATTTTGAAGATAATTGCCTTTAGTATTGTTTAAAGTGGTGTGATCTTGGTAGGATGACTTCACTTCCAGTGAAGATGTCTGAAGTGATGCTGTACTCAAAGCCTTAATAGTCCCTAATTTAAAACAACTACACTTGGGTTTCTGACAACTTCCTGAGTGTTGGTGTTCTCGTATCTTGTTTTGCACTTGTAGTCCTTCCCGTTTCTCAGGACTGGTGACTTTTTTGCTGTTAACCATCACCGTTAAGAGAACTACAAAATTGAGGCCTTTGTGATAATGTTATCAAACCATCTTCTTCCTTTAGAATAGATCTGGAATGTGGAAGTATTCTTCCTCCAGCTGGGATTTTGCCAGAAGACGACTGACCAAGACTCCTTGCTTGCAGTCTATTAATTAAATGGCGTAAAGTTTATTGCCTTGCACTTGCAGGTTAGATCTTGCTTTAAGCAACAGCGCAGGGAACAAAACAACACTCCAATATCTTGGTTGTGAAAGCAAGGAAAGGAAAAAGAACTTGGTTGAGAGGTACTTTAGGGCAGCTTCTCTTTTTCTCTCTGGACTGGGGAAGAGCTGAGCCGCTGCTCTCCTCCACACCATGCTTACATCCCCACTGGTGCTGCAGTTATTGTTTCCATCTGCATTCCCTCAGTGGGAAATTCACTCTTTGCCGGGGAAATTTCACTTCTTAGAACAGTATGGTGCTGATCATAAACTTTTCCCAAGCAATTTGCTTACCTGGTGTCTAAGATAAAGTAAAAGTGGCCTTGACGCCTGCTGGGTGCTGTGTGTGCGCCTGAGCTGTGTTTGTTTGTGTACTGAATTCATACTGGCGTGGAAAGGACAAAATGGACTTGTTTTTTTCCTCTTTCTCTCAAGTGCCAGCTTCAGCGATGCCAATCTGAGTTGTGCTGGGCAACATAAGCTGTTTTGAAAGAGAATGCAGTTCGTGCTGCCCGTTCTCATCAATAAGTCGTGTTTATTTGCACCTTCCTGGTCGCTGCTATTACGCACGTTGGAGCAAATGGAGGAATGTACAATCTATTAGTTCCTGTTGACTGTGGTTTAAGGCAGTTGTTTTCTTCACTCGGCTTTCTGTTTGCTCTCATTTCTGTGAGATGTGAGTAGCTGTGGGAGCTTTTAACGGGGCTGATTGCTTCATCTGCAGAAAACCTGAAAGGTTGGTTGGTTTTGCAGTGCCAAACAGTGTCCCTACGTCCTGTAGGCACTCTAAATAAAGCAAACTGAGCACACATCATTATTTATCACAACTTGGGTAGCCTCAAGGCTGTTTTGAGGGGGACTTCTGGGGTGAGGAATGAGTGATAGATGGTGGAAAGAAGTGGGGAAGGCCACTCGAAGTCCACTGCATCCAGCTGAAATGTTCCTGTTGTTGTTGGCTCCGTTTTCGGATGGGAGCTGTTGTATTCTTTTCAGCTAGGAAGGAGAGCAACAGATATGCTGTGTCTTGGGGGGGCTGCACACCATGCCATGGGCCTCTGGCTCCCCAGGAGTGTGCTGTTTTGCTCCCTGTGCTAGTGTGGCATGCCATGTTCCAAGGGAGGGAGAGTATTAATTTTGATGAAAACATGTCCCAGGACTCGAGGGCACTGAGTAGCTCACCACAATAGTATGTTCTAGAAGAATATTCATTTTATTGAACAACGAACATCCTCTGCCTCATGCCTTACCTTGGTGGTCTCTGAGCATCTCCAGGTGCTGTGTGGTGCTGGGCTTCCTTCCGTTGGCCAGTCCCTGCTCTTCTCTTCCGTATCCTTGGCAGCTGCTTTCAGCTGATCCTCTGTGGCATTTGTACCCAGCTGCTGACCTGCATTATGCAGGCTTTTAGCACGGTTTTGAATTTTAGCCACCAAATCCTGGGGAAGAGGGATGTCCAGGTAGATTGCTTGGTCATTGTTTCATGTGCTTGAAGACTGAGCTGCTGGTGGGCTGATTGCAGGTTGGAAATATCCTCTGAGCCGCAGTTCTGGGTGCTTTGTGGCACCGTGCCTTTCGATGAGAGATTATCTCATGTGGTATCTGTGATGAAGTGCAGTGTTGGGGTGCAGGGGATCAAAAAGCTTGGTGTATAAACCAAGCAAATGTAGCCGAACATCAGCTGGATTTGTACAGTGGGAAGAAAATAATTCACAGAACAACTTCGGAATACTTTCAAGATCCTTGGAAAGGTCTGCCAGATAAAAAGACGCTGGTAACAAGTAGGATGTGAACATGGAAACACGTGGATTTAGTGAAGTCTCTCCAGTCAGATGTAGCTTGCAGGCCAGGCTTAATGCCCTGGTCTTGATTCTTAGTAGAAGTTTGTATAGGACCAGCCAAAAAGTCCAGTGGTGGGAATGACTGTATGTGTGACTGTATGACTGTATGGAATTGTACAGAGAAAGGCGCTGAACACTTTAAATTCACAGTTGTGTTAAAGTGAACCTTTATTGAGATCAAGTTGGTAATTTCAAAATGTGCCACGTTTTTATGTCTTAGCTGCTGGAAGGTACGGAAGTTCTTTGATATGGCAGCTTTTTTTTATTTTAGGATATTTGCCAAAAATGAGATACCAGTTTTAGAGTGCAGGAGAGTATGGAGAGGGAATAATATAACGCACCGTGTGTGTTAGTAGTACTTGTTTCTATGGCAATATGAAGATTTTCTACAAGTCATGTAAGCAAGTGGCTTCTTCAGTTCTTTGGAGATGACTTTACCCATATTTCTGTGATCAGAACATGTTACTGCATGTATTTAACATGCATATTTCCTTCTTGCAGCCTTTATTCTGTAGCTGTTGAATTCCAGCCCTGGCCGTGAATCACTGGACCTGGATTTTCTGAGTAATATCTCCAGTCTCTCCATTCTTACCATATACTGGGCAAAAGAAATCAGGTCTTGTGGAGGCTGTTTGTCCATTTGAAGTCAGCTGTTTGAAAGACCAGACCAAAGTTTAGACCATTAAAATGCAATATTTAAAAAAATCTGTCATGTAGAAGGATTAGCATTCCAAAAATGACTGTTTTTTTTCTGTCTTTGTGGATAAATTTAGACAGCTAATTTTTTCAGTAGTTGGCTGGGAGGACATCCTCCCTCCCTCTTCTGGTTTCTGCTCAAAGCTGGGTTTTTCCCTTGTCTTTCAGAAATGCTTTATGTGAAGGATGCATTATGAAAGGAGAAAAAAAAAAAAAAAAAGGAAGGATTGAATATCGTTTCAGAAGGAGAGAAAGAATCTTAAAGAATAATAATAATAATAAAATAGTATCCCACACTTGGCAGCCCGGTGCTTGCCCGCGTGCGACTGGCCGGGTGCCAGCCTTGGCAGGGCCGGCCGCCACAGCTTGCCAGAAGTCTTCCTCTCCTGGCCACGCTCCCCTCCATGAGACGGATGGCTCGTTCACCTGATGCTTCTGTTCCAGGGCTGCTGAAGTCCCAGCGTCTTGGAGCTGATAAGAGCACTTTGTGTGTCCAAACTGTGCAATAGCCGTGATGTCAACGCGGGGCCGTTTCAGGGAGCTTTCGCTCTGTGTCGCTCCATACAGCACTGAGATAACTCGTGGCAGAAAGCCTTATTGCCACGGTGTGAAGCTGTCCCAAAAGTAGCTGCTGTAAATACAGACATGATTTGTTTCTTGCCTTTTTTGTTTTGTTTGAGGATTTCCCAACCTGGCTTTTAGTTTGCAATTGCAGTTCAGCATCTTGGAGATTTTAATTGAGAGTGATGAGTCTGAGTTGGGTTCTCTTGGAATTCTTCTTGCTTCTTTTAAAGATTTGCATTTATTTTTCCAGTATCTCCTTTCTGTGTGACAGGTCTGGCCGGGCTGCTCAATGAGCAGCTAGCTGGAAGTGATATATTTTGCATTTTTGAGTAATCCTATCTTAATAGCATTTGGAAAATCTCTTGAATTGTGTTGACAAGGAGAACTTTCATTTGAAGAAATCAGAGGGAAGGTGAAGCACAGAAGGTCAGAAAAACTAGTGCTGTTATTTTTGCTCTGGTAAATTTGATTTGTGGCTTGTGGTATTCTTGTCGTGTCATTCTTTGAAGAGCTGCTGATTATTTGGTACTTTCACTCCCTGAAAGTAAACAACGAGGCTCTCTGGTCTAGTCGAGCCACTGCCATCTCTTCAGTAGGATCATGAAGCTGCGTAAGGGTCTGCTATTCCTAGGTCTTGTTTTGGCTTCTTCCTTCCATGGCTGCACTCCAAGGTCTCTGAAATTTTCCATTATCTTGGTAGCTCCACGTGATGACAATTAAGTATTTCTTGCCCTTGTGGCTGTCAGCAAGGATTTGTTCTTTTTTTCTTGTGTACAGTCATCAGCCTTTCTGATTCAAGGCACTTTCGTACCTAGCAGTTAAATTCTGTCCCAAAATGTCAGCCCACCATTCGCTTATGTTTGTCTGATGTTCCTGCAGACTCAAGTCAACAAGTATTCAAATGTAATTCAGTTTTTTTTTTTTTTTTTTTTTTTGGCAAACTTTCATTTTCAATGTTTTGCTAAGATGTAGCAGCCCAAGTAACACGATTCGTGAGGGAGGGAGAGGGGGAGTAAGGCTGATGTTCTGTAGTGAGGCTTCTGAGCAGGGCTGTCTCAGGGACCTGGCATTTTAGGCAGATAGGACTTCGTGTTGTTTGTTCTGTATCCTGTACACAAAAGTTCTTGTCCTGCCTCTTCTAAGAAACAGGATGCCTGTATTGTCTCCAGGCTGAGAACTTTGCCAACGTTAGCAACAAGTGAGAAATAGGGTTGAGAGAAAAATGAGGTTGCTGAGCTTTTAAAAAATTATGTGTACAGCATTTTCAGTAGTTATCGTTCAAATGACTGCCGTTAAAACTATTCCTACGCTTTAGAAATCTAGTTCACTGATTACCTTGTTCACGTGAACTCGGATATCCTCCTTTGCTTCACTTTGTGCTCCTGCAGGCAGCAGTCAGCAGATTTACAGAGAGATGCAGGGAATCCTATTTATACACCAGTCTGTTCCTGAATTGCAGAGGCACTAAGGCAGTATGGAAGGCTTTTCCAGGAGTGAAATCATCTCGCTCCTTCTCTACTACGTTCACGTGGACACTTAGTGTGGCAGCCTTTGTTTTTTGCAAGTGTCTGCCCTGATGGAAACACACAGTGCTGCTTCAGTAAATCTAGAACTTTGCGGAGGCATGGGGACGTGTGCTGCTTCTTAGTATGGCTCTGAAGTGGGAACGTTGCTACTGCACTAACTGGGGGGGTCACTCAGAGCAGCAGTCCATCTGCTAGCAAGGCACACTGTTTGTTTATTTAACTCCTTAGTTGTCGGTGTGGTAGTGCTGTGTACCAGAATGTGCCTTACTGGGTGGTGTGTGGGCATGCTTCTCTCCTTTTACACTGATGCAAGTAACCATCAATAAGAGACTTTACACCAATATGCTGTTTTATTTTTGTTGGTGTGTGATGTAGGTGTTTTTTCCTTCTTCAGAGGAAATCAGGTATACCCGTGCTGTGCATTCTGTAGCAGTCCTCACTCCTGCTATGGGTTTTGGAAGTAGTTCTCCCTATGGAAACTTCCTCATTTGACCTGTTGAGGTGTATTTGTGCTGCCTTCACCTGGTCTGGCAGTTTGGCTAGCAGGATATGCAGCACCACCTCTGCAGGTTGAATTTCCTCTGCAGAATGTTTGCAGTGGTGATCGTAGAAGCTGGTTGGTACTTGGATGCCAGGCTCAACTTGCGATTGGCAGCTGGGACTTGTTTTAAAAAGGGGCCGGGGGAAAGTGCAAAATATTGAAGCAAGATCAGTACAAAACCATTTGGATTACAAATGCAGAGTTGTCTGATGTGTGTCTTATGAGTCCGTTTGGGGGTGGGCACGGGCTTTTTGTGAGCAACACGTAGATCCTGTTGCAGGGCTGTGAACCATTTTGATTTTTAATGAGCAGAGGAATTGAAGACTTTTCTGGTTTGTTGCACCAGTTGAACGAAATTTCCTCTCAGATATTCGTGCTTTGCCACATGGCAGATTTTTGGCAGTCAGGAAGAGGAAGTTGCAGTGTAAAATTTCTTTTGTGGAATTGTTAACAGTATCTTAAAACGTGTTTCCCTGCAGGCTGGGCTCTGTTGCTTCTGTGTGCATTCTGGGACATTAGTTTCTTTGCTGGTCGTGTGCTTTTTGCTCCAATAGCTCAGTTAAATGTCTCGTGGTGCTTTGCTTGGATCATACTGGAGTTGTACTACTGAAATGCTGCTTTACGCTGTTATTATTGGTACTGTTTTTTAGCTAAGTTAGAAAGTGGAAAACAGTCACTTAATGCAAACCAGATTTCCTATCTGTGTTTGTTTACAGAGCCTCTGGCACACAGCTCGCATGGCTAAAGGACCATACAAAGCTGCAATCAAAATGTTGTTGTTACATAAATATAATGCTGCCACTTCTTTTGATGTAACAATAGTGAGATTGTCTGGTGACGATTCTGCTCTTTGTTCGTTTCTTCCAAGCAAAATGCTTTCACAGAAAACGAATGTCTCAATAAATCCAATAAATTTGCACCTCCCCTCTTTTTTTTTCTTCTCTTTTTTTTTTTTTTCCTGTACTTCACCTGTTTTGTTCTCCAAACCTGGAATTTTGGGGATAAGGCAGAATTCTGTTATGGAATTCTTCAGGGAGAAATAGCAGCGCCTCTGATTGCACAGTATTTGATGTTTACCATCTGTACTTTATTAAACCTCATTCTGCATACATAAGCAACATTGGGATGCTACATTGGGGTTGACCTAACCATGTGTGCTATAGTATAGCAGTGCTTTATTGTACAAGTGTAATTAAGTTGTTTAAAGGAGGCTCATTTTCTTGCCAGTAAAGACCAATTTGAAGTGTACAAATGGGAAAGACAAGGAATGCTTAGAAAGACAATAAGTCAGCACTCAAAAAAAAAAACCACCAAGAAATCCCATAATTCTAGGGCTTTGGGATGGGGGAGTATTGAATTGTTTCCATTATCCTTATGTTGTTCTTCTTTTCAAAGCTGCATTATTTCATTGGCTCATGTTACGAATTTCATCTGCAAAAAAAGATATTTTCAGGCAACTGAAACAGGAAAAAAATAGTCAGTGCAGTCAGTTTTAAAGGAATTGACTCTTCTGCAGAGCTTCCCTAGAGCCCAGGCAATGAAGACGTAGATTTGTGCAGATCGGGGTTTTTCTATAATACCATTCCCCTTACTTCACAGCAACTCAGATCCCTCGCCTTCTTTCTTGCAGTGTGCCCCAGCTCATGTGGCAAGAGAGCCTGCACAGACCAGAACGAGTGTTGCCATCCTGAGTGCCTGGGGAGCTGCACAGCACCCGACAACAACACTGCTTGCGTGGCCTGTCGCAACTACTACTACGAAGGGGTCTGCATGCCCACCTGCCCTCCCAACACCTACAAGTTCGAGGGCTGGCGCTGCGTGACCAAGGAGTTCTGCTCCAAAGTCCCTGCCACTGAAACAAGTGAATACGAGAGGTTTGTGATTCACAACGATGAGTGCATGGCAGAGTGCCCCTCTGGATTCATACGCAATGGGAGCCAAAGGTAACGCAACTTTCTTCAAGTCCGACACAGTTAGCATGTTTATTCCTCCCTCCCTACTCTGTGGCAGCCTTGTGATGCAAGTTGCTTTTGGTGGAAGAAGTGTTTTGGAATTTCATCACTTCTCAGTAAAGACTTGCTCAGACATCATTTTAGAAGTCCAATGATGGCCTGTGCACATCAGTTCATGCTGCTTGTTCTGAAAGACTTCAGGTCAGAACAGTGCAAACCCAGGTTTTGAACAAAAGAAAGTGAGAGCCAAGGAAGACAGGGCTGGAGATTGGCAGATCACCGTTGTCACACTCACAGCAAGCTAGGAGCTGCCTTGTTTCACATGTTATTTGCTTTATGTATACTTACATTTTAGACATGTGTTCTTTAGTAACTTTATTTCCTTTTTTTCACTCTTTCCAGAAAATAGCAATGATGTTTTAGAAGAGAACAATGGTAAAATTGGTTACAAAAATGATGCAGATAACATTACACAGAATAAATTTCTGGAAGGGTGTAACTCACCTCCACTTATTTCATTCTGACAGTTGGACTGATGTGTACTGAACACTTTCTTATTTTACATAGGGTTAAGCTAACAGCTTCTGTTGTCTGCTGACCCAAACTTCTACAAATAAGGGAGGGTGCTTCAGTGCTATGCTAAACAGATGCCCTTTTAAGTTGCTGTAAGATACAGGTTTTTGGAAAGATGGTTGTGATGGTACCTGCACTGGCTGTGTGTCTGTGCATGGCATTCATCTGTTCACTCAAGCAGCAAGGCAGTCCCTGGTTCACATTAAGTTGTAAGCAACTTAACACTGTGTTTGCTCAAAGCCCAGTCAGTATTCACCAGAGAAATCTTTCACTTATCTACCTGAGGTTGTAGTCCCAGCTGTTTGAGCTGCTTACACTGAAGTGCATGACAGTTCTATCTTATCTCAGTGTAGCGCTCAGTTGCAGAGATTGGAAGGAGCTGTAACCCAAGGCCAGAGAATGTTTTCTTCCCCAGAGGTGATGTTAACAAATAGTTGCAAATGGAAAGCATTTCCCGCATTCTTTGTACATTTAGTTGAATGCCTCTTGCTTGTGTCTGTAGCTTTTAGTGGTCTGTGGCATGCTACAGTGCAGGATTTTGAAATAGGACCTTACCAGTAAGAAAAGGAAGCTTCCTTCGTTACACTGTGCACACAAAAAATGGCTGCTATCAATTTACATGTTTCTTTAAGCCTTAGAAGAAAGTGGACTCAGTTTCTTTTTAAGGTAATAAATATTAAGTCTGTGGTCATCACTGTTAGCATCAAAAGCTTTTGCCTTTGGAGCTCTTTCTCTTCCCTGTTTTTCCCCTCTAAAGCAATAATGTAGGGTGAGTGGTAATGAAATCCAATTTATTCCAATATTTTCATTGTGAGTGAGATCAAAACCAAATTTGCATCAGGAAATTTGTACCAGGAGTGATCAGAAGGCATGTTTTTTCCACATGTGTTTAATGGCACAGTCTATATGAAGCTGCAGTAGCCAAAGGCTAGGCTAGCCTGCAATCTTGCTCCTTGAGTTTGGCCTGTTAAAATGTTTATAGATGTCTGTGATTATGGGAAGCAGGACACATCAGCCTGACAGTCAGGTTTCTCTGAGTTAGGCTATGCCTGTCTTGATGTTTCATGGTCACAGGTGTACCTGTTCTTTCTTAATTTGTGTAATCCATTTTGGATCTGTTTAGACTTCTTGTCTGCCTCTCCCAGTCCTTTGCAGTGAGTTACACAAATTAGTTTTGTCTTGCATGAAGGTGCATCTTTTTGTTTGTTTGAACTTGCTGCTTTAATACCTCTGACGCCATAAGAAACAGTGACTAATTCACTGCTCACTTTCTCTGTGTCACTCAGGACTGTATACACCCACAGCTGTCTTTCCCAGGTTAAAACACTAGGGTTGGTCTTGAAATGCTGGTTTGAGGACGTGGAGAAAGAGAACTTTATAGAATTTGTAACAGTACTTGCCCATCTCCAGTTCCTAGCTGGCCTATTTTTGGAGGTTAAGTCTAAATTAGCTCAAAACTTCAATAGCACTTGATGCTTGTGTAGGTTAGAAGGGTCATCTTTGTGGTTATAATGAAGCTGGAGTAAATGAAACAGTGGTGTTTTTTACCTGAAGTGCCTTCTGCTCAGGGTAACAGAGCCTTTAAGAAACTGGCGAGCAGCAGGTAGGAGTCCATTCAATTGCTCCCATGTTGCTGTGGACAGGAGGTGTGATGTGCCAGCCTCTCTTGTGTCCTACAAGTGTGTTGTTATGCTTACCTATAAGTCTCTGCACTAGTGTGGTAACTCTCATTGTGGGCTGATGCATTTTCCTGAGCTTCATATGGAAATGTCTTTCAAAATGAAATTGAAAGCAGTCTGTGGAATCTGAGCTGTGTATCACTGCTTATTTTCTGTTTCCTTTTCTTTCCAAACAGTATGTTCTGCAGCCCTTGTGAGGGGCCTTGCCCCAAAATTTGTGAGGATGGGAAAACGAAGACCATTGACTCTGTCACATCAGCACAAATGTTGCAGGGATGCACGATTCTCAAGGGCAATTTGCTGATCAACATCCGTCGTGGAAGTAAGTGACTTCCCTGCCTTTACAAACCTCTGATGAGACTGCTTTTAATATTTTTCTTTTGTCAGCGTAATAACAGGAACATAAAAAAGCCATGACTTGTTTGTTTTCCTGTCAGATAGCAGTGCTCCTGTTTGGGTTGGCCCACTTGTAGCACCATTCTCCAACGTGCAGATGGAATAGGTAGTCAGCTACCAACCATGAAGCAGGGAAAGCTGGTATTTTCTTCAGCTTTTCTCAGCAGGGCAAGGAACCAGGAGGCACCAGGACTAGGAAGGGAGATGAGAAATAGTCCCAAAGGAGTAATAAAGCCTTAACAAAGTGAAAAAGTGAAAGTCCTTGTATCTGGGCAGGTAAATAAGAGGGAGTGGCACTGGAAGATGGAATAGCCTCAGTTTCTAAGGTAGGAGGTGTTGTCTTGCTAAAATTTGCAATCAATTGCTCCAAAAGCTCATACAAAGCCCAGCACTGTGCCTTTGGATGGTCATCCTTAGTGAGCTGGCCAGTCTTTGTTGCATGTCTTGAACAAGCTCTGGATTAAATTTGTCAGGGATGTCATTAGTTGGTCAGGGAAGTGCTGAGAGTTGGTGAGCTTTTAAAGAAATACGCAGTAAAAATTGTTAGTTTTTGTTGGAAATCTGTCTCTGTATGGAAGGGGCTTTTTGCTTTTTCATGAATATGGTTGGAACCTTCAGATATATTTGATTCCCTTCCTTCTGCTTAATGAAAATTATGGGGTTTAGAAACAGCAGTATGTGCGTTACTTCACTCATGGTTCCACTGTTGCTAGTAGAGTCTGCATCAGGAGAGATTTTCAGTATAACTGGAGCAAATACGTGCAGAGGGGGGATGTTGTGGCTTACTTATTATCTAAGTGTGTTGAAGATCGTGACACCACACAAGGACTGCAATCCTTGAGCCTGGTGAAGGGTGAAGGGTGGGATTTTGCAGAGCTTGGAAAGGACAGCTCACGTCCTAGGGAAATGGAGTGCTGAAGGTTGGAGCTAGCTCTGAAGAAGTTTAAATAAGTTAGTGTGGAAAATCACTAGTGTGATGCTGCACAGAGCATGGTCTGTGGCATGACGACATCCTTATAGTTTTGTCTTCCTTGTTTCATGGAGTTCCAAGTTTGATGGGCAAAGTTTTCTAAGCCACCAAAATCAGTGTTTTATGCCCCATTGGAGACCATTAGCACACTTCTCTACCTCCTCACATTTGTCTTCAGTCTCATTCTCCATTCTCCAGTGGTGGTTTCTGCCTGAGCCTTGCTCTGGACCTGAAGAGCAATTCCATTCCCATGGATATATGCATTTACACAAGGGTCTTCAGCTTGGCCAGAACACTGGCTCAGTATTTGGTGCTGTCTTCAGAGCATAGTGTCTGGGGAAGAAACATAGATAACAATACAGAAAAGCAAGAGTGTCTTCACAGCATTGCTCTGCCTTAGTGTTTGTCCTCCAGCCATCTGTCTGCTCAGTTAACTGCCACTTTAGGAGGAATACCGTTGTCTGTCATTTTCAAAAGCAACAAATGCAGACTAAAATGCAAACTTTTACTAAAACAGTGCTGAGTAAAGTAGAATATTGAATGAAGTTATGGATTTTAGAGTAATAAAACCCTGTTTTTTCTTAATGTAGATAACATAGCTTCAGAACTGGAGAATTTCATGGGTCTGATTGAGACAGTGACAGGGTATGTGAAGATTCGCCATTCCCATGCACTGGTTTCTCTGTCTTTCTTGAAGAACCTGCGGTATATTTTGGGAGAGGAACAGGTGGATGGGTAAGTGTTTATACATTTGTAGGTGCAATTTAACTTTTAACACAAAGCCACAAGAGGCTGAGTCTCCTAATGAACATTCGTGTACTGTTAGACAATTATCTCTTCTGCTAATATCTGGTAATACATGTCACTAATGGGGGATTGCACTGGAAGAGACTCCACTGGTATGAATTAGTTTGTAAGTTGTGATTGTTTGCAGTTCCTTAAAATGTTAACATTAAATTAATTGTCTATCAAGCAGAAAGTAGCTTGGTCAGGAAGAGTAAATTCGATCCCCCAGAAATGGTTGCTGTGGGTTATTCTGTTTCTGTAATGCATATACGATGTGTGATACTTCTGCTGCTCCGCAGTTACAGTTGTATGCAGCTCCCGTTTCTCTGTGATGGCACAGGTAGCAGAAACAAAAGCTTTCAACCTCCACAGAACTTGCAGTGCTCAGGTTTGTTGATGTTCCTTCAGCAAGCTGTGTTTCTCCTTCTCTCCCTGAATCAAGTTTCAGTTCAAGTTTAAACCAATATTCTGTGGGAAAAGTTAAGTCTGTGTCAGTAATGAGAGAATTATTAAACAAAGAATTTTATAATTGTATAGGAAAAGGTAGTGGGAAGGTCATGGGAAAGGTTGCTTATGCCTGGTTTATCTGCCCTGACAGGATAAAGTTACAGCATGACAGATTCTTCTCAACTTCCCTGCTTCTGTCAGAGTAGTCTTTGGTCAGCCTTAAATTCTTCAAATTCCATCATCTGACAGAGCAAGTTAAAGGGCAGCTCTTCATCTTGCACTTGCAAAACACAGGTTTTTTTTCAGTAAGATTGTTTGTTCTATGGGAAAGCTTGTTTCTAATTGCAAATCCTAGAGGCTTGTCACTCTGAGCACATTCAGCCACGCATGATGCTCTGTGCTCTAACAGATACTCCAGTTATCTGTTTGTCTTTTCTCGTACCTCTCTTCTCCCTCTCTTGCACTCCTTAAATTTGAGTTCAGCTTTGAGGTTTAAGTAGTATATATTGCTGTTACCTTGGATGTCGGTAAGCAGATATCAGCAGAGCTGATATGAAGAGGAATGACAGGCTTTAAAATCTGATTCCCGACTAGAAAAGGAAATGGTGCAGCTTTGAAGAGGAAAATAGGGCTGAGGGAAGTTAGGAAGTGGCTCCATTTGCATACTGATGTCAGGGGCGCTTTGCCTGGAGAATGCCTAGCGTAATTTAGGCATTGCCACAATCTAAATAACATTTCCAAAAATATTTGGGTGAAAGTAGACACCTGGCAAGGAAGAAGTAAGCTTGAAGTAGGACTTTGGCAGAGCTGTGAACATCAGGGAGCGGGGCAGTCCTGGGGGGAAGTACCGTTGTACTCAGACAGTAGTTTATGGGAGTGCTGCCTTCAGGGGTGAGAAGGAGGTTAAATTAAGAACCATTATGGGAGTTGTTCATTACATGACTGACCCCGTTGCACTGTTGTTTTTTTTTATTGAACAGGAGTAGCAAAACAGTACTTCAGTATTTCTTCCTTACTCAGTCGCTGTTGCCTGCCTTGTTTGTTACAGAACGTGGGAAGATTATAGGGAATTTCATTTCTGCAGTTATTTTCAGGATGTTCATTACCTCTCTTGAACACCACATCAGTAGGGAATGCATTCCCATAACAAAAAAAAATTCCCCTCTGTGTATAGGGAAACTGAACTGGAGATGTGCTGGAAGGGTCTCTGTGTTCCCTGCAGGATTTTCGTTCATAGTCTGGTGCTGGTTCTGCCTGACCATCCTGTCCTCTGCTGAGTGCTGTGTGCTCATTTCTGCCCTGTGAGTGAGTGGCACTTGGGCAGCACTTCTTCAAGTGTTGGCTACCTGGAACACAAGTAATTTGTGGCCTTAAGGAGAAGTAAGAAGACGATGGCCAGGGCTCCCTGCCATGTTATTGTGTACATATTTGGCTTTGTTACCATCAGGTTCTCTTCGGTGATCAGGGCCACATAGGTGTGGAACACATGCCAAGTTAATAGGCAGCTTCTTAGCTGATGTTTTGTAGGTGTAAAGCAGTAAGCATTTTCCTTTTTGCTCTCATATTGGCTGATGTTCCAGCTGGCCTAGCGGGATTTATTTTTCTCTTCATTGTAGCACTGAGAGATGAACAGCTTTTCTGTGTGTCTTACAGGTCACTTACAGGTCACTGTCTTACAGGCAGACTCTGTCTGCCACTAGCCTGGTCTTCTGTAGCCAGGATATCCATTGCAGCCATTCACAGTCCTTTACCAGTTCTTATTCCCATTTTGGTGCAAGTCACTTCTTTACACGTTAACATTGTGTTAACCCCTTCAGCAGCAAACTTACCTGGTCATTACTTTCTTCCCAGAGCTTTTGGTGTCATATATGCTGTGAATGGGAATAAAAGGTGATTGAAAGCTTGTTATGTAGAACTCTTCTTTACCAGTATCTCCTCTCGCTGTAGGTGTAGTGTTCTGCATCATTGCTTTATGCTGTGTGCATGTGGATAAATGCAGCACTGTGTGCAGATACAGTGTGAAACAGGTTTCTGATGAATGCAGTCAATAATTAAGTAGCTCTGGGTGCTCTGCAGTTGGGGTATGCGTCACCTTGTGGGAATGCTCTCCTGTGGGCGTGTGTGGGTTATGCAGGTTGACTTGAGGCTCTTTATGGCACAGCCTGGCACCAGATGTGCCTCCTGCTCCTGTTCAGAGGTTCAGCCTGTCCTTCAAGTCATGGTCTCCAGTCATTTACACTAATAGTCTCTCAAGGGTTTGAGTAGCAGTGCTTTGTTTTCCTACACTGAATCTTCTATTCTTTCCATGCTATCTTCCTTGAAATCTCTATTTTTTCCACAGCTGTTGGAGTCAGTGTCTGATATAATCATTATTTACAACCCAAGCCCTAAGTGCCCTCCCATTGCCCGCTGCTCCACCTTCTGAGCCATGCAGCATTGCACCTCTCCTGTGCCTGGATCTGGGTTTAGCATTCCAGATTTGGTTTCCTTGGCACTTTGTGTGGTGCCAGAATAACTTCCACTAATTTATAGTCACAGTGTATATAGGATCCCTTTGGACTTGTTTGCCTTGCCTCAGACTGCTGCTCAAACTTGTGTGGATGCCTCTAGAAGTACAATCCATAGAAATCCCAGACTGTCCCAGTCAGCGTGCAGTTGTGTAAAGCACCCATGTGTACTTGATTTGCCCCATTTATTCGACTCTCTTGAAATGCAAGTTATTTGTCATGCTTCAGTACAAGAATGATCTCTTGTGTCTGAAGCATTATTGCCACAGTCGTGAGCAGGAGACAGGTAGGCTGTTATTAAATATTTAAGATGGTTTCTGTAGCCATAGAGCCACACCTGTTTATTGCATTAAGTCTGAGTCCAGCTTTTTGGGTCTTTGCTGAAAAGCTTAGTTGCCGTTGCTTAATCACACAGCTAATTATAGTGAAGTGTCATCTTCTGAGCAGTGCACAAGGAGCTGCAGGGATTTTAGTCATCTGTAACAAATAAACACACTTTCCAGTGGTATCTGTTGAATCTCACATGCAGGGTAACACCACTGTTTTCTCCTGGCAAGAAGCATTTGGCATGCAAGTATGTACTCCCTTTTCAACTGTTAGTCACCAGAGCACATTCTTCTCAGCATCCTACTGCAATAGTTCCAGTGTATCACTTTTCTTAGTGACCAAGCCCTGGATATTTAGGGGGCACTTGGAAATAGGACAAAGCCCTTCTCTTTCACATCGCTCTCAAAATACTCTGAGCATTTTGGTGTGTCATGAGAAACTGCAGCTGTGTTCTGTGCAGGCTGCAACCAGAGTGCATTCTCACTTCAGGTTGGGTGAGGGAGGAATGAATGCTAAATTTTACTTGAAACAGTGGAAAGAAAACCGTAAATGAGTCTCTAGTGTGCCAGCTTCTTGTGAGCAGAGTGGTTTGTCTGCCATGTTATTCTGGCTAACTCTGACTGCAGTTGAAAGGATGCGTAGGATTTGTAGCTTTAACCGTGCTGATGGGAGCTTACCGAGGCAAAATGACATGCACAGGTTGCAGGGATTTATCGTGCTAATAATCGATTACATGTTGATGTCTACCAACTTCTGTTGGTAGGACGTCCCGAAAATAATGTAATAAATACTGACAGAATAGGTTCTTGTGATTTAAATCCATCAGCAAACCTTTAACTCATTTCCTAATTGTGCATTCCTGTCTCTGTCATCCCAAAATGTGTTTTTGCAGGTGTTGTCTTACTGCTGGTGTGCAGCCTGTTGTCTTGCTTTGGCTGCACACCTGTTTTTTTCAATTCAGCACAATTGAGTGGCACCAGGAATTTCTTCTTACTGTGTGATAGGATTTACAGAAACAACTTTGCATCTAATGTCTGTGGAAGTAAAGGATGCTCATGTTTTTCCCCTGCTGTGCTTCGGGAATGGGCTCAGCACGTGCTGCCACAGCCTGTGTTATTAGCTCTGCACTTTGAAGTGTGGGTCCTGTGCTGTGCAGTCCGTGCAACTCTTCTCTGTCAGTTTTGATGTATAGGCACAACTGTACTTGGCACAGCGCAGGAAGCCTCTACTGGGCCAAAAGGTAAACTAAGACACAGAGGCAAGGAAGCTTCACTATGCAAACTCTTGCAGTTGCTTTTGTAAACATAAGCAAGACAGCTGTGTTCACCATTTTATTTATTGTCAGAACTGCAGCTTGCTTTCCTTCCCATAAGGTATACAAGGTCATAACTTCCTATCTGGCACAAAAAGGAAAATCTATTGTAGAGATCTGCCGTCCAGAGGACATGAATTTGTATTCCTTCCAGCAGCTTGCATATTCATCCATGATTAAAACATATGTTGGAGCAGGCTTTACACAATGTGGTGTCAGCCTTGGGGTCCTCTGTTAGTCATTTGCCTGCCCTCTGACCAAAGTGAGCAGTCAGAAAAACGTGCTCCATGGGAGAGAAGAAAATCATTTACTCTGCTGAATACCGATTTAAATTAATGAGAGGAAGTACAGAATTTTAAAGTTTGCGTATATGAAGATGTTCTTCGTGGGAATTGGTGATGAATTAAAACTGATGTTTTCCTTCAAAAACTTTCTTCTAGGAATTATTCTTTTTATGTGCTTGATAACCACAATCTGCAGCAGCTGTGGGACTGGAACCATCACAATTTGACGATCAAGGAGGGGAAAATGTACTTTGCATTTAATCCTAAGTTGTGCGTTTCTGAGATCTACCGCATGGAGGAAGTTTCAGGAACCAAAGGGCGACAGAGCAAAGGAGATATAAATCCGAGGAACAATGGGGAGAGAGCCTCTTGTAAGTTTCAAAACAAAATAAAAAGCCATTCACCACATGGCCGTGTTATTGACTGTTACAACATGTAGAGGTTAGAAACTATGCTAGGCTTTCAGTCATTCTGCTTGATTGTTTTGTGCAAATGTAGCTGAAAGTCTGTTTGTATTGGTGGATGTGGTTACATAGTCACTGCATCATCTATAAAAACTGATAAAGAAGCCTGCCTTCAGAATACTGTTTTGTAACAACAGCATCCTATATCAACAGGAACAGAGTCAGTAAAATCTTGGGTTTTGGTATGGCCAATGAAGAGCAGTTGCTCTGTTTCCTTTGCGGATTTACATAATTATTGGTATTTTTCTCTCTGAGATGTATATACTCTTTTTGTTATTAAGGAAGCTGCCTACATAACAATTTCACAGACTCTAAAATACCTTTCGTGTTACTTCTGAGCTTCTTTTCAGCTCCTGCCAAATATTGCATTTTGTTACTAGAAGAGCTTGTTGCACGCTCAATTTTTTTGTGCTTTATTTTTCAGATTGCTTTTGATTTGCAAACTATTTTTAGTGTCCTACAGTGTGCTTAAACTTCAGTGTCTGTATTTAATTTTGGATTCTGCAATGTTCTTGATGTCAAAGTTATTGGAAAGTCCTGTTTAGGCTTTGTGGAGTTCACATAAGGTCTCCAGGTGTAACCAACACATTTACAAGCAATCTCTCTTGTAGGAATTAAGAAGGCAGAATGCTTACAGTTTTGACCTCACACTCAGACTCTTAGAACTGATGGTGCATTTTTCTTTGGTCTGTTTGTGGTGCTCTTGGAGCTGAGTAAATTAAAACGTATCCTGTGTATAAGTCAAGTCCCCTTGTTCAGGATGGTATTCACAAAACTAGGGCACGTACTCTGCTGAATGTCTCTTTAGGCACGATGCATAAATGCAGATGGCATAGATCCTTGTTGTAAGTACACTCCATTCTTTACACATTCAATAAAGCAAAGGCTTGCAGTCCTGGAGGAGTTACAGACACACAGTCAGTCCTTACTACCACTGAGGCAAGTGCCAGCCTCTGCCTGTTTAAAAAAAAAACAAAACGTTACAGAAAGCTTTCTGACTCTGAAAAGGGGAAAAGAATCAACAAAAGCTAAACTGCCTTTGAAAAGATAGCACCAACAGTGCCAGTGTACATGAGGGTGAAACCCCCTTTATTTTTGGAGACTTGTATGAAACATTAGAAACTGCCACACAGTTGATCCTTACAACTCAGTTTCTTCATCCAAGTATTAAGTTTTTAAAATGCTATTTTATTTTGGATTGGAAAACTCTGACTTGGTAGTGGGAAACCACTCATTTCAAAGCTGCCAACTTCCATCCATCTCTGTTCAGAAGAGGAGCTGGAAGCTGCTGCCATCAAATGGTTGTGCAGTATATGATCTGAGTTTTGGAGGTTTTGGTCCAGCCTGTAATGACTAAGAATATAAACTTCTTTCTCCTTTCTATCTTGTTTATTCTTCTGAAAGACTAGTTGTAATTGCCTAAAACTGTCTCAGAAAGTGAGAATATGGAGGCCACTTACATCTCTGCCTTTGCATTGCAATTGGATGGTGAATTTAGTGCTACTAAATCCATCCTGTGAATAAACAGGATTTCGATTTCTCATTCAGGGAAAGGCTGAAGTAGTTTTCAAGAGCTTCTGGTGGTGCACTAAAAGGAAATGTGCTTCAAAAACTAAAACCCTAAAGAACAAGTAGCTTCAATATACACTGCAGTGATTTCCAAGGCCAGGCCAGTGCTTACCCCTAAGCACTCGAAATAGGGTACCATGAAATACTGAGGTATAAGGAAACAAAGGCTGCCTGCATATTGTGCTATCATAGGCATTGCAGGAAAGACTAATTAGCAAAAACTGGTACATTAGAAAAAGCAATAACTGTTAAGCTAAACAATCAGGCAGTACAGTGATGACTCAGCCCTGTGATGTCTTTCTGTGTTGCAGGTGAAAGCCACATTCTGCGTTTTGTTTCCAACACAACATTGAAGAATCGGATTAAGCTGACGTGGGAACGGTATCGCCCTCCAGATTACAGAGATCTCATTAGCTTCACTGTTTACTACAAAGAAGCGTGAGTAGATATCTTCAGAGACTAATGGAGACAGTCAAGGGATAGTAGGCAGTTTTCTTCTGGCTGTCATTTTACTGAGACAAGATAGTCAGCAAAACTCCTTCAGGTAGTTCCTACTTCACAGTTTACATATTTCATTCAGTTTACGTAATTCATTCTCACATCCTGCCTTCATTTGCTTTCTATACTTGGTTGAGTAAAAAAACCCTTTAAAATGAGGATTATATTGCCTGAAGACTATAAATGGATTCCAAATCCATTGGGTGGTTTCAAATTTGGGAAAATGAGTTGGATGGCTTCAGAATTCTCAGGGCACTAATTTGGAGCTAAGTCGTACTGTTGTTTCTGCTGAGATATTCTCTAATCGTAGCTCTAAGAGGACGTTTTACCTGCCACCTCGATGACTTGTCTTACTCAGTATTTGAAGTTATTTAGGTTTCTCAACCTCATTAATTTTCTGCATTAGTATCTCTTGAAGTAGGAAGCAGTTACTGGAGGGAGCATAATTTCTTCAGAGATCTATCTACCTTTGCATATCTTTGTAAGGGCTCAGATTTAAAGTAGTCAAAATACAAATGAATACATTAACAACTCTGTAAGCAGTTGGGGGGAGTGGGGTGAAGGGGAGGTTCAGAATGGTGTTAGGTGCAAGGCTAAGGTGAGACAACATTGAAGTGAGGTACTTGCATAAGTGTGTGACAGTTTTTAGAAGAGAATAAATATCTTGCACTTTTTTTCCCCCAATGTTTCAGGCCGTTCAAAAATGTGACAGAGTATGATGGACAGGATGCGTGCGGCTCCAATAGCTGGAATATGGTCGATGTTGACCTGCCACCAAACAAGGAGAATGACCCTGGAATTTTACTGCAGGGATTAAAACCTTGGACTCAGTACGCGATTTATGTCAAGGCTGTTACCCTCACAATGATGGAAAACCATCACATTCATGGAGCAAAAAGTGAAATTGTGTATATACGAACCAATGCTGCAGGTAAGATCCTCGTCCCTTGGTGAAGAGCTGATAAGACTTTAGGTATGCTTATTATCTGGGATTTACTTTAAAAGCATCCAAATACACTGTAGTATGTGCTGGGTTTAAAGTGCCTTCATTTTCTTTTTCCCTGCCAGTGCCATCCATTCCCTTGGATGTTATTTCAGCATCCAACTCCTCTTCACAGCTGATTGTCAAATGGAATCCTCCCTCTCTTCCCAATGGCAACCTCTCCTATTATATTGTACGATGGCAGCAGCAACCTCAGGACAGTTACCTTTACAGACACAATTACTGCTCCAAAGGTAGGCTAACTGAACATAGTTTTGAAATGCCAGTAACTCTTACCTGTCAGGGTAGATTACTTACAAGGTCTAAAGCTTGTGCCGTGCTTCACAGTACTTTTGTGAATAACTACAAGTATACAGGAATTTGTAAATGTGAATAGTTAACATGTTTATAACACAGAGATAAAAGCAATAAGCTGCCTTTTTTTCTTTTAAGATAAAGTCCCAATTCGAAGATATGCTGATGGGACCATTGATACAGAAGAAGCTACTGAACCCACCAAGCCAGAGGGCTGTGGGGGAGAAAAAGGACCTTGCTGTGCTTGTCCCAAGACAGAGGCAGAAAAACAAGCTGAGAAGGAGGAAGCAGAGTACCGGAAAGTCTTTGAGAACTTCCTTCACAACTCCATCTTTGTCCCCAGGTAATGGTCTTCAGCTCATTGCATTTTTTTAAAAGATATTTCCTAGAGCTCAGGCTTCCTGAATGAGAAAGAATATGTAGGTAATACCTCAAATGTGTCAGTGTTGTTTCTCAGTATATGTGAGACAGTCTGCAGTCCTTTTACTTTGCGGTTTCTCTTAGTTGCAGATTTTCATCCCACTCTCTCAATTTTAGCTAGTAGTGAGAGTTCTTACCTATATTGTTCAAAGACTTCAGTGATGGCTTATTTTCAGAGTCAAGAGTCACTTGAGCAGCTCTTTGTCTCTGAGAGTTTCAGAGATGAGCAACACGTGGCAAATGAAGGATTTCAAATGTAATCTTTAAATAGCCATTTAAGTGCTTGTGTTCCCAATCTGAAGATTTATTTGGCTTTGAAATTTGCAGACACGTTCACCTTGCAGAAATGAAACTGGTCTTGCTTTCTCACTGCTCTTATTATAGTGGCCATACTGGTTTCCTGGGTCTATCCTGCAGAGAAGTATTTAATGTACCCACTCTTCTGTTTCTGTTATAAACATTACTACTTCCACACCACACGGAATGGTAATTTATGCTACATCCTAGAATAGATACTACTGAATGAATTGATGATTTTGATCCTTGAGTTTCTTATTTATCTTTTATGTAAGCTGGTCTTTGGGTAATTGGACCCTGGAGCCTAGCACACGGTATACAGCTGTTTAACATGTTAAGTTTCTGTAAGGAATCAGTTTTCAATCATGCATGCTATCCATTGTCACTGTTGACAGGTTAAGTTTATGTTCAAGCTCTGTGTTTGAGTACACTGAAGTGTGGCTCTGTTGCTCATTGAAACTGGGTTATATTACTCTCCAGTATAATTTTTTCTTTTTTTTTTTTTTTTGGAACTTTTATTCAAGGCAGTTTTGGATTGGCCTGTTTGGTTTTGGGACAATATTTGCAGCTCTTCTTAGCTTTGTCTGAAAAAATGAGGAAATAAGTACTGTCTTTCTTTGGAGGTGCTAACTACTGTGCCTGAGCTTTGGCTGGTTCACGTTTAGTGTTTGTGGGTGAATTTATGCAGTGTTTTGTTACTGATGATAAGAACCAGCTGCAAAGATAACGTAGCAGCCACCATGACTGCCCAGGTTCCCCTGTGCAATGTGAGATGGTACAAATGTGAGCTTATTTTGGATTTTATGAAATAGGAAGGAGTTTTGAAAGGCATTTTAAAGTTATAAACTACCTGAAAATCTATCAAAGCAGCATTTACAAAAGATTATTTTTATTTCAGTAAAGTCCGGTCATCTAAAATGTGTTGTTTTTCTTGCCAATTTGCTTGCATTTCCCAAAACAAAAGGAAAATCTCAGAACTTTCAACTCTGACAGTCAGTTCACAAAGAATTTCCTGAAAGCTTGATTGTTTCCCCTTTTGCTTAACTTACTGCCATAAGGGTGTGTTTTGTAACAGCAAGGGTAGATAAAGTATAATGTTCAGAAATAGCTGCATAGCTAAGCAACTTTAGATGTTATGTTAGGGAAATTAGAGATTATGAGCTAGTAAAATATCTCTGTGGGACAAATCTAAGCAGCTTGTTACCTGCTGATGTCCATGGTTTTGTTTTTTTTTTTTCCAAAGGGAGAAGTTATTCAATGTGTTAATGTAAACCTCAATAGTGGTATTTGTTTCCAGTGTTCTACCTGTCTCCAGGATATTGTGAAAGAAATGCAGCATGTAATACTGCATTAAAATATTCAGCTGCGTGGTTTTAAGTTTGCTTGAAGTCTGTTGATCTAATATTGTGTGCAGTTCTTGGATGAGTGTGGTTATTGGAGTCATGAAGTAGATTTCAAACGTTAGGACTCTGGTCAGTCTTGAACAGATGCTCGTGACCACAGGATGAAAAGTTATTCATGAGGTTCCTTAGTTCTGTAATGAGCAGGATGAGATGCATGCTGTTTGTAATAGAAGGTATCTCAGAAGTAATTACAAAGTTGTCATAGAGTATAAGAAGTCCAGGGAGACCTCATTGTGGCCTTCCAGTACTTGAAGGGAGCATATAAACAGGAGGAGAACAGCTGTTTACGAGGGTGGATAATGATAGGACAAGGGGGAATGGTTTTAAACTGAGACTTAGGTTAGATGTTAGGAGGAAGTTTTTCACCCAGAGGGTGGTGAGGCACTGAACAGGTTGCCCAAGGAGGCTGTGGATGCCCCATCTCTGGAGGCATTCAAGGCCAGGCTGGATGTGGCTCTGGGCAGCCTGGTCTGCTGGTTGGCGACCTGCACATAGCAGGGGGTTGGAAGTAGATGATCATTGTGGTCCTTTGCAACCCAGGCCATTCTATGATTCTGTGAACAGTTAACTTGCATTTTAAATGGCTTTTGTTTGTTTTTTTTTTACTGACGTCAATTTGATTTCATTTTTACAAAGTCCTATTTTTCTCCCTTTAACAGAATAGATAAATTTTCATGTTTTTATCTCCTGCCTTTTCCTTGTTTTCTTGGGCTTTTGCTCTTTTGTCTTTATCTGTTCCTTTCACTGGAGCAGGAAACTGCTTGACAGCAAAGCAGTAGTGTCCAATCTCTTGATATTTTAATCACATTTTCCTTTGTTTTCCTGTAGGTCTTTTTCTCTCCGTTATATGACTATAGTTTTTACCACCAAATTTAGTGTTGCTTTCTCTTTGTTTCTTCCCAAAGACCAGTTAGGACTGTACTTTTTTTCAGATACCACTGAAGAGTGAAATATCTTGTATCCCATAAAGGTGGTGGATTAAGGCATGCTTTCTGGGTTCATACTTTAATTTGTGCTTTTGTTGACTGGAAACAAGCTTTGTATTTTTACTGCTTTTATCACAGAATTTGTGCAGGTGGTTGGTGGAGGTCATTCCATGTGTTTGTAGGTCTTGAAAAGTTTTTTCTTCCCACTGAATTAAAGAGTCAATGGGTGCTCTTCCAAAGCAAGCTAAATAGGATTTAGTAACTTCCATGAATATCGCTGTAGAGGAGAAGCAAATGCTTACATCTCCTGTGAAATAAACATCCCACCGACAAGAAATTACATTGGCTTGTATGTTTTTTAAAGCAATTTATTGGTAACTTAAGCTTCTTTCTTATCTTTATTTCTGTGCTGTGGTTTACATGGCAGCTGAGAGTGTCAGAACGATTCCTCAAGACACAGGAAAAGGATTTTGGAAAATTTCATAGGCAACTCCTAAAAAAATGAGTGCATCCACAGCCAGATTTCAAAATCAAGTCAGGCTCTTTTTGGCTTACTCTGCAACATGCTGCTTTGTGACTGAATGTTCTGAATTTCGTCAGGTAGTGAATTAATTTCTCCTGTTGCATCAGCTTATTCCCATTGTGTGCTTGGGGAAGACATTACGCACCTGATCTGCAGCTTACTCTGGTAGGAATGTGGTAGACTTCACCTTTGTAACTGAGATCCATTGCACTGACCAGGTGCTAAAGGGTGGCAGGTGGGGCAGGATGCAGGCCAATGAATTGCCCTGGTGCACTGCTATCTGTATGTGAGCAGTGCAGGTGACTTCAGCGAGGAGGGAAGTGGGAGGTGGAGAAACTCTCCTGCCTACGTAGTTAGTGCTTATGGGCAAAACAGGCAAGGATTTGACACATGATCAAGTGACATGTCTTTTATTTAGCAGTTGTGTGTTGGTTAGCTCATACCAGCAAAACATTTGTAGGGTATTTTTATACTGATGTTTGTCATGCCGCTGCTTGGCCATTATAGTTGTTCCTTAGACCTGAGAAAGTAGTAGCATTGCTGTAAATCCTCACGTTTTTAATTCAGTGCACAAATCTCATATAGATGCAAAGCAAAGTTGAACTCTTTGCTGTACACAAAATTAGTGCTGCATTTTCTCATTTAGGAAGATTGTTCCTTTACAGCAGGTAAGAGAAACAGAGATGCACAAATGACCATGCAGTGATGGTGATTGACTTTCATGGCTTTCAGCTGCCATCCAAGGTTTCTTTTTTCAGTCCGGTGCATTCAAAGTTCTGCAGTTCCATTGCAACTGAAAAGGCCAACGAGTTAAGCCCACTGAGAGTTAGCTTTGCTACTTGAGCAAACTTCAGAATGTTTTTTCCCTAACCTTTTAAGCCTTTGCCATCTTGATTTTTATTTTAAGCTTCAACATTGTTGTCGTTAAATACAAATCCAGTTTGCTTTTTAAATAACAGAATAACTGTCTTTGCTATTCAGTTTATCATGCCCGCACCAGGGTGGTCATAAGTTTGCACATGTATCATGAGGCTTGCTTTTGGCTTCAGAGATGGATTTCCAACCAAAAGAGAGCAATAGGGTGTACTGATGCACTGCAGGTTCAGCTAAAGAGAGAGCTGTTTGCTTGCCTTGCAGTATTCTTTATTTAGCTTTCCTTCTTAATAGCATTTATCTATTTTACTGTGTTTCTTCACCAGTTTTCCTGAACCTAGAGGAAAAGTGAATTTTCTCTAACGAGGCCTTTTTCCTGTATTTGCTCCACAGACCTGATCGGAAGCGGAGGGATGTGTTCCGAATTGCAAACGCCACTTTGGCCACTCGGAACAGGAACACAACTGGGGCAGATCATTTCACCAATGTTTCTGACGCAGAGGAGAGTGAGGTGGAATACCCGTTCTTTGAGACCAAAGTGGATGGCAAGGAGAGAACTGTGATCTCCCATCTCCAGCCTTTTACTCTTTACCGCATTGATATTCACAGCTGCAACCACGAAGCTGACACACTCGGTTGCAGCGCTTCCAACTTTGTCTTTGCAAGAACCATGCCTTCAGGTATGCTCTCATAAGCATCAAGGTTTTGTTGTGTTCTTTTTTTCTGGCAAGAGCTGAGTCTCAGGGGGGACAAATCTTTGAAAACACATAGAGAAGTGTTGGGAGCATGAAATAAAAATGGAACGCGAGGAGATAAATTGGAATTGTATGAAAGTTTCTTGCAGTAGTTTAATTGTCTCGTCTGCTCTCTCCTGTGTACTGAGTCATCTGTATTGAGCCTGTCTCTGATCTGGAGAAGGGCAGCCCTGCCTCCAGTACCTAGATGATTGTGAGAGAAATGGTTTCCCAGCTTTGTAGATGAGAGCCGCAGACGTGATGGATTAAAAGGTTTTATTCTTCAGTTCCCTGCATGCTGAATAGAGACAAGGGAATGTTTCTCTGCTGGTGTTCAGTTTTGCTGTGTTCATGCTGAACTGTTTACAGATGTTAGTGCTGCTGGTGGAAATGCGTGCCAAATGTTTCTCTGTCACAGAATGACCAAGCATTTGTCCAGCCTGGAAACAGGAGGAGCACTGAGATGCTTTGTGCCCAGTCGTGGGCATCTAGAATACTTCAAATAAGAAACACTGAATGCTCTACTCATGTCTGGGAATTATCCAGATTGTACTTCTGAGAAGAATAGAGATGATTTTAGTGTAAGCTCACATGCATCCAGCAAAGAGTTTCTGACTCCAGCAGATGTCTGGGAATATTTGATGCAGTGGTAGTAATTTTGCTTTGTTTCCCTCATAATTTGGGTTCATGTGTGTCAGTGAAAGTATTACTTATTTCAAGGAAGTAAGGAAATATGTAAGATCCAGAAAAGGGACATAAGTGTTCCCAGATATTTAGAGTATGGCTTTGAAAATTAAAGGCTAAGTTATTTTACTTTATTCTGTACCTTATAAGACTGAAACTGTCTTCATACTTCTGTTAGAATTTGAATAAACATTATAAAATGACCAAGAATGAAAATGACTGGGGATAAACACAACTGCTGAATTGCTGATGAGACGCTATTTTAGACTGAGTAGTTTCCTGAGATTACCTACAGAGAAGGGATGGCAGTGGGGCAGATTCTGCTGTCTTTCTAGCAGTTGTTGTTTGCAGCCATTTGGTGGGACTAGCTGTGTCTGCATGGCTTTGATAGAGTGAAAGGCTTGGAATGAAGAACCAAACGCTGATAAGCAGCTCTGTGTCATGCAAATATAGCACACTTAGTAAAAAAGCACTGACATCTGATGAAGCTGTATGTACACCCTCACTTCTGACAATCAGCAGTTCATGCAATACTAATCTATCCAGCCAGACCCTGGCCAATGCATTTCATTCTCTGGATCTTCAGATAGTACTTCCTTCAACTCTTTGTGACCTAAAGAATAGTATGAACTTCTATTTTTGTCTCCCACTATCAACTGTTGCCGAAGTTCCTGTTTTAGCAGTAGGTATTCTTCTCACATTCATTGTAAATATTTTACAGAGGGAGCAGATAACATTCCAGGAACAGTAGCATGGGAAGCAAAAGAAGAAAACACCGTCTACCTGAAGTGGTTAGAGCCTACAAATCCAAATGGGCTGATACTAATGTATGAAATCAAGTATGGGCAGCATGGAGAGGTGAGGATCTGACACTTCTCTGTGAATATTTACTGCTTGTTACTCTAGTTTATACTTTTATCTTGTCACATCAGACTGTCTAACCAAGGTAGCATTTTTCAGCCTGTTTTTGTCAGCCTCAGAAAATCTAGGCTTAAGTACAACTGTAGAATATTTTCCCTGCTTTGACTTTTGTGCAAAAGACATAGTGCTACGTGAAGAGCCTGTGTCACACTTGAGTTTGCTAAGGGTCACACAGCACTTGATGCCACAGACAGTGACTTAGCAGCCAGTCTGCCATCCACATTAATTTGGAGTTCCCTATTAGTCTTGTTGCCCACGGGGGTTACCTGCAGTTTGGGAATGAGAAACTGAAAGGGCTTCCAAGTTATGACTTTTATTATGCTTTAAAATACCAAATATACCTCAAAACTGAGTAAGGGTGGGGGGGATACAGTGTTTAGATACATTCAGTCTATAAAAATTAATAGTTTAATGATTTGGTTTTAATCATTTGCAGGCTGTAATAAAAAGCTTGGAGATCTGGTAGCACTGCAAAAATTATCTTTGTGACTTTCACCAAAAATGTAATATTCAGAATAGACCTGTTTCTGTATTCTTAAGAAAAGTAATTTTTATGTGGTGTTTATGGTAGCTGCTTTCTTTCAGAGATCTCTGGATTACCGAGTCCTTAATAATGGAACAGTGTTTAACTTAGTCCCAACTGAGATACAAACGGAATCTTTTTTAACTTTCTTCTTTCTGAGTGCTGCTACAGACCAGTGATGGAGATGGTGATTTCAAACACTCAGCAACAAGCAGTGTCTCATTCCTTTGTCTTATTTTGTCAGGTTTTGGATTCCACATCTCTTTAAGCTGTTGGAATGAAGGCTAATCAGGCAGGGTATTTAGTTGTACAGATGAGCTTATGTTGCAGCCCTACTCTCTTCTCCAGAGTGAAGAGTATGAAGATTTTAACATGAACTGCAAATTGCTTTTTCCTTTCAGGAGAAACGAGAATGTGTTTCGAGACAGGAATACAAGAAGCTTGGAGGGGCGAAGCTGACTCATCTGAACCCCGGAAACTATTCTGCTAGAGTTCAGGCCACATCATTGGCTGGAAATGGATCTTGGACTGAGCCAGTCTCTTTCTATGTACAGCCCAAATGTAAGACCAGTATTGCTTGGCTGTGTCCATCTGGGGACTTGACTTTTTGAAAATTCCTAAGGTTTACTTGCATAACTCTGAATACTCTTACCTGTTGATGTGTTTTGGAAATTCCTCTTTGTTCTACTTTCTGACAGTTGTTTATAAGCAACAGGTGTATTGGAGGTGTGGTCCTTTTGTTGCATGCATTGCACATATATGAGGTGCAGCCAGGTGATGGGTGCATAGAGTTCACTACTGTGGCTCTCTCTGATGCCCACCTCACAGTCCTGTGTAATGTTAGGAGTTAAATGCTGGAGTTAAATTGTGCAGAAACTGTGATAATCTGCACACCTACTTTGAATTGCAAAGTGATTTAAGAACCAGTGATCTGTTAAGATTTGACCTGGCAGATTTTATTTAAATATCAGTATGATTTTTTTATACTTTAGAATTGATCTTAGGCACGTTGTGATAAAGATGGTACTAATGAAACGGGATACTGCTCCTGAGAATGGTAGCAATTTAGGTTTTGGAAGAATAGCTCTGCACAGGGTACACGGAGACCTTCTCCAAGCAGTTGTATCCACAGAAAATTAAACTCCAAACCAACGTGAATATCTTCTGAAGTACGAGCAATTGCAAGGTGAACAAAAGGTGGTGGAAAAGAAAGGTTAATATACAAGTGAACAACCGCGTATTGTTCACTGAGGAATGTAAGTCTTCAAGCATAACATGTGAAACCAAACTCCAGACAGACGCTGTTCTGTACAAAGTTAATGCTTTTCAATCTCTGTTCTCTTGTTCCACTCATCTGCAGTCAGGGAGTGTTTCTGAGTACATTTTTCCACATCAGACAAGAAAATGAGTACTTTGATTTCTCCCGTGTATGGAAATATACTTGAGTGGGTTTTGAATGTTTCTTTGTTAATGGAGATTTTATAGAAACCTTAATACAATTGTTTTCTTGTTGGTTGCAGCAGCAAACTATGACAATTTCCTCCATTTGATAATTGTGCTCCCCATTGCTTTCCTGCTCATCATTGGGGGTTTGCTGATAATGCTGTATGTCTTTAACAAGAAGAGGTGAGTTATATTTGTGGTTGAAGCTAAACTGCAGGAGGGGAATGCTTATTTTCAAATCTGTGTCTGTGGAGCAAGTTAGAAAATAAAAAGTGAAATAGCTTTCAGAGTACTTGAGAAGCTCAAGTGGATTCAGCCTTGTTGGTGTGTAGAAGGAGGTGGTGTAGAGTTACTGCCAGTATCTGCCTGCTGCTTGGGATGCAAAAGGGCTTTTTATTACAGTATCATGTTTGAAGGGGAAAAGGAGGGGTTGTCAGGAAGATACCCAGTGATGGCAGATGTGTTGAACCTTTATAATCAGATGCTTTGAAATGCAGGTTGCTCTATAAACTTAGTTCAAGTCAGTGATTTCTTGCAAATTCTGAAGTCTATACATAATAATGTTTGTATGCTGGACAGAACATTCAATTGATTTGTTTTCCTTAGTGTTGTACTTAAATAACTGGGTTTTTTTTAAAAAATTATTTATTTAATTGAAATACATAATGAGAACTTAGCAGAAGTCAGTGCAAATGTTCTCCCTTGCAACTTTTTAAGTGTGGAGCTTTTTTGTTACACCTACTTTTAAATTATGCTCATTGAGTATCTCATTATCTCCAGCTCTCATCCCTTTATGTGCACACTGTAATCTCAGTTCCCAAGCACCACAGAAAAGGCTTTGCACTACAGAAAGGGTTTTGCCTCAAGTGATGTGAGGCACCTGCTTGGCCTTCCCATGTCCTCTCTGGAGTGAAGTAACTGATACCTCATCCTTCTTTAAATTGTTGTTCTAGCACACAAAAATGTTTTCCTTGGTTTTCTGAAGTCTGATTAATAATTTTATTTGTACTGCTTGCCCCCTGCAAGAACTCATACAACTCTCACTAAATGTCTTATTCTGAAAATCACACCAGTAAAATAAAATAATAGAAACAATTTATAAAGTAGTTGAATAGAAGAAACCCAACTAAAAAAAGCCTTGTTCTTTGCTTGATCACTTATGTTTCATAGTAGAAAGCAGGTGATGTTGAAGCCACAAGTCTCCTGGGTGTATCAGTGCACAGCTGCCTTTCTTAAAGGAAGTTTGCCCAGCAGCTGAAAGTACCGTGTGTTTACACTTCTCTGTACCACATCAGCACCAGAAAAGACTGCAGGTTTCCTGGGAAAAATGTTCTGAGCTGTTTTCCTATTGATTATGGGAAGTAGAATAAGAATGTGATTTGTCTTCTTTCTCTGAAAAGCTCTCCACGTACAGTAAATACTTCATGGTTGTGCAAACAGTGGAAAAGCTGTAGAATAGGCAGTCTGCAATTATTTGAGTTTAAAGATTAAAAAAGAAAAAAAATATTTCAACAGGAACAGTGACAGACTGGGCAACGGAGTACTTTATGCATCTGTGAACCCTGAGTACTTCAGTGCTTCGGATGGTAAGTGTGGCCTGAGCCTCTGTGTGCTCACTTCTGTATGCTCTGTTTGTGTCTGACTTGAGAAGGTATGAAACCCTTGCAAAGGGATGTGGTAAAACTTCTTTCTCTTCATTGTATCTGCACACCCATGGTTAATTCATAGGCAGTTGTACGTGAATGTTGTCTGCCTACTGAAACTGGGGAGTTTCTGAAGTTTTTCCTGGAGTTTAAGCTGAGATTAACTTGGGTGGGTTTCCCTTTCAGAGCATTGTCTACTTAGGCAGTAATTTTGTTTCTAGAATGAAGGAAAAATTCATAAATTCTGTGTCTTCACTATTTGTCCTTTTGAGCCCCGTTCTGACCTATTGGAACAAGCTCACCACTTGCTTGGCTTGCTGCTTGCCAGTCATAACGTGTGGCAATTCTGTGTTAAAATGAGCACAGCCGTTGTAATGTAATCTCCATTTTCTTTTCTCTTTAGTATCTGGAATATAGAAGTCAGTTACTCTTTGACTAAAAAGCTTTTTCAAACTAGTTTCACGTTGACCAAGCAGGTTTGTACTTGATGCAAATGACAACATTCTGTGGAATATGTAACATGGGTAATGTTTCTTTGAATGAAAGAATAAAAATGGAAGAAGGTGCTGGAAATGGCAGCTAATGGGCTTTCCTCTTGCTTAGCTACTAAATTGGAAAGTTTTGCTTAAAGTGGTTCTGGTTGCCTCCAAATGAGGTTGTTTGCCACTGGTAGAATAAATAACTCTTTCCTTTATTCCGGTGAAGAAACAAAAGCATCTAATGTGCCCATTGAAAGCTTGAGGGGAATGGTGTAGTATGAGATTCTTACACTGCCAGAAGCATCTTCTGAAGGTGTGGGGGTGCTGCTGAGAGCTAGCACAGAACTTTGTTACCCAGAGGACTGGATGCTGGGCTTGTATGACTGGCAGCATACCTGAGGAAATGTAACTGCACCAATGGTTTGGAAGACTGCAGAAAATTTCCATCAGGATAATGGTGAAGGTGTCCAGTGTCAAATAAAAAGCAAGAATTAAAACTGATCTCAGGATCAGTTGAAGATGAAGGCTTATTGTTCATTAGGATTGTTTAGTTTCAATTTCTTGCTTGTATACATAATTCTGGACCTTGAATTTATTTCACCTGATGTAAAACATGATGAAATTCCTCACTGGAACAGGGAGGTGGTGGAGTCTCCTGCTCTGGAGATGTTCAAGACCTGCCTGGATGCCGACCTGTGTGACCTGCTGTAGGGAACCTACTTTGGCAGGGGGGTTGGACTCGATGATCTCTGGAGGTCCCTTCCAACCCCTACAATTCTGTGATTCTGTGAAAATCATACAGGAAACAAATGAACAGAAAGCAAAACAACAAAAAAACACATAGGTTTTTGTATGTCTGTCTTATTCTCCTGTACTTCACTTGTTGCAGAGGGGTTTGCTGCTTGTGCTGTAGATAAACTCCTTGGCAGGTCCTGTGCTGGCTGCTCCTGAGCAGCAGCAGGAGCTGAATGACCCTGGTTGTGCGCATTGTGTTCCTTATTTTTATCCCATTCTGCCAGTCCCTTTGCATCCGTCTACACATTCCTTTTAAGATGTATTTGTATGCAAATGATCTGCCTGTCTCTGTATGGGAAAGTGGAATATTTGCATGCATCATTCAGGGGCTCAGCATTATGGCCAGCGTTGCTTATGGTAAAATTGTTCAGACAACTGATATCATAAAGTGACCCCGGTGTTTAGGAAAACAGAACGTGATGGCGTGTTCTCTCTCTGCTTAGTGTACGTTCCAGACGAATGGGAGGTGCCCCGCGAGAAGATCACCATGTGCCGGGAGCTTGGGCAAGGCTCTTTTGGGATGGTGTATGAGGGAATAGCCAAGGGAGTGGTGAAGGATGAGCCGGAGACCCGGGTGGCCATCAAAACAGTCAATGAGTCTGCAAGCATGCGTGAGAGGATAGAGTTCTTAAATGAGGCCTCGGTGATGAAGGAGTTCAATTGTCACCATGTGGTAAGTCATGAACGTGTAACCAGGCGGGCTGATACGGCCGTGGTGCTTTGAGGGCGGGAGGGTGTTTGGGGCATGTCCTCACTGGATGAAGAGGTGCTTGGATTTTAGCTTCAACTCGGCAGCGTTAGAATATTGCTGTTCAGCAGGAGTCAGAGAGAAAATAAATCTGCCTCCGGACGCATCCCACTGGTTCGTGGGTGTCTGGGGCTACGTATCACATGAATAAATGCTTACTGCATTTCAGTTGGTGGGATCTGGAGCTGAGTGTTTGTTTTTCCTCTTCCAGGTTCGCCTGCTAGGTGTTGTTTCTCAGGGCCAGCCTACCCTAGTTATCATGGAGCTGATGACACGTGGGGACCTCAAAAGTTATCTGAGATCATTGAGGCCAGACACAGAGGTGAGTCACAACTTGTTGGATTTTGTTTATTTATTTCTTTGCTCAAAATCATCTTGAGCAAAAAGGCATCATGTCAGAGGGAGCAGGCAGTTAGCCTTTCTTGCCCTTGTCCTTAAGCTGTAAGCACAAAACATGCTGCTGTGTGATCTGCAACACTTCTTTTTGATGTGGTAATTACTGCAAATAGCCCAGTGTGCTGTATGGAATAGGCTCTGTCTTGTGGTACTGAGTCTGATTTTCCATGTTTGAATTAGATCTCTTGTCTAACCTAATTCTTGTCAAGAGGTTGAAAAGATTGGCTTGTTGAAGTATACATGTTAGGATAATTGTTTCGTGTTCTGTATCCTGCCTGTTGCCTCTGCTGGAAAATAATTACAAATAAGGCCTATTTAAAAAACCAGTGTGCTTGCTAATACACGAACGTACTTCAACATGTAGGCCATCTGTCTAACAGCTAAAATTGCCCCTTATGATGTAGGGTCTGAAAAATGATACTGAACGTTGAAAACATAGTAGACATTGTAGAGAATGAACCCAGCAGTTTTCTTTTGCCATTGGTGGAATAATCTAGAATTTCTGGCACGAGTAATTTAAAGGAACAGAATATGAGTATATGGTTATGTGCAACAGAGAATACATGTGGTATGAATGGAGAACACTGAACATATCAAATAGCTGAAGCAATTGGATGCAGAAAATGTCCAGGCTGAATAAACTATTTAAGCTCTTCAGGTGTAAGAAAAAACACTGCTGTACTATAAAGTCTTTCTTGTTTGTATTCCGTATAATAGCATGGCCAATGGCTACTAAAAAAGAGCTGTTTGGGTGTTCTGTCTGTAAACCAGTTTGTTATGCCCAGTTTTCCCTCTAAGCAGGTGCTACAGTGCTCATCATTTTAAAAAGTATGTTGCAGTTTGGTATGGAAATAAGTTTTTTTCTTTTTTTCTTTTCCCCTTACATGTTTTGTCTTCTTAATCCTGCTCAGAGTAATCCTGGCCAAGCGCCTCCAACTCTGAAGAAGATGATTCAAATGGCAGGAGAGATTGCTGATGGGATGGCTTACCTCAACGCCAACAAATTTGTTCACAGAGATCTTGCGGCGAGGAACTGCATGGTGGCAGAAGATTTCACAGTGAAAATCGGAGGTGTGTTTTTTGATGTTTACAGGAATGAAAAGCATCACCCTGAAAAATCAACATCTTAGAGGGTGTTTTAGTTGTTTTTAAATCTGTTTTTGAAATCTTGTTGAGCTTAGTTCTAGTTTCTGCAGAATGAATTATGTTTCATATGAAGGCTAGCTGTGATTTAAGATGTGTGAGCAGTCAGCGTTGATTTGAAACTCTTGGAATACCTCTCCTTGCTGTTGTTCCATTGAGGAAGTAGCATAGCATGTGGGCTTAAAAGGAGCGGGTGAGGCAGCGATTTGAGGGGCAGATGCTGCAGACATCTGGGTGTATGGCACAGTTACCACTGTGTGTCATTTGCTCTTCTGTTAACGCGCAGAAATAATTCTACCTCCTGTTTATTGATTCAAGAAAAACAATTTTAGGATTATTTTAAAGCATATCTGAATTAGACATGGAATGTAAGGCTTGATTTCAGCTGGATGCTTTCCAGTGTGAACTGGAGTGCTGCTTTCCAGACAACAGAATGGCTTTTCCTCTGCTCTGCTGTTAGAACACCACTTATTTTCCCCCTTCACCATTCCTTCAAAACAGTGTCAGATGAGTTTTTTCAGACTTCCCTCCAGAGAGTGATTTTTGAGCTTTTGGCTGTTTTTAAGTTGTGCATATTAAAATAGCATGTATGGTAACAGCCTTCTGCTCTAGGAAACTAATTCTTTTTCTTTGAGCTTAACTCAGCTATTCTGATAATTTGTGTAAGTAATCCTGTCATTTGGGAGAAAGAAAATATGATTTCATTTTGAGTCAGTTAATTAGGAAATGAGATCTTTGGGGAATTATGTACATTTTCTGCAGGTTTGAGGAAGTCAGCCTTAAATCCTTTCCATTTCAGTGTTCCTACCCCAGCATGTTTTACAGTTCTGTGATTTGAAGGTGGTGTGTTGTCCTCCCTTTAACATGGTGCATAGTTACCCAAAAAGCATTTCATGAAATATGCTGCACTGCTCTTGTTCATGTGCCTGTATTAAAAATCCCTTCATATGGACACAGTCTGGGAACATCTTGGCTGGAACACGCCAGATCAGACTGCTTAGATCTCAAAGGAGAAGCTTGGTGTTGTGCTGTCCTACGCTCATTGTATTGTGTCTTAAAAGAATTTTCCTTCCTGCGGGGGGGTAAGATCAGCCTGGCGTGTGGGAGTGATGGAATGGCTGCACAGATGGGGCTGTTAGTCAGGATCACTGGGGTATCAGCAGCTCTAGCAGGTAAGGAATGAGAAAGATCAATGGTCTCTCATTCAAGCCGTGGACTTGTAATAATGACTGTGAGAACTGATTAAGCTGGAGGATTTCTCTCTTCACTCCACATTTCCAGGACAAAAAATGATAAACTGAATTTTGTCCGAGCCCTTCTGTTTCAGCAGATAGCATTTAATTTAGTAAGCAGTTCAATCACACGTGATTTACTAAATGTTTGTTAATATTTGGAAGTGAAGTTGCTTACGTGAGTAGGCTCGTAGAAGGCCCAGCCAGGCTGTGTGCATCAAACTGATGGCATGGAAAAAACTGGAAGGAGTGAGTGCCAGTCAGATGGTGTTAGGCCAAGCCTTGCAAGTGCTTACGTATTTCCAGCTAAGGGCATGACACGTGTAACTGGGAGTGTGGCTTTAACAGTGGTCTGCATTAGTCATAGGTGAATAGCTTAATCCTCTGTGGAATTTGAGGTAGAATATTATGTAGGAACTGAAAACTTGCTTTGGAGAAAGGAAAAAGTGAGAGAAGCGCTTCCGTCAAAATGTGAGATTCTTTAATTAAGGCAGTAGGATAAGTAATAAATATTTGCGTTCTTTAAACAGGATAAGTAATAAGAGAGTTATTTGCATTCTTTAAAAAGAAAAAGAAAAACACTGAACTATTGAGCGGATTAGTGAGGATGTGAACGTCAGAAGATATAACTTACTGCAAGGCTTGGACATAAACCGTGGAACTTTCCTTAATAATCTATTTAAGTCATTCAGAGCTGATCTGGATCCAGCTCTGACCGCTGATGTCTGTGGTAAAAATGCCTGCTGGTTTTGCTGGGAGAAAAGGCAGCCAGCCCAGGCAGGCAGGTAAAGGCTCTGCTGACAGGTGGAAGATTCTTTGTACCAAACTGTGGTCATCTGCTGATGACAGTGGCTTGTAGTAAACTGAAATGTTAGTTGTTTCATCATGCAGACTAACACAACTTGTGCCTTCTAGATTTTGGTATGACAAGAGATATCTACGAGACAGATTATTACCGGAAAGGAGGGAAAGGTTTGCTGCCTGTCCGCTGGATGTCCCCGGAATCACTGAAGGATGGAGTCTTCACGACGCACTCCGATGTCTGGTAACAAAAAAGGGGTTTTGAAAAAGCAGTTTTAGCCCTTTTCTTTCTGGTCTCTGCTCTTGTTTTCCAGGATTTAATTAAGTATCCTGCTTCTTCTGGCTCCTCAAATGTAGCTCTGGTTATCCACTGCAAAGCTTTTTACTTTCTGTTGTTTCTGTTGCAAAAATCAAGGGCTCATGAGGTTATTCTGCCCTCAGAGGCAGAGCCTTAAATGGATTTCCAAAGCTGGAGGTGCAGCTTAATTCTTGCTGTGAGTTGTAAAATCATTTGTGCAGTGAAGAACATTACCTTCACCTGGAAGAGCAAGTTGTCGTTTTTCAAATTGCCCTCCTTCAAGAAAAGCATTCTAAGTTGCCAAGAATATGGAAAGGTTCATGGCGCTGACCTGCTTTTCTATCAAAACCTTCTGTGTAAATAGCTCCACTTTCCTGCAGACGGTTTGTGTACACTACCAATTTTTTTCTTTGGAGCTCTCCCTCGTGTGCATTCTCCTCCATTTGGGGCTTTGTTTGCTTGTTTTATATACCGCAAGATGCGGAAATAGGTTTTTCTTTAAAAGCACATTGCTTAGTTGCTGTATCTATGAAGTTATTAATAGAGGCATTCAGGAAATTTCAAAATAAACTTCTTAGTAGAAATAATACTCTGGAACATTCCTCTCTCCCTCTCACCCCCACCCCCCCACTGCTTCTTTCTGCTTTTGCAGAAAGACAGAGAGGCCTTGGCAAAAGATGAATGTGTACTGGCAAAACCTCTGCCTCTACTCAGACTTTTATGGTTTCTCTGCCTCCTTAACAAGATGTTTTTACTGCTGATTTGTTACAGAATTGGCAGCTGAATGCCTCCAAGTGCCTAAAAGTCAGTTGAAATGGTATTTTAGTAGTAAACTGCGTTTTCTTTAAACAGCTTGAGGATTTTGGAGTCAGTGGGCTGCGATCCACGGCATCAACTTCAAAAAACAAGTGGAAAAGCACAGTATCAGAATGTTACTTCAGTTATTGTGCTTTTTTTTTTTTTTTCCCCTTCTCCATATGGCTAATAACTTATGTATCCAGTAACCTCAAAGTTTGAATTCAATGAAAATATCCACTTTGAGTTGGAGGGGAAGCCCTCATCAGCCATTCACCTAACAGAACCACGCTTCTGGCAGTTCCTCTGTAGTAAAACAATTCTGGGACTTGTAATGGCTTCACAGAGCAGACAGATCTGAAATACATCACTAGAAAAATCCCCAGATTTACAAGTGAATTTAGCTTAGAGTGAAGAGCTGGCAGATCTGCCTCTTCTAACCACCAAACAGGAACTTCCAAGTCCAGCCCTCATCTTCAGCCTTTGTTTCATGTCTGTAGCAGAGCAGCTGTTCAGCTTTGTTGATGTATTGCTGTTGTTCATGCAAATTTTCCTATTCACCTGCAACTCCTAGGTGGTGTTTCTGTTTAAAGTGGACTTGGATTCCAGAACACACAAAAATAACAGATGAGATGCAAAGTCAAGCGTCAGTACTGAATTTGTGCTTCAGTTGTTGCAGGAAGTGTATGTTGTTCTCTTAGAGTTAACAAAAGAGTGTTCTTTGTGCAAAGCAAGACTGATCAAACTGTATTGCATTTTAGTAGTGGGACATGGAACGTATTGTAGCCAGACTACTGCAGATGTCCCATAAAGGAAAGCAGCTCACTGACAGGAGTGCTGGAAAACGTAGGGGAGAAAAGTCAGATCTGACAGATCCGTAGTTGTAAGCATAGAAGGAGGAAAACATCAGCTGCTGGACTGCAGCTCTACAGATCTCGTCAGCACTTCGCTTTCCTCTTGGCGTGGTTTGTGACTGGTGAAGTGATATTTTTCCTAAAATTCAGCTCGTGTGGGGATGCTGCCTTGAGGAACAAAGCGGCTGGTTCCACACGAGGATTAGAATGTGTAATGCTTGCATTTGCCACATATCCATGGATAGAGATGGTCTTAATTTTTAATTCAGATCAAAAATTTCCAGTGTTTCCTTCTAGTTTGCTTCTCAGTAACTTTTAGTTGTGTACCTTGAAGGCCTCTTCATCCCCATGAATAATCACCTGAGTCTCTGTGTTGAAGTTGCTTTATGAAAACTTGCTGAGCTTATGAAGACTTTTTGAGGGGCCATTCATGGTTTTTTTCAAACAATATATTAAAAAAAAAAAAAGTAGATAGTTCTTTTCTGCCTCTTTGGTAGGAAATTGTGACATCTGGTTCCGTGTTCTTAGAGATCAGTTTTAGGAGCCAAAATGTCAAAAAGACAAAACTGCAAGTGGTCAGAGTGCAAGATTTATAAGCTGTAAGGTGAAATGGCAAACTGTACAAGTGTCTGGAGGTTTTTAAGGGTGGAGCTTTATTTTGGCAATTCATTCTTTTGTTGCTTTCCAGGCTGAAGAATGAGGTAATTAGACAAGAGTGTTGTTGTTGTAGTTGGAAAGAACACTTGTTGTGTAGGAGAACATTTTAAAATGAGTGTAATACTGTTCAGGATGAGGGTGTGCTTTTGTAAATAGGTCTTCAGCATCTTGCATTCTTCCTGAGATAGTGGTTGCCTTGAAGGAGCAGTGTAAGTGTACTTGTTATGGTGATGTGGCTAGGAGGTGTGCAGAACTTGCTCTCCTTATTCCTGCAGCGATCAAAGCAGCTTCAAAGCCACCAAGGTGCTGAACTGACCCTCTGTTCCTGCCTCCCCTGAAAGGCTAACAGCTGCAGGTCTGTCTGTGGCTTCTGGCTTCAGTTACAAGCCACTTCAGATCCAGTGTATTACAGAAAGGTAAAAACCTCTGTTCCATGACCAGCTAATAGTGCTGGACCCCTGGTTGCACAGCAGCGTCCTGTTGGAGCTGTGCTTCTGTGTCTGAACTTGACTCAGCATTTTAGCCGCAGAAGACAAGACAGCAGCTAGATTTGTTCATTGCGCAGCAGCTCTAAAAGTAGATGACTGTTCAATGCAGGGCAGACAATTTGATCCGTCTGCTCAATAAACTAATTTTAAATTGGGGCATTTTTAGAAAGTGTCGATATTTACATCTGAACTCTCCAGTTACATAATTGTGTTTATCTTTATTCACCAGTAATCAGTTTGTCTTATTAGACCAACTTCTTGTTTTTCGCTTCTACTGTCCTTTGTAGTTAGCTGGGAATAGCTAGGAGCTCTGTTTCAGGATGTTGCTAAAGGAGTAGCTGGGTTTCTTAGTGGGACTTAGCTGTACTGCTGAAGCAGCAAAGTGTAGGGCCTTTGTTCAAGGAGCTGGAGAACATTTCTGCTGCTTCTCAGCCTTTTTCACAGATCACTTCCATTAGTTGTTTCTGTATTTCAAATGCCTTGATCCTTACTTTGCATTTTTTACTTAAAATGTGGAGGAAATCAGAGCAGAGAGACAAATGGGAAGTATTGCTCAGTTTCTGCCTGGGGAACGGAAGCAAACCTGGTTGGTTTGCTTCTAAAGGGGAGGCAGCTGAGATACAAGTGTGGTGGGTGCGTTTACTGTTTAGCTCTTTGCTGCCTGGAATGGTAAGGAAAAATTGAAGCTTTGAAATGAAATTTGTGTGACTCGAGGATTTCTGACAAAAAGCAGCTTGCACTGGAAAGAAAGCTTAGAGTTCTGCTTCACTGTCAGCTCAGCTGCTATCAGCAGTGCCTGAAAGATGTCACATGCAGACTTTGGGTTTCATTTCTTTAATGCACAGAGTTGCTATTTTTCCCTTGCTGTCTCTGTCACTTTGGGACTGGTGGTTGTTCTTTAAAAAACCATCTCTCCAGCAGCTCTCCAACCTACACAGGAGGTTGATAGGAGCAGTATTCTTTTTCCTTCTTCCCTTACCTGCATCTTTCCTTCTCTGCTGTTCTTCCTACCTCCCAGGGTGCCTTGAATCTGAACTCAGAGCTGTGGGAGAGGGAAATTAGGTTTGTGCAGATCGTCCAGACAAGTGCCCAGCTTAGCTGTCCTCTGAATTAGGAGGCTTCTGGTCAGTGCAAGGAGCCTGTGATGGCTTTTCTTACTGATCGACCTTTGCAGAACCGTTATAAACAAGCAGTGTTGGACTACTGAATAATGGTGATCAGCTCTCACCTGTAAGTTACGGTGTGAAAATTAAGAGATTTCTTTGTAAAAGGAAGCTCCCCCAGAAACCGACCTGCTCAGCGTCATCAACGAAAAATATCCTTGTAAACACTGCTTGGCTTTCTAAAGTTCTTTTGTTTTCCAGGTCTTTTGGTGTTGTACTTTGGGAGATTGCAACATTAGCGGAGCAGCCGTACCAAGGCATGACCAATGAGCAAGTGCTCCGCTTTGTGATGGAGGGAGGTCTGCTGGAAAAGCCAGACAACTGCCCTGATATGCTGTAAGTGTCTGCAGTTACCGTTGCCTGAGTGCTCAGCTTATTCTTCATGATCCCTTTGTGCCTGCTCCTGCCCTGTCTGCCACAGGAGAGGCTATTAAGATGTGACTGCAATGAAAGATGTGGTTGAACAGTCTCTGTCAATTTTCTGTTTTGTAGTAATTAGAGTTACCATCAAACACCTTTGCTTGTGGGCAGAATCTCACATTGGGCTCTTTAATAAGGAAGCAACACCCAATCTCTGTGTTCCTAACTAAATTTACATTTAATAACAGCTCATAAGCGTCATCTGCTGCAGTGGAAAATGTTGTACCTGTATCTTGTCTCTTCTGCTCCAAGGAAATCTGTTGGGGATTAGGAGAAAAAAGAGCTTAGCTATACTGTACTTAAACTCTATGCAATGCAAGTTTTCAGTTTGGCGTATAGATAAATGAATCCTTCGTTCCTGTGTCTGAAGCAGCTTTGGATCTGCCATGTTGGTCGCTGCTCATTGCATTTAGGTAAACAAGTCTGCCCAGCCAACAGTTTCCTGCCCTCTGAGCACAGAAAGAGGCACGCAGAAAAACCTTTGTGTCCCCCTCAAGCCCGCACAAAGCCTCACGGCCGAGCAGCATGCAGCGCAGCAGGCTTCGGTTTTTAGCTTTACATTGCTGAAATACTTCTGCTGGCTTTGGTGTGCAGCAGTTTCAGTTGTTCAGACTTTATTACTTTGATATACTTCCCAAACTGGCTTTTGGGAAGGAAATACTGCGTCTTGCACTTATTGAAATTTGTTGGAGGCCCGCAGAAGGGATACAATCACTTAAGGGCCTCAGCTGCTTGAGATTCTTAGGAAAAGAGCTTTTTTGGCTGGCCGGCTGGCTCTGGTTTCAGATGACAGGCAGTGTTGTTTTTGTTGTTTGAGGGGGGTGGGTGTATGTGCAAGGGGAGGTGTAGTGCCATGTGATTCCTCAGTTTCACATTCTTTCCTTTCCACGATGCTGTGGAGAATTTCTGGCAGGCGGATCGACCGGAGATTGTTTCACATGGTGAGCACAGTGTAATGGAGGCAGGGATGGGGCGGAACGGGGCTGTGAGGGGCTCTGGGTAAGGCTGCTGTGCTCCCCGAGTCAGCGGGGAAAAGTGAGCTCTGCAGTGAGAGCAAACTTGACAAGAGTTTCAGCCTCAGAAATTCCACATTTACCTGGGGCACGTGTGGTATGGGCAGGGCGAAGGGAAGCTCTCACTGCTGCAGCCCATCGTCTACTCGCCTTATTTCTTGAGACTATTTCTGTGCTCATGGGCACTGCTTTCACCAGGTCTGCTTGCAGGGTAACCAGCGTGTGCTTGCATTGCTGTAAACCAGCAAAAACCTTTTTTTGTGCCGATTTTAAATGAAGCTGCTCACAACTGATGGCTGTTAATGGCCATCAAAACTAGATGGACATGGCAGAGGGGCAGAATGAAAATACCTTCCTTTCATTTTAACTTCTCTCCATTGGAACAAGAAGCAGAACTAAGGCACATCCAGTTATCCAGATTAGTGATGTCTCTCTTATTTCGTCAGTAGAGCTGTGAAAAAAAGATCCTAACTTTGTCCAGATGCTGAAAGAAATTGAATGCATTGGCCTTAGAAGTGTATTGTGACTTGCTGTAGCTTCCTTTCAGCTTATTTTGTCTTTATATTAGGACAGTCTCTCTAGCCTGCTGAAATTCAACGAGGCTGTTAAGAGAATAGCAGTAGGGAGCTCCAAAAGTAATCTTTACCTTTTCTTCACCTATTGGGCATCCAAAGAACCTATTCTATGTACTGTAGTGCCTGGGGTTTTTTGCACACTTTCACTGCTTTTCCCATTGTCTGTCCTATTGGCCCCAGGTTGGGTGTAGGTGCTGTTTAGCCCTCAGCAACTGGTGCAATCACAGCTCGCTGTTACTGCTGGTAGGCAGGGAGCTGCCCTAGGGGCAGAGTTGCTTCTCTCCCTCCAGCTGTCTGTTTACCCACTCCTCAGTGTGGGACATTATTATTGAACCTACAGAAAGATGCTTGTGGCAGTTGCAAGCATGTATTCTCTGTGCTAGATACTGACCGTTCTATGGGACTTACTATTAGCTCACAGCATTAACTCAAGATGCCCAGAAAGCAAAGCCTGCCTGTTGTAGGCAAGTCAGCATACTTCTCTGATGCTCAGCAAACCAGAAGTGGAGCTAGGAGCATACGTGGTGGTAGGAGATGACTGCACATGTATTTTTTATTTAAATTGCTTTGACAGGTGAACAACTAAAATGTAATAAGGGGAGGATGGTATCTAATGTAGAAAACAAATTTACCTTTCTGAAGAGAGGGAGAAATATACTGACACAAAAATGTCCAGAACAGGTGGAGTAGGTGTTCTGCTGTGGGGAAGCGTGGATGAGAATAGAAGAATCTCTCTGCAACTGACACCGAACCGACTATTTTTAACCTTGCGGATGATGTGAGTGTTGACACAGCCGTGCACACTCCTGCCACAGCACAGCAGTTCTTGTAAGGGCCTCTTGTTGCCCCCTGTGTGAATGCTACGTGGTGCAAGCGGTCTTGGCCGTTCCATCTCTCCTAAGACTGCAATGCCTGTAATGCTTGTTAGTGGCTGTGCTTTGCTAACCCCTGCTAGCAGAGAGCCATCAGCTTTCCCAGCAGATCAGAGACCAAGGACACTTGAAGAACTGGAGGGGTTCTGTTCTGCAGCGTGGATGTATCAGATGGTTGTGCAAAGGTGGATTTTATGGCACAGTTGTCTTGTGGGTCAGAGAAATGGTAAATCACTGGGAAGGGGCTGAGCACAAAGAAGACGGTATTTCTGCAGGCTTTTCACTCTTGCACAGGGTGAAACAAGACTCAGCTCTGTTTATGCTACACCCTCTTGGCATAGTTTGCATGATTTTACAGACAGAACCATGCAGTAAGACAGATGGTTCAATAAGATGGTGCCAGGAGAAGCTTTGCTGTTTTTCTCTTCTTCCTGTGTAATAAGGAAAGTTTTTATGTACTACCATTGTTAGGCAGCATTTGTCAGGTGATGGCTGCGTTGCGAGAAGATTACAGCTGAGGCTCTCAGACAGTGCGTTCCCATGGGGCTTTTAGAAATTGTGTAGGTTGGAATTCCACGCTGCTTTTGAAGTAAGACTTGCTTCCCCCACGTGTAGATGGCTAGACTGTTTACGTAGTACTGATTTTTCCTTTGTTCCTGGCACTCACTTGGTTTGAGGGTCTGCTCTCAGAGGTGACACCAGCATGCAGCAGCAGCAGGGCAGGAGAGCTCGCTGCTCTTTTCTCTATCAAATCACGTCTGATGCAAAGCACAAGTGCACACTCAAATGGAATGCAACTTCTGTAGTAATTTTCCAGATATATATATATTTTTTAATGTCTCAGTGCAAGAAGTAACCGCACTTCTGCAGTGTTCTTTGAGCAAAAGATGCTTTAGGGTGGCGCTGGTTATTCCCCAGTCTAATGCCTCCAGCTTCCTCAGGCTCACTTGCCACCAGCCAGAAACACACTCGATAGAAGTAGTTGGGTTGTATTAGCAGCCTGCAAAGTCTTCCATTGTCTGCTGGAAAGTTTTTTTTAAGATAATGTAAACAAGGTCTTAGAGCCCACAGAGTTAAAAAGAAAAGAAATATCCTTTTATGGGAACTCTGTAGGGTTTTTAAATCTGGAATGGATTAAAAGAAACATCACATGTCCTTGTTTGTGCTGATGTCACATGCATTACTCCACTGCTTGTGGTATCTCCTTAGCATTGCCCTTAGGCCTCAGGGCGAAGTGCCAGTGAATATCCAGTGTTCTTGGCTCCAGCCGAGGCTGCTATTCAGGGACTCAGCAGTCAGCTGGAAAGGAAACAGCAATGAAGTAACAGAAATGGATTTTATATATTTATGTCTCAAGCTTTCCTCCTCGGCTGTGGGTGAGGGTGTAATACAGTTTTATAGTTTGGCTTCACTTTCGCTATGAAAGCCTCTTAAAGACTCGAAAACAAGCGATAGTTGAGCAGTGTTTTGTGTCTACGTGCCCGCTGCCATCCGGCGTTGAGGAGCGGGGCGCTCACACAGCACAGCCGGTTTTGCCAGCTTCTTTTGGGTGTCACAAGGCCGTGCTCAGGTGGTTGGCTTCTGTTCACACGGCGTTGTGCCAGCCGAGCTCTCGCTGTAATATTTGTGCATTCAAATGTACTTCAATTAAGATCACTTTTGTTTTGGTTGAAGTGCTCTCAGCAGTGTTTGCATCCCAAACACAGCAGCCTTCCCCGGTTTTGCTGGTTCTGGTCGGCTGGGAACAGCATTTCCCCGCAAAGAGCTGAGAGGGAGGGACTGCTTTGTTTTGGTTGTGTTTCAGGCCAGGGCTGTGCATTGGTGCAGCAGGCGTGGAGCAGGGCTCCAGCACGGTGACAGTCATGTTGCAAGGCTTACTCCAGGGCAGCGACCCTTCAGAAAGTAGGGCCTCAGTCTGTGGCAGACTTGGGAGCTATCCCAAAAAAGAGCGTGTTCTTGTTTATTTGGCTTTGTCTTTTTTAATGAAAAAGAAAAAAAATCCACATGCTGATGCAGAGACCTGGTGACCCGCTGTGAGGGCCAAAGGCAGTGCAGAGTGAAGCATAACATGGAATTTCTTGCTTACTTTTGACCATCTGTAAAGGAAAAACACCTGTGCAAGCTAAGAAAATGATTTACATATTACTGATTTGTTTTGTGTTTTTGTTTTGCCAGCGTGGGACGTTGTACAGGTCTGTTTGTTGATGTGCTTCAACAGGTGATCTCAGGCTCCTCAAAGCATTATGCTTCCCAGGACGTAAATGAAAAAACGTAATTTTAAAATAAAAGGTTAGAGAATGTTTTTGAGATTTGCAAATGCCTTTTGGATATTGTAGTTTTAAAGAATTTTCTTCTTCCAAAGAAAAAAAAGCTTTATTTTATTATTATTTTTTTTTACCTTGTATTTCTTATTCTATTTTTTTTTTTTTTTCAAAACACTGTTGGTAGAGTAAGAACTGATTTATTTGAAAAGATGGTCTGAGAGGTGCTGTCAGGTGTCTGGGTAAGTAGAGGATGCTTTGCAGGAGAACCAGGGACGTGCCACATGGGAATAAGAATACAGAATAGTGCTGGATGTCAGGTGTCGCAGGACTGCTTTACGAGCAGGCGTGTGTGGAAAGGGGTTGAGAAGGTTTAGACCGGAGCCGTAGGAGTCAATCAGCGGTTGGAAAGCAGGTCAGTGTGTGTCCCAGGGATGTCAGCCTGTAAAAGTCCTGTCACTTCGTCTCCCATCTTTGTTAAGCGACTTTCTGAGACGCTCGATCTGATTCAGTCACGGCCGGTCGCACTCCAGGCAGGGCTTGTAAAACACCTCACTAAATGGATTTGCTGTGTGTTTCCCGTCCAGGTTTGAACTGATGCGCATGTGCTGGCAGTACAACCCGAAGATGAGGCCCTCCTTCCTGGAAATCATCAGCAGCATTAAGGACGAGCTGGATCCGGCGTTCAAAGAGGTCTCCTTCTTCTACAGCGAAGAGAACAAGCCTCCGGACACAGAGGAGCTTGACCTGGAGACTGAGAACATGGAGAGCATTCCTTTAGATCCCTCCTCTACCCTCCAACCCACTGACAAGCACTCAGGACACAAAGCCGAGAACGGCCCGGGGGTGGTGGTACTTAGGGCCAGCTTTGAGGAGAGACAGCCGTACGCACACATGAACGGGGGACGCAAGAACGAGCGGGCCTTGCCGCTGCCCCAGTCTTCGGCCTGCTGATCCTTAGACCCAGAATCTGACAGAAACAGAGCACGGGAAAACGCGTGTATTGGGGGAAGAAAGAAAGGAAACTACAAAATATTCAAAAGCCCTACTGTACCTCAGTGGATCTTCAGAACTGCCATAGCTGCACTTGGGAGAACCCTTTTTTTCAGTAAACAAGTTATTGGTTTTTTTCTTTTTTCAATATGCAAGCAGATGTTTGTTTCGGTAAAGGACTCCATTCATGGGGCACACAGTTGGCCTTTTAAAACTCTGATGTTAACACTTAATAGCAACAGAAAACTTGAGATTTGATGTCTCTCTCTCTCTCTCTCTCTCCTCCCTCCCTATCTCTTTCTTTCTGTCTGTCTTTGCTTCATAATGGGAAACATATCTGCGTGCAAGTTCAACCGTACGGCACTTTTATCAGATCAAAGATATCGCAGGCCAGGTGGCTCCTGCTCCCCTGCAAGCACCTGCCTAACACTGTAGGTCTTTATTTAAAAAAAAAGAAAAAAGAAAAAAAGAAAAAACAGGAAAAAAAGAAACAGAAAAAAAAAAAAAACAACACAAAACAAACAAAAAAAAACCACAAAAAAATCCATAAAAGAAAAAAAAAAAAAAATTGAAAGACTGGATTTTTAATGTTGCTCTTTAAACTTTTTAGAAACGTGTAAAAGAATAAAAAAGGGCCATCATTCGTCCAAGGTTGTTACCATTTTCAACGCTGCCAAATTTTGCCAAAAAATAATAAAAGAACTTTTTTTTTTTTTTTTTTTTTTTTTTTTTTTTTTTTTTGTAGGCATGGAAGGAGCACAGTAATCAACTGCTCTGTTTAAGAGAAATCCTGACCAATACATTCTATTCAATCATACACTGGTATTAAAAGGAAAAAAAAAAAATTGTTTAGGTTCTTTTTTTCAAAACTGGATAAAATGTGATAATTTTTTTTTTTTTTCTTGTGATGGAGAAGATAACAGGGATGGAGTAAAGAAACAGCCCTCCCTCCACCCCGTGCCCATCCCGATGAATTCTGGACAAAACTGGCAGTGGTGAGCTAAACCAACATGTGCATTTGGTACAAAAAAGTCAACCGCACGCCAAAAATGAGATGTGAGAACCATGACAAAAGCGGCAGAGATCTCCATCGTTGCAGCCTGCCTTCCTCCACAGGCTTGCAGGGAAAAAAGCACCAATAAAACAAAAATTGGAGAAGACAAAAAAAAAAAAAAGCAGTAACCGGATTCAAGTATATAATGCTTTGTTGACCTTTTCTCTTTATGATTAAGACTTCTCGAAGGGTCTTGCAGTTCTATGTTAGACCATGGATCATTTGCATACACATTGTCTTTTGTGTCACTTTTATAACTTTTTTACGGTTCAGATACTCATCTATATGTCTGTACAGAAAAAAGCTGCTATTTTTTTTGTTCTTTATCTTTGTGGATTTAATCTATGAAAACCTTCAGGTCTGCCCTCCTTCCCTTCCCTCCCACTTCAACAAATTTTCTTATGCTTTGTACTATAGTGTGTAACTCTTACTTCTTCCTTCCCAGTAACTGATACCTTTCATATGATTTGCCATGAACTGTTTAATGCCTTTTTATAAATGCATTTCCTCCTCTTTTCTTTTTTTTTTTTTTTTCCCATTAGTTGTTTTACAACATCTTGGCTGTGTGGGTCACAGGGCTTTTGAGGAGGACATGGAGAAAGAAGGGACGCCCCACACCGAGCGCTCCAGCAGCGGTGTGGTGTTTTTCAGACCCAGTTTTCCTTCCTTCCCACGAACCTCTGCCCAGACAGCATGCGAGTCTGTTACAGTGCAAGGCATGATACAAACTCAGGTCAGAAAAAAAGGTTAAATATTTAGTACATTCTTGTTCAGTGTTTATGTTCATTGTTGTACAAGGGTCCTGCTCCTCCTTCCCTCCCTGCTTGTTTAGATTGTGGCACACACCCCCCACCCATCCCCACAACACTCCCACACAGACACACACGTGCACACACACACTCTTTTTGTTTGTTGGGTACAACAGCAGACGCCAGGCTTTTGGGTCACTGATTTTGAAAACGACTATTTGAACTCTGCCACCCCTTGAAGAAGAGCCGTGTGAATCATGGCTGGCGGCACAGGGCACTTTTTGGGTGGCCGTTGAACACCTGGCTCCAGCCCCAGCTCTTTGCCTTCCCGATGAGGAAGTCCTCCTGGAGGACGCAGTGGGCTGCATTTTGCACCCCAAGGTAAACAGAACTAAAAACACCCAAATCAACAGCACGCCATTTCCGTGGGGTAGGGTGGAAAGCATGTAGCTGGAGCCAGCGGCTCGGCTAGCAAACAGTTAAGTGTTGGCAGCTATGGAAACCTGTTCAAGTCCAAGCCTGTTGCTTAAGTCATAGACCAAACCTCAGAACAAAAGAAAATGAGTGAGCTTGTTTGTTCAGTTGCAGAAGCCTTGGTGAAAAGGGAAGGAGGGGGCCATCATAAAGCCTACAACCAAGGAGTCGTAGCAGTTGCTCATCTTAGTTACAGCATCTTAGCCTTTGTTTAGCACTGATCCAGCCAACTGATGGCAGTGAAGAGGTGGTTCTGGGATGGAAATGTTTAAAACCTTTGAGTAAGAACAAAGACTTAAAATATACTGATTGCTAGTTTTGACTGGAGATTTTTAAAAGTTTGTAGTGCTTTTTGCTTGTGTAGTTTAGGTCCCATTATCTTCTCTTGCCTCTGTCCCATAGTTATTTTTCCCTTTTAAAAATGAAAAAGACAAAAAAGTTAATTAAGAAGGTATTCTATGTAGGATTTTTTATTTATTTTTTGTGATATCAGTTTAAATCACTGTAGAGATGCCCCATAATAAATTTAAATACTGAGATAAGGGTTTTTGAGTATGACAGGGGGACAGTTTTTGATTTTTTTCAAACATTTATCTACCTCACTCTTATTTTTTTATATGTGTGTATATAAAAAAAATACATCTCACATTTCTCAGCAGCCAATAAATGCCGTCGATACTGGTAACCTCTCACTCCATAAACCACATGCTCTAGGTTCCGGAGGGGAACAGTCACCGCTCATCACAAAGGGTCACTTCAGAATCTTTGCCTCAATTCCAAGGAGTTTTGCCTTTTCAGTTCCAATCTGGTATTGTGAGGAAAATCCGAGAGTTGCCTGACAGGAGGTGGTCGTTCATTAAGGAAACACGAAGGCTTTTTAACGGGCCGTCGTGGCAGTGCTCAGGTCAGCAGCAGGGCTGCTGCGTGTTCGGAGGGCTGGAGATCTGACCTGACACGAGAACTTTTCAGTCTGACGAGTTTCGATCAAATTTGCTACAGAAATGAATTGTTTACAGTGTTTGAAGGTCCAGAAGAATTGCTAGAATAAGGAGAGTGGTCTGTTTGGCCTCAGTCATTCCTGGCAAATTTTCCTCAGATGCCGCAAGCACCAAAAAGACATTTGGCTGAACCAGCACCCATTTGGCTCACGTAGCACAGTGTTGCTTTTTTTTGTTTTTGACCAACACAATGACAAACCTGCTGCGGGCTGCCTGATGATAATACCACGTCGAGTTTACAGCTTTGGATCTTTGCTGCTTCTGTTCAATGAGAGCACTGATTTTTTTATTTTATTTTATTTTATCTTATTGTTTTGTTTTTGTTTTCAAAACTAACATAGAATTGAATTTTTTGATGTGCCAGTAAAGTCAGTTTCCCTTTCATCCCCCGTTTATATGCTTCATAACTGTGGATTCTGATGGACCAGCCATCAAATTTTAACTGCCCTCTGACAGCGTGTAACTGGTTTACAAGCACACAGGACTAACACAGGCTTGCCATCAACATGATGTATAATGTTTCTCTTTTTCCAGCTCAGGCAGCTGTTCGTGCAGGTGTTGGTTGTGGTATCTGAATAATGCGATGCTTGGCTACTTCGAATTGCACGCGGCCTCTTGAATATACAGTGCTGTGGTTGAGTACTGCAGGGCTTGTCTTTGGAGGGATCGTTTCTCTCAGACCCTGAAAAAGCAGCAAATTTAAAGTTGTTACCGTGTCCTTTTTGTCTTTCCATTTCTTTGAAGCTTCCAGTGACCTTTTGGTGCAGTGACTGTTCCCCTCACTTGCACATATTGATTACCACAACTGGAGATCCTCAGATCTTTCAGCTGGCTAGGAGGGTTTTGTTAAAACTGTCCAAGTTATTGGTTTTTGTAATTTGATGTAGGTGGTTTAAAAATGTGTTAGGAAGAAACACTAATGACGTAGCACCCATTGTGATAGACATTTCAAAAAGCACTTCAATAGAAAACAGTCACGGGACTAAAAGTACGCACGTGTGATGACAGTCAGCTCTCCTGGACCAAACCACCTTCATGATACCATTGTGTTCTGTGTTTGCAATTCAGGCTTAATTACTTTTTTGTTCTGTTTGTTTCCATAGCGTTTTTTGTTGTGTTTTGTGCATTTTGAATAGCTTTATTCACATGGGCTTTTCATGCAGACTTCCCTTGGACAGTAAATCAAGTTGTTTATGCATGTGAACAACTGAGAATTAATGTTGGCTTGATAGAGTCATAATATGGTTTGTAATGTTGTTCTTTCCTGAGACCACTGGCTTGTCTGGTATGGTAAATTTATTCAGAACTTCGACTGTGTTTGAATAAAGTTCAAGTAATCCAGTTTCCTTACAAATTAAAAACAAAAGCCCACCCAGCCCCAAAACCCAGCGTTTTGACAAACATTACCAAGCTGTTTTGATGCAGTAGAATAACAAGCTGGCATCACTGCAGGGGCAGGCTTTGATTTCAGCACTCGGGCCATTGTTCTCACCTGCCTCACATTTAAAAGCTTCTCAGTGGCACAGAAGGTGGTTTGGTTGCAAAGGAAGGCGGCTCCTGTGTAAGCACAGAAGTGTCAGCTGCTTGGTACTAAGAAGCGCTTTTGAGCGAGAGATGAGTTGGACACAGGAGCCAAGCGTGATTGGAAGTTCGAGGCCAGCCTGTGTTCACCAGGTCTTTCTCAGCGTGACGCCTCTGTTCTTTAAAGCTGGTTCTAAGTGATGTATGATTCTAGAGATGTTCGCACTGATGCTCCTGTTGGTCTTTAAAAACAAGTGAAGCCCAGTTTGCCCAGGACCGACTGGTCACCAGGCGGAACCGCTGTCAGGTCCTCTGGGAACTGCCGAGGGTTGTTCCGTACAATCTGAGTCTAAGCGAACAACACTCCTGTTGTTGGTGTAACTCCATAAGTATATATCTATATGGACATAGATATCCGCGTGTGTATGTCTGTAATATAGATATATATGTATTTGAATCCTATTCATTCCACTAGTGCAAGTAACACTTGTTTCCTGTTGTTCTTATTTTGTTTGTCAACGGTGTATTTAATCACTGGGCTAAACAACAGCGGAGGAAGGTGCAAGGGGTCCACTCCTTACTAACCAGTGATAAAAGCCAGATATTGCAACTTAACCCATGAGTAGTTGTGCAGACAAGAATTTAAGAATGGTGTGTAGAAAATAACAGTAGTGGCCAGAGGTGCTGAAGATACAGAACTGTAAATAGGCAGGAGGGCATAAAGATTGCCTCAGTTCAGGAAACTGGCTGCTCAGAGGCAGTAAGCAGTCTCTGTCACGGAGTGCAGCCAGGTAAATCAGAACTGAGAAGTGCTTATATGGAGACATCTGAAAACAAAAGGTATGGAAAAGGATGTTTATGAAGACACAGGGCTTGGCAGAAGCTTGTAGTTGTTTCCTGAGCTTGGTGTGCGTGGGGCAGCAGCAGAGCTCAGGTGTCACCATTCTGATCATTGGTACTTGTAAATAAACCGGACTTTCCAGCTGAAGCGGTAAACTCGTAACAGGAGTTCAGTGGTTGTGGCATTGGTCTGTATGAGTCAGCCTCAACCTTCTGTTGGTCTGTTTTGCAAGTACCAGATTATCACCAGTTGTGTGCGTGCGTATGTGTGCGTGTCCACCTTTTTTGTGCGCGTTCTGTTGATTAGTAATCCATTAGCATTTTCAATAGGGCTTTAAGTCCAGTAGATTACGGGTAGTCAGTTGACGAAGATCTGGTTTACAAGAACTAACTAAATGTTTCATTGCATTTTGTAAGTACATAGAATAATTTTATAAAATGTTTGTAGTTTATTAATGCCTAAAATATAATTTAAGGGCACTTTTTCTGTCTGTGTGTGCGTGTGTCTGTATGAGATCGGTTTTCTTTGATGGTACCAGTTTACTAGCTAGCTTTACAATATGCCAAAAAGGATCGCTAACTCGTCCAATTCAAGGCTCATCCCTCTCCCACTACCTGCCCAAGCTTTGTGTCTCAGTACATAGAGAACGAGTAAAGAAGTTGAGGAAATGTTCTGTATCTTCAGCATCCTGGTCTTCCAGAGCCCTCTAGTTGGGGTGGGATCATCTTAACTGGTCATTTCACTTTGCTGTCTAGTGCAGTGAACTTAACGGATTGCAAGAACCTCACTGGTTGGGAAAACAGAATGGGTTTTGCTGCTACACAGTCTCACTTGTGCTGTTCAGTACCTGTTTTATGGGTGCCAGGTGGTTTGAAGGAAATGACTGCATAAGAGAAAGCGGGAAGGCAGTTTTTGTAATTACAATTGAAGAACTATTTGCATATTTCTTATCACTTTAAAAGTTTGTATGCAGCCTCTAAAGATGCTGAAGCATTACCATTTGAAGCTTTGTTGAAATAAGCAAAGCGGGGTCCCTATTTATTTTTATTTAAGAATACTGAAGATCCCTGTTTCCCCCTGAAGTCTGACTAACTGCATTTCTGAAGCGTTACGATGATTTAGATGCTATTTAACGATCAGCTCTTCTGTTTTCTAAACCAGTGAGGTTTGAGATGAAAGGATTGGCCAGAGTTTGTCTACCTCTGGGACAAAAACAAAACTAGAAAGTGCTAAGGAATGGATGCAGTTGCAAATACGACATTTTCTGAGTTTTCTTGTTTAGATTTTTTTAAGAGAAAATTCAACAATAACATGGCCAATTTATTACATAAAAAAGACTTGCTGTGTATAAATTATTCCTAAAGAAATTCCTGTGTTTATATTAAAATGAATCAGTAGATAAAAAAAAAAAATTCAAAATGTTTTTGTATATTCTGTTGTAAGAATTTATTCCTGTTATTGCGATATACTCGGGATTCTTTACATTATGAAAAGAAGAAACTTTGTCTATTTTGAATGGCTGAAGCTAAGGCTCCATTAGTTTCTCTTACTCTGCTTTTTTCTAGTAGTTTCAGTACTACCTGATTTAAGTTAAATAAAAGAATTCTGTATGCATTTGTCTGCTTTTGAATTTGTTGTTCTTCATTGCAAAGCAAGTGCAGCTCAGAAGACTCAAGACTTTTTCTTCTGCACTTCTGGCTGCATTTAGTTGAGCAACTCTGAAAACGATCTTCGTAGAGGTCAGTGCTGCCATTATGCTGTGTTGAAGTCAGAAGTATTGTCATCCAGTGACACCAACCTTTGGACCATTTGTCAGCGGGACTTGATTCATTTGAATAAGGAAAGTCTTTTTCTTTATTTATTTGAAGGAAATCCTTTCGTTTGCTGTTACAGCAATGCATACATGAGGCATTCGGCCATCCAGTACAAAGTTATCAGTTTTCTGCAAATGTTGTTAGAAAAATAGCGACAAGAAAGCTAGCAGTATCTTGGCATTTACAATTTCTCTGAGTCTTGTCATAAAAGTCTTGACTGAGGCACAGTGGTGGCCCAGAGCTTGTTCAGGTGTCTGTGCCATTAGGCTGTCCTTGTCTCTTGTCCTTTTCACTGACACAACACTAGAGCAATGAGCTTTCTTTTCCCTTAGAAAAATCCCAGGTGTCCACGTCAAGATGCTGCTCTTCTGTTCCGGTGATTGTTTTTGAAAAATACTTGCTGGTTTTATGTCATAATTGTCTGTCATGGTACAGGCAAAACTGTGTGCATTGACGTTCCCTGTGAGCTAAAGAGGACACGCTGTAAACCTCTGTCTTGCCCAGCCTTAATAGAGCAGTGCTTCTGCATATAGCCATGTCTGAGACACCGAGGAGCCTGGCTTGGCAGGGGAGAAGCTCAGAAGTGATCTGTCAGTGTCTGATCCCAAGCTTTATAAGTTGGGATCTCATTTGGTTCCTGTTTTGTAAGAAAGATAATGTGCCGTGACATTCCACTGCGCGGTGCTTCACTGCTCGCCTTTCTTGGGACAAGTTGGCTTGTTGATTTTGATGTACAAATCCCTGCATAGCGTGACCCATTGTACTGAAAGGCTGTTGTCTTTGTGCTGTGCTTTGTGGAAGGACAGCAGTGTTTTCCTCTGGGACGTATGCTGAGAATTTGGGGAAAGGGTGTTTTCAGGCAGTTGAAACTCAAACAGCTTTACAGTGTCTGCCAGCTTCCAGCTTTTTTTGTATTAATCACCCCAGATCTGTAGGCTGTTTTGTCTGTGAAAGCCGGCACGTACAGCAGGTCTCAAAGAGAAACTGAAAAAAACCTTCAAAATAACAGGATCTCTACCTGTGTTTTATTTTTCCCTCATATTTAAAGTTTATATATGGGCAGCTTGTGTTAGATGAGCCCGTGTCACTGCACTTGAACAGGGACTTGGGGAACTTTGTGGTATCAGTGCTGAATGTCCTTACGGACGTAAGAATGGATCTTGATTCAACAAGTCTGCAGTAACATCTTTTGACATTCGCTCTGCTTTGTTTTGTTTTAATTAGATTTTTTAAAAACATGCTTTTAAAAGATTTTAGGAAATACGTAACCATTTTTAAGTCCTGTTTTTTGCACTTTGGTAAATCTGAAGCAATCTTAGTGTTACAAACTGTCACTTTTTGTGTTTTTTTTTTTTTTCTTCCCCTCAAGATTTTTATAGCAGAGAGGGAAACAGTTGTTTGGCTTTTGTAAGGAGATTTCCCTGAAAATAACTTGGAATAAAATTTTTAAGGGCTTTAAATAATCATTAGATTTGCTACTTCTAAGAGATAAGAAATTCCATTTTAAGAAACCTCCTTTTTCCTTCTGTTCCATCTTACTCTGTCTGCTCCCCACACTGTTTTAACATTTCTAAGATAATTGTCTGTAATGCTTTTCCTAGAGAGTCTGCTGTTACCGACTTTGATAATGGAGGCACATGGATGAAAGCTGCTCTTCCAGCGCCGTAATACAGGGAAGTGTAATAGGTGTAATCACAGATGTACCTGAAATGCAACGGACAAAACAGAAACAGAAGCCCGAATTAAGGAACAGTAAACTTTGATTAAATTTAAATATTCATTAGGTAGCCAAACCAGATCTGGTTCACAAAAATGTTAAAAACGTATTTGCTTGCTGAGTAAAGGGAATGCTGAAATAAAACTGGTCTGAGAAACAGATATTCCATATCTGATTGTTACTGTCTCAGACACTCAGAAGCAACTTAAGAAATGATAATAGAAATAAATAAATCATAAGACATGCATTCTCTTCTAGGTTTCTGTAAGCTAAGTCAGATGAGAAAGCTAATGCAGCCCCCCAGCACTGCAGCCGTACCATTACAGCACATCAGTAAATTTCTTTGTGGAGGTCATACAGGCTCACCGCCAACCTTTTTTGTTGTTGTTTATCACCTTAACCTTTTAGCTCGCAGATCCATATCCTAAAAGCACAGGATGAGATCAGCTATATATAAAAAAACAACTTACACTTTGTTTTGTTTTCCTTTTAACTGAAGAAAATTTGAATCCTACAGTGAGATCACAGATACTGTTCTGAAGGTACCGATAATTGCTCTGTTCCTCAGTGTGTGTATTTACATTTTGTATCTCTCCCAGTTGGGAAAAACAGATTAAAATCTCCCACTAGTCAGTTTTGCTTTTAGACTCAGAAAGCACAGGTTTACTGGGGTTGCTCATCGCAGTGTGCTATGTTGAAACTTGTTTCTTTTGCAGTCCATGGAAAACTATCTACTGACTGTTGTTTGCCATGAAGGCTTCTCTACATAAAATTTAACTTTGTCCTCATTTTATACTTGTGACACTTGGAAGTCTTCACTTCAAAGTGATTTTGGTGAGAGGAGAATTCATTGCAGAGACTCTTCAAGGTTAAGTGAGCTGATTGAATTACTTCTGCTTTTACTTTGAGGCCTTGATACACAATATTTACCTTCCCGCATCTCTGGAAAAGATGATATCAATTCCTTCCACTGAAATATTTTTCCAGATAGTCTTCAGGTTAATTGTAGATTCAATCTTTTCCGGACCATCTAGCATGCAGCAGCCACCTTCTGGGTGAAAACCACAAGCATCCATCTCTTCATAGCCTTTGTTCTTCCCACACTGCTCAAGGATGATGATTGCTTTGGTGGATGAAGCCAGCCCAACGTGAACAGCAAGCTGTTTTTTCCCACCAGAGTGAATAACAGGAAATTAAAAATGAGACCTGTTTTTTGAAAACATGTAATGCAGGAGTGCCAAGCATTATGTGAAATACTGTCTTCAAGGTGGGAAGCCTTGCTGTAGCTCATGCTTCAAGATAACTTTGATAAGAGATTATAAATGAGAACCAAATTGTGGTTTTTTTGTTTTTCGTTGTTGTTGTGTCTACTCAACTCCACACTTCAAAGCTGAAATTTTTTTCTCCTTTTTTTCCCTACCATTTATGTAGGTAGATGTATTTTTCTTTGTTCTGCATGCAGTTATACTGTTTACGTGGCACAGGATTAAAGTGGCATGCTAATTAATTTGTGCTCCAAAGTTGTTTGGAGCCTTCATCACCGTTTGTACAGTCACTGTCCAGAGCTGCCTGGTACACATTGTGCAATAATCTTTTGGAGATCTTTCTAAAGATTTACCGAAAATGTTATTTAGAAATGAAGGGGGAAATTGCCCAACGTTGTGACTACTCACTATTGGATGAAGAGTTGTCCATATCCTGAAGATTTGTTCCTTTGCTTTTTGGTAAACCACTGGTAGCTGCATGATACGAAGATCAATGTTTTTTCCAAGGCCTCTCTTGGACAGCTCCTATAGATACAAAAAACAAGCCAACAACTGTGATGGATGTGTAAGAGCAGTGGGTTTTTCAGTGGGACGTAGAAATCAGGCTGATTCAACTGAGCAGATACGGAAAGCAGTGTATCACTGCGTAGCCCTATTGTTCCTTGCTCTGCAGCGAGACCCAGTTCTGATGACAGCTCTCCGTTTTTATTAAAGGAAAGTCAGCTGTACAAAAGAATTTCTTAATGTCACATCCGTGTTGAGCCATGGTTATATTTTCCAAAAGGGTGCTCAGCCTCCAGTGTGTGGTTTGTGCAATCCTGATGTGAACTGGCCCATGGGGAACCATGAAATACAGAATTTCTCAGAAAAGACCCACATCCAGTAGGCTTTGATATAGGTAAGCTGTTCCTCTGAAAGACAAAGTAGATAAACCTGAGCTTCTGGAGAGACACAAATGAGAGAGAATTCTCATCAGATGTCCCTTGGATAACATTCCACCTGCTGTCTTGAACTTGCTTCTGAAAACCCTTGCTCAAAGTGAGTGTCAGCACAGTAGCATGTTGAGATAGGAATTCATTTCCTTTTGATCTAGAATGTGTTTCCCTATGAAAGAAGGAAGTGTTATTTGTTGGAATGTTACTTCTTTGTTATTGAGTTGAAGTTCTGCATGGGGCCTTTTCCCGAAGGAAACAAAAATTATTGCCCAGGACTGAGATAAAAGAAAAAAAAATAAAAAAAGGCATCCTTTAAAACAGCAGGTTGGCTAGATGTGTGCAAGATGGTCTTGGTAGGAGTCAAGGATGAGCATCATGTGGTGATGCCTTAAGTTATTTTGTCAGTGGAACAGGGCTAATGAAGAAGCCATAAGACTTTATGAAGAACGTAAACACTGCAGTGGCAGGATGCAGAAAGAATACAACTGAGACAGAAAGCTTTGTCCCAGTGAAGCGAAATGGTGGTTGAAAATCCCTGTTACATCTTAGTAGACCACTACAAAAAAGTGTACAAATTTTCTGAATTTCTATGGAGGGCATGGGCAAGAAGTCACCAGCAACAGTATTTGATAGTCCCAGAAACTTGTAACTTTTTCAATGTCATTGTTTCCTTAAGCTTTCCTTTCTTACCAAGGATATTTGCGTGCATGGGGCTGAGTTTACTGGGAAATTTGCCCTTCAACACTGGCTTCCTATATAAACTGTTCCAATTCTCTTGTCAGCGGAAACATTGATTAGCTGTGCTCAATAAACTATTTGACACAAGCAAGGAAACAATGCCTGCAGGGAAGTAAACACATTTAGAGAACACTGCCAGCCTTTTTTTCCTCTGGGCGCTGACAGTCTTTGAGAGGCCATTGCATCATCTTGCTTAAGAATGCTGTACTGTGTCTTAGCGTCCAAAAAAGAAAACCCCAGCTGGTTCACAATTAGCATTTTATTTTCTCAAACATTTTTAATTTTAACATTTAATGAGATTCTTCCTTTTTAACTATAGGACTTAAAGTGCTTGGCTATCCACAAGTTTAGAATCAGAAGGCCCAAAGTTGTATAAACTATTGTAAGCTATTCTTTCCTTGTGCTTCTGGATTGAGGTTCTTGTCGCTCTCTGTCGTAGAGAAATGCAGAAATTCCTTTTGTGCAGGACAAAATCAGAAGCTGGCCAGTAGCCCAGGGTTGGGAATTTGTGTCAAAGGATGATGGTTGGTTCTGTCCTAAGGAATTATAGCACGTTGTCAATAATATGATTATTTTGTTATTCAGGAATCCTGAGCATGGACTTACACTCCATTACACCACATGTTGAGCAAACAGAACAAAAAAAAAGGTTGTTCCTTGTCTCAGCCATAATCAAAACGATTTTTACATTTAATGTGAGAATCTGAAGATGAGAAGGAACGCTGAATCCCACACTGGTGAATCAATTCAGTAAACAGCCTGTCTGCTGTAGCTGAGACAGCAAAGAAAACACTGAGAGACTATGGAACCTATGGAGAACTGCTTTTTATTTTTTATTTTTTATTTTTTTTTTTATTTTTTATTTTTTTGTGGGAAAAGTGGTTCAAAAGAAAACAAAGTTGTTGCTGTTGGAAAGTCTTCCTAAAAGGAAAATAGAATCCAGTATTATCAGTTGACAACCTGGAGTTGTTGGTGAGTTGTGATCACAACCACAGCTCATTGGAGTTCTGGCTCATGCCCATGCATAGCCCTCTCCAAAGAGAAACGATCTGCACAGAGCAGCTGAGGTCAGAAGCGGTGGTTGTGTGTTACACTGAGTGTGACAAACAACCTAAACTTTTAGAAAGCTCCAGAACATTTCACAGATCTTCTTTGAGTTTTCACAGTTTTGGGTTGCCAGGACGTTAGCGAGTGGGGAAGTCGGTTGCATGTGTTAATTTTGTGCACCTCATTCAGAAAGTGGTTGATGCAAAGTCTTTTTTTCCTTTTAATCCTGTAGATAGCTCTTTAACGTGTTAGAGATATAAGAAAGTTCCAGAACACAAATGAAAGAACTAAATAGCAACGTCTTATTTTCACAGATGATGAAACCAAAGCAGAGAGGGAGAGAGATTAAATGACACATTTCCAAAGACCACATGGTCAGCAGCAGAATGAAAAACTGCGAGCAGAGGTCTGATCCTTGTCTCCTGATATCAGACGTAGTTCTCAGAAGCAGTTGGAAATGTGACCTGTTGTTTGCACTAACAGTTTAATTGCTATGAATGCTGTCACTCAGCTTACACTTGTGCCCTACTAACTGGGGAATTCGACCTTGATGGTAGGTTGCTCTGATAGGATATTTAGCTGCCAAGTGCCAGACGTAGGCTTCTGGAGGAAATATATAGCAATGGAGTTGGATCAGGGGTGTTAGGTGGGACCATTGGTCTGTAAGATGGAATAAATGGCTCAGGAGATCTGAGATTCTGAGGGTCCCACGTGGTTCTGAAGAACACATCATAACAACTCTGTGTGATCTGTCTGCAAATGTGGTGTTAACTCTCAGTGTTGTTTTTCTCCAGAGAGAATGTTCTGCATTTCAAGAGTTAAGAGGTGCTGGTGGAGCTTTCATGCATATATCAGGAGGGTATTTCAGGTGAGTGCAGTTGTGAGAACCATGAAAAACTGAGTGAGGCAGGTTTCCAAAAGAGAATCTGTCTTTCTAGTGCTAGGCAACTATGTTGGGCCATGTGACAATGTCTGTAAAGGCCCTGAAGTTTTCCTCAATAACTCTGAATTGACAGGTTTGCTGGTACTTTCTGACTCTTCTGATTATCCCTTTTCCTAAACACTCAAGGAGAGTTTGCTAAGGAATGACGGATCCATAGCGATGCTGATGGGTGCTAAAAGAGGAAATGCAAAAGAGTGCACTGCTGCATAGTATCAATAAGAGATCTAAGAACTCAGAACAAATGCTCTTCCTAAACTAACAGTGATCTGTAAAGTCTTAATATTTATCATCTGGTTCCTGAGGACGTCAGAGAAATCAGGTTTTCTGCTGACTGTGAGGGACTACATGGTTAGTTTGTAAGAGAAACAACATCATGCTAATTTTTTGAGTGACCAGTAAGGGTATAAAAGGGATATTACTCATGGAACGAGATGTGTGCGCACTGGATTGATCTTTGATCTTTCTTCCAGCAAAAAATAAGCTGTAGGAAAATTGCTGATCCTATCAGCAAGCCGAAGAGTGAAAGAGCATCTTACAGTGAAGGTGGCAACAGAGATCTTAAGGAAGCAAATGCACATAAGAGTGAGTGCTGCGCACAGAAGTGAAGGCATTGCTCTTTGGCAAGGCCCCATCCCAAGAAGCATAGAGGGAAGGCTACGCTTTGAGAATTATAACCTGAGACTCCCAATACATGCACTTCTACAGGAATTGATATGTTCTGCATGTGAGGACTCTCCTGGGATGTGCTCTTACTTGAGATGATAAATGTCAGTGCTGCAGCTCTGCAGCATCTCTGAGACTGCCGTGGCTTTTGATAAGAGTGCAGCTCAGCCTGAGGTAGTAATTAGGATAGCTCTGGGTAATACTATGCAACAATTAAGCCTTAGTAATCATGTTTAGTATGTAGCTGTGGTGTGGCTGCTCAGTACTTCGAGTGCACTCTTGCATGATTCTCAGGAAAGAGACTCCGCAGGAGGGCTTTATGTCACTTTAGTGATCCATGCAGTAACTCCAAGCCAAGTTAGGATTACTTTCAGATGTAAATTCTACATTTTGCTGTCTTGAATATATGTGCATAAGCTTTCTCAAGACCATTGGGCTCATATGAACAAGGCTAATGGAACAATACCATGAGATTGCTATTTAGTATCAAAAAGCCTATCGAAATTCCAAGTACTTCCAGATTTGTAACAAATTTCCATGAGTTGTCTGGATTACCCACCTTTGCCAGGGAATGGGAAACCAAAGCAGCATGGCCAGTATGAATACAAATTAATTCCTCACAGAGGGTGTCACATCAGAGAGAAATGGGTTTGTACTCTATACACAAGAACCGACATCTGTTTCATTATAGACTGCTGCAGTCCATGTTATATAACTTCCTGGCATAGCAAGTGCATGCCATTGTTACAGAAGACTCATCAGTGTATTTTGGTGTTGGGCTGTTTTGCTTGCAGATAAATAACATGGTTTCACTGGGAAGTGGGTGATATTGCATCCAAAATTAGAGCCAATGGGACCCAGGAAATAATGAGCAAGAATATTGTCAACTGACAAATATTTGTGGTTTAAATCACCTCAAGTTGGAGCTGTGATAATTTATAGGTGTTCTGTGATGACTAGAAAGTGGAAAGGTAGAACACAAGTGCTTTGTTTTTTTTTTTTCCTTTCTTATCAGCCCACAGGGATGACATCCCTCATGACTTAGGGTAGATAATGGATACATTTTTCCAAACAGCAGCTCACACTTGGCGCTCCCTGTTCAGCAAAGCTAGAAGCCTTGGTCTTTGGAAATATTTGCTAGTTCCTTGTTTATTTATTCATCATCTCTTGACTTGTCTGCACTTCATTTTCAAGACAGATCCTCAGAAGCTGTCACCTGAAATTGTAATACAGTTACAGTCCTGTAAGGTCACAGTCTTTCTATCACTACTAGCATTATCTTACAGCTGTTTTTTTGATTCCAATGTCCAGATCAATTAAAGTTAATTATTATGGGCTTATTCCATTTCCTCTAGTAGACCATAATCTCCTCAGTTTGTTTTGTATGTCTAACTTTCCATTTTACCAATATTATCTGTTGTGTTGCATATGCTTCACCAACATTCCAATTAGTTTTTACTACCTTGGTTGTTCTCCAGCTAGTTTCAGATTTCATTGCTAACCTTCTTTCTACTTAAGATTGATAAAAACTTGTGTGAAAGACCCTTTCACAATAACTCTGCTCATAAACACTTGAAGAAAGTAATGGAACCCAAGGAATGGCCATTGTCTGTGCCGGGAGATCTAGGGTCAAAGCTTAGACCTTAGATTTGTACATAGGCTCGGCAAATCTCTGTAGTTGTTCCTAATGATGAAGTATGTATATTATGACCTTTCACACTTTAAATTGAGCTACAATATTAAAGTATCAAACTAGTAAATTATCACCTTGTAGCATACAATTCTTATCTACTAGGGGTGGGTGTTTGTTTTGTAAGGCATATTTAAATATAGAAGTTATGCACAGCTCTTAAGATACACACAATTTAAAAAAAGAATAATTGTGTTCTGGGAAATCATTTATTTGTGGAAATTTTTGATATTGGCTACTCAATGTGAAGTCACACATTCTTATTTGAGAATAACTGTAACTGAAAAGTTTACGCTGAAAGCCAGGGATGCAAACAATGTTTTTATATAACCACCACCCTAAATTTGTTCTAATGCACATATTTAGGAAATAATCAGGAACATTCAGGACTCCATCTTAGACATGCTGCAGCTACTGATAGAATCCAGGTGTCTGGATTGGGGAGAAATCTGAATGATCTTGCTTTCAGTGTTAACTGCAGACTTTGCTGTCTTTTGAAAGTGGAAAGCAAAGCTAAGATGTGAAAACGTACTTAGAATAGACCTGCTTACATCCTGTGTTCCTGAAGTAGGCAGTAACAGCTTCATAGTGGATAAGAAGGAAATCACCTCACATAGGCGCGATAAAATGAATCACGGCGTGTTTACAGAAGGCAGAGATAACTCATGGCACATGCACTGACTGCAGACAAGGAACAAACGTCCGTTAGACTTCTAAAAGTGTTCTGAAAAAAACCCTTGCCAATCATGTTCACTTCTTCATTATTTTCTTCCCTCTGTGTCTGTTCCAAAGGCTGCGATTCTGTTTAGTAAGAAAAATAACTGTCTAGGAAGGAATGGAAAGCCCGGAAACAGATTGTCTGTGGATCTCCACAAAATAAAACACCTCCCTCCCTTTTTTTTTTCCTGCTTACCTTCACGGCTTCCCAGCTAGAATTAACCAGGTATTGTCTAAAGGGACCAAAACCTGAAAAGGAAAGAATGTGCTTTTAACTTATCCTTGCTCTGCAAGGTTAGATTAGCTGACAACAGGTATATAATCACATGTTTGTACTTTAATATTTTTTGTTACAGAGGTTGATTTTTTTATTTAATATATTATTTAGCCTCTATGACATTCAAGGGAAGGGTCAGCACTTTTTGAGATGTGCTGACATAGTAGCTAATCCTACAAGCCTTATGAGGTAAACTTAACTGAAGCTGCTAAATGTTTTGGAGCCAAAAGAGCCCCGTTCATGTAAGTGATGATTTGGGGAGAATATCATTAGCCACAGAAATGTTAGATTAAATTGACTGGTGTCAACAATCCCAGGTCGCTGTCATTGTACCTTTCTTACTGTCGAGAGCTCAGGAAGATGAAAGTACACGTCTGAAAGAGTAAAACTTGATTTCATTTAGTTTTACAATTCCTTTTGTGAGCTACTTTTTTATTTAACAAGAAGACAAAAATTGGTTTGATTTGGATGGGCATTTTGTCATCTAAAAGTTTGGTGGAAAGCTCCCACCGCCTTTATTAATCTCAATTACTGCTCTCAGTCCAGTGTGTTGGAAAGTCTTAGACACTGGGCAGCAGGAAAACTGGTCTGTGAAATGGTTGTAGTGCTTTACACTTTAAATATTTAAAAATCCACAAATGGACAAATAAATACTGACAGTGTATGGTTACTCCTTTACACATTGAAAGTTACTTGTATATGGGAATAGTTGAACTTACATTATTAAACTTTACAACAGCTTTAATAATTAATGATATATTTTAAGCATTTCTTAATTTGCTGATACTTGTTTAATAACTGCTTGATCTTTTCTCTTTAATATGATGCAAAGCCTGGTGGTAGTTGTATTGCTGCAATGATTTCCCTGGGATTGGGAAGCAGCACTCATTTCACATTGATAGTGAAGAAAAAAATCTCTCTGGCTAGATTTACAGAGTGAAATTAGGGAGACAGTCACCCCATTTTGAAGCTGCAGTTGTTGTGCATGTTGGGGTACCTGCATGCGTGCAGAGTTCTAACAACGCTATTAAGTAATCTGGAGTTGAATTCATGCATCCCAGCTGTGGCTGTAAGAATCCACTGCTTGGGATAAATTATTCTATGTAACAAAATAAATGTAGGAGAGTTTTACAGTACTGAAATTCCTGCAAAAACTTCAAGAGCTAACAGGTTGAATATTATTAGGCACTATATAGTAAACTGGGCTCACTGCCAGCAGGTTTATATTATGAGCAGGTGAGAATGTGACAGAGGCATGCTGTGATAATCTCTGTAATAGCTTGAAGATGCACCTGTGTCTCTAATGGGACACACTAGACTAAAAGCATTTGAACAAGTATATTTCTGTACCTAAATGGCGATGTAAGGGGAGAAAAAAACCTAACAAGGTGCTAAGAAGTGTGCCCATCAAGGGTACGTGCTATAAATATCATAGGGAGAACCAGGCTGTCAGCCTTTTAAGAGGTTAGCAAATACCTCTTGCTCTCTCCTGCACTCCCATTCATTTCAACTGCAGGTTTTTGGAGCAAGCCAAACCAGTTCTGCTCATCTTGGAGCTATTAAAAAAAAAAAAAAAAAAAAAAGTGTTTAATTGAAAACAGCAAGATGCAAATCTCTTTGATGTAGCTTCAACCTCGTTCCTGTGTCCTCGGTTGACCTACAGTGGAAAATTATCCTGCGACTCGCATGTCAAGATATGTGTAATGACTGCCTTTGGATGAGCCAGTGGCAATGAGAGGGACAGCGAGTCGCAGCGTTCCTTAGGAGCTTTAACCTTTTAAAGCTAGTAGTCTCTAGCTGGTGGCACTGCCACTGTAAATCAGCCAGCAAGAAAAAGAACAAATTCTGTCCCTTATGCTGCACATTCACACATGTTCTTTTGATATATTTAAAGTTAATGGTGTAGTTCAGCAGTGGTGAGGCAGCATCTACTGTTCAAATTTCTCTTACCTTGCCGTGACACTGAGACCCTGAAACTTGCCATGTGTGGTTCTAATTCTGGACACTGACTACGTGACATTGTGATGCAACCTGGTTTTGCTGCTTCAGAGCTCCTTTTGGGTAAGCTTTATCTAATACTAGCCTGCACTGCCTTGAGCTACGTGGTTTGGATCAGAGAGAATGTCAACAAAGATTAAAACATGGAGAGAATGAGCAACAAACCAAACTGGATGGCAGTAAAGAGGGCATGCTGCAGTTTGTTTCCGCTGACATGTATCTTAAGAAGGCACAGCAGTAAGTTATTTTCTATTTGGAATTGTAAGTATGACCGTTTGCTACTGTTTTTCCCTCCAGGGAACTGTTTATGACAGAGATCAAGCATGTATTCATACCATCTCTAGCTAAAAGGAGAAGAAAATAAAAACAAAAATCTTACCAGTCACAACCACAATGTTGGAATTTGAATCCATGCTCCAAAAGGTGAAATCTCATCGACTTGCAGTTCCAAACAGTGGTATCAGCATTCATGCATCTGTGGAAAACTTCCTCATCTGGGGCATCTATTTTTTGATTCAAACCGTTCTGAAGCATGCAGATTTCTATTGGATGAAGAAAGTGTTTTCATAAAGCTGGGATGGGTTGGGATTCACACCAGAGGAATGATTTCTGTCCCATGGAACTTTCAAAACAAATTGTTACACCTGCATATTAAAGGCAGCAGGTTACCTCAAGAACAGAAAAGGCTGCAAGAAACTTTTTGCAAAATGTCCAGCAATAAAATATCCAGCAATACTTTGCATCAGAAAACTGTATATATACAAGTAAGCAAAACTAATTGGGTCACTTTTAGTGTATGCCTGTGGATACTGTATTCTTGTCACTGCTGTAATTCTCTTCAATCGTGAAGAACTACTGAGCTAAAAACACGTACCTCTATTTCCACTCCATTCAGTGTTAGGGTTAGTTTCTTATTATCGATAAATACATAGAGGTAACTTTCCTGTGCTCCCTCACAGCACTTACCTCGTTCACTCATCTTCAGCTTTATCTTACATTATTTATTAAACTCCCCAAGCTCCTTACACTTTAAAAATAAACATTAACAGGAAAATATGTATTTGCTAAAGCAAAATATTTACTTGGCACGACTGAATGGACAACACATAGCAAAACTTCAGTCCAAATTAAAATGTCAAAGGAAATCTTGAGGCAGTGAGTTTAATAGCTGGTGTGTCTTCATTAAACTGAAGTGCAAAAACCAATAGGGGGCCTGAAATCAAAACATATGCACATTGTCACTGCCCAAAACAAAAGCATATGAAAGTCCTCTTGGGAATTAGAACTATGTGGGCAGAGGGTTTTGCTGAGTCTTGTTTTGAGTAGGAAGTATGTGCATGTGTGTGAGAGAGAGGAGAGAAATAAACTAAGAATAGAAAGTTGCTGTGCATTCTCAAGAGAGATGGTAATTATGAGATCCTAAGAGAGAAAATCCCTGAAGAACTCTCCTGGATTGGCTGGTGGCCGAGCAATGTTTGGAGTTACAAGCTGCTTCTGTCCTTTGAATCCTCCTAAACTGAGAGTAATTTGTGGATTCTTTTTGATAAAATGACACTGATTCTATCACCCCTGTCTCTCCCTGGCTAATAGAGCTTGCAGAACTGACTTTTACTAGCCACTGAGGCTGAAGGAGCAGCCAGTAAACCAAATGGGAAACTGCAGCTTTAAATAAGGTAAAATTTACCACTCCCATCAGTGAATTGCATTTACAATTCCACTGTCTTTCTTTTTCCTAGGTCAATCAAGATGTGTTCATGCAGTTTATGTGTTTGCAGCATATGGGTATTTGAGGTGTGTGCCAGTTTGTTTCCTCATCCACAATTAAGAAAACAAGCCCTGGATATTTGAGAGCAGATCACAGACACAGCTGACTCAGCTCAATACTGGTGTTTTTTTTTCTAGCTGCATACAGATATGATTGACATGGTGTTCATCTTGAAGTGAAGAAGAAATGGAAGCAACTCAACTATGAAAATGCTGGTTATCACTCTTAGATGGAATACAGTGTCACAAAAACAGAGGAGAAGAACATTTTGGTGTAAAGCTTGCTGTTCTCTATGGGTCAGTGCCCATGAAGGAGAAACAAACTCAGTAGAAATGGGAAATGGAAAAATGTTATAGCAATTTCACTCACATTTGTTTTTGAACAGCGTTGCCTTGTTTATGGAAGTTCTTCTGCAGTTTGTTCTATCGGTGCATGCCTTGTGCTTAGCACCAATGGAAACCCTGAAATTGTATATAATCTTAATGTAGTCAACCTGTTGGGTGGCTGCTATCGTTTAGTTGTGCTGTTCTTGTAATATTAGCAAAATTCAGCTCCTGTGCATAAACAGTTTTTTTTTTTTAATTGTCTGCTATAGTTTAACACAGAGAAAAAGGACCTCAGCAGTGCAGAGTGTAACTTTCCATCAGTGGGTCTCTTTTGTTCAGGCATCATCCACAGAGCACATGCAGGATTTAAGTAATTATTTATGAGATAGTATGCAAAATACTTAAGTAGGACCAACAGATTCCTTGGGCTTAATGGTAATATGTTTACCACTCCTGGTTATAAACAAAACCCAGCTGACAAGACTTAGCTGGCCAGGTTTCATCATTTTCAAGATGACGGTGAAACCTTTGGGCTGAGTGACGTGTGTGATACTGAGGGAATGGAGGAAGGTGCAAGGCTTCGAGCGCTCACAGGCATGCACTGAAATGCACTGATGTGCTGCACAGTGGCTGTGTGACTGAGCGTCAGCGCCGAGGTTGCTCTTGTCCCACAGCGGAGGGCAATACCGCTTTGTCTTATCGAGGAAAGAAAACACAGGTCTGCTTGAGTACGTTTTTACAAACGTTTGAAGGGAAGATCAACCACGTGGAGTTTTCTCTTACAGCTCTGGCAGGAATAGAGCGTGCAACAGCAGCGCGAGCCGCCTGAAGAACTCTGAAATGTCGCTTCAAATGGACTGAAGCAGCGATACTCCCCCAAAGCTAAGCGCAGAGGTATGCTGATCTGTTTCGTTGCTGTTAAGGGAAGAAGCGAGCTTCGCTGCTGGCCGAGGGGAGCTCGGGGGCCGCTCGCTCGGCCCTGGGGCTGCAGCCGGAACCTCTCCTGCCTGCTCCTCCTCAGGCCACCCTCCCTCTCGGTCCCTTTGTTTCCCCGCCCGCACTGAGGGACGGGGCCGCACCGCCACCCCCGGCCGGGGCGAGGGCGGGCCGCGTGCTGGGAGCCCGCCTCAGAGGAAGTGATGGAGGCCGAGGGAGGAGGCCGAGCAGCCGCTGGTAAGAGGAGAGGGAGCGCGCGCGCCCGCCCGCCCGCCAGCCGGAGCCGCGCGCTTCGCGGCTTCCCCTCCTTCCCTCAGCGGCCCCCGTCTCGCCCGTCCCCTCGCGCCGCTCTGCTCCTCCGCCGGCAGCCGCCCCGCTCGCTTCTCCTCCCTCGTGCTCTTTGCACGTCGCTCACCCGCAGTGAGCTCCCGTCCCGCGGTGCCCCGTCCCGCCCGCAGCTTCGCGCCGCTGCGAAACGGCGGGCTCCCCGCGCTGCCCTCGGCGCCCGCCGCGGCGCTGTGAAGAAACGGCCAAAACGCGGCCGAAGTCGCGGGCCTTTCCAGGAATGCTTTGTTCCGTCGCCTGAGGTCATGGCAGGACGAGCCCCGGCCTTGGCGGCCGTGCTTCTAGAGGATCGCTGAGGTGAGGAGGGGCCTCAGGCGGCCCCGCTTGGGCTCCCCGTCCAGCCGTGCGGAGCTCGTGGCCCGACGGCTCGATGTGCGAGAAGCAACAAAGAGCAGGGAGAACACTGTCTAAGCACACGTATACGTCTTTAAGGCCAAACTGTGGGCTGTGTTCAAGTGCTTCCTCGGGGGGAAGCAGAGCACGGCGTCGGGGACACGAGGAGAGGCGAACGCGGTGCTTTTTGACCGCGGAGAAACAGTTAGCTGGGTGGTTTTGGTGTACAGAGGAGCTGCAGGAGGCTTTTTCCATTGTGCGTGGGTGCTCGGCCCTTCAGCGAATACTTTGTTAATCGTGAGATGGCTGTAGGGTAAAAAAACTCACTGTCTCTAATGATTAATTCTGGGGGAAGAAAACCTTTGCCCCTTTGCTTGCAGCGACCATCGATTTGGTGGTGTTTGTGGCAGCTGCCAAAGAGCCTCTGCCCAGCACAGCCCAGCTGGGAGAGCTCCTGATTGCATTCCAGGTGCAACACTGAAGCAAACAGATTAGGTTAGTTCCAGGGTGGCAGCACTTCTGGTGCCTGGAGTCTTATTTTAGGACAAACTCAGAGCAAACTCTGTCACGGATTTCCAAGGCAGCCCAGTGTGTGAAGCGTCCTGGTTGTATTTGTCTAGGAGCTCTTCCAGCACTCTCTGTGTGTGCACCATTTGTATAAGGGCCCATTGCATCCCCTCAGCTACCTTTTGCATTGCTTTCCCTCTTGCTCCTGTTTTATGCTCTTTCTTAATTTGTCACACCAGCAGGTAAATGGAGAGAAAGTGAATTTTATCTTCTGAAACGTATTTTAAGTTGCTACCATTTATCTAAAGCACCTACTTCATCCCCTTCAGTAGAATAATGATGCTGTTCATTAGTTCCTCTAACTGCTCATGGCTAAATGCACTTGTAGTCAGAATGCTCTATTTTTTCCTCTCCTGCCAGCCACTTGTGGAAGTCAAACATTGATAATAATTGCATGTTGATCTCTTCTCTTCTCTTCTCTTCTCTTCTCTTCTCTTCTCTTCTCTTCTCTTCTCTTCTCTTCTCTTCTCTTCTCTTCTCTTCTCTTCTCTTCTCTTCTCTTCTCTTCTCTTCTCTTCTCTTATTCTACTCATGTTTTTAAATGCAGTATCTCTAGATGAATGGGACTAGGTTTTTCACGTCCCAGCAAATGGACCGTTGGGTGCTTCAGGTACACCTACATTTTATTTTCCAGATTTCTTTATTCTCAAATGGAATGTTTGGAAGAGTTATTCCTCTCCTCTTTTGGGACAAATGTCATTGTTTGTAGCCATCATTTGAATTTTGACGTAGTTATTCAGTTAATTGCATACTCATATGTAACAATTGAATGAATACAGGTTGAGCACACAGCACATTTCACGAAAATACTGGATTCAACGATTAGCTTTTCTTGTGCAAAAGGTACTTTCCAGGTTATGTCTTCTATAATGAGGTTGTACAACTCTACATGATCTCAAGGTCATCTGTTCCTGTGGCTTTTTCATAAAGCAGGACTTGCAAGGTTATGATTCCAGAGCTGAGAAGTAGGTAGATGCCATGTGACAGACCCACACATCTAGCTTAACAACTGCACTAATGAAGTTTTAATTTTCCATCTGCCTTGATGTTAATCATTTAAAGTTTGCAGGTGTGAGGGCAGCACCCTGAAAGGTGGAAACTCAAAATCATGACAGTGTGGATGCACATTTAGAAAACCTACTCGAAGCTCTAACTTAGAGTCTGATCAGCAACTGTATTCCTTCAGCATAACTAAACTCTCATCTATGGAAGAGAGAGCGTTTTACTCAGACTGAGGAGTATGCTTTTCTAGGAGGTAACAATTTCTAGAACCTTTTTACTTTCTGTGCCACAGGAAGGTAAGTTACTGTCACCTTGCTTTAACATAAACGCGTAGTTACGGCCCGGAAGGAAAGGAAACAGGTAATAAAATCCTTTCTCCTTGGAAATACTTTCCTAAAACAAAAAAATACACTCCAAATCCCAGCAAACAAATCTGAGTCTCTTTTCATAATAGCGTTTCAGCAAACATGCACCTTCCCTCGGGGAGGGAGTATAAGAGAACAAACCACAAGAGAAAATCTTGCCTGTTTAAATTTCAAGGGGCAAGATGTGTTGCCATTATGCTTGTGAGTGTGTTATAAGGACCTATGTAGAACACACTGCTGCGTATTTTCTGCACTGTATAAGAGCTGCACACCAAGAATCTCACAAACATTTCTAGTGGCATGCACTGGTCACAGTCCTTACATATTGTGTTTGGAAAATGACTGGCAGACCCTCAGGTCACACGTATCCAAAGTAAACTGTGTCCTGCTCATTTTCTGAGTGGTCTGTGGATGCTTAAAAATGTTGTTTGTAACCTTTGAAACTGCTGTCTGGTGGCTGGTCTTTATAGTATTACCAACAACAGATGGCAAATGGCTCTGTTGATGTAGTTCTTGCTAGTGTTTCATTCCTGTGAAGTTCCACAGTCTCAAAGTCTCAGAAAATGCCTCCATATTTTTTCTGCGTAATGATTTCAAGCCAAACTAAATAAAAACATCTTATCAAATTCAGATTCCCATGGTGTCATGTGACATTTTTGTAATGATTGCCTTGCAGCAGTTTCAGATAAGTGCACGTTTGGTAGCAATTTAAGGCCTGTGTCCTTTAAGTAATGCTTATTAGTACGCAACAGATGCCATTTAGAAACATTATGCCTTTTAATAGGCTCTGCTTTTAGACTACATTTTCTCATTCCAGGCAGGCTGTGGATCAGGCAAGCTTGGAGGTATGCTGCTGCTTATGCAAAGCCTAAGTCAATTTTCTGCTCTGAAGTCAAGCCATGTGTTTTTCCTTGTTTCTTCCATTCTGGCCATTGCTGTCTGGTGTTTTTCCCCCCCAGTCATATCTTTGGCTGATTGTCAAGGCATTACAATCAAAACCTTTTGCATTTTTAACCACCATCATTGGTTTCTTTTGTTCTTACGGAAGGGTCTGTGTAAACTGAATTGAAACAATCTCAGCTTTACTATCATGAGCACAGCAAGCGTGGAGTTAGCTTACTATTGCCAGCCTGTCCTTCCTTCTCTGCTTCTGTCTTCTCCCAAAATGAAATAAAGGAAAAAGCAGAACCATGCTGATTTTGGAGCACTTTCAAAGACATGTAAAACAGCTGACACAATGGCACAGAGAAACAAGAAAGATGTTTGCATATTTTCTCCACTACATGCAGCTGTTTATTAAAGCAAGAGGTTCCAAGACAGACTGAGAGGCTTGTGATAGCTAGTGTAGGTGACATATTAATTTGCAGCTGCATAATAAATTTACTAATGTGTAAATTACTATGGTAGAGAAGGTGTTTTTTTGTTTCCTTTTTATTTTGCTTAAATTAATTGCTTTATTTTGAGATTAATCTGGCAATACAAATTAGTCCTTGTAAGTAATTTGGGGGAAGGCTGCTGAGCTGTCTTCGGTAGACTTATGTGCTCTACTGATTTCTCAGGTGTACAGCATTTGCAACTCAATCTATGGGGGGATCTGAGACAGAAAATCTGTCTGGTTGTCTCATATTTTCATTACTGCATTATTTGTATGGGGAACACTGTGCTTCCTGATGGCAGACCGTGGCTTTCAGGTACCCTACATATACCACCCGTACTGGCAGTTTGTATGCAGTGAAGGTAAAGGCTGCATGTAGGCCCTGTGGTGTTATGTTCCCCACATGTGCTTTGAGTGATGGTAGTAACAGGCAAATGTCATTAACATGTCACTTAAACTTTAGTCCTGGTGCCAATTTGTGAGGGTGGCTGTTTCAGTAGTAATTTTAAAGGCTCTCCTGTCCTAAATTGCAGATATTTTCTGAAGCTGTTGTAGCTGGCAATCTGTCTGGCATCTTCCCATGGGATGAAATCATCTTTATGCTAGTTCGTTTTCCAAACTGACTTGTCATTTCTTACCATTTCACTATTCCTTGTTTATCACTACGTGAGGTGTTATCTTCCTCTCTTCCCTTATATTAGGGGATGACTTCTAGGCGTTTTGTGTCCTCCTCTCTGCCTTCCATCTTTGTAAGGAATTAATGCTATCACATTTGAACTGGTAATTCCTAAAAGCTCTTCTGTTGTTCACTGCAACTTTGCTGTCATTTTTCTTCAATTCAGCCTCTTTGAATAACGAATGTACTTCAGAGATACATTCCAGTGTCATTTGGGGCCTCCCATTCTTTGACAGTCAAACTCTATTTTGAGGTCAGGCTTAGAAATATGAATTTCTGCTGGCACAGCTATTTTGGCTATGGGTATGATGAAGTGAGATGTATCAGTGGCAGAGCTATACAGGAAAAAGCCCCTGGTGTGGACACAGTTGATAACAACTTCATTATTTGTTTGCATATTTTGCTTAGTGGTGGACAAATAATCAAGTTGCCAAATGCAGAAGTTTTTTTTTAGATATCCAAGAAAATCCTTACCACTGTTATCTCCACAGCCTTCAGTAGTTGCAGTTAGACTTGTGCAGGAGCATATCTGCCCATTTCTTGGTTGTATGGAAAACAGTACCTATTAAGAACCTAATTCTGATGTCCAGAGATTCAGAGGTTTTAGCATCAACCTCACCCATTTAATGAAATGTCCCTGACAAAATCTCTGTGTGAACTGCAACCTTAAGGGTTTTATTCGTTACAGTCCTGAATGTCACTTCACGGCTGTGTTTTCTCTGGGTCATTCTGTAAGCTCTACCTCTTCTTAGCATTGATGCTCTGTGAAAAAGAGAGTTAGGTGTGCAGCAGTATGAATTTAGATACATCAGAGTTACAGCTGGTAGCACTCCCATGGTTTTGCAGCTCACTGCAGTATTTATTTATAAAGTCCGTTTGCGGGCCATAATGTCTCAGCTTTTTTCAGTCACATTAGGTTAGAGCTTTGTGCCAAGCCAGATGTGCATTTTGTGTGTTAAATGCCAGGAGTAGCCTGTTTACATAGACGTGTTTTCATTTCTCTGTGCTATGAACTGGGTGTGACTTTAGTTTTTTAATGTAGCACTGCTAAAAATCTTTCTGAAGGGAAATTCACGTGGATGAAGCCTGTTTGAGGAATGGGAGCACTGTGGGTTAGGATTGGTCAGCACCATTTTGTGATCCCTTCAGTGTACACTTGCTTTCCTTGATTTGAAAGCATATTAAATGACGTGCTTTCATCCAGGTAGTTTTCCAAAATAGCTAAATAATTAAACCAATTATTTATTTCATTTGCCTATTTCCCCCCCCCTCCATTTCATAAATTGCAGATTACTGTGACAGATTTTGGAAACTAAACGAGATGTGCACACAGACCCCAGTCACGTCACGAGGTTCTGATGGCCTCTAAAGCTCCTTGAGGAAAGTGGAAATTGAAACTGTTGGACATTTCTTCAGAGTTAGGCTTGTCTGGTCTTGTTTGGTCTGTGCTCATGTACATTCTGCTAAATTTATGTGGATGCTTTGAGCTTTTTTCTTCCCTTTTCCTAAATTAGTAGTAAAAATGTATTAGTGTGAATGGGATGGCTAATCTGACAGCATCCTGCAGTTGGGATGCTTGATGTTTGATCTGCTCTGCGTTTGAGTGACAGGATTTGCAATAATGATACGTATAGCTACAGCTGAACTCATATTTAAACTTTGGTTTCTTGACTGAGAATGCAATTAGGATTATTTCCCTACATTTCTGCCTTCATTTCTGCATTTCACAGCAGAAAATTATCTGCAGTCAGAAACTTGTATTTATTTTATCTCCTTTCATCATTCGAATTGTGATGGAATAAAGATTAATACCTAAGCAGCATTTTGGAATCAGACATAGAAACATGCTAATGCCAGTGCAGGTTTCTTCATCCTTTGTGTTCTGAGTGTGATTGCTCTATTTGTAGTGGTGAAAAGTGATGCAGTGGGGAAGAGCACTGTTTTCGTTAATGATATACAGCATGTGGTTAAGGGCTGCCTTGCCAAGTTGGCCAAATATCACACCACAGCATTTGCCCATTAGCTCCATTGCCATCACACAGTGTGATGAGACTGCAGTTTCACTTCCACTAGAACTTGGGTTTTTGACATGAGCTTGCTCGATGAAAGTCAGGATATGAGAGTCAGGTTCTGCATGTACTCCTGGGAGCATGCCAAAGACCTCTTCCTTCCTTTGCAAAGTTAAACAAATATGGCTGTCTAATGATAACCACATGCATGGCTCATTGGAAGGAGTGGAGGAGTTGGTGTTAAGCACTGCTGTTTACCAGAGCTCCTGCTCCAGTGAGAGACTAGTGGAAAGTGCTTCTGTGACATGTACACAAAATACAAGAGCAAGAGCTGTTGTCTTCAGGTCCCAGAAGCGCCGTGGCTGTGCTGCTGTAGTGGAGGTGGCAGCCCACAGGAGAACAGAGAACCATTTATGCTACATGATTTCTTTGACTTTTTATGTTGTGACTTCAGAGAGACTGATAAGAAAAACGTCACGGCCTTTTGAAGTGGCTGATAAGATACACTTAACAGCTAAGAAATGGGAGGAAGATGAAGTGATTTGTTGGGGGCCACAAAAACGCACCTGTGGTAGGAGTAAATTGTAGGGGCTCTGGTTTTAGTTCCCTCACTTAATTACAGAACCATTCTCTTCTGGGAATTGATATGATACACAGACTTTTTGTGTTGGTGTACATATGTTTGTCACATATTGCAAAGTGGTTTTTAATTAAAGAAAAAAGTGGAAAATGCTTCTTGGACAGCAAAAACCCATGATACTGTCAAAAGCACTTAAAATCTGCTGAAGTGTCAGATTTTTTAATTTTTTTTTTTGAATTGTGAAATATATTGGCATGCAGATAAAGCCAATAAATAAATAAAACCAGTGCTGCTATTGCAAACATTACGAATGGCAAAATTGAATAAAATATGAGACTAAAAAGTTAGAAATGTTGAATTGTTTTTTTCTATCTTTTTGGCTTCATTAGGAACCACACTTCTCATTACACATAAATGCAGTGCAATTAGCAGAAATAGGTACAAATGGGTGCACAGTGCAGACTGATGGCTGTTCTGCAAACATACGTTTCTTAATCGTTCCCTGTGTTTGTGGAACATGAAAAAGTAGTTGTAGGATAAATGATTAATTCACGTCAGACATAATGCTTGTTTCGTGCTTCATCCACAGTGAGGTTGATGTATTTTGCTTTACAAATCTGGCTGCATCTTAAATGCTCTTATGAATTTCTAAAATGTTCTTTTCAACTCTTCCTTGGAAATATCAGCTCATCTTCGTTTGTCAACCCAGTGATGGGTCTAGTCTGAAATCTCTGTGTCACCAATGTGATGGACCCAGTATTGATAAGCTACATATGAATACAGGGAAATTTTTAGCTACAAATTTGTGTTGTTTAATAAGTGATGCATTGGGTTCATGATCAAAAGGAACTGAGTATATGCAGTACGTACTAATATGAGATTTACGAGAGCATTTAAAACATCTTCACAAAGAGATGGAATCGATTGTCCCAAATTGTAACTGATCTGTTAGGCCGTGACAGAATGGTAAGGCTGATAAGTAGGGCTCTAAAATGACTGGTCTAGTCAAAGAGAGCCTGAGGAGTGTGATAGGGATTTCAGCTGCTGGAGCATCACATTTATGTAAGCCTACAGTTATCTGAATTCGAGTTAAATTATTTCTCTTACAATATAGAGTTTAGTTGCAGGGGATGTGGAAGAATTGTCAGACAGAATCAGAGTTGAAGCATTTCATTTACCTTTGGGCATTCCTGCACTCTGCAGTTTCACTTGTGGAATTTCACATCCAAGTGTGTGCACCATGTGTTTTCTGTTGTATTGAGAATAAATTCTTTTGCCCGTGGAAAAATATTTCCTGCTTACTTCAACTGATCAGATGACAGTCTTGTTGAATCTGTAATGATGAGGGTCTGTCTCTAGTCTACAAAAATAATTTTCTAGTTCAAGATGGAATATTGCCTTCTGTTTTGTGATTCCAGTCTTTATTTATCTACCCAGAGCAGAACGTAAGGATGTTAATCAAATCTATCTGGATTCCCACATATTGATTTTTTTTTTAATCTTAATTGAAGAGAACTTCATCTGACTTCTACCCCTACAAGAAAAATATTTGTCCACTTCATGGAACGCCCATAAAATTCATCTCTCTTGTCTGGAGAAGATAAAAAACCCTTGGTTTAGGGATCAGAACCGAAGCAAAGGGCCTTGGTTTACGTGGATTAGTCAAACTGTGATGTTTCAAGCTGAGGTACTGGAGTTTGGTGTCCCGTAAGGATGACTGAGTATGGGCAGTGCCTGCTTGCTGCGTCGCAGCTTTTCATGTCGTATATCAGATTCATAGTGCAAATTGATGGACATTATTACCAGCGTGAGAGGAAATGCACTTACATGTGCAAGCTGAGAATATGGCGCAGACTACTCTGCGGGAACAAGAGAGCAGAATTACCATCTCAATTTTTGCTTTAAAATCCATTCTTCATGCACAAAATTAAATTGCAGCCATTCAGTTTTCTATTTTAATTATCTCTAGGTAGGTTTATTTCAGTGGACCTGCATCCACTTCTTCCTCTGTTACCCCGAGTGCTGGAACCCCACAAGACAAAGGCTGGTACCCATCTGTTGCCTGCAAACCCCTCCTCATCATGCAGTTGTAGGAGCAGTCTGTATGACGTGTTGACCAACGTTGGCAGCCACTACATTGTGAATACCTGGAATCCCTGTAACGCAGCAGGCCTCCGTTCTAAATTTACTCTGCTTCTGGTTTATGGCCCTTCCTCTGTGGCTGCAGCAAGAGGCCCCTTCTTTATGACTCACCCTCCCACCCCCTCCGCTCCCTGCTCCGATGGTAACCCTTTGTGCACATGGCCTGGTGGAAAATGTGCTCGCTAGGTGCTGGCTGATTGGCTGCAACAACGTGCTCCTTTGTTGTCGCTGGGTAAGATCCAATTTGAATGAGATCTGTAAAAAGGCTGTGCTTGGGACATTGCAATTTTTGTATCTCAGGATGCTGGCGGGGGCCTCAGACTGAAGCGCTCGCAGGAGAATAGTGCTGCTTTCCTTCAAAGCAAATTTAAATTATTTTGCTGTTGATTTTGGAGACTTTATAATGCCCTGTTAGCCAGCAATAATTATTGCTGTGATCAAATGCCTAATAATAACAGTTAGACTATGTCAGGGTTTTTGTTTTTGGTTCCATAGACAAAAAAAAGCATACAAAAAGTATGTACACAGAAGAGGAAGTGTAACTTCTTCACTTTGTTCTGGGGAAAACTGGGAAGCACAGTTGATGTAAGCAAAATCAAGCAAACTCTGTGATCCTTCTACTGCCTATGGCAGCTGTACAGTAGAAGTGATAAGTGCACATGTGTGCAAATTTTGGGTGGATGTTCACAGAATCTGGCTTTAGTACAACTGACTTCTTCAGGACACTCTGGGGTACCAGAAGTTAGACGCCTGCAACGTGTTGTCCTGGAGGATCCCCCCACCTCCTCCTTTGATTTCCCCTTTGTTGGAACGTGTGCTCCTAACTCTGACATTTTCAGAGTATTACACAGGAAAGCCAAGTTAAATGGCAGTCTAAAAGCAATTTTTGGAGAAAAAATAACTTCTGTGGAAGGCTGAATTAATGAAATGTTTCAAAATTTTCTCAAATATCTTGTTATTTAATCTGTGATATTATTTCATTCTTCTAATGTGTTGCCATTCCTATAGAATACAAGCATACTAGGTACCAGAAAGTTACTGTAAACATAAAGGTGGTAATTGTTTTGTTCAGCGAGGAGAAAGCACTAATGCACTCAGTAAGTTGTTTTGGCTTAGCAGTGGCACAGTAACGCCTTGTAAGCAGCATCTCATGAAGAGTATTTATCAGCATAATCAGCATTTTTCTTTGTTCTAAACTGAAATCTTATGTGCTGCCCTTCAGCTGCTCTTTAATAATCATCTTTGATTTCTTCCTTCCTTCACACGGCTTGTTTGGTTGGTGTTGTTAAACACTATGCAGGGACGCCTGCAGCAGCAGCAAAGTGCTACTGCTAAGTACTGGCTGGGATTCTATAATGTGACTCAATGTGCAGTGTTGCAATGCTTCTTTCTCTCATTTTTGTCGCAGAACGGTGGCTTATGTTCAGCATTCTGACTACAGAGCTTTGCTGTCAAGGCTCAGGCTGTAAGCTGATTGCTTGTAAGGGCAGCAAAATAGTGCCTAATGTGTTTTAAGCAGTGCTGGGAGGTGGTGTATCAGATGTAGATTTTTACCTTCCGGTAAGGAATCAGATCGTAATCGCTGCCAGAGGGAGGATGGTGGGACGGTGGACAAACGGTCTGACCTTGTCCTGCAAATCCCATGCTCTTCTTTCCATGGAAAGGTCTTGCTTTCACTATCACACTTTCATCACCTGTAGTTTCTGAGTCTTGATGTAGACAGTTCTATACAATGGCCCTCATGAGACCGTTCATTGTCTCAGACATTTACTTTGCACTTACTATTAGCGTAGTTATTTCACATTAAACTTGGGTCATTGAAACTGCCATGTGAAGGGAAACCATGATTAAAAATGCGGGATTCAGAATTAGTGCTCAAACTACAGCAGTGTGTTGCAAGATTTTTGTCCTCAGTTTGGGTCACACAAGAGCTGCAGGTTGGCTTGTTGATTGAAAGCACCTAAAATTGAATATATTTCCTTCCTCAGAAAGGAAGACAGAAAACTTGCAGAATACTATTTGGTCTGCTAGCTCATTGATTCTACTGTCCTTTCTTTTCAACTGGTGATGAACCACCAATCAGTCTGATTTCTTGTATCAGAAAAGAGATGCTTGGAATTTGCATTTAGATGGCAGGCATCAGATGTATGTAATTTTTGTTTGCATGCAATTAACAAATATCTTGAATAAATATCACATGGTGTTAAGTCATGTGGAAAGAAAACTGTGTTGCATAAAGACTTGTATTTGTTATTTTGGGAACGCTTCTGCATGTAAATACTTTAATTTTTTGGACATTATTGAATTGTTTTTAAAATGCCCAGTTGAAATGAGTCAAAAAAGAGAAGGAGATAATTAACTATACAACAGATCATGGTCTAACCCAGAAGGGGTTGGTCTTCCAAAAAGCAATAAGAAGAAATTGGAATTCTGTTCTGTTGTGTTTTTGGACAGTACTAAAAATCAGGTTGTGTTTGGAAGGGTTTTGGGTTTTTTTTTTTCCAGTTTTAGAGCAATTTATTTAACACTTACAGAAATTTAAGATTCTGCTTGTTGAATTCAAAGAAAGCCATTGTGATTTGATGCTGTCATGGTACTACTTTGTAAAATCGCATGTCAAGGGTTAGGTAACAAATAGATAGGATTTTACTAGTATTCTTAAGACAAGGATTATACAGAAAGCTCTAGAGGGAATGTTAAGAGCCCATTCACACTAAGCAGATGCTAAGAAAACTATGGTTTTAAAATTCATATTTATTATCTTGCTTTAGAAGTAAAAATATTGTGTGTTTCATTTTAACTGCAGGTTGCTGTTATTTGGTAGATACAGTAGCAGGAGATCCAGAGGTTCTGCAAGCAGATGCTGAAACATACTATGAAAAACTGTTGAAGCAGTCATCATCTGCTCCTGACGTTTTTTCCATCCCTGGAGGAGAAAAGGTAATATGCTGTTGTTTTTCATTCTACAGGTTAGATACTTGCAAACTAGTTTGTTGGTTCTGTTCGTAGTCCATTTGTGAATAGGGGAAAACCGGTGTGACCAGATTATAAATCTCTTAAAATCAGTAAATTCTGCATTATTTCAAATAGTTTACTTGTTGCAAATTAGAGAGAAGCTTAAACTAGAAGTCTAAAGCCCTCCAGGTGTAGGTGAAGGTCTGAAGTACTTAGCTGAAATTTACACATTGACCTGTTGATCCTTAGAGAACTGGATCAACAGGGAGCTTGGTAGCAGTTGACACCATGGATCTGCTCTATTCTGCCTCTATTAGCAGTTTACACAGGTACTGGTGCATGACTATTTTTTGGTTCCCACCCTTTCTAATTGTAGCATCAGTGATGTTGAATGTGGATTCTCCGAGTTCAGATCAGATGAGACTAATAGATAAATGCTGTAGGTGTCAGTGATGCGATTTACCATCCATTCCTGAGCCACCTGAGGAGTGATCTGGGGATGAGAGAGCTGGCCTGTTAAATATGCTGACTTCAACCTTACCAATTAAAATATATATATATATATGTTTAAACCTTCAATTCTGGGCATTTTCCACGTCATACTGGAGTACCTGGTATTGCACTATCAAATCAGTAAGTGGGTTAGTTGAAATGAATGTTTGGAATGCAATGTTTGTTCCCCAGTTTAGGAAAATAACAAGTAGTAGTTTCCAGAAGCATACCATTTCAGGTGGCTGGCTTCCATCTTTGAGCACTGACTGTAACTAGCTTTAAGTATTCTTTTAATGCCCTCTAGTGGACCGTGTAGGGTTAAATACAAATAAACCTGACCACGCACAGAACCTCCAGTTAGGGCTTCTCCATCCTTCCCTCAGCCTTTCATGCCTGGTTATACTTTCAGAAGCTTATTTTCTGTTCCACTGAAAAGGAGGCTGAGATAAAATCCCAAGCAGTGCTGTGTATATTCTTGCAATAATTAAACACAGTGAAATCAGTTAAAGGAGGACTTCTGGCTTTTGATTCAGAGCTATCTTGATTCTCTGGATTGCTTCAGACCTTAAATGTATCACATGACAGATTTGAGTCTCATAGCAACACATTTCTCCTTGCATTCATTTAATTCAGGTCTAATCTAATCTGCAGTCAGACAGCTAGTCAAGGACATAAATAATGGCAATGTTCACACTATGTGTTTTTTTCCTTATACTCTATTATATACTCTATTACAAGTACTTTGCTGAATGTTGATATTTTGTAATTAAAAATAAATTGAATGTGATATGTTAAACTCTAATTTCCAGAGAATCTGTTATGTACCTACAACCTTAAGGATGAGGATTTTGGTGTTTAAATAATTGGCTGTAGCTACCAGCTTTTTTTTTTTTTTCTTTTTCTTTTTTTTTTCTTTTTTTTTTTTTAATGCATCTGAATTGAAGCAGGTTTTGAGTGGCAGGACCAGCAACTGTGCATAATTAGTGTCTGTCAGCCCACTTGCTCAGGTCACAGAACTTCTTTTTGGTATGTCATGATCTGTGGGCAATCAGTGAGTGCACAAACGACAAGGAAATCAGCATGGAAGAGCACTGTCAGAGTTCAGAAAGACAAAGCTACACTTGGCTCATCCTAATGTTACTAGCACCTATGAAAAGTGCACATTACATTGCAAAACCAAATAGCAACCATAGCATTGGATTTAGTACTGGCCTTTCCATCACAGTAATGCTCTCAGGTGCCATGGTGATACCCGTGCTGTTATATCTGTAGCACACAAAGGCTGAATTGCCAGAACAGAGTGAGAGAGCAGGAAGCTCATGAATACAGATTTCAGGGAGTTCTCAGTTTTTTTCCAAGAGTCCAATGTTTGCACAGATGATCCCAGGATTCTGCCGCCGACAAACTAGTGAACGCTGATTTCATCTGAAAGTTGTTATCTTGAGCCATCCATATTCATACTGCTCCTTCCATGCACCAAGTAATATTAAATGTATCACATGACTGATTTGAGTTTCATAGCAAACTGACAAATGGGTGCAATTAGAGAGAGGCACACCCACACATACACAATGGACCAGATTTTTGGAAGTACAGTACATACTGTGCTAAATTATTCACGCTTGTTGCCTGTACCTAAACTTCCAAGAGAGCATTTACAATATTCATATGGAAATCGTCATCTCCATGCATATAGAGCTGTTTGAGCACTGCGATTTTGTGTTTGTGTCACATCGTTTAAAAGTTGAGTCTGAGAGGTTGAAAGCTGGATTTTGATTTGAGCTTTCCCTGCACCGTAACCACCGTGCGCCAATTTATCTCCCTTCCCTGTCCCTCACAGATCAACTGCCCAGGCGCTGCCCTAACGCTTTGATACTCCCTGTACCCTGAGGCTTAATTCATTGTTTGCAAAACACCACAAGTACTCAGCTGGACTGAGCTGTAAGAAGTGCAAGTTGTATTTGTTTGCAGTTGATACAATGTGTCTGGTCTTTCGTAACACCATTTGTCCACATGTAACAGTGTTCAAAGCTCTGTTGTGTACCTGTTGTAGTAAGTCAATACTAAGTTTTTCACTACCTTTAACAACTAATTCCTTCTAAATTGCTTGCTGATAATATTGGGCTATTACATATGTATCACTTTCCGTTTTTAAGTTGAGGACTGAGAGGGTGTTGTGCTAAGCATATACTGTGCATGTTAGTATGACATACTGTAAGTGCATCTGATACATGAAGTGCTTCTTGCCAGCTTTGCAGTACAAACAGCTACAGGGCTTGTTTGTTTTTTAGGTTAAACTTGAAGATTCCTGTGTGTGTTTTGTCCCCCTCTACCGAAATAGTCCTACTTGCAAAATGTTGCTGTTAACTGATCCACAGGATAAAGAGACAGGTTAGAATTGGTAAAAATATTTTGAAATTTGAGCAGTTGTACTTTCTTTGATTTTTAAGGTGGACTGCTGGTTTACATACTTAAATACTTGAGATTTTCTTTTGAATACAAGGTGGATTCCCCTTACCTGTCAGGTTTGTTTTGATGGGCTACAAAGTGGAAGGGAGGATTGACATTGAGGGCTTTCAAATTCTATGCATTGCTCTGCTGGTAGCTGGAAAATGACCTTACATAAAACAGCAGTGTAAGTACTGTTCAGCCCAAATCAAGTAATCAGGAAATTTCCTCATAAGGACAAAAAACAGATCAAAATCATCTGTGTTTAGAGGTGAACTCTGCAAAGTTTTCCAGCTTGTTTTACACAGGGTTTCAATTGGGGGTTCACTAATGGGCTGTGATTCACATAGTTGAATGTGGAACACCTTTCTAAGATAAAAATGTCTTCATTGTCCCCCTGTAACTACTGAGAGAGAAGTTCATTCCTGACATTAATTTATATATTCTATTAACATTTTTCCGAAGAGAGATAGGCTCTGGTGTGATAAAGGAGAGAAGTGCCTACACCAGAGGCCAAACTTGCACTGAAGGCAGCTGTGCATACCGATGGACTCATGTTCAAAGGAACATGGTTGAAATTTAGTTTAGACTGCAGAAGAGGAATGGGAATTTGTAATGACTACATGAAAATAAAGAACTGTTAAATAAATGCAGGTGAAGTCAATGCGTTTAGCACAGATCTTCAGTTGGATAACAGTAACAGGAAAAATGCATATTAATTAGATGTGTACACAGAGAAGCAGAGAAGAAAAGATTTCTACAAATAGCAACTGAAATCCACATTGGAGACTAATGGATTAGTACTGCATAGATAAAAATGACAGACATTATGTTTATGAAATAATATCCTCTATAATATAATTATTTCCAACAATTATTTCCACAGGTCTCAGAGTAAGTACTGCCAATCCAGTCATTTGTTTAACATTCTAATAATTGGGATTCTTAACAAATACAAAATTTAACAGCCTATCTACAGCTTTGACAGTGAAGAGCTTTGTAGTTTGATGACATTTGATTCTTGGGCACAGGTTGAAGAGGGATTGAATCCAACCCTGAGATTTATATCGATCATCGTGATCAGATATGTTATCCAGAATTGCTATGTAATGTATCTGAAATGACCTGCATATTTCAAAGGGAAAACAAGTGGCAGCTTTTCGTGGTCTTAGCTGGGAGCATTTTTAATTTATTTGTGGTGGGCTGAGTATTCTGTTAGTGTATTTGTACAGATATTTTTATGAGAATGTAAATCATGTTGTAAGGCCTTACAGAGCATAACATGGGTGATTAACATCTTTATAACACTAAATAAACATATCCTATTGTGGCACTTCATGTGTGCTGTACATAATAATTTACAGTAACTGCTAGATGCCACGGAACATTTATCACAAGACATTTGCAACAAATCATTGAGTAAAACTTGAATTGTAGAAAAAAATGTAATTGGTTGCAGGAAAGATATCTATCTTGGATACTTGAGTAGCTGCCATTACTGCAGCACCTTCATGCCTCCCAAGCTTTAATGTATTTATTTTGATAAGACTCCTAGAGAGACAGAGAGATTGAGAGGGAGAGAGAATGAGAGAGAGATGCTCTTACTCCATTTTAAAGATAGGGAACTGGGGCAGACAGCCATTCAGTGTATGTCAGCACTGCAGAATGCAGTTTAATGCAGTATGTCTGAGCGCGTTCTGTTATCAGAGCTGACCTGAACTTGGCTGCATGGAAATGCTTGTTGGGTAATTCTCCATTCTCTTTCTCAGGTGTAAATGTAACAACAGCAATCTGTAGTGTGCCATCAGCCTGAATTACTTCCAAAATTTAGGGAAAGATGACTTCAGCAGAACTTTTAGATTCAATATTTATTAAACAAACTCAATTTACATCTATTACATATAGTGTTTGCCTTTAATTTAGACTGTGACAGAGGGATGGGTTTCAGCAATTTGGATGAAGGCTGCGGAACAAGAAATACCAAGCTGATGTTACTTTATTTTTTCTGCTTTTCTCTGTCTGTACTCTGTGAAGTCCTGATGTGCAATTTTCGTTTGGATAATTGCACGCCAGTGTGGGAACATTTGGCCAGTGTATTTTCACCTAGAAGGTAAAAATGTAATCCAGACCCGGGTTGGGCAAGAATCCGTGTTTGCATAGCAAAAGAATACATTTCATAATCACAACTGCATTGTGTTTGGTGCCCAATTCAGTTTGTTATTGTTCAGTTACCCTTTCCAAATACTCGTAGTGGAATGGAATTGTTTGTTTCAACTTCTTGCAGCGCTGTGAATATTTTTGTCTCTGCAACTGATCAAAGTACTGAGGCTTAGCAAACTAGTGCTTACAGGGCCAGCTGCACAACTGAGCGTGTAGATACCCCCATTAGTTGTGAACTGAAATGTGTTGGACTTAGTCATTTCACTTAGTTCTGCAGAGGCAAGATCATGTTAATCATGAATCACAGTGTGCAGGTATGTGTGTAACTTGGTGATTGGTAATTAACTTGGTCTCTTATGATGAGGTGAATGTAACCTTATGTCGTGAAAAGAACAATAAGAGGAGGAAATATAAGTGAAGGAACATGTGCTTTCACAAAGCATGTTTGCATTTGAAATAGTATTCCTCAAGTTAACTATAAAATGAAAATGAGAATATGGGCAAGCATAGATGGATTAAACTGTGGACCAGATGTTGACTTAAAAAATGATAACAAAAAGCTAAGTACATATGTTTGCATGAAATGTGGAGAAATGTTTTTCCTTCAGGAAAGGCATCCATATAGATAAGGTTTCTCAAGTAATGTGGTGTGACAGTTGCTATGTCAACTAGTGTTCCCCTCCACACATTTAAATTATTGAATAGCACAGTAAATGCTCTATAAAAGTAGCTCCATAGGATGTGGTTATACATCTCCTTATTTTCATCAAAGCTTTTTCAAAGTTTTCTGACCTTTACTACACGTGTTGGACATCTCTGTACTTTGTGCTGCTCCAATTAAAGTCAGCCTTTGACCCATTATGTTCCCTTTGTCTGACTCGTGTCATAGATGTTTAATGGAGCAGTGGCTGCTTGCATTTGAAAGCAGAGCGAAGGGACTGAAGGAACAGATTGAATCCATCACAGAAGAGGTGTGAAACTCCCATGCAAGTTAGTGCATAATATTTAATGAATTGATCTGGTGCTGTAAGCAAGCATCTGCCCTTGCGTGCAATACTTCCTTCATTGTTAAGCCAGTATGCAAAGTGTAATGCTTTTTGGCACATGCTTTAATAATTCATTTAAAATATAAGTTAGCTCGGCAGAATCTCCAGCCTGAAAGCCAGTGTGAGCTGGTAAATTCTGAATCAAAAAGGGAAACTAACCTTTGCACCTCAGAGACATTTGTATTACCTGGAGCTAAAACAGGTGAATGATGAATCCTATTAAAGTCATTGCACTTCATTACGTGTAAATTTGTCTCTGGCTGACAGATGGTTTTTAACTTTCTCATATTCAGCCTTATTTGGATAGCTTAGAGAGCCAGAGGAGAGTGCTCTCCCTTAGGACTGGAGGAGTATGAACTCCGTGTATCTGTGCATTGTACTTGTTGCATTATATCATTTTGTATAAAGATTGTAGGGATATGTGCCACTCTGTTTAAAGACAATAAAGATATCAGGGTTCTTGAACACTCCTTAAATTGTGATTTAGGAGTGCATGTATTTGTCATCTCTGCATGCATCTGAACTTTTGTGAATATCTGTCCATGCAGACATTTAGGAGGCAACTCTGAAGGTACAGATACATTAAAATTGAGACACACAGTTAACTGAGAAGCTGTTTGATATGGTGGATGTGAAAACTTTTGTGCTTTACTTGCAATGGCTGTCAATATTGGCATGCATGCATATGGACAGGGGACAGAGGCTGAAATAAAATTAAATAATGTAATCTTTAACCAGATAGCTGTCTTTGTCCCACACTTAATATGTTGCTGAATAGATACTGTGCAGGAAATGCTTTATTCATATGGCACACAGGTTGTCATACCAAAGTCACCTCAATTTCTGAGAAATATTATCTTCACTTGGTGTTTCTTGATGACTTTTTCATGTGCAGAACTGAAAATTGGATGCCAAGGGGTGTGGAGGTGAAATTGAAATACAGTAATTGTTCCACTGCGTCATAGTAGATCAAACTAGGGTCAGCTGGAGGGAGAACTGGATCTGGGACTGCTTGTGAAAAGGTTTAGAATCAGACTAGTATGTTATTGCAGTTCACGTGTTTCTCTCTTTTCTTTTTGTAGTTTTGGCACTTTATATGAACCAGCGATGGTGGCCTGTTGAAGATGTTGTAAAAACTGCTGACCCTTCTAGAGATGGGCTGATTTCGGTGAGGATGCTTTTTAAGCATTTGGCTTTGCCCTGGACACTCCCAGTTGAAGCAATCGTAACTAACTGTCTTTGCTTCCTACAGCTCATTCTCTATATAACCTGTGGGACCTGGGGGACATCTCCCACTGAAGAGAGGCATGCACATTAACCCTCTGCACACAATTTTCTGCATGCACTTTGTGATGCTGTGGGATTTATTCACACTTGGTTTTAGTTTGCCCTCAATGCCTGATAGAGGAATAATCAAATAAGCAGACATTTCATGTTAGCAGTACTCTTGACATTAGTGTTTGTTGACTGACTGTCTGAAGGGAGCATTACTGCTCTTTGGAACAAAGTCTTACATAATTATTTGTGAAATTGTTTTGCCTCTGATAATGCTTGTATTGTGGTCATTTTATAAAGCAGATTTATTTAATAGATTTTATATATGCAATTCTTTTTCCAAACAGATGATCTTATTTATAATCTTAGAACTACATTTTCATAATTTAAGAGGTTTGTATAGCCTGTGATCTACTCTCTACTAAGAGTATGAGTTGTGTTGCCATGAGGCTATTAATTCAGTTCTATTTAATACCTGAACTTCTATGTCCAGATTTTGTCCTTTGTCATCTTTCCTTAGGTTAATTATTCACTAAATTAATTAATTTAGGTGGTTGTTTTTTTTTTTTTTTTTTGTTTTTTGTTTTTTGAGTAACTGAACTGGAGGGATTTTGAGATACAAATCCTGGTAAGATAGAACTTGGGGCAGAATCATAACTGTTCAGGTTTTTGAGCTTCTGCTGTATTGACAGAGAATGAAAAAATATCTGAAAACAAAAAGCTTGTCCCTTCTAGCTCATTACTGAGAGTTGAATTGTTATTATTTGTGGAAGCACTTATTTTCAGTCTAAATGTTGGCACCACTTTTGCCTTGATGACCAATGTGCTGTTCTTTGCGTTCTTCCATCTGCCTGTCTTGGTTATCCAGTAAGAAACATGTCATAAAAGCTGACTGCTTCTGTTGTTCAGTCTAGATTGTAAGCTGCTTGGGACAGGCTCTGTATTTATTCTCTTTTCTTGCTCAGTAAGGTCCTGGCCCACTGAAGTTCTTTGCTGGCATGGCAAGACATGTAATAGGGAAGTGGTGATTGGAATAGCTCATTGAATCCTGGCTTTATTTCTCTTTTGGGTAGGATTAGATTGCCTTGATCATGTTTCCAAATCTGTGACTGGTTCTCTGTGACTCCATGCGAGAGGCTTTTCCTGGTGCTTTGTAACTCTTCTCTGTGACTTCAGGAGATATTTCAAGCTTTATAACTTTTTTTCTAAATTATTTGGTGCCCTCTGGATGAAGGGTGGAACACTGGGAAGAATTGTTTTTATTGTTCTATCTGAACCAATTCATAAGGTATTTTCCCCAAATTAAGGGTACGTGTTTCCTGACCTCTTTCCTTGCAGCTTCTTTAATTTTGAAACTGTTCATGAAAGGCAAAATACAGTTTTCTGCTTCATTTTTCCTTGGTCTGTTTTTGTTTCTTCACTAAGGTCCAGACGTTTGGAGAAAGGATTGTCCTCTTTGTTCTAAACTGCATTATTTTTGGAATGCCGGAAGGGAATTCAGCTAATGATGCATTCTTTCTACCTCACTCTGCCACTGAGTGTGCCAAAATACTCTGGAGAAATGGTGAAGCAGTTGCCTTTTACTCAGTGAAGATGAAAGGTAAGGTCATGGTAGAGGCATGTTCCCATTAGCTTCTGACAGCTAGAAATGTAATACTTTTGTTTATCTTTCAGTATAAATAATCCTGGCTCCCATTTACATTTTTATATCGAATCTCTCTCAGAGTGAATTTGGGGAACAGGCCTTCCCAGAATTTGGAAGCCATCCATATTACTTTCATTTTAACATGATGGTTCCAAACTCTATTCTCAGTTACAGTGAGTGATCTAAGGTACTGGTGTATTCAAATGAAATATGCTTTAATACAGACAACAGGAAGGTTGCATATGTACGAACAAAGAATGCAAGGCTTGCTCACAGAATGGGGAACTGCATCTCAGAAACTGCGATATCTGAAAGAAAGGAGTAAAGTTTGTTGAGGGAAGGCAGTGTACCAGGCAAGAAGTGGTCGCATCCCTGGATATGGAAGGAGCAGTGGCTAGGTTCTGTAGAGGAACATGTATACACCAGATCAGTCCTGGCATGGTTTATCCAGTTGTGGTGCTCCGGGTTTAAAGGATGATGATTAATGGATGTTGTCATTAATTGATTAACTTGCACAGAAAAACATGAGGTCATATTTGATTCTTTATGCATTCCTACACCACTATAAGTTTGAGGGAAGGGCTTTTATTAAAATGAGTGTATATTAATGCGGGTGTATTGCTATCTAGTGTGGAAAAGGCTTCATTAGAGTAACTGCAGGTATGCAGCTGGGTAATATGTACTCTCCTTCAAAAGCTGATTACCTGTCTGTGTTTATCTTGTCCTCTTGACACTATCAGCTTAAATGTAGAGAAGTTGGTATCTGTGGAGGTAGATGTGTTGTGGAAGTCAGCCATCAGTAGCTATCTATCAAAAAGGGGAGAATAAGAAACAGGTTGAGAGCTGTGCAGATGTCATCTGCTGTAGCCTCTGGAGGACAAGTCTGAAGGCACCTTCTCTGATAGACTCAAAAGGCAGCAGCAGTAAGAGCTGTTCTGCTCTTCAGCTGCCTGGGATGTGTAAAATCCTTATTCATACAGAGATACAGCTTGCACATCAACCGTTATGATACACTGCTACTGACTATCAATGAAAAACCATTTTGCACCCTGTGATTAAGGAATCTTGTGTACATATCTGTGAATATGCTGATGAGCTTCTTCATAACTGGCAAATGCTTCAATGACCGCAGTGAATTTTCCTTTAAGTCCATATTTCTGAGCAAAGCCTTTGGAAGGAAACGCTTGTATGTTTCTTTTCTGTAATGATTAATGCATCAGTAAAATAAATTTGCACAGTAGTCTTTTATGAGTGAAGTATTAGCCAAGTTGAAAATGTTTCCAAGTAAATTAAGAGTTTTAAACCACGTCCACATAAAATACAAGCCCTTTGAGTCCAGCTTTGTCAGCGTCTGTCTTTTGTTGCCAGTGCTTTTTTTCTCTGGGCAGCTATGTTTGTAAGTTTTTGGCCTGTGTCACAAAATACTGCAGTGTTTTGCCAAAGCCTTTTTGGGAAGCTTGAAACTGATTGTTTTTGCTATTTTCTGTGCATATTTGGAGAATATTTCTGTTTTCTGAAGTTCTATGATTTCAGTTTCACATCTGCCATGCTCTGGCTGATCCTATTCTTTCTGCTTTATGGAAGAGCCATGATTTATTATTCTGGAAACAAGCTAAGTAAAGTGTCTTCTCTTAGAAATCATATATCACAATGTTGTTCTAGATTTTTTTAGGAACTTTTTGTTTTGTTCTCCTCTTACTATTTTGCTTTGAACATTTAGCAGGAGCAGCTTTATGGACTAGACATTACATTGTGCTGAACCTCCATTACAACTTCTGGTCCTAGAAAGAAATGACCTTCTTCAGAATCACTAAATGACTCTGATTGCCTTTATTCCTGTGCTGTGCAGTTTCCTGGCCATTCTCTATGGTTTTATTTTCTCCAGTAGGTAATTGAGAGTCTGATGCTGATGTTGTGTTCGACTGTATTTTTCACCTGTGGATTTTCCAATATCCAAAGTATGACAAAAAACATGCTTCAGTGGAGACAAATAAGCCAGAACAAATCTGTGGGGCACAGCTATCTCAACCATGGATTTTCTATGTGAATCATAGAAGTGGTGACCAAGGAGGAAAGAGTCTCTTCTATCTTTACTACAGATCTAGTGTGCCATTATGCAAGCTAAATTTTCAATGGACATCATTGATTCCGGTTAACCAGCTTGACAATATTGTACAAAGAGAACTTTGTGATTTCGGCTCTGTTCAATGTATCCATCCATCTTTTGAACATCTTTAACTGGATCTCTTTTGGTAGTGCAGCTAAAAATGGATGGATGGTTCTGAGCACTCACGTTGCTCAGAGACACAGTGACTTTAAGTCAGTGTCTTGAGACAGTTTGGCAACTGCTGACACTGGTTGTCCTGCACCTGTTGTGTAGATAAACAGAAGACTCATTCTTCAAGGCTATCAGTTTTCGTGAGCATTAGACACCTTTATTAAAACAAAATTTATTCATGACTGCACAGATCATCACCCTAACCTCTCCGGTATGTGCCTATTCCTATCCAGTGACAGGCATGCAGCATTTACCACTGGGTGCACTAAAGATTGATGAGACGTACTAAGCCACTAATGAGGCTGATAAGACACTTTGTCACGTGCCAAGATAAATGTCTTCAATTTTATCTATGTCAGCGGCTTCCATATTAGACAGCTGACGAGTTAGACCTCACTGAATGTAGCTACTTAAAGGTACAACAGGAAATTAGTTTCCTGTCCTTGTACCTTACTTTGCAAATGGTGGCCTGCAACACTTGAAATATTTTGCAGAAAATTCTCATATAGATACCTCAGTTTTTAGATTGTTTTGTATTTCTTTCAGGTGTTCCTTTCAGATTTTTTTCTGGGCATCCTCTAAATCTGTGTGAAAACCTCTAAAATAATGTGTTTTGGTTTTGTTTTTTTTTTTTGTAGTGGTGTAGGATTAGTGAATGTGGTTATTGATACTACTTTTTGTGCAAAGTGACTATGTAATTCCCTGAAAACCTGTTATTTTTCTGTACAGAAGGTTATCAATTACTGAAAATGGATTTTTACCACCTTCACATTAGTCTGCAACAGTCAGGAGAATATAGAAAACTGTGCAAATCAATCAGTGAGGAAGTCTGAGGGTGCTCTGAGCCAGCCAGGAGTGTCTTAGTCCGTTTAAAAATGGAGAGTAACAAAACCCTTTGTTGGTATCGAGGCAGCTGCATTGGAAAATGGCCGTGTGCGAGTAGGTGCTGCGTGGTGTGAAGTCATTCACTGCCCATTCCACTTCCCATCCCTCCATCCCCTTTCCATGAGAGCCTAAACTTTGCAATGTCTTCGGTTTACTTGTAGTTTATAATTTTCTGTGGGCAGGAACACAAACACAGCCTTGTCCCCTGTGAGAAGCCTTGAGCCAGGTCTTACATTGGGATGAAGGGGCAGATTCTATTTTTGACTTATTTTTCAGTTAGCGAAGCACAGTGCCATGAAACCTGTGGGCTGTTTGTAGAAAAGTGGTATCAAACACTTACCAGGGAACACCAGAATGCTTCAAAATGATGATAAATTCTCTAGCAGATTGTTTTTGAAATGGCTGCATGAGCTAAAATCTCAAAACTGGTGATCTCTAGAAATTAAAAAAAAATAATTTTTCACAAGTTGCACACATTTCTTGTAGGAAAAGAAGTTATCAGAATTGAAGCTAACCTGACAGACTGTTAGTTGGGATCTTGTTGGACAGTTGTTTTTCCTCTCCCTGTGTTTTCTAGCAATAATGTTTTTAATGTGCATTTTTGAAGTAGATTGAAGGTTCTGGCTGTAATAAAAATTGAATGACTACATACCAGTCAAGACATGAACTCATTCAATTTTATTGGAGGCACATACAAATTCACACAACAGATTGACCCTTGGGTTCTGTTCAGCAGAAACCCTCCCCACCCTTTGTGTAGCCACTCAGGCTGCAGAGGGCCTGTCCAAACACGTGTGAGCCAAGTGGACTTATTCAGCAGGGAAACAGTCAGTGTGCACAACGTTGGTGTTTTGTTTTGTTTTGTTTTCTGGTTTGTGGCTCTTTGGGAATGCTAATGGCTGTCTGCTTTCCTGCCCTTATAATATCTGTTTATGATTTTGCTGTCTCATAAGTTGGTCATTTGGCATTTGTGACCCAACCAGGCAGATCAAAGGTTTTCAAAGGGCAGACTGCATGAATGCTTTCATCCCCATTGCCAGTGCCCATATTTTCCCTGTCTCTTCCCTCACCTCAGGACTTAGTGTGTGTGTTTCAGCAATGAAACAAACCTTTAAACAAAATGCGTCAGACCCCAGTGATCTCTTTTGGGCCACCTTTAGCTTATGATAACCTCTTCGTTACTGGATTGGAACTAGAATTAATATGGCCTTCATTCCAAAGGTTTTTGTTTATTTTATTTCAAATGTCTGTAGGCTATAACTCTTCTGTTTTCCAGGGAGAAGGTGAAGAATGCTTTCGTGGTTTCTTTATTTACAGTGCCTTTAGACATTGCAAGTTTTTGTCGTCTTCTCAACAAAATTAGGAGCATAGCCATAAATCACTCAACCCTTGGATTTGCTACCACAGCAGTCTCATAAGGATTTATAGGAGACAGACTATAGGTGTTAATAATAAGCTTATAAAGTCACTTGCCACATGCAGGAATTCTTAAAGCTACTGACTTCATAAGAAGTTTGTCCTGTTTTTACACTGTATGATGCAATACTGCTGAAATACAACATCTCTGTTGGGCTCTCAGCTAACAACGGGACTGGGGATATACTCAATTTCTTGGCTTATGAAAAAAGAGCAACTACCCATCATGTGTTACAAATATTGAAAGGTTATAAACACCACCACAAACCAACAATGTGCTTGAACATGTGTTTGAAGTTAAGCATGCACTTTGATTAAGCAGGGGTGGACCAGCCCTGAATGTGAATGGATTGGTAATGTAGTTCTTGCTGTATGGCTGAGAATATGTGTGACATGGGATATTGCTAGAGGGAAGAGCTACAACCTTGACAAATCAGAGTCTAGAATTAAATGTATTCATGTGTGCTTTGCTGAATTAGTATCCTGGAAAAAGAGTAATCAAAGTAACACTTCACAAATACCAGCAAAAGTTACTCAATGTGGCCCTAAGAAATGGAAGTTGACTTTAGTTTAATTTTGCTATGGGGTTGTGATAAAGAAAAAGTGGGTTGTATTAAAAGTCTTGTACTGGAACTTGGGAAAAGCCATTCTAATATTTCATCCTGTGCAATGGGTCTTAGTGAAGCGATGAAAGTTTTATGACTGGAAACACTTAAAATTTAGACTGGATGGTAGACTGGGAGGTGATAAGAAAGAAAACCAAGGAGGTCTTCATGCAATTTAGCAAAAAAACAGTCATATGTAATACTGAATGTCATATTATAAATGTCATATGTTGGTATAAAGGTGTGGATATCCATTTTTATTTAAGTTATCACATATCCAGATAGAAGCGTAAGATAGAATCCTTGTAAATATTTTTTTAAAATGAAGATATATCAGTGTAATCTTTCAATGCTAACCTTATCTGAAATGTACATGGATGGTAAATTGGTGCTAGTCAGTCATTTCAGGGCTGAGTCCTTGTGTTGTCAAATAGTTTTCTTGTCTTTATACATGGCTTGTATACATAGATGGTCTGATTATGAAGAGTCCAAGACTGGAAAACACTATGGTGACATGCATAGCAGGTACTCTCAGTTTAATGGCATACATCTTCCTCTTGGAAGGCATTTTACTTGTATTACTACCATCTGTCCAAATGCAGTTTGTCTGAGAGTAGCCTTGTAGCCTCGGTAGAGCTTTCAACGCAGTATTTGTGGTTAGAATCCCACTGCCGTTAGTTACTGCAGCAGTATCAATTTTGTTTTCAAGTTAATATATCTGTCTTTTTACCATCTTCTTTCAGGGAGTCTATGTGATGGTACTACCAGTCAGTGTTACTTGCTGCCAGTTTTGGATACTATATTTGTCCAGAGAAAGTACAGAAGAGGTGGCCTAGGGATGAAAATGCTGCGTGATTTCTGTCAGTCCTTCAAGACTGAGGATGCCTTGGGGATCAGCTGCCCTATTTCTGCTGCCATGTATCAAGGTAAATTGTTTGATGTGGAAGCATTAGGTAAGGGTGATGTATAATGTATAGATTTCAATATGGTCATGGTAGGATTTTCTTAGCTGTGTAAGTGTTCAGTGCGCTTGTCTGAACTGAACTGTTTTTATCATGGTTAGTTTTCTTGAGCTCTCTGGAACTTCCAGAGAAAGGAAAGGTAAGCCAATATTTATGTAAAACAATTAGAATGTTTACTGCCTCTTTGACATTTTGCATTCTTAACTTGCTGTCTGTGAGAAACATGACTATGTCAGTGCCCAGGACAGTGACTTATCAGCTCTGTTTATATGGCAGTGATGTTGTCAAGCCTACACTATGAATATAATGCTCTTGTAGATGCTGCATTTGTTAAAAAAAAAATAAAATAAAATTACATGCAACAAATTACACACCTGGGTTCTGCTCATGTATCCAGTCTTACTGGTACTTTTTCATTATTGGCGATCTTGAAACATTTGTTACTTTTACAAATTGATGAGTAGTTTTATTTCTTCTCCATGTTCAGGTTGGATTTCTGGTTTTACTAGTAAAATTTTCAGGAAATATCTCTGATAACATTATTGATAACACTTTCTTCTTTACAGGAGCATAAAGTGTCTATGTGGTGCAGAGTCTTTGCTGTCATTTTTAGAAGGGCTTTTCTATCGATTTATGACTTTGCATCCATTTCCTAATGTATGTCAATACAATTTTTACTGTGTCTATAGTCAGAATGTGTCCTCGAATGCATGGAAAATGTACACCAGGAGTTCCTAACACACTGATATTTCTAAATTCAGCAAAGAACAATATTTACAACATTCTTTCCCTTTGCCCAGTAAAATCAATTTTTCCTATGGCAGGCATCAGTGGTTCTAGTTGTTTTTTTTGGGGGGGAGGTCTTTGTAAAAATACTAGTAATGGAAGTTAAATGTTGCATATATATTACTTATATTGGAGTTGCCTTTTTTTTTCTTTCACTGGCATCACAATCTCTTACTTGAACTAAAGATCACAACCTTTTATTCTAAAATGCTGCTCTGAATGTTCACAGTTTTCACCAGCATGCTTTATACAATTGTATAATAAGATAAAGTATAATAGAATAATATTTTTAAAAAATGCTCTAGAGGCCTGAAAGGAAGTAAAAAGCCTTTTAGCAAGCATCTCTATTTTGGTATATATATTACTTTCAGTAGCTTTTATTGATATGATTAATTTAGCTTGGATATCCTTGGATAAAATTAGTGACAGTGTTCTGTTCATTACTGTATAAAGAATGTGGATGTACTAGTTTGGGTTTTGACATCCCATTATTAAAGTCAACTGAATGTTGAAGGTAAAAGATCCATTTAAATTCATGCTGCAGTGTGATGGAGTACAGTGGTCAGAGGAGAGCACAAAAATCATATTCCTGTTTGCAGATTGCTGTCTTAGTACAGATGGTATAATTTGATAGAGCGCTGGTTACAGAAAGTTTAAAAATACCCTTTAAGTTTGCTCAACTAATTCAGCTGTTTTCTCAACTATGTCCTGTAACATATTCTTCCTCTTAGATCTGCAGACTTGCAGACTTCTAAGGAAACTGCTATATAAGACTGATCTCAGTTTAGTAAGATAAGCATGGCTAAAATTGATTGTGTATCCAAATTACATTAATCTCTCAGTGTAGAGACAGTGGTAGGAATCCATGGAAATACAGTTTCTAAAGACAATCATACATCTGACACATGTAACTGTGTTATTCCTCTGTTAGTCTTCATATTTTCTGTTTTACCAGTCCAAAGAAATAAACCACAGCAGTGGAATGTTGTAGTAGAATGGAAGGTGGTATTGATACAGAAACAAACTGATACAAAATTTTTGTCTATAAATAGAAAACAAAGGAGCATTCATATCTGTTAAAGCTGGAAGATACTGAAGCACTCCTTCAGAGTACTGAGGGTAAAAAGACACTACTGTTAATTTAAAACCTGCTGTGTGTCTGGAGGTAGTTCTGTGATGCAGGTCCTGCAGGAGTCTTTGCAAAATTTCTGTGCTCATGAGGAAGTAATCTAAACTGAAGCAGATAGACAGGATTCAGCAGTTTTTGTCCTGGCTGTTCCACATTGCTTTTCTCTAAAAGCACCACCTGAAAGAAAAAGGAAGATGAGAAGAGAGAAGAAAAGGAACTAATGGAAGTAGGTCTCCGAGAATTTCCAGGATAGAATACACTCCCCCTTCCATTGTACTTTTCATTCATTCATGCTTTTTTACCTTTTGATTTTTCCTTTCAGTTTGCCTGAAATACTTGCAGACTTACCCTGAGGAACAGAAGCGACTCTGGGAGGTGGAAGCACCAGGAGATTGGAGCCAGCGAGTGAATATCTGGTTAAAAATTCAGATGGAGTCATCCCTTTCAGGAAGTAAGTTAAACAGTGTGAACATGGCCACATTAGCTGTATGAAGATATGAATTAAAATCAAAGGTTAGATAGTGATAAAAGGTATTGTCTGTGTAGTTTGCAAACAGAGAAACCACTGATTATGCGTTCCAGTTCACTGGTCTTATCCCAGTAAGCAGGATGTTTCTTAGAAAGTGTGAGGTAATGAAGATGAGCTACAGAGAATCTGAGAGGGATTGAACAAATCGGAGTCTTAGCATAAAATGTCTGTAACTCTCATTGCAGTGCATTTACAGCAGGTTAGAAGTTGGCCCAAAAAACTGTTGTTGCACAGCACAATGTCTGGGTTACGGAGAGGGGTTTGTATCTCTGAAATTATTACAGAGGATAAATTTATATGGCCAGTGGGCAGTGTTTAATTACCTTCAATTTGTTGCCAGTACCATTCTTGGATGGAAGCACAAACATGTTCATTATGGCTTTTGGAAGATTGAAAGTTCTCTCCTACAGGCTAAATCCCTCTTGCTGGGAGCATTTTCTGCCTACTTCATAAAAGACAGCAAAAGAGTAGAAACCCTTTTGACAGTTCATAAGGGGATCTTGTTGATGCAATCTGTTCAACTGGCCTGGGGATCCAGACAGGCCCCTCTGCTGCCTGCACACAAGCTGTGATCAGCATTAGATTCCAAAAGAAGGGCACATATTGTCTTTTTCTGAAAGTGCAGAGCAAGGAGTGCTGCAGAGCAAATTGCTCCCACCCCTTCACACATCTGTCCTTCTTTGTCTGGCTTGGGGACCTTTAGCTAAAACATTGTGTTTCATCTTGCCTGCAGAACCCCACAGGAGAATCAAGCCAGAATTTTGCCCTAGGCTGAGTTTCTCTGAAGCCATTGTATTTATGTTTCTCATGCTTTAAAACAACAGATCTGGTGTTCCTTTTTCCTTTAATCCATCTTGCTCAGTTCAGTTTATTAATGGCAATTGAAGAGAACTGTGATCAAATCATCAAAAAGAAAGCAGATGCTAGAGGAGAGCGTAATTTCTGTTTTCATTCTTCTTTTTGCCATCTTCAACAAAAATAAACAAAGAGAAACAACTTGAAACACAGGTAAATATAATTCCACCACAGTGGCTGTCATTTAGAAATACATGTGAGGCCTGGCATCTGACTTGGGGGATAGAAACTATGCTTTTCTGTCTACAAAAAGAAGGAAAAGGGAAACTATAAACCAGAAATGGCAGGATAGGGAGGTGGGGGCAGTAGGGAAGGGAGTGGGTCTATCTGACAAATAGACTGTGAAGTGTAGTGTGTTGTTCATAGAGAAAGAGAGCAGAAGCCACTGAACTTAGTACTTAAATACATAATAAAAATCTGCTTTTTAAATTGTGTTCTCCATTCTGGTGCACAGCTCACCAGGCAGCACTTTTCTTTACGTTGAATGTGCTGAACAGGCTTTACTTTATCAGTCTTCAGTGGAAAATCACCCCTCTATAAAAATAGTATTTTAAAACAGTTTATAATAGAGGTATTATTTCTGTTTACCTAGAGAATCTACTTGTGTATTTGTAATGTGCAAGTTGCTCACCCACGAGATTACCAATTGAGAGCACAGAATAGATAATACCCAATAAAATTTGGGGAGGATGTGCCTGGTTGTGCTTTGTCCTACAGGCAGTGTGAGGCCTACGTAGCTCTGGAAATCATGAGAATTTGCCAGGGCTTCGTGCTGTTTGATAGCAGATAGCAGAAAAGCAGAAACATTCTCTGAGCGCAGGAAACATGCTTTTTAGAAGGAGCTGTCATGCTGCTTGCCAGAAATGCAAGGAGAAAGCTTTATTTCTAGAGCTGTGGTATAGGGCCTAAAAAGAGAAGCGTGATGTAGCATAGTATGGAAACCGCTGGAGTTGTGCTCTTACCTGTTGTTGCACGTGGACACATTCAGTCGAATACATAATGACTTGGGAACGTGGTGCTTCATTCCTATTTGCTCTGTTGTGTAGAAAGAAAAACACAGTCTAAATCAACATTGTCAGATCCAATCGGGATCTGTGGCAACAGTCACAAAAATAGACCCATTTTATTCTGCTGTGATTTCTCAGATTCCTGTCAATGTTGGTGATGCTTTCTGATGTTTTGGAACAAAATTATGTAAAAAAAAGAAAAGAATCGTTTGCATTACGCTGTGTTTTCCAAGGCTTGGGAATGAACACTGTTAAAGCTGTTGTGAGAATTTTACAATTCTAGGTATTCCAAAACTGTTTCTGCAACCTTGAGGTTAGAGTTTTTAATTTTGCAAGGTTGTGTGGCTGCATCTAGTGGCAATACAGGTAAACTGCAGCACCATGATACTGCGCATAGATGCATAAAATGTTGATGTGTACATATATCTATAAAAATCAATCTCCTTAGCGTGTCATCACCCACAGCTGCAATCATTCATATTGACTTAATTTTAATTGTTTGAAAAATGGAGAGATTTACTTACAAAGCAAATACCCCCAGTAATAGGAACGTAGTGACATTTTTCTTCTGTGGCCGACTGGAGAAACAGAAATCATTTAACATGATTGTTTGAGTCCTAGTTACAGAATCTGCAAGATAGAGACTTCAGCTGTTCTAAAATAGTTTAAGAATACGCATAAAACTTGTAAGTGTGAAGCTAATGCCAAAAATGGACACTTGCAGCATTAATTTAACGTATTTCAGATGGTTGGTTATAATCTTTTCTCTGAGTTGTTCAGAGTACTTTCTGAAAAGGAAGAAGGTTATGGATTTTCTGGGCTTTAGAATGAATAGATTATTAATTCAGCAGAACTTTCAGGCTAAGAAAGACCCAGGGTCATTTGGTTTCTAGCACAGTTGTTCACCGTGAGGAGCTAAAAATAAGATTCTTAAGGTTTAAATGCTCCCTTCTAACAGAGCAGCTACATTCACCTGGTCTTGGTAGTAAACTTTCTACAGTTCAGTATTGTCTGGTCTTTCTCTTTTTCTCTTCAAGTAACAATCAAAATTAGATCTGCTTAGTGCCACTTGGCTGTTCTTTGCAAGTTTTGCCTCATCATTAATCACTAAGATTCTTCTGAAACATTGAAAAAATGGGCTTACAGACTCCCTTCAAATAGTTCAATGTGATATTTTAATCTGTGAGGATGATAGAAGCTACCAAAAGACATATATAGACAAAAACATATTTTGAACAACTTACCGACCTTAATCAGATATAAATTATTATGCAGAAACTGAAGAAGTATTCAGATAACATCTACAAAAGGTACCTCTGTGGTAGAGCTACATGATTGGCCTGGGAACTCTTTCAAGTGTGGAGCTTTAAATATTTAAGTGCTAGTCAGGAAGCTGTTAGAGAACAGATAGCTGTTTCTTGATCAAACAGATTAAATTGTCTTTTGAGGTACTGTCATCATCTGCCCTGGTTTGTTTAATTAACAAAAGCAAGGTAAGAGGGGTAGCATCCAAACAATTTTTTCTTATGCATTTTTGAAGTGAAAATTTGTGTGAATCTCTGCTGAGATTTTTTCACTTATAACTGTTTCTGGGGCAGAATTATTCTCATTTCTCCAGAGGGTAAACAGATCTCTAGTGTGAAGAATGCTCAAACTAATAAACCCAGACAATCAGATGCAAACCAGGTGAATAAAATGCAGTGATAAATTTGCCATTTTGAGTTGCTTTGTCATTGGTGGCCTTTTCCCTTTTTAGTGAATTAAGTATGAGAAATACCATCACTAATAGTAGTGGGTGTTGTTTTACTTCTGGCTCGTTGATTTATATAGCTAATCAGTGCAGTTTGTGATAATATAAATAATGAAGGCTATTTCTCATTACTGTTTTTGTTTTGATCCTTACTGAGGTAAACAAACTGTAACCAAGCTGGTATACAGCACATTCTAAGGTTTGCACCTGCAATGGCTTTCCAAACTCAACTCGTGTGTTTTCTTGCACCTGTACAGTGGCTTGAGTGTGACACCTTTAGAGTGAGGAGGCCAAGCTCCTTGCACTGTGAGGTGCTTTATGCCACTACTGAGCTGCACAACTGAGTGTTCTTAGATTTTTGCTGGATAAAAGCTCCAGGCAGGCCAACAGGTTTCAGTGGAGCTTCAGCCTAGTTACAGGAATATATATCTGACACAAAAATCACAGTGAGGCTTTTTCACTTAATAAAGAAAAAGGATTGAGGAATTGGAAGCAAAACAAAGAGCTGTAGGGATTGTTTCCGCAACATGTTTTGATTGCTGCACAAGAATTAAATCAGTTTGTTTTCTTCAGACATGAATCTCCTGGGGGAACCACAGCAGTGCTGACCCCTGTGGTGTACACTCTCACATTATGTGTTGTGGTCATGGCTCTAGAGCCCACCCAGTCAGATAAAGGCTTCATGAACTTCCAATTTTCTTAATGCTGACACTTCTGGAAATGTAGGCAGAGCAGCAGGAAAGGAGCTGTTCTTTGTAAACAATGCAGCAAAGTTTCTTGACCTAGCATGTTTACGGGGACCTTCAGTGACACAGGCAAGTCAATGCTTATGTTGTTTCTGTATAATCTGATGTTCTTGGTTCTGATTTCAGGGCATGGAATACATTCTTGATGTTGGAGAAAGAAGCAGGAGGTGCCACAGGAAAATAAATAAATAAACAAAGAAGATGACAGCAAGCAGTAAGGATTCTGAACTCACAGTCCTGAGCGGCAGGACATAGAACAAAGTGGAGGCAATAATCAGCAATGCAAAGGATCCAGAAGAGGAGCAGATCCTCGGGATGTTGTTGGAGACAAGGCCATCAAATGATTCAGGATTATACCATAACTGCACTCTAAAAATGCAGCAAAATCTCAGTCTAGCTTAAAAAAAAAAATGTAATCGAATGTGCATAATTTGTAACACCAGATAGATTTTTTCAGGTAAGATGTAATTTTTTTTTGCAAAGGAAATGTTCTCTGTCTTGTGTTTGGTTTTAATAAAGCTTTTCTTTAGTGATTGTCTTTTCGTTTTTTTTCTTACCAAGTGATTGAGCTCAGTTATTTCCCTGCTCAGGAAAGACTTTAATGGATTGAGATGACCAAAAGGGAATAATTGGAGGGCTCGCAGATACTGATGTAGGAAGATATTTCTATGGAAACCACATCCTGCATTATGGAAGAGAGATACCGCAACACACATTGCTATCAGAATGACAGCTGTAACCTTCCTATCAAAGTGAACAATTGATGTTTCAATTGCTTTCATTTGAGCTTTTCCAGCAGAAAAATCTGCCTTAAACCCTGTGGTGGACAGGAGGTTATGCAAACTCCATTAATGCAGGAAAAGTTCAGTACACAGAAGAAGGTGAGCTATAGGCCTTAAGTTGCCTTTGTGTAGATTATATACTGCATGTTTTATTTCAGGTAGGATCTTTTTTTTTTTTTTTTTTTATTAATTTAATTAACATAGAAGTGTAACATATTTCACCAGATTACTTGGGTCATGGCTCAATGAAGAAATCTTGTTTGCTGAGAACTGATTCTGTATTAAATTCTTTTTAGTGAAAAATTTCTGATGCTTGAATATGGTATTAACAATTGAAAGTGAATTCTTAAGAATCAGGTCTTTAGTCTTGTGAGGAATTCTCTGCAAAGAGATGAGCCCAGTGGAGAGCAGCACTAGTGTCTTGAGGAACCTGAACAGATTTAGCAGCCTGAATTCTTAAATGGATGTCTTGGAAGAAGAAGAGGTAGCTATTTCTTTCCAGAAACAAATCCAGTATTGTCAGGGAGGCTCTTTTCCTATGGCTCTTCTGTCTCAAAGAGAATAAAAGAATACAGTTAGGACTAACTTCATCTTCAGATTGATGGTCTACAGGCTGGAGGAGAGTACAGGCTTGCTCTTCATTCTTTCAGAAATGTGAGCTTATGGAACAATTAGTCTGAATGTTTATTTGTTTATCAACTTTTGTTGATATTTGTGCTTTAATGTATCTGATTCATTTAGAAGCTTGGATCTTGACAGTCCGAAGACCTAAGAGGATCTGAAGCAAAAACAGATGTAATATCTTCACTATCTTAAGAGAATGTAATACAGAAAGCACAAGTATCTTTTTCTCCCAGTGAAAATTCTTTTATCGAAAATAAATCTGTTTATTCAAGGGTAGAATGATTTCAAAGTACTGTGAAAGTTGACAGAGTTTTGAATGAGTATTTCAATTATTACACTTAGATTTTCAAAATATTATATTTCAATTATTATTTTATTATACTATTTAATTTTTTTCTGAATGTACACTCTCATAATTGTGTCTTGACACGATGGCATTTTTGCTTAGGAGACAAGAAGGTAAATGTGTGTGTATGAGAGGGATGGCAGCACCTGTTGTTCTTATGGACATAAATGTGTCTGGCCTAAAAGTGAGATGTTAAACATGAGTATTAGTGTTAGCAGTGATCTGGGTGAGTGAGTGCCAAGTAAGTCAAGATATGAATATCTCTCAAAAAAACAAAAACAAAAAAACAAAAATCAACCAACCAAATAAAAAAACCAAAACAACCCCAAATCCAAAGGCTGCATGGATTTTAAGGCTAGAAATTTCATTATGTTCATCAATCTTGATGTTTTACATATTGTAAGCCAGACAGTTTCATGCATGGTTGCTGTACCAAAAATGATTGTTTTGGTTGAAACATAGCCCATTTTATAGAAAGATGATTTTGATTTGACTGTTTTGTTTCTCAGCTGTTGGGAAATAGGAAATCCGCCATGTTCCTCATTGAGTTTTTCTCAAGTTTGATTTTGTTTACATGTGCACTCGATGGTCCAGTCTGAATTCATTTGGTTTAGGTCACCCATGGTGGATTTTTCTCTTCTGTTTAATGCTGAGCTATGGCTCTGTTACTATCAGGACTCCTTCCATGAGGGGATGATAGATTCTTTATGATCTAGACATGACATCAGCAATCAGCCCTGAGATGTTTGAATCTGTTTCTGTGAGGCAGATTTTCCAGACCTTGAATCATTCTTATCCTTTCAGAGAGATTTTTTTTTTTCTTTAAAATTCCTTTTAGAAGCTTTAACATCATCAGAGACCCATTTCCAGTTACACTCACTCTGACTGTTACAGGCTAGCATTTCCCGACTGCTGAGACGTGGCTGTAGGTCATTATGGCATTCCGAATGGTGAACACTGTAAAACTTACATGATGCAGTGAAATGAAGAGGTATTTGTTTCAGTTTTTTGTCTTTAATGGGCACAATGGCTGCACCTAGTACTGGAATGAGTTGGTCTAGCATCATCTTAATGTTGCCACGAGATGGCACTGTTAGATAGCTTAACATTGTTGTGCCTTAGGTGTTTGAGACAGTGCCCAAGATTTGAACACATCGCTGGTTGGCTGGACTTCTCCAGAGAAAGATTACTTGCTAAGAGAAAGGAAGATTACAGTGCGGTAAAGCTCGTTTTGTGTTTGCCACTCAATCTCATTGTATCAATGGAGATTATCCAGAATAGGCCCAGAGGTAATGGTTTTCAAATAGCTGTGATGCCAAAATGAAGTCACAGAGAAGCACCAAATGCAAGTTGCACCCAGCTTGTGTCCATTCATGGTCATGTCTCATCAGGAAGCTTGGATAGGACTGTGCCATGTTATTGCTTCAGTGATCAGCACTGGATAATTCTGTTTCTGTTGTTTCATAGATAATTTAGGCATCTCATTTTCTGTTTTTGACCCTTCTATTTCTAATATACACGTTCCTTCAGAGGACTACTAAGTACTTTCTTTGCTATTTTTCTTTTTGCATGCAAGAACACCTGCCACGTGATATGCTGAGAATGTTCTCAGCGTTAGAAAAGTAAAGATGTTCTCTTCTTGCCCTAAAGGCTGTTTCTTCCTTTCCTACTATTTTCTGTGACATTTCCAAAGGAGAGAAGAGCATATTAAGAAAGAAGAAGATGTTTAATTTTATTTCTTCTTTGTTAATTTTTGAATTGCAATCATTTTGGTTTGTTCAAATCACATTTTTGTGTCCCATAGATGAAGAAGGAGTGAGTGAGCAGAACAATCTAAACTTCATTAACTCTATTCATTAACACTAACTCTGTCCTTTTTACCATTAGCATATCAAGGCTGTTGCAGAAAAAGATGGAATTAACATGTCCAAACAGAATTTCTGTTTTGTCAAACTTGTCAGTCAACTGCATAAACAAAGAATATATAGAGATATATAGATATATACCCAGATATAGCTATTTGTTTAGCACTAACTTAGACCTTTCTTTATGTATTCTTGCTATAGATAAGTATGCAATAAAATTTTAGGTACACAGAAGACAAAATTAGAAGTTTGTAATTAGCCTGCTTTTCAATTTGTTTCTTCTTGCTATTTTTTTTTTTTTATGGTAAAGTCTCTGTTTAATCTTCTCTATTTGCCTTGAATTTTTGTGCCTTGAAGGATTTTACTTATTTATTTGTTTATTTACTTTAGTCGTGGTGGTGGTTTTATGAAGCAGTCTTTTTGGTTTTAATTTAAAATGGAGACTTCATTTTTGGAAGATCAATAACCCCCATCTGATAAGATTCTTTTCTCCCAGCCTCTTGACAGTTAGATGAAGTTGAACTTCTTTTTTTAATTCTCATGGAGGAGATCAGAGGTTGCATTCACCGTCATGAGTACATTTGGGGATGTTGGTATTCATTCAACAGTATTTGATTGGTAATTAATAGCTCAGCCTTTCTGCACTGTGGAATGTTAAAGGTCAGTGACCGTGAGTGGAGAAACACTTTGGGAGCTATTTGTGCTCTCTGGTAAACAGAGTGAACCTGGCTTAATGGCCTTAGTTCCATGCTGGTTTTAGGAGATACAGATGTGCAACATACCTTTGTCTTCCTACCTAGAACCGGTAAACCTGTCCTAGATTTGTGCAAGGAGGAGAGAAAAACAACTCCTAAAAGGATTACTTCAACTGACTAATTTTTAAGTTGCTTGCTGCTTGGCATGTCCCTTTTTGATAACTATCTTAACGAAGACACGTTTTAGGTAAATGACATCTTCAAGCTGCACAATATAAAAACACCTTCTGATTCTCCCACCCTCTCCAGATCTTGGGGCTGGCTCAGTATTTTTTTTAAAGCTATTTCTCTCGTGCTGCATGCAGAACCCATCTGCTGTAATGCGGTCTGAAATGCTGCTTTTATCCTTGTTTGCGTAGAAGGTTGGTGGGTAAATCAATTGCAGTAAAAGACATATTGTCCCTCTTTGCTCTATGTCACTAGCACAAATTTCTTTCTTTTCAAGTGTCTCTTGGCAGAAGCCAAAGCCTTTGGCACAAGCCACCTCTGCTAGTTTGACCTCTTTTGTACATCTGGAGTGGAACACCTCTGAGAAGCACAGAACAAAACCAGCAAAATAGCAAGAGAGAAGGTCAAGAAGGGGTCTTGCTCCCTGTAGACATCAGAAGTTTCTGTGAGATGATATTTAGCATGTCCTGCCTGAACAGTTAAGGCATCAAAGACATTAGAACTTCGATAGGTAGTATCCTTGTGAGTTGTGAAATAGATTGCAAAGCATGTTTCTCTGCCATGCTGGGGGTGGAGGAAGAAACCTTGTGTCTTTCTAGTCACTGAGGTATCTGAGGCTGAGAGCTTCAGAGAGCCTTTGGCTTCCAACGGATGGTTGTACCATGCTGTGCTCTGTCCTTGCCTAGCTTCTCACTTACAGGCCTTAGCTTAGAGTGAAGTCAGAAGAGGAATGGGAAGGCTAGTTTCTACCAAAGACTGAGCTGACATCAGTTACAAGCAGTAAGAAGTGCCTGATTTTTGCTTCTGTGTTTTTATTTTTTCCTGGTCACAGCCTTGCAGTGACATTCTCTCAGATCAACCAGTCTCTTTGATGCAGCATAATTACAAGGACAGAGGTGACTCCCTGTCCCCTGCCATTTCAGCGATGGGATCTGAAGGGGAGGTAAGACATACTGTGATAATTCACCTCTCAACTTAGCAAGGTCAGGACAAACATTCTTGCCTGTCTTAGCCAAGTGAAAAAGTCACTGTTGTTAAAAATCCAGGAGGCAGGCAGTATTCTGCTGCTCAGAACCCAGAAGTGCAGAGTAATACAACCATGACAGCTTTGATGCTAGATTATTCGGTATATTTGTAGCTGTGGATTGATGTAATGCTGATCAGAAGGAATCATCTTTGCCAAATCCATTGTTGAACCCTTGCCCAGGACAATAAGCTCATATGGTGATGACATGAGCTGAGCTGCGTTCTTTATTGTTGTTATAGATTTTGCATGGTCCCTTAGTTTCATCTGCAGTTTTTCATGCACATGCACAGTTCTGCTTTTCTTCTTTTGTATCCTGCCCAGGAGTGTGTGGAGCTTCAGATGAGTCTATTTTTCATCACAAAACGCTGCCAGTAACTGCAATTGACTCAAAACAACTTACCCAGGATTCTCTTTCTTTAAAAGTAGATATGGACTGTAAATTTTTGTGTATGATGCATTAGAAGAAAAAAAACCAAAACCTGTACTCAGAAGAGATTTCAGCTGATATAAGGGCATGTGGTATAATGCCATTTGGACTAAAGTCTTCATGGAGCTCATTAAGAGTGAGACTTCATGTTGCAGCTTTCTGAGGCTAACTTTCCTTGTATAACCATATCAGTGTGCATCAGAACAGGCTTTCTAGCCACAGCCTCTGAGTAGTTTGAACCTCACTGCATTCTGGTGGTGGATTATTCATGGGAGCCATCATCCCACACTGCACTGCCACTAAGGAGTAGTTTGAACCCAAGGATGCTCACACTAAACTTAGTAACCAATTAACAGTACCACTTGTTGAAGAATACCATTTGAATTTGTGACTTTGGGTGCTGAAGAGCAAAGTTACTGCGAGCAAAAGTTAGCCAGTGTATACTGTAGGCTTTATTTAATTTCCTTAAAGCTTCCAAGTCATTTGCAGAGGCACAGATGCACTTTAGGGTGATGACAGGTTAAGAGAATGAGAATGTTGGCTTAGAGAATGGATTGGTAGTGAATTCCAGTGTCATTGTGGAGGTAAGTCTCTTTCTGCATCAAACTGTGGTATCAAGCTTGCTAATTAGTGGTGGTGTTTTTCTTCTTTGTGTAACATAAGCTGTTCTAACCTGACCTATTGGTTCACAAGATAAAAGCAGCTAACCAGCCTCTACTGGCTGATCCACATCTTTACTAAAAGTATAATATCCATGAACACAATTAGAAAACACATCTAAGAATTATGTATCTGGGAGCTTAAAGGTGGTGGTGGTAGTGGGAAAAAAAAGTCCGTGTTACTTCGAGGTTATTTTAGAAACTGAAACTGAATAGGTCAATACCCCTTAAGCTTTTTGGTCTCTAATTCTCTTAATGGTATGGCAGAAATTGTTAATTATATTATTAAAAATGCTGTGAAGACTGTATTAATGTAATGTGACCTTAGATCAGTCAAGATCACATTTTTGTTATGATTAAAAGATTCCCTGTCCTGAAACGTTGATCTCATTTTCAGCTGGATGCGACGGATGGAGAGGAGATGTTATTGAGTCTAGGCAGTAGGTGGCAGTATTGCATTTCATTCTGCACTGTGCTCAGCTGTAAAATGCTCACTTTAGGAAGAGGCCATGAACTTTTTCCCTCAGTTTCCATGAGCAGTTTTGCACTTAACGTGTATGGAAAATTCACAGAGAAAAATAATTAAAAATTACATATTGGATCCGTATTTCTACAGTTACTCATGTCAGGTACTTAACTACCCAAACTTCCCTTATCCTTTGTCAGCTCAGAGAACAGACATTTACATGTTAGGGACTATCACCATCGTCTGTCTTATAGCAGGGATTCCTTGAGGCAGGGTATGTACCCAGTAAGTATCTTTGCCCACTTGGTTGCTGTGATTTTTCTGGCTTTGTTGGTGATTTTTCCATCTCTGACTGCATCAACAGAATGAAAGCTGCATCAAGTACTTTGGTTTATATCATGATAAGGGAAATCCAGAAAGAAACCTAGCTAGCACATCCTCCTTTGTACTTTAGTATTTGGACAGACCTTATAGCAGGGTGTGGAGGGAATAAGAGACATTTTGCAAACAGCTAGGAATCAGGACGGTGTGCGTTACAGGGTCTTATGCACATTGACAGTGCTGAGCCCTAATGTGCTGTGCTGCTGAGTAGGTGGACAAGGATTTCAGAGTGAAAGTGACATCTGGGGTCAACAATTTATGAAAATTAAATACGTAGTGGCATCTCTAGGATCCTATGCATGTAAAGTGCTATGCCTTTATTGTCCTGTGGGCATATGCCGTGCATCTGCACAGTTTTGTCAGGTAGCAAGGTAATTGCTTTAAAAATCCTTGCTATTCAGGATGTTGCAGGATGCTGGCACACATACTAGGTGATGGGAAGCAGAGGGGTGCACTGGCTGGTGTTAAAGCTTCACAGCTGCTGACTTTTCTATAAATAACTGCTGTCTGCTGTAATTGGTCACATCACAGTCCTTGGTGATCTTTTATATTATTGCTGGCTGCTGGAAAACTCCCGGAGGCGTAAAATAGGTACCAGGAAGATCCTGCACCCAGCAGTGTGTTTCCCCAAGCGGCACAGCAGAGTAAAACAGAAATAGTGTTTACAGGGAGGTGATGAAGAATTTTCTGCAGCAGGAAGGATGAAAAAAAAGATTGTACGTTTGAAATGATAGCAGCAGGCTACCTCTCATGCAGGATATTGCTGGGTCTTGTGGAAAGAAAAAATCTTCATAGGGTTTCTAGTGGTGCACTGAATGGGTATTATTATTTGCCTCTGTCTTAGTTATGGGTATTTTTCAGCTCTCCATAAAATAACAGTGTCTTGCAAAAATTGAAAACTAGAGAAGAAGAATTAGGTGGTTGGCTTGTGTGAAATGTGTGTGGGTAAAATATGTGGTCTTCTTCCTGAAGGATTCTGACCAATTCACAGACCAACAGTGCTGAATGCTACATTCCACCTCTGCTTAAATACGATCAGTTATGGGGTGGAATGCAACGCTGATGTGAAGCTGTCTGCATCAGGAATCAGTGTGCTTTACTGAGGTGAGGCAGAATAGTGCTGGAGTTAGACGTTCAGGAGGGAATCTGAGTGGAACTTGTTGAGTTGCCAAGGTTTACTTGGTGTAGTTGAGCATCTTGAAAGCTTTCCTGTTTTGAGAAGTGAGAGCTGTAGTGAACCACTGTAGAACTGTAGGGGCTTTAAGATCACTAGGTGGGTGTGGGTCATCCCCCCCCTTACTTTCTCCTCTGTCTTTAGCTACCTTTGACCTTTTTCAACACACAGTGCCTCATGGTACATGCATTATGGAATGCACACTTCACTGGCCTAATAGGAACTTTGCTCATGTTGACAAAGAGTTCATAAGAACTGAAATCTTTCCAGCATGACACAGAAGCTGGCACAGTGAACAGGATTGTGGGATGACCTGTCAGCAGCATCTCAATTGACTTTTGCTGACTGATATCTCAAGATTAGGTGCTCTGGAGGGCAGTTAATATACAAAAGGATTTCTCTGAGATTTAAGCCTCTGTCTTGAATACTTGCAGTCAGTGGGAAGTCTCTGGTTCCAGTAGTGTTTTTCCTTGTGATTTGGAAGGAACACTGAAAGTGCATGTAGCTTTGGGTCAGAAACATATTTTCCTTCAAAACATGCCAGAAAAGTGTCTATGTGACAGAAGTGAGGCAAAAAGTCTCCAGGGATGAAAACAGCAGGATGCTTTTTGTGGCCTCAGACAGCCCCACCAAGTGGTTCATGAGGCCTGATTTGACAGCAGGCTATATTGCCTGCTGTAAAAAGGCAGGTACTGTATGAAAGCCATTGCTTATGAAGAAATCTAGGCTATTCTGTCATGAATTTGCTCATCCAAAAGATAATTAACTTGCTATGATTGTGAAGGGTGTATAGTAGTAGCAGGACATAATTTGCTTAATGCTGTGAATTATCCAAAGCAGTGAAGTATCTGTCCCTTGTGCAGTAGAGCACTCCAATAACATTTGGCTAGTCTAAGGCTTACACCTTCAGCCTCGGTGTTGGTTTATGGGGGTGAAGATGCCCAGAGCCATATTCAAACCATGTGAAGAAATAGTGAACTTTTCTGTCTCTAGCCAGGATTCAGTAACTGCGTAATAAGTGCTCTCACTTGTTTCTTCTGCTCATGAAGTTAAAAGTCAGCATTTATTTTAGGTGCTGTTATAAGGAGCCTGCGTATGGCTTTTATGTATGAGCTGGTATGTATGAGCCTTAAAATATTGCATTGACAATGCAATAACTGGTGATTTGTAGCAATTGTGGCTCAGGCAGTGAAATCAAAACAAAGCAAAAAACCTCCAACAAACTAGAAAGAAACCAGGCAACTGATAGAGTGAACTGGAGAAATGGGAGGAAGAATTTTAGTAATATCTGAAAATCTGATGAAGAATTTCATATCTTCATTTGAAGATTGCACAGGTGGCATTGAAGATAGTCACCTGAGAGAAGGAAAGTTCTGAGAGTGTAAAATCCCAACAAAATCAGTGCTGCAGTCAAGGAAATGAGCACATCTGAAGTAGCTCCTGAGACCCAGACATTATCCAGAGTGACCGGTTTGTATTCAGTGAAGATAGTGAAGAGATAAAGATTTATGTTTAGAGAAGGCTGCAAACTGGTGAGAGAGAAAGCTCTTCTCACCATCTGTCTTAGAGGACTGTATACCAGAAGAGAGCTCCTCTGATCTTCTGATGTTTTCCATGCTGATTTGCACTACTTTGGTGCCTTGCATAAACATGAAGGTTAGCTGGTGAGACACCTCTTGCCTCTTTTTCTTATTTAAGTAGTTCTTCAGATGACTACTTCTCATCCTGAATAACTAATTTGGTGAGGGAAGGGAGCTTTAGCTCCTAGACTACTGATTTAGAGTTTGATTTTTGTTTCACTGACAGTAATTGTTGTTCTTGTGTTCAGGTGTTCAGCAGGAGAAGAAATGAGCATCCTCCTCTGACGCCAGTTTTCACCATGACAGTAATTTGAGCAGAAGCAGCTTTGCCTGCAAATAAATAAATAAATAAATATTATATGAAAAGCTTCAGATGGAACTGCCATGTTCATTCTTGTTTCTAAAGCCCCCACAGGCCATGTCACATATGTGGGTCATGAGGTCTATCGATTATGTGTCAGACCCTTAGGTGTCAGTAATCAATAGCACTAACCTGCAGAAAATGTGGCAAAGATTTGTTAAACTAACTCTTTGCATCGTTCTTGTTCTTATATTTAAGTTTTGTGTGCCTCACTAAAACTAACAGAATGCATACTGACAAAGGCAGAGGAGACAAAAGCATCATTTGGCTATCAACTCATTTACTGTCCATATTCGTCTGATTTTACATGGCTCTGGGTGAGATGGCAGGATGAGGAGGGGTAAGACAGGAAGGGGTATTTCCGATTGAATGGCTTCTGAGAAGTAGAAATGAAAGTGATTGAGTTGGGAGGACCTAAACATTTTGACCCTGACAGCTTATTAATATTTAACAAGGTGCCAGATTTTTCTTTGACACTGGAAATTGTTGCGACTGCCTGTCTCCAGCAGACTGAGTCTGCTTATGCAGTCCACCATATCTAACATACCTGCTTCCAGCACTGAATAGTCTTATTCACAAATGCTTTTCTTTATTTGCTCTTTCTGAGAATAAAGAAAGTAGTTTGGCAGATTAAGTTTGTATTTTTTCATTCAAACTTCCTATATCTTTGTGTTCTCAGTGGGTCACTGAGCAGACTGTGGTTTTCTTATGTTGATTGTGGATTTGAATCATTCCTTGAACGACTTTTAACAAAACATTTTATTTATTTTTCCTTCTTAGTTTGCAGGTTATTTGTGAGCTGTTCTCTGTGACAGTTACATCTTTTAAATGTAAGCAGCTGTGATGAGATAAATATAACAATTTGGAATTTGTATTTTTATTTGTAATAATGCAATACTCCAAGACTGCATATGAAATTGGGATCCTATTGGAAGTGGGAGAAAAATCTATGCCATAAATATAATGTAGCATCGAATAAACAATACTCAATAGAGGAGATGAAGAGTGGGAGAAAGTAGTATCTTTATGTATTATTTAGGTGGTCTGCATCCCCATTCTTTTGGTGCCTGTCTCTGTCTCTGCATTATGTAGGTGGATTTACTTCCTAATGCAGATGAGTAGACCTAAATGACTTTTCCAAGGTCACGCATAAAGTTTTTGGTAGGGTTGGATATTGAACTGCTTTATTGAATGACTCCAGTGTCTCAAGTATGTTAAAACCAACAAAATCTTTCCAACACCTGTAGGCTATCTGTACTTTCAGTTAAATCAATGAAGAACTCAACATTCTTTAGCTAATGAGCCAGTTCTGTACTAAACTAATAGAGAGGATCTCTAGATTAAAGAGCTGTTGGGTTTGCAAATTACCAATCCAAACCATGAAGGAATTCTCAAAGCCATTCCAGTGAATATTCCACAATGTAGGTGTAAACTTTGAGATCCCTGAGTTTAAGTATTTAGGGTTTTAACTTTAACTTTTAACTTGTCAGTCTGGTTCAGTATTTTTTCCATTACATGTCAATACTGATGTCAAGGCACCTCTGTCGTTTTGTTGGTTTGAAGAACAGTCTGGAACATCTTTAAAAATTTCAGGTTATTTGTAGTACTCCAGCTGTATTGTGTAAAATCTGATTCTAATACTTCATCTGTTCCCCTTAATACAAGTAGGCAAACATTTGGTGATTTGAGTTTGCTGTGTGTATTTATGCCTTGCCTTTTGGAAATTGGTTTCCACTGTGCATTTAGAAACTTTTAAAATGAAACCTGAAAATATTTTCATTCTCTTTACAGTGTTTAAATTGCAAAGCACCCTGTTGCTGCCTTGAGCTTTTTGCTCTGTGTAAAATCAGTCATTTCAGTGATAATCCACTTACAACTGTGCTCAATTATCCACTTGCACTGTGAGTTGCCAAGTATTTATCTAGTTGCAGAGAATAAAACCTATTTGGAAAAATTGGGTAAAAAGAGAATATTGGGAGAGGTGAGGTTGGAGGAAAAGACTGCTGGGAAGGAGGAATGCTTAAAGGTAGGGGTTGGAAAAAAGATGGATATAAAGGAGAAACGTGGTAGATTCAGAAAAGACTTGAGAGAAAAAGCTCAAGAAGAGGAAATAGGAAAGTAGTATGGCTTAGCGGATCAGGTCTGGTCTAACAGATGGAGGAGAAGGAGATTTATGCCCAACTTTGCAAGCGAACTTCTGTGTGACTGTGGATTGTTTGTATCACCTCCATGTCCTCAGTTTCACCTTCTGTAAAATAGGTCCTGTGGTACTTACCCTCCTCTGAGATGCGTGAATGGGAAATGCTAGACAAGAGCTTCTGTAACACTGGTTATTCTGATTTATTGTTTTTCCTTTGCTAAGCTAGCATTTAGCCAATGGCACTCTGCCCTTTCACTTGTAGGAGAACTGAAAACCTAAAGAAAGAAAAACACACTGCTCCTCAGCTCTCTTTCGGGAAAGGCGGGAGGCATTTAATTATTTAAGCATCTCCTTTTCATGTTGCTTCTGGGTTTTGAATCGTTATCATTGTAGTTGTTAAGGCTATAGGCTCTACATAAATCATTTAAATAAATAATAAATAAGTCATATCATTAAGTAATACACTGATATTATTTATGGCTGTAGGGAGAAGGTAGGAATGCTGTGGATATGATTGTGTTTCAAATGGAAGGAAGCCTTTGTTAGGCTCGTCATTTTATACCCCTCCTTTTGGAGTTAAAGCATTAGCTGGTGAACTGTCCTGGGAGGTGGACATCCTCTGAAAGAATTAGCCACCAGCTGAGAGCCTCTGATATGGTTATCCATGGGGCACACTGCGTGTCCTGTCATGGACACCCTGCTGAATACAGGTCTAACTCACAGACCTCTTGTTCCTCTCACTCTTGATTTGCTCTCAGAAAGGACCAAAGGTTTTGCATCAGGCAGCACTCAGCAGTGTGATGTGTCGTGCTGTACTGGGCAGGCACTAGCATTGTCAGGCTTTGTAACTGCTTACGTCCTGCAGAGCATTGCCTCCAAGGCATTCCTTTGTGGAAAAGGATGAAGGCCTAATATTTACTGGGCTGCTCTGATTATCTCGTGTCTTAGTGTTGTCTCTAAAATAATTTCTTGCTCAGTAAAAGCAGAATCCATCATTTCAAGTCGGAATACGTGTACTTGCAATGTGTATTTGCAATTAAAGATAGGATGATATCACTTCAAAATCTTTTTTTTTTTTTAAATGAAAACTCGACTTATGAAGATATTGGAGTTGGAGAATACTGTACTCCACTTTTACTTCTGCTCTGAATTTTTGTTTGTCTCATTATTTTTCCTTGGCTGAATTTTCCACACAATTTAAGTATTCAAAAGAAAAAAATTGTCCCAGCTAGTCCTGCTTCCTGTGGTTCATTATCACCAAGTAGTTGGGAACGGATCAGTTCTATAATTTGTTGAAAATAAGTAAGACAATTATAGAAGAATTGTCAGTGGGTAATGAGAAGAAGTATGATTTTATCAATAATTATGTCTCTATGCAGGCTGATAAGTGTCTTTACTGAAGTGCTTATAAATGCTTCACTTCTTAAATCTGGATAAATCATCTACACCGTGGGGCCTGCCCTGAACATGGCAGTGCTGCCATGCTTGTGACACGTGGTGCATGTCTTCATGCCACATCAAAGAGTGTGAACCTGTGTGAAACCTTACATTGCTTCCTGTGCCATCGAACAGACACTGATCCAATCAGCATCCTCATGGGGCTGTTCATTTGCACAGATAAATTGAGTCTGAGTCTCTTTTTGGTTGGTGGAAAATGGTACCAGCGGAAAGAGCCAGGTTGGAGGGGAGACATGGGCCCACACATTCCTTAACCCCCAAAATCTCAACTGTAGGTGGGTCCAGTACTGTCATTTATTTCAGCACCTTGGAACAGCTTTGGTGGGAGCCATACCCAAGGATATTATTCTCTGGAAGCATCTTGTTTTCTCTTCCTAGGAGTATAATGGCTTTGTGTCAGAGGCTGGATTTTCATGATATATGTAGATTCAGAGCTGGTTTGCATGTTGCCTTCACTCTCAAGAGAAACTTGCACATACTTTAACCCACAGCAGATCCACATGATTTATATGCTGTATTTTAATGTCATGTGGCTCCTTGAGATTAAGAGAAAGTGAGGAGCACAGGTTCTAATTACCAAGCAGGTAGATGGTTGTATGTTCTGTAAGCCCCTTATTCCTAAGTACATATCCAGCATTCCTTTTTGAGGTGTTGTGTTCTACTTGTCCTGAATGCATTGCAGAGTTGAGGATATAATAGGTGGTGCTTTGTTGTCAGCACTTCACTGAACTCATTGATGTTAATATTGTTTACAACTCATTTATTGTTGTACATGCCAATTTCACATGATTTTTTTTTTTTTTTTTTAAATAACATTTCAAATTCACCAGCTTGAATTTTGAGAATAACTATCTTTGCAGGATTTACCTTCCCACATATAACTGAGGGTTATAATTTTCCACTGACAAGTTTGGATCTCCTGGCCTTTGCCTGCCTTTGAACCAGCTAGGTGGACCTGGCTCCAGTGAGGTGGAAAAACTCTGAAGTTTCTTTCCCCTTGGGGCAGGATCCACCCAACTCATTGCTAGTGAGAAATACCACGAAGTCAGCATAACTAACATTTGGAAACTTACTGCTGTCCTTAGCTTTAGTGCAAATCCCCAGCTGGGACTTCAGCTCGCTGCACTTAAAGGCAGGGGTTGAGCGCACTGAAGCAGTTAGTGCATTTAGCCAGCACTTTGTGATCACCTCACCCAGTCCCACCAATCATGGATGTGGCTTCCTTTCGCTTGTTCTAAATTGGTTTTAATTTTCTTTTAAATAATTCTTAAGTGTGACTTTTTCAGTGCTAGAGTGGGAACTATGACTAATTATAAAATCATTACATGATTAAACTCAATTAACTTCAAATAACCCTTGAAATTTGCTTAATGTCAGCCCTTGGCCCTGCTTGAACCAATAAGTATTGCTCACCTTTTGTAATGGGTATGAAAAGAGGTGATTGCAGAGCATGATTGTTCAGAGCCAGCTGAGCCAGAGAACGGCCTTACAGAGCAGGGTTAAACTGGTTGCAAACATCTGAATGCTGCCACATCAAGATGGGGAACAGAGTCTTCTACCCCTAGCTGGGATATTTTTTTCCCATTTTTTTTCTCAAGTAAGAAAGCTTTGAAAATTCTCTTCAGCCTAACATTCAATGGTCCCAATCTCCTTTGCAAATGTTAATAAGGGTTAAACCTCACAAAACCACCAAGGCATGGGAAAGTAATGTCATCTCTCGTTAGGCTATGGATACCAAAGCATAGATGACTCAAAGGATAAGAATCAGAGCAGGATCAAAATCCTGCATTATGTATTTTTACTAAAGCTGGTTGTCACAAAATGCTGAAAGTTTCTTACAGCACATGAGAGGAAGGGTTTTCTTTCTTGATTATTGGGCACATCTGGTTGTTGTGGGTCTTTTCCATTTTTTACTTTTTCTTTATGAAGCCATCTCTGGTTCCAGTCTGTCTTCCAGCTAGAGCCTGGCAACGGACCTGGCAAAAGCATGCAGAAGAATACCAGCAGCTATATTTCTGTGTTCAGTTCCTGTGAGGACAGAAGGGGATGTCATTATTGCTACTGTTCCTGGCAGTCTGCTCTGACTGAGAAACTGGAGCGGACAGTAATATTGTTTGCACTGGAGGTAGACAGTAGATGATGGATAGAATTTTTCCAGTAGGTAATTAGATGGGCATGGTAACCAGACAGTCATAAAGATGCCTGATGATCTATTAAAAGATGTCCTATGTACGCTGCGCTGGCCACGAAATATTCTGAGTGTCTTACTGACTTATAGTGCTCCTCCATTAAAAATCCCAGCTTTCTTGAAGAGTCTTGCCTGAGATGCATCTTTTTTTTTTAGTCTGTTTATGATGAATGTGAGCAGATCATCAGAGGTGACTAATTAATAGAGTCCTTTTTTTACTTTGGGTTGCTGAAGCTCATGTAGGTTTTTATAGACCCTTGAAGGGCATCATATGAGGTCTCAACCCATCTATTAAACAATAGAAGTAGTGAGAGAGAGAATGTAAACACTTGTCTCTAAACATGAGCATTTATATCCCCAGCTCACTATTTGAGTCTGGTTTTGTGACTGAGAGTGCCCTAGGGTCATCACTGAGCAGCTTGTTCGACTGTGACTTCTGAATGATGAATGCCCCCACTTAAATTACAGATCACTATCCCATGACAAAAATCACCATTATTATTGACCTCTGCAGGGGCAGCAAGGGGTGACTGGACCATGGTGGAGGGCTTCACTTGCTACAGCTATGCTTTCCCTGATGGTAAATGGAAATTTGACAACAGTCTGTCCTGTAGGACACGTGGTATGGAAGTTTGTCTCTGCACCTGCCATTCTGTCACTTCACTACAGACAGTTTTCCTGCTAGTCAGATTAACTAGGGTCAGAAGCTGAATACTTGGATATTTGACCTCTGAATGAACCTCACTAAAATAAAGGCAAGAAATGTGTTCTGCAGCGCTTTCTCCAGCACTTGAGAGTGGAACTGAACATCAAAGGGTGGATTTTTCAGAAGGACAGAGACTCAGTTTTGTTGTTGAAATCAGAAAAGTGTACAAATTCCCCTCATCTCACTGGGGAGAAAAATCTCCCACGAGTCTAAGGATCTGTGTATTGTGTTGCTTGTTCCACATTCTATGACAAGTGCTCATAAAAAGAAGTTCAAACAAAAAAATTAAGGATCCAAGACGTTAATGATGTGAACAGGCCATTATGTTTGAACACTTGCATTGAAATAGTTTCTTTACTGGAATTAGTTTGGGCAATGCCTGTCTCTCTGTTGGATATGTTCAGCTTTTGCATATTGGGAACAAAGTAGAAGTCCTCTTTTCCCACCAGAAAGGAGCAATTGCAGCAGAAACAGCAATTTTTTTTTTTTTGAACATGCAGTACAATTTTGGGCTGAAGGATGTTGCAGCTAGAATAGAGCTGGGACAAATGTTTGGCAGCAATTTCTTCCCAGCAGTCTGTGGACCTCCTTCTGCACTGGTCAATCAGGAGCTGGTTGCAATGGTAATCCCTCCCTGCTGTCCCTTGACAGATTGATTTTGACCCTTAACTGCCACTTCCACCTGCTAATTACTTGATCATGTTCTCCCCTAATGTCCTTTCCACCTGTCACTGGCCTGATTTTGTCATTCTCACGTTCTGCTGCTTCTCTTTCCATGGGCTATTTGTTCTTAAAACCTTCTCCTCCTTGCTGCTTTCCTCCTCGTGCTACTCATCTCAAAGATCACCGTTAATATCCAGAATATTTAAGGCTACTGGTCTCTATCGCTTACTTGTTGGTACGGCTGGGGAGAGGGAGTGAAAATTTGGGGGTTGCCTTTTAATTTGTGCTTTGTTGGGGCTGGCTTGACCTTTAATCAGGTGCCTGGCTGTTGTTTGTTTGCTGATGGTTTTTACAGAACAGTCCCTTGTAAATAGACATGGAAAGGGCAAGAGAGTAACTGGAGATTGTGCATTGTACACCACTGTTTTTTTTCATGGGAGCCTATTAAAGGCAGTTTTCAGTTCTTCTATCCATCTCTTTGTCAATTTGCCTTCTGTGTCCATCCACTTGTGCATTTATTTAGAGGTAATATTAACTACTGTATCATCCTCTTGGATTGTAACATTGTGTTCAGAATAAAGCCAGAGATGCAAAGCGCACTGAACCCATTATAAAAAAATAAAAGGGCTTTCCTTGATTGCATTTAGCTCAATAAACACAGTTTGTCAGAGATGTCTTTATCTCCTTACATTTAAGCGATTAAATGTTGGTAAAAATAGCTTCAGAAATAAAACATGAAGAGAGCTTCTGGCAAAGCCCTGTCCAGTTTAATTCATACATTAAATATTTGCTAGTAGGGTCAAAAGCTGAATGCTTAGATATTTTGCCCTTTGAATGAACCTAGCTAAAATAAAGACAAGGAAATCAGTTCTGCAGAAGCTGTCTCTAGAATACTAGGATCAATTTAAACATCAAAGGATGAACAGATCATACAGATGGACAGCCATATTATTCTGCACAATTAATACTCAGAGAGGTGTTTCCTGAATTCCAAATCTTGTGCTGGGAAGATAATATTAACATTTCAGAGTTTTAATTATGTAAAAGACAGTCCTTGATCCTTAGCTCCTGAAAAACAGAACAGTTGATTTTGCATTAATGAATGTAGAAAACATCCCCCAGCCTGAATCTCTGCAATCTTTTTTTATGGTGAAATTAGCATTTATATTTCTAAAGGTAATTTTTAGACAATAAATAAATGATATGCTGGTAACCTCCAGGTGGATGAAGTGTTGCTCGCACAGTGTTTACAATGAGAATTGGCCGACTGCATAAGGGCCAGCTCTGGTGTGCAGGGCTGTTTCTGCCCTGACCTTAGGTCCACTATGAGGATCTGTATCTCACTGCTAGGTTCAGAATGCATTAGGACTGTTCTAGGAGGGCTTCTTCAAATAGGATCTTTCACATTTGGGGATTTGAGTTCTTTGAGGTGCTGAGAAGAAGGGAGAGAGCAACAGCCAATTGCTGTCACCAGTTTGAGCTGAAATTTGCCCCATGTCTGCTCTGAGTCTGGACGTCTCTGCTGGGCTCTGGGTCACACTTGAGAGTCAGGTCTCAATAATGGGTTTTTTTGGAGTTCATTATCTCTGCATGTGCCTAATTTTAATAAGATCCTGAGCAAGCTCTCAGATTTGAGGTGAATGTTTTTCGTAGTTCAGGAGTATCACTTTTGTGTCAAGATGTTTTGATGGATACTAAAATTTCACATCTAACTGTAACTTTCTTTAGGCACCTGAATAAGTGTCCTTATTTTCGTTAAGTGATTTCAAGAGCTCCCATGTTCTCAAAGGCTGTACCACTGCCTTTTAAGTTACCCAACTAAAATATCAGTCCTTTGAAAATCTTAGCCATGATTATTTTCTCACTGTGTTTCCAAAATTAGATCATTGTTTGTTTTTAATAAAGGACTGCATTACATAATACAGATTACACGATAGCGTTTAGTTTTGGATCATAAATGGTATTAAGAATGGATTAAAATAAGTAAAATAAATCCCAAGGTGCTGATGTTTGCCCACTGAATAAAAAGCAGATTTTGCCATTTACTTCCATTGGCTCTATCAGATAAATTCTGCATCATGATGGAAGTACACAATATTTGCTTAGTTTGGTTCATGTGATTGTCAGTGGAGTGACTTGACTTCAGAAGCAAAGCGTTGCTTTGCTGTACATAATTAACATTACAGTGTGGTAGGTTCTGCATATGAAAATCCAAGCTATTGTAAATTGTGGTTTCCTTGCCAACCATATCTCAGCTCTCGCACTTCTGTAGTTGTCTCTGCGATGCTTTGTGCAGTATTAATACCACTCACCTAATACTGGAGCTGAGTGGATCTGCAAAATCTAGCTGTTATTCTTTCTAGCTATTATATAGAAATATATTAATATGAAAAAAAACCAAACCATTTAAGATGTTGCATTTTCCAAGTAATCCTCTTCTGGAATCCTTCTAGTAAACAGACGACATTGGGAAAGTTTCAAAAGGCTTTTTTATTTTTCACAATTGTTTGTGGCTAATGAATTTGCATTCGTAAACATAAGAATGTTTTGTCTGAATTGCAATTGAAGCATTAGAACTGACTGTTCTGCTAAAGAATAGGTCATGTAGCTTGAATTTGGTGTTTTGAATATTTCATACTGGGAGCAAACTGTTTGCCAGCTAGTTGCAAACCAAGCCTTATACCGCATGTTTAAGGTATAAGCAAGGTCTTAGCACTGCTCTTTTCTTGTGTGGAAAGTCATTTGCATCGCTCATTTCCATGTTATTTTTATCTAATATAGAAATCAGAAGGATATAAATCTTGTTTATTTCTTAATCAAGGTTAATTTGCACATGGAAGCCCTATGTGATCCAGCTCGTGCTGTTCTTGCATGATCTCTAAGCATGCAAATGAAAGGCATACCTAGGAATAGATTGAATGGGACAGTCTCCCTCCCTCATAGTAGCATGGCACTGTATCAGGAGTGTAGTGCAATTGCACCTTAAAGCCTGAGAAAAGAGAGCAGGACTTGGCACCACACAACCCACAGTAGCGGGTTCATGCTGTGTTTTGTTTCCAAATCTCTGGGCTGCTGGGCTACATTACATGAAATGTAATCAGTCCAGATCCACAACAGCTGTGATTTAGCTTTGATATCTTCACTGACTTTTGTCTGGCTAAGCACCCTCTCAGTACTTGCCATCGTGATCTCCTTAGCATTTACAGCTGGGCTAACTGCAGAATGCAACATCTGATTTGATGCAATGCTCTTAATGTCAATAACAGGATGCTGTTTTGTTTTCCTTCTCTGTTCTTTTTGTTCCTTCACAAACTTAGTAAGATTGGTGTTTTGGCAAGCTTCTGAAGCCTCATTATTTCCTGTAATGCAGTGCAGCACTTAGCCCAGTGGATGCAAAGTGGAGGACTGCGTTGCCCTGTGAGCTCAGGGACAAGCAGGAAGAGTTTGGAATACCCTAAGCTAGTCCTGCTGCTGCAGGTAATGTATTGTCAAAGTACGGCCTATTTTTCTTACCTAGGGTGTGTATAAAGAGGGATTGGCATCAGGAACAGGCCATTAAGCAATTGAAACTCTAATAGAAAAACATAACCTTATCACAGATTAAAAAAAAAAAAAAAACCCTCAGAAAATAGCTCAAATATAAGGTTAATTGGAGCCAGAAATGTCAAACTAATGTAGCAATTTACCCTGGGAGACTGCCCTGGCCTTTGAGTATAGCAGTAGTACAGACTACTGAGTAGGATAGTGGAGAAATATAATAGGATTTTATGTAGTCCCCTGTCATATTAAACGTTCTTTGCAATTAATTTCTTGTTGCAATGTTATTTTCAATGACCTATTTTTTTTGACCTCCTACAATCTTTACGCTACCAAAGTGGGGCGTTGGGGAATTCACATTTCTTAAAAAATAATAATAATAAAAAAAATGACTTAAACCACTATTGAGATACATATTGCAGTGTAGACTGATATTAACTCAGAGTGGTTTAAAAATGCCGTTGACTCATTCCAGAATATCCCTAAGCCTACGAGCTGTACTGATCCATTCAGGAAAAAATGCAGTCTTCGAATAGTTTGCTTAGAAACAAGTGGGAGTTCTCTTGGACTGAGTCTGAGGATGCCTGCCCTGTTGATGAAACATGATAGATGGTCCTTTCTGTGCTACTGTTTCTGGCTTTTTCTGTTAGCTGGACATCAGATTAAAGCAGCTTGGTATTATGACCAGGCCTGATTAATCAAAAACTACCAGACTTGAAATTAATGATAAATTCCCAAAGTTGTGAAATAGCCAGGGCATCCTGCTAGTTTCCGACTGTTCTGACTTCCAGCAAATCCCTTCCATGTTATCTGGATAAAACATCCATTCCCATTTTTAAGCAAACGCTAAGGAAGTGGTTTGTACTCATTTTTATACAGACACTTCTGTAGTAAACTATGGAATTTACGTTTCTCAGGAGGCCTTATGTTTCCTGACAATATCTTTCTGTCTGAAGCTGCAGGTGGGTGAAATGGTCAAATCCCCAAATACCCAGATCGTTCCAGGGCAGTATGAGATCTGGCAGGGAGATGTTTGATAGAAACAGTTCAGGTGGTTTGGGAGAGAATGGATAGTCTCTACAAGTCCCTTTCATTCCTGTTTTTCTATTATTCTAAAAGATGTAAAGTGCTACGTGGTGATAATATACCTCATGTTATGTTTGCAGCTAAGGAGACCAGTTAAAAGGAGAGAGAACAGTAGAGGTGACAAAACTTTCCGATCTTGAATTAGAACTCTTAACATAAGCCCAAGTGTTTTCCAAGCAAGTATCCTTAACATTTTTCCCTGTGGTAGTAAGGATTTTTTATTTTTTAAGTAGAACTGGAACCAAATATCACTGAATCAAAGAAGTCTGCATTAATCAAAGCACATCAAAGATGTTCCTCATCAGTTGCCTGGAGCAACAGAATCTACAGTGTATCATCTTTCTTACGCTAAGCTGGAGGAATTCAGAGGAAAGAATTTTGTCTGTTTGCTCTCAAATGAATACAGAAATAGTACTTTCAAGGCTTTTTTAATAGTTCAGTGGATTGGTCTGTTTAGTCACTGCAATTTCTGGGTTTCAGATTTAGATTGCCCAGAAATGCTTTTCATAAGAAAATTAGTCAAATCAACCTTTAAATGCATGGATTTCCCCCCTTGACAAAGTTACAGACTTGCTTCCTAGGACGTGAAAGTGGTGCCCTGCAACCCCTCACTGCCTCCCTACAGACAGATTATATTCTTAGCATATAGAAAGAGGAAGCAGCTCAGCAGAACCAATAAACAGAATTCCCTGTTTAAGTAGCAAACACTGCTCAGATCAATATTTTCTGGTGTTCCCCAATAACGAAATGATGAGTACTTATATTTACTGCGTATTCCTAGAAAATCAATTTGTTATCTAAAACTTGCAAACGCTCGGTGTAACTAAGTGATTACTCAGGCATAGAAAGTCCTGAAGTTTAAATCTCAGCTGGATTGATTCTTACACTTGCTTGAGCAGTTGATAAAATGCTCACCAGCAAAACCTCTTTGTCCATCCTGGGGAGTTTCAGGGCAGCACTGATAGATACTCAGACGTTTCATGTTGATTGCCTCTGCCAGAATAAAAATCCAACAACACACGAGCATAGCGATCAATCTGCAGTAACCCTGAGGTTGGAGCTATGTTTTTATGGTTTTCTAGGTCACATGTTCTACACCTCCTTCCTAATGAGTCCCAAAGCATTTGGCAGAATGTGTACCCATGGGCTGAGTCCCCTTCCCCAGCTCAGGGATGGAACGTGTTGGCAATTCAGCTCAAGCAACACTTCAGTCTGGTTGTTAAAACAGGAAGTGAAGAACAGGAGTTCTCCAACTGAAACTGCAGGGGGAATTTTAGTGCGGTAAAATTTAATTATCCCAACTGGAATAAGGCCAAGATCCAGGAGTTTATAATACCCTCTGCTCTTGCAAACAAATGCCATAGATCTGTAAGGATCACTAGTGGTCAGTGGGCTTCACATCACATATCAGAGATAGTTATTAATCAGAAATGTAGATATTTAATTGTTTCATAACACAAATATATTTGGATGGCCGCTAGTTGCAGCATTCAGGTTCTGGAAGGAATTAAACAGCTCTGGAGGAGATATTAATCTTAATAAAAATGATGCCATTAAAACCAGCTGACATGCAATGGGTGAATAACAGATGAGATGTACATTGAAGGACCCGTAAGGTGATATTTTGGTACACTAAATCACCAGTCATGTTTGGTGACCATCAGCATCACATTGTTTGGAGGAAAGGAATAGAAAAGGTTAACAGCATTCATTTGTATAATGGGGTCAACTCCTGTGGAAATCTGTGCGATGAATTTACCCTGATTTCTGTAGAAGTGGAAGCTATGTGCAAATGAATTGGGAAATGGGTGTAAGTGGCAGTATTACATTGTGTTAATTAGCCTGGCATTGATGAACTCTACGAAGCCTGGGAACTTCCACAGCAGGAAAGAGAGTACATCACAGAGAATCCCTTTCGTCATGTCTGACTTGTGCCATGGGACATCAATTAAAAAACCAGACCAGGCCACTTTTAATCGCTTTAATGAGAAATTAGGTTTTATTTATTTATTTTTTTTAATCTTTGTTGAACCGTCTGTCTACTTTTCTGCAGTACATCTCATCATAAAGGTAGATGAGGTGCTAATTACTTGTCTTGGCTGCTTTTCTGAACACAAGATTTGTTATTCTGTACTGCACCTGTCATCATAGGCTCTGATACTTGGGATCATGGGCAATGCTGTACTACCAACTGTAATAAAGAGTAGAAGGCCGGTGATCCTGTATGTCTATTGTTAAAATGAAGAAAGACTTGCACAGTTGTCCGTATTGGTACACCCCAGTGCAATGGTACTTACACCATAACAGTATTATCTCAGGGAACATAAGTCTGCTACAGCATATTGCCACTTTAACCACCTGAACTGCCTTTTAGTTCCAGTTTCAACTCGGTGTCAAAAATATTATCCCGTTTAAGATTAATTTGTGACAAAATGTCATATTAATACAGCTATATTTCCCAGGGGATAAATATGGCCTTTTGAAGAGCAGCCATGGCAGAGTGCTATATAGGACTATAGAGAATTATCAACAGGCTTTTTCTTTAGCAAATGTCATGCTACCAGAAGAATGGTGCAGTTTGCAGGTAAGTGCAGTGTATGGACTGCTCTATTATGAGAGTGAGGTTATGATATTTTCTTCCTATTAATCCATATCTCATCTCTAATTATATTAGCGCCTCTCAATGACACCTGATTAAGAATCTGAGGAGAAAACTGTCAGTTACCTATAAATCCATCAGCATTGTATCACATTTATTTTTTGCACTTCAGCTATTTTGGGAGGGTGATGTTTACCTTGAGGTTTGCACATCATTGGAGGAATTACTTCTTATTTACACCACAGGGTATGCAGTCACTGTTGAGCCCTATGTAATATGGAGGTGTTTGCTTCTAAGCAGCTAAATCCAGCACCAGTACTAAGCAACTGTAATTCCAGTGAAACCAATGCCAACTGCACCTGCAGGTGCTAGGGCTGACTTTGGAACAGTATATCAGGTATTCTTGTACTGAAGTAGAATAAACTTTGTATTTCATTGCACCTTCGGTACCTGTGGAACACCATGGATATGTCTGAGCTATTGAAAACAAAATTCTTAACAGCTCTCAGATGTAAGGAAAGTGAAGATGAAAAAAGTCCTAAAATGAATCTCTTGCCTCACAGCATTCCACCAAGATGACTCAGAAAGTGACAAGGGAACCAAACTGCAAATTAGGCTCTAGTGTTTGTTGAAGACATTTGCCACTGGTAAAAATGAGTTATTGAAACACTAAAGCTGAGGACTTCAGAGAAACTTTGATTGACAACAATAATTATAGCTATTCTTGTTCCTGTAAGCAATGCAGCACAGGCTAGGCGTAATAAATGTATGAAAATGATATTCTAAATCTGAGCAGAAGCAGATATAAATCCAAACAGTTTGTGTCTCCTGTACAAATGTCTATGCATTCTTGTGTCTTAAAAGTAGCAGTAACTACCAGGCAGGTGTGTAAATGTGCTCTACAGAGATTAGCCAGCTAACCAGTGATTGTTTTCTAAATAAGCCTCTTTGAATACAGACTTGAATCGGTAGTGTTCAATTCAGTGAAAGAGCTGGGGTTCAGCACCCAAGCCAGGCTGTGTAGCAGAAGCTCAGCCTGGGGGTTCTGCAGAGCAGTTGCAGTTCACGGGACTTCTGCTTCTGTCCCTGGAGGAGATGCCTAATGAATGCTTGAGCCACCTTCAGGCACTTCCAGTGTGCTCACATGGTCTCTATCCGAGGATAACCCTATGTTTGGAGCCTGAACTTCTGCAGTGTTCCTTTTAGGCAGAGGGGATAGAGCTGAAGAGCACTGTCTTATGTATCCACAAGCAGCTTTTAGCCTCAGGTGAGGAACTACTGCAAAGACCTAGAGCTGGAAACTCTTCTTTGTGGCTAACCAGCCCCCTCACACATGATATTTACGTATTACTAAATACTAGTTTCTTCTCTAGACTGTGCCATAGTACAAGTTGGATGCAAAAGGTTCAGGAGTACCTCAGCCTCTGGTTCTCATTCTAGTGTCTGGATTTTCTACTGCTGTGGAAGTCTAACATTTGAGAATATAAAACAAATGTTTTATAGCCAATACCTTTTGTTTTTGTCTCTCTAGCTTGACGTCTGCCTCATATTTCCTTCTCCTGCTGTTAAAATCATGCTTGTTACTGAAAAACCCTGCATCCTTCCCGACCCTCTGACATAGTGAAAGCAGGCTTACAGCTGTACTTTGCAAGCAAGCAGCTCCAATTGCTCCACCAGATGTGTATACTGTGAGATCACTTTCCTTCTTCTCACTCCTGGTCTGAGATCTGGATTCACTTAATGACACCAGGCAAAGTGTGGAAGAAGGCTGTAGCTGTTCCTTTCAAGGCTGCAGCAGTGCAAAGAAAGTGACTGTAGGCTGTTGGTAGTTTTTACTGAACTTAATAGATCACATTGCTGGGAATTATTCGGTAGGATTCACATTGACAAGAAAAGGAGAAGTATGAAGTTACTCAATCCACAAGTGCTGAGAAGGAGTTAAACTGGGAGGGAGGGAGGAGGAAAAAAATAGGAAAAAGAAAATCCTTTATGCTGAAGAAAGATTATGCTGGCTTACTTATCAGGTTCATGCTGAGCCCAGTTGTAATTGGAATGTACCCTTTGTAAAGTTTATTGGGTCCTGGGGCAGCTTGTTACTGAACCGGTCAATTAATCTATTTTTTTTTTTTAATGAGTTAGGGGATTTCCTTTTGTGGAAAATCACCAGGAAACCTGACCAAATGCCCACAGCTTGGGGAAAGCATGGCCTTAACATATAGAAAACCCTTCCTACATAATTAGGAGAGGAAATAGACACCTCCCCTTACGGGCAGCACATTTGACCAATCCAGGGACAAAATAGATGGGATTTCACCATTGACTTAGAGGTTGTCCAGGGAAGATCACCATGAAACAAGATTACTTGAATGCAGCTTGGTGTTGGAGGAAATAAAACTGTTGAGTCTCCCTGCTGAGAGACAAATGATTTCCTTTTAAAAACCTGTTTGTTCCATGCTGTAACTCCCAATGTAGCAATAATTAATGATATCAGAAGGTTACTAAAGACATTCTGTTATGCTTGCTCTGTTCTAGGCATGAAATTGGATTAACATGAAGATAAACTTAGACTTTAAATCTGTTGAGGAAATCAGTAGTTATGTCAAAATTCACAAATATTAATCTTTTTAAGTGTGTCAGGATACTGTTCATCTATCAGCAAAACATTCTGCTTTGTCAGAATTCTGTTGAAATGTTAATTTCATTAAATACTTGTATTTCCAATAGCAGAGTATTGTAAAGATGCAGCTTATTGAGTAAAGGAAAACAATCTCACCTCCGGAAACATGGTTATTTCTGTTGCAGTGGCATCCCGCCAGTATCCTCTCATGAGGAAGAATCAATTTGCAAGGTATTGAATAAACCCTTGGGCTCTGCCTTGGAGAGGTGACCACCCATGAAACCAACTGACATGAAAGCACCGCAAGGTATGACAGTGAATTAATAGTGTACCTTTGCTGCAAATGAGCACATGGAAACACTATTGGCTTTAGGGGCAAGCAGCAGGGCAGTTATGAAGACTGAAATTAAGTTAGGTAAAAGATCACTGGGTAATTGGGAAGGGAAGGGACTCCTTATCTT